>NC_134690.1:66605665-67336915 GCF_050947455.1 Rhinoderma darwinii
CCCTTATGCAAGATTTATACCATGTGCTGCACACTCTTAAACTGGTGGGTAGAAACAGTGCAGAATTGTCTACAGATTTTTTAACAATCTTGAGCACCTTTATGTTTTTTTTTCATCCTCAACTTCCAGATGGAGAATGCTGGTAGAAAAACAGAAAGCTTTAGGTACTAGATGGTCTGCACTTTACAAGGGCTATGAGTCTATATGCAGTCTATTAGAATGCATGTCCTCTGCTACTGTCTACAGCTCATGCAGAAATTCGGCTTGCTCTTTGCTGGACACATTCTGTCAACTGGATTCCACTATCCTTGTAGTTCTTTGGAATACTATTTTATAAAGATTTCATACTACAAACCTGTCACTCCAAGAAGCCGGTTTGAATTTGAACACCGTCGTTGCCTTATTGCAATCTCTTTCAAGTATTATACTTTTGTCTTTTTTGACACAAAAGTATTTAACAGCACTATGAACAGGAAGCCATCAAGTTGTGTGGCCATAATGAGTATAATGATGCTTATAAACGTTTTCGACCACGTAATCTACGCTATGATGACAAGGGGAAAGCACTGTGTTAAGACCCAGGGAAAAAATTAGATGTGAAGTCTTTACCACTGTCATTGATTATTTATACTGAAGGCTTAGGGTATGTGCACACGAGAAGTGGCTTTTACGTCTGAAAAGACAGACTGTTTTCAGGCGAAAACAGCTGCGTCGTTTCAGACGTAAAAGCTCCTCCTCGCATTTTGCGGGGCGTATTTGATACCCGTAATCTTGAGCTGTTCTTCATTGACTTCAATGAAAAACGGTTAAAATTACGTTGCAAAGAAGTATCCTGCACTTCTTTGACGAGGAAGTCATTTTACGCGTCGTCGTTTGACAGCTGTCAAACGACGACGCGTAAATGACAGGTCGTCGGCACAGTACGTCGGCAAACCCATTCAAATGAATGGGCAGATGTTTGCTGACTTATTGGAGCCGTATTTTCAGATGTAAAACGAGGCATAATACGCCTCGTTTACGTCTGAAAATAGGTCGTGTGAACCCAGCCTTATAGTGATGCGTGATCTAAGCTTGGATTTCTAGCCAACCTGTCTACACTGTCCACTTCAGAAATTCTAAAATCTGCTGCAAACCTGGTCCAGTCATACCCAGAGGACCTGATGCCTGGTGTTACAGAAACACAACTGATTCTATTTGCAAGTTTTCTTTCTACTTCCAAGTCACAAACAATGACATCCTGTGATGATAAAATACCGGAACGCCAAATGTTCTTATTTCTTCATCAAAATGGCCTCATCCAAACACTTTTCAACACAGAGATAATTATGAGAATATATCTATGTATGATGGTTTCAAACTGCACAGGTGAGAGATCTTTCTCAAAATTAAAACGGATTAAAAATGAACTGAGGAGTCAAATGGGGCAAGAGAGACTCAACCCTCTTTCGTTAATGAGCATTGAACATGATCTGTTAAGAAGTCTGGACCTCTCAAATCATCAATGATTTTAGCAACAGAAAGGTCCGAAAAGCAATTCTATAATACATTTAGGACTAAGGCTTTAATCCATTAAGAATTTTTTGCTTGTGCTCATACATTGCACTTTTCATAACTGTGAATTACTATGAAGTGAACTATTTCATTATTTATGTTTGATATTTTTCAAAATTGTTATATTCAAATGTACAATTTTCTTGGCCTTATTTGCATTTCTATACGGTACTCTTACGTTGCCTTATGTTTATTTTGCTGTATGAAGTAATACAGTATATTTGACCTTATTTCTTTTATATTTTTCTAAGTTATGGTTGTTAAATTATCTCTCTATATATATATATATATATATATATATATATATATATATATATATATATATATATATATAAATGAATTTCTGATGTCTGTTGCATGGCCAAACGACCAAAGGTTTAGACCGGGTTTCAGATTTCTAGGACTTACCGTTCTCGACATATTCACAAAAGCAAACTGGCTTCTCCATCAAGGACCTTCCTCCATATCACATGACCCATATTAGCCAATAGAAGCTCACAGGTCCTTCATTCTTAGCCTCACTCACACACACACAGTTTCAGACCAGGTTTCCATAACAACCAAGCCACTCCACGTGTTACTCGGTGTAAACGGACTGTAAATATATTAAATTTGAGCATTCTCATAAATTGAACCCCTTTAAGACCAATTATACCTCAAAAAAGGAACCCTGCACTTAGAAAAAAGACTCCTGTGGCAAAGCGCATGGCTGCTGCCTGTAGCGTCAATGGCCGTGGGCCGTCCGGTTTACTTACCTCCCGACGCCCGCAGCCATCGATCTGTGAGCGCTGGTCCCCATCTCCTTCCTAGGAGACGCCAGCGCTCACTTCCGCTCCGGTCCACTGTGTCCCATAGGGTGCGTGTGCACTCTTGTGCCCGCTCTTAAAGGGCCAGCGCGCGCACATGAAAACAATCATCATCATCAACTCACATAATTTCCTGGACTATAAGAAGGCCTCTGCCCTTCTGATCCTTGCCTGAGCGTTGTTTGTTATATCCTAGTTTGTCTAAGCAAATGGTATCCTAGTGTTTTCCAGTTCCAGTGTTCCCTGTTCCCTGTTCCTATATCCCGTATCCTGTATCCCGTGCTATCCTGTTCTAGTGCCGTGCTGTGCTATAGTCGTACTGTGCTGTATCTATTCCTGTCCTGCTGCTCCACACCTGACGTCTACCCGCTTCCTAGTCCCAGCCGAGCCTGCCTTGCTACTGTCCGAGCTGCCACTGGTACCTTATATGAACTGTGGACTGTGACCTGCGCCCTGTTGGCCAGCTGCCATACCGCCAAGGCAGTACGGCCCAGTAGGTCCACGAACCCAACGTGACACTGCCTGAGCTGCTGAAATCTCTCAACAGTACCAAGGCTGTGGATTTCAGCATTCTCATTAATTGTACCCTTTTCAGACCAGTCCTGCCTCCAAAAAGGAACCCTGCCCTTGGACTTTATTGGATATTTGGCCTAGATAGCAGTAGAAAATTAAGTTTTTAACCACACACACAAACAACAAACAAATAGACCAGTGTGAAGCCGGGTAACTCTGCTATTCTAAATAAAAGTAAATGTCTGTTTCTCTGTCCTCTATAGGCATACAAAAGCCTGAACCATTTGACCACTCATTTGGCACATAGGTACATCGGGTGTCCAGGAATGTTTTCGTAAATGTCCCAACCTTGCCGGATGGACTGTCATGTAGGGTTCGTGGACCCACTGGTCCCAAACCACTTTGGCGGTATGGCAGCTGGCCAACAGGGCACAGGTTAAAATCTATAGATCGTATAGGGTACCTGTGGCAACTCGGACAGTAGCAAGGCAGGCTCGGCTGGGACTAGGCAGCGGATAGACATCAGGTGTGGAGCAGCAGGACAGGCGTGGTATACAGCACAACACGACTTTGGCTCAGCACGGCACTCGACCAGGATAGCACGGGATATAGGAAACAGGATCAGGAACACTGGAAAACACTAGGAGACCATCGCATAGACAAACTTAGGGTACGACAACAACGCTCAGTCATCGAAGCAAGGGGCTGAACCCCTCTTATAGTCCAGGGCACTCATGGGCTGATAGTTCAGTAAAGTCCGGTGCGTGCGCTGCCCCTTTAACAGCAGGCCCGAGCGTGAGCCCTATGGCCCCGGGGGATAGTGAACCTGACGGCCCGCAGCCACAGACATTACAATATCCCCCCCTTACGCCCCCTCTTCTTGGGGCTAGAGCAAGAGAGAAACTTCTTCAGAAGAGATGGGGCATTGAGTTTCTCCTCTGGCTCCCAGGACATCTCTTCAGGACCAAACCCCCTCCAATCCATCAAATAAAAAGTCTTTCCTCTCACTCTCTTGGTGTCCAAGATCTCCTTAACCTCGAAGGTGTCTGAAGGGCTGCTGGAGGCAACCGCAGGGCTAGTGTCATGGTTTGTGGGTATGTAGACCCACTAGGCCGCACCACCGTAGCAGGGAGGCAGCTGGCCAAACAACAGGAACCCCAGAATACAAAGTACCGCACAAGGGTACCTGGATGGTCCACACAATGGCTGCAGCTCTGGCACGGATGGAGGTGGGTGCAGCAAGTAACGCCAGATGTGGTGGATGACAGCAGGTGCCGCAAGTTGCGCCAGACGTGGCGAATCCCTCCGGGCATGCCAGATGACACAGGACATGGCAAGGCAACAGCAGGTGCAGTAGACACGACTACAACTAGTAGGCACAGGAACAAGAACACAGCACGGGATACAGGAACAGGTAACAGGGCACGGGTAACAACTGGAACGGAAAACACTAATGGACCATTTGCAAGACAGACTTGGGATACACTAACAACGCTCAGGCAAGGATCAGAAGGGCTGGGGCCTTCTTATAGACCAGGAAATCATGGGCAGTTGATGATGATTTCCTCTTGTGCGCGTGCTGGCCCTTTAAGGCCGGGCACGAGCGTGCGCGTGCACCCTACGGGACACAGCAGACCAGAGCGGAAGTGAGCGCTGGCGTCTCCTAGGAAGGAGATGGGGACCAGCGCTCATGGATCCATGGCTGCGGGCGTCGGGAGGTGAGTAAACCCATGGACGCTACAGCTAGGAGTCTTGGTAAAGAGGTTCAGAACCAGTGGTTTAAGGAGAGAAACATGGAAGGAGTTGGGGATCTTGAGGGTAGGAGGCAGCCGAAGCTTGTAGGCGACAGGGTTGATCTGCTGCAGGATCTCGAAGGGGCCAAGGAACCTGGGAGCAAATTTGTACGACAGCACCCTCAGTCGAATATTCCTGGAGGACAGCCAGACCCTCGTGCCAGGAAGAAACTGAGGAGGTTCTCTTCTCCTTGTGTCCGCCTCCCACTTCATGCGGTCGACCGCCAGCAGGATGGAGGATCGAGTCTGTTGCCAGATGTGCAGAAAGTCCCCAAAAGCAGTGTCAGCTGCTGGTACCTCGGACGTAACAGGGACCGGGAGAGGAATTCGTGGGTGTTGGCCATATACAATAAAGAACAGTGTCTTCTGTATGGACTCGCTGGTGTGATTATTGTAAGAGAACTCAGCCCACGGAAGCAACTGCACCCAGTCATCATGTTGCTTGGAGATGAAGTGGCATAGGTAGTTCTCCAAGATCTGATTGATCCTCTCGACCTGACCATTGGACTTAGGATGGTAGGCCGAGGAAAAGTCCAACATTATACCTAGGAGTCCGCAGAGCGCTCTCCAGAACTTCGAGGTGAACTAAACGCCCCGATCAGACACAATATGCTGCGGCAAGCCGTGCAGGCGGAAGATGTGTTGGATGAACAGCTTGGCCAACTGAGGAGCAATTCACTGTATTTTAACGATATATATTGTGCTCCCACAAATATGAACATTTTAAAATTCACTGAAGTGATAAATGAGTAAAATTTATAATTTTTATTTCATAAAGTGGCATTGTTGTGCATCTGTACATTGGGAGAATCTGGTGCGGTTAACGCAGGCTCCTGTGTGAAGGGTCCAAACCACTGCTTTACCAATGTTATACGCTGATTCAATATTTTGATATCTCTGTTTACATACCCAGTCATTAAGGGTTCGCAAACGAACTAGGACTGGGAGTATTCTGTTTAATACGTTTTTAAATACACGGTTGGGGTTTTCACAGTGGTGATTGTACCCCTGTTTTTAGATAGCTATGAAATAAAAATTATAAATTTTACTCATTTATCACTTCAGTGAATTTCCAACTGAGGAGCAGAAGGAAGACCGGTCAGAGGAACGAAGTGGGCCATCTTTGAAAATCGATATACCACCACCCGGACAGTACTGCAGGGCAGGTCAGTAATAAAGTCCATAGCTATATGCTGCCAGGAAGCATTTGGCACAGGAAATGGCTGGAGCAGGCCAGCTGGTCTGGAGTGAGCGACCTTGTTGGCTGCACATACTGAACAGGAAGAAACAAAGTCCATAATGTCCTTGGGCAGCGTGGGCCACCAGAAATGATGCGCAATCAGATCCCGGGTCTTATGGGTCCCTGCGTGACTTGCCAGTCTAGAGGAGTGTCCCCAGCGCAGGATTCTCCCTCTGTCAGCCAGGCGCACAAAAGTCCTCCCTGGAGGAATGTCCCTAACTTACAGGGGATTGACAGAGACAATGCAAGATGGATCAATAATGTTCTGTGGAATTTCCATGGTGTCTTCTGTCTCGAAAGACCTGGACAACGCATCAGCCCTCACATTCTTGTCAGCCGGGCGATAATGGAGCTCAAACTGGAACCTGGTAAAGAACAGTGACCACCTGGCCTCACGAGGGTTCAGCCGTTGGGCCGTCTGAAGATAGGTGAGGTTCTTATGGTCCATAAAAATCAGGATGGGATGAGCTGCGCCCTCTAGTAGATGTCTCCACTCCTCCAGAGTAGTTGCGTTCTGCGGAAGAGAAGAGCTTAGAAAAATATCCACATGCCATTGACTTGCCCTTGAAGCCTCTCTGGAACAGGAGTGCACCAGCACCAACAGAAGATGCGTCCACCTCCAACAAGAACTGTAGAGAGACATCTGGATGATGGAGGATAGAGGCTGACGTGAAGGCACTCTTCAGGCTATTGAATGTGGACTCTGCCTCAGGAGTCCACACCTTGGTGTTCATGCCCTTCTTAGTGAGGTTAGAGATAGGAGAAGTCAGTGAGGAGAAGTTTGGAATAAACTTTCTGTAAAAATTGGCGAATCCCAGAAAGTGCTGTATGGCCCTCAAGCCTTGAGGACATGGCCATTCCAGGACAGACTTTACCTTTTCAGGATCCATCTCGAGACCTCGATTCGAGACGATGTAGCCCAGGAAGGGTAGAGCATCTTTTTCAAACACGCACTTCTCCAACTTGACGTACAGACGATTCTCCCTTAACCGTAGCAGAACTTGACGGACATGTCTCTGATGCGTCATAGGATCTGGAGAAAAAAATCAAGATATCATCAAGATAGACCACAACACAAACATAGAGGAGGTCACAGAAAATTTCATTAACGAACTCCTGGAAGACCGCAGGAACATTACACAGATATTCATAGTGTCCATCACGGGTGTTAAATGCAGTCTTCCATACATCACCCTGGCGAATCCCCACTAGGTTGTAAGCCCCACGCAGGTCTAGTTTGGAAAAAATCTTGGCACCACGTATACGATCAAACAGCTCTGAGATCAGTGGCAACGAATATTTATTTTTCACCGTGATCTGGTTGAGACCTTGGTAGTCAATACAAGGACAAAGAGAGCCATCCTTCTTTTTGACAAAGAAGAACCCAGCTCCTGCCGGGGAGGAATACTTCCGTATGAAGCCCCTCTCCAAGTTCTCCTTCACATAGGCTGACATGGACAAAGTCTCTGGCAAGGAGAGAGGATATACCCTACCACGGGGAAGGGATGCACCAGGAATCAGCTCGATAGGGCAGTCATACGCCCAGTGTGGAGGCAATGTCTCCGCCTCCCTCTTGCTGAAGACGTCCGAAAATGCAGCATAATGACACGGCAATCCTGCCAATGACCGAGGCAGAGAAGGCTGAGCAGTGGCGTAACTACCACAGTAGCAGCAGTAGCAGCTGCTACGGGGCCCGGGGCATGGGGGGGCCCGTGTCGCCTTGACAGTCAGGCACATTACATTATGTGCCAGGCATGGAGGCACGGGCCCCCTAATGCCTACTAGTAGCATCCCGTCCCTAACGTTACACTAGGCATCCGGGGGGGGGGCCGGTGACAGCCGTGGGGGGGGGGGTCCGGGGGCCCGGTGATATTCACTGTGCACTCCACTGATAGTCCGACTCCTCCTCCACACACAGTGGAATAGGACGGCGATACGTGGTAGGAGGAGCGCTAAGGCAGGGGAGAGGACAGGGGGCGGAGCTAAACGAATGGCGCGAGACATCGGGCGGAGGACAGTACAGTCAGGAGCCAGGACTGCCGGAGTACTTGCATCCCATATGATGGGCGGAGGACTCAGGACTGCCGGAGAACTAGCATCCCATAGGACGGGCGGAGGACAATCAGAGGACGGCCGGAGGACGTGCAGACTGCAGAGGACAGGTACATAAAATAAAAAAGTTCATGGGAGAAGGGAAAAGTTTTTAGGTAGAAAAATCTGCCTCATAATTCCTTCCGGAATTTTGAGGCATATTTTGAACACTTCCCACGTTTTTCGTTGCGTTTTTTTGTGACGTTTTTCGGCCATCGGGCCGTGGACAGAAAAACGCAGCAAAAAATGCATGGGAGGCGTCGGCGTCTTTTTCCCGCGAGCAGTAAAACTGGCTCGCGGGAAAAAGAAGCGACATGCCCTATCTTCGGGCGTTAACACCTCTGACCTCCCATTGACTTCAATGGGAGGCAGAGAAAGCGTATTTCGCGGTGTTTTATGTCCGGCGGCGCTCAATGGCCGCGGGCAAAAATCGGCGTGCAGGCAGAGGAAAATCTGCCTCAAACTTCCAAACGGAATTTTGAGGCAGATATTCTTCCTGCAAAAAACTCAGTGTGAACATAGCCTAACGCTTCTTTTACCCGCAGGCGTTTTTTACTGCTCGCAGGAAAAATTTCATGGTTTTCAATGGGTGGCACTTTCCCCCTAACACCTATACTGAAGCCTTAAGGTCCTGTTCACACAGATTTTTTTGCAGACAGAAAAATCAGCCTAAAAATTCCTTCTGTAATTTTGAGTCAGATTTTCACATGCCTGCACGCCGTTTGCCGTATTTTTTGCTGCGTTTTTTGGAGGCGGACATTGAGCGCCGCAGGCAAATTTCTCTGCCTCTTATTGTCAATGGGAGGTCAGAGACGTAAACGCACGGAGATAGGGGCAAGTCGCTTGTTCCCGTGAGCGGTTTTAGCTCGCTCGCTGGAAAAGACACATCCGTTTCCGTCTGTTTTTTTTACACGTTTTTCCGCGTCAAAAAGCATGCTGAAAAACTCAGTGAATTCCCCCTCAGGGTATGTGCACACACACTAATTACGGACGTAATACTGCCTTTTTTGCCCCGAATTACGTCCGAAAAAAGCGCCTCAATAGCGTTGACAAACATCTGCCCATTGAAAGCAAAGGGCTGACGTTTGTCTGTTCACACGAGGCGTATATTTACGCGCCGCTGTCAAATGACGGCGCGTAAATAGACGCCCGCGTAGAAGAAGTGACCTGTCACTTCTTTGGCCGTAATTGGAGCCGTTATTCATTGACTCCAATGAATAGCAGCGCCAATTACGCCCGTAATGGACGCGGCGTTCAAGCGCCTGCACATGCCGTTACGGCTGAAATTACGGGGATGTTTCTTCCTGAAAACATCCCCGTAATTTCAGCCGTTACGGACGCTGTCGTGTGAACATATCCTAACACATATACTGATGCCTGCCTGGCCCTGCCCTCTGCCAAGTTATATAACTTCAAACTTCACACACATTACATTAAAGAAAGGGGTCCTCTGGGCATTTTATATTGATGGCCCATCCTTAGGATAGACCATCAATATCAGATCAGTGGGGGTCCGTGATTGATGGGACCATAGGGTTCGTCTGACTTTTCCCAGTTAACAAGCACAACACCATACACACACACACGGGGCGACTGTGCCTGGGATCGCATTCAAGTGAACGGGACTGAGCTGCAATCCCAGGCGCAGCTGCTACCGATGTGTACGGCGTTGTGCCTGGTAAACACTGAAGAGGCCAAGGCGACCAGTTCTACGGCCCCTCCAAAAAAGCTGATCGGCGGGTGTTCTGGGAGTTGGACCCCCGCCGATCTAATATTGATAACCTATCATAAAGATAGACCATCAATAAGAAATGTCCAGAGGACCCCTTTAACACCCTAATGACATGCCACGTAAATGTACGTAGCAGCCATCATGGGGAAGTATGGAACGGGCTGAGCGCACCCATACTCAGCAGGTCTCAGCTGTATATTGCAGCCCAGTGTCGCAGTGTAGCTATAGAGGTCGCAGTAGTCACAATTGCGACCTGGCCCTGAAGGCAGTGGACCCGTAGAACTGATAAGTGTTCATTGTCGGGAAGGCGGGAGTTGTGGCGCCGTTGGTTACCGGGAGGGGGGGCCCCAGTCAAAAGTTTGCTATGGGGCCCAGTCTTCCCTAGTTACGCCCCTGAGGCTGAGCCAAACTGATCTGCACCAGGCAACGGCTTTGACACTCAGGGCCCCACTGGAGAACCTCTCCAGAATTCCAGTCCAGGACTGGGGCATGTAGTCGGAGCCAAGGCAGGCCCAGCAACACAGGGTTAACGGCTTTGGATAGGACATGGAATGACAGAAGTTCGGAGTGAAGAGCCCCTACTTGGAGCCTCAGTGGCTTGGTCACAGCTATAACTGGATCTGGCAGAGGTAGTCCATTTACTGATGCAACCGTCAACGGCCTCTCCAGAGGGGTGGTGGGTAAATGAAGAAGATTCACCAGGTCTCTACGAATGAAATTAGCAGCGGATCCAAAGTCCAGATACGCAGAGACCTGATGCGTACTCTCGCCGAACACTATGGTCACTGGTATGGACAATTTGGAGGGAAGTCCTTTCTTACCCAAAGTGGTCTCTCCTAGCAACCCTAGGCTTTGGGATTTTTGATGACACAGGCACGCAAGATGGCCACCGAGGCCGCTATATAGACAGAGTCCAGAAGTGCGTCTGCGTTCTCTCTCCTGGGTGGATAGCTTACACTGGTCTGTCATCACAGACTCCTTGGGAGGATCGACATCTGAGAACAGCAGGGGTTGCTGCAAAGTAGGGACCACACGAGGAAGGCCTCCCTCCCGATGAACCTCTTGGAGGCGTTCTCGGATCCGCATATCAATCCAGGCGGACAGAAGGATGAGGTCATCCAGGGTAGACCGCAGATCTCGAGCGGCAAGTTCGACCTTAATTTTCGGAGACAGTCCATGCCAGAATGCAGCCACCAGGGCCTCATTCTTCCATAATAGTTCTTCCGCCAGGGTGTGGAAGTGGATGGCGTACTCGCTCACGGCGGTGTCTCCTTGGCGTAGGTTAATCAAGGAAGCCGCTGCAGATGAGACCCGTCCAGGTTCCTCAAACACCATGCGAAAAGTCCGGAAGAAGCCCTGGAAGTCAAGGGTCTCTGGTCCTTGTCTCTCCCAGATAGGGTTCGCCCATGCAAGTGCCTTGCCAGTGAGGAGAGAGATGATGAAAGCGACCCTTATGCCATCAGACGAAAATGTTCTAGTATACAGGCTGAAGTGGATCTGGCACTGGTTCAAAAATCCACGACATACACCTGCGTCTCCATCATAGCGGTCAGGAAGTGGCAAAGAAAAACGAGGGTCAACACTGCCAGGAGGTGTAGTCTGAGGATCAACACTGCCAGGAGTTGTAGTAGGAGGAACGGCAGCTTGTGCCTCCTGCCGACGTGGGAGAATGTTCAACGCCTGGAGGAGTTGGTCCTGTCGAGACCGGAGGTCTAGCATATCCGCCCGCATCTCTTGTGACGTCATTATGGACTTGAATCGACCAGCGGGATCCATTGCCTGAGCGTACTGTCACGTAGTGTTCGTCGACCCACTGTGCCGTACCGCCTTGGCGGGATTGCAGCTGGCCAACAGGGCACAGGTTAAAGTCTATAGTCCGTATAGGGTACCTGTGGCAGCTCGGACAGTAGCAAGGCAGGCTCGGCTGGGACTAGGCAGCGGGTAGACGTCAGGCGTGGAGCAGCAGAACAGGCGTGGTATACAGCACAGCACGACTACAGCTCAGCACAGCACTTGACCAGGATAGCACGGGATACAGGATCAGGAACAGGAACACTGCAAAACACTAGGAGACCATCGTATAGACAAACTTAGGGTACGAAAACAACGCTCAGGCATCGAAGCAAGGGGCTGAACCCCTCTTATAGTGCAGGGCACTCATGGGCTGATAGTTCATTAACCTCTTAATGACCAGCCTATTTTAGACTGCATGTAATAATATTATAACTATACTAAATGTTGCTTAACATCATTACCCAACTTAATAATTAAATAAAGCAAAGAAACCTGTTTATTGGAAAATTGTGGGAATGACCACAGCTTTATTTAACACAACATTTTTCACATGGCCCTGAAGTAACCACTTAACCCATTAGCATATCCTATGATCCCGCCCACTGTGAAGCGGAGCGCATGTAGGTTCTTCTCACTAATTTTAACTCTTCAGAGCCTATCTCCGCTCTGCTCTGACATCTGAAACCCCCCCCCCCCCCCCAAAAAAAAAAACACAGAAACACGCCTATGCAATAGAAAAAGTCAAGAAACTGACAGGCCATAAAAGACATGGTAAAAGAAAAGCAAAGAAATTAAAAGACAGAGGAAACATACAACCAAATCTACCTAAAGAGGGAGGGCGGGAGAGACGTTTGCAGGTAAGAGGGTGAACTGTCCTTGACCTCAAATATTTATACTCTCTTAACCCCTCCTCTATCCCCTTAGCCCACCAATCCCTGCTTCTAATTTTTCCCGCACTTATCCCCCCCCCCCCTTTCTCTCCCCTATCACATACAGTCCCAGGCACTTTCTCTATATGTTTTAGTGCCTCAAGACCTTAATGACCAAGCCATTTTTTAGGTTTTTCCATCATCTCATTCAAAGAGCCATAACTTTTTTATTTTCGCGGCGATATAGCTGCATAAGGTCTTGTTTTTTGCAGGACAAGTTGTAATTTCTAATAGCACCATTTTGGGGTACATAGAATTTATTGATTAACTTTTATTAACTTTTTTTGGTGGGGGAATAGAAAAAAACTGCAATTTTGCCACACTTTTTTACGTCCTAAATTTACGCCTTTTACCGTGTGGTATAAATAACACAATAACTTTATTCAGTGGGTTGTTGCGATTGCAATGATACCACATTTGTATAGTTTTTGTATGTTTTACTACTTTTACACAGTGAAAACATTATTTGTTTTTGTGTATCCATATTTGAAGAGCCATAACTTTTTTATTTTTTTGCCGATGCAATTGTATGAGGGCTTTTTTTTTTGGCGGGACGACTTGTAGATTTTATCGGTACCGTTTTGGAGTAAATTCGACTCTTGGATCACTTTTTATCAAATTTTTTTCAA
The DNA here is from genome assembly GCF_050947455.1 of Rhinoderma darwinii. Taxonomy (NCBI): domain Eukaryota; kingdom Metazoa; phylum Chordata; class Amphibia; order Anura; family Rhinodermatidae; genus Rhinoderma; species Rhinoderma darwinii. Next base: position 66,618,744 of record NC_134690.1, read on the forward strand.
GGCTGGATTCAAAGAAAGCAGCAATTTTTGCATGGTTTTTTATTTTATTTTTTATGACGTTCACCGTGCGGGTTAAATGATGTAATACGTTTATTGTTGGGGTCGTTATGGACGCCGCGATACCAAATGTGTGTAACCTTTTTACTTTATTTTGTTTTTTTAATAATAAATCAGTTTGTAAGGGGGAAAAGTGGGTTTTTCATTTTTTTTAAACTTTTTTTTTTCTTCTCTTTTTATTAAACTTATTTTTTACTTTTTTACTAGTCCCACTAGGGGACTTCACTATGCGATCCTCCGATCGCATTTATAATACACTGCAATACTTCTGTATTGCAGTGTATTATACCTGTCTGTGTAAAACGTATAGGCATCTGCTAGGTCATGCCAGAGGAGGCATACACTACAGGCAGACCTAGGGGCCTTTATTAGGTCCCCAGCTGCCATCAGAGACACAGACACTCGGCGATCTTATTGCCGGGTGTCGGTGGGGTGAGAGGGAGCTCCCTCCCTCTCCAAAACAACTCAGATGCGGCGCTCGCTATTGAGCGCTGCATCTGAGGGGTTAAACGGGTGAGATCGATACTAATATCGATCTCACTCGTTCCAGCAGGGATGCCCCCAGCCCTCAGCTACCTGATAATCCTATATGGGAAGGTACAAGGGAGCAGTTACCCATAGCAACTAATCAGATTACTAATGGGCAGGAGGAAAGCTGCATTACTAGCTGCAGAGACTCCTCTTGTCCAACTGCAAGCTGATCAAATGCGTCATACCTCTGCTCGAGCTGCTGAAACTCCTCAACAAACTCAGGCTTTCTCAGCAACAGATCAGACAGGTGGCTCTCAGAGCGCAGAGACTCCTGCCCGAACCCAGGCCAGAAAGCAAGCTGATAGAGCACATCATGTTCAGCGTGCTAATGAGTGGCTTTCATGCAAGATGCTGTTTTCAATTATGATCCAACTATCGTCTATGGCCAACTGGAAATAAAACTGCCAATGTTGTTAATCAACAGGCTCTGTCACAGTCTTATGACTCCATTTCCTACCAGTTTAGCTGTTAGGTATTTAGGAAGTTAATATTTAAATAAACAGTGTATAACTGCCGGGGTATATAGGGCTACTAGCAATTTCCCCATAAACCAAGGAAATACGAGGGCATGGATTGGCCTCCTGGGCACCCTTAGAACAAATCCAATGAACACACAAACAGACAGGCTGACACGTTATACCCGGGCAGCGCCGGGTACTTTTTCTGTTGTCTGTTGTATGTTCTTTACACATGGCCAAACGACTGGACCAATCTGCACCAAATTTGGCACATAAGTAAGGCTATGTTCACATCTGTGTCGACTACGGTATTCATCCCGTCAAAATGACGGAACCCTTGCACAACGAAGACAAACTGAAACCATTGGCACTGGATCCGTCACCATTGAAATCATTGGTGATGGAAACGGAAACCTTTGGTTTCAGTTTGTGTCAGTTAGGGCTCTGTTCCGACGGAAAGCTCAATCGGAACGGAGCCCTGATGCAGATGTGAACAAAGCCTAAATCATGCGCTACCAATGCTGTTTCACCGGGTTTCAGCTCTCTAGGACCTATCGTTCTTGACATATTCACAAAATCAAATATGTCATCATTGGCTTCCACATCAAGGACCTTCCTCCACATCATATCAGATTACCCGTATTAGCCAATAGAATCTTACAGGTCCTTCATTCTTAGCTTCACTCACATAAAGACAGATTTATACCAGGTTTCTATAGCAACCCTGCCATTTTTCTTTACTCTACGTCTTACTCGCCATGAACAGACTGTACCTATACTGCACTGTACCTATACTGGATTTGAGCATTCTCAAAAATGTAAACCCTTCCATACCATGAGCCTCCTGACGAAGCCGGTCGTGGGCGAAACGCGCGTCGAGGCGTTCCTGTGCCATTTCCCCTCATCTCCTGCTTCCATCATGTCGACAGGTATTTGCATGAGTTATGTTCTCAATATTATGTTCACCTAATATGTCGATGTGTAAAGCACGCTATTCATTCCTTGCAGATTTATGACATGCACTCTTTCCATGTGGGTATTTCATTCACATCGATATAGAGTCTCTCTTTCTCTGTTATTCTTGTCATCTGTGCTTTTGGTATGGTCGCATTGAGATGTGGGGATTTTTTGGTTATGTTTTCTGTGCTTCCCATGGTATTTTGTCATACTTACCGCTTTGTTACTCCTCTTGATATATGATCCGCCATATACAGTCTTTTAATACATTTGATATTGTTATACCATGTATTGTGATACATTAATAAAAGTATATATTTTCCTATTATCCATGGTATTTACTTTCAGATTCTACTGGGATGTTATGTCCCTGGCGCTCATGCGCTTATAGGTTGTTTTCCTAGTTGGCTTGGGGTTTCTCCTCTGTCCTGTTGTACCTTATTTTGAGGTCCTTTTGTAGGTTTACTAACCCTTCCATACCAGTCATGCCTCCAAAAAGGAAACCTGCACTTGGATGAAAGACTCAAAGTGCATGGCTGCTGCCAGAGCTGCTGAAACCTCTCAGCAGAACCAAGCCCGTCCCCAGGCTGACAGTATACATTACAGCAAACAGCAATTTGCTGAAACTCCCCAGCAGACTGAGGCATATCAGTAGGAAAGTTTTTAACCACACACACAACAAACAAATAGACACGTGCGAAGCCAGGTAACTCTGAGCTCTCTAGGGCCTACCGTTCTCGACATAATCACAAAAAATTGCAATACAAAGGCAAATATGACACCACTGGCTTCCACATAAAGGGTCCTCCTCCATATCACATCAGATGACTCGTATTAGCCAATAGAAGCTTGCAGGTTTTTCATTCTTAGCCTCACTGACATACACATAGTTTTACACCAGGTTCCCATAACAACCCGGTCATTTTTGTTTTACACCGGGTCCAGCCACCTGTCTTTACTCGCCATGTACGGACTGTACGTATGCTACAATGTACCTTTACTGGATTTCAGCACACTCAGAAATTTAACCCCATTCCAAAAAGGAACCCTGCACTTAGACATCAGACTCCTGCAGCAAAGCACATGGCTGCTGTCCAATATGCTGAAACCTCTCAACAGACCCAAGCCCGTCTCCAGGCTGACCAGATAAGTCACAGCAAACAGCGAGCTGCTGAAACTCCCCAGCAGACTGAGGCATATGAATAGGAAACAAAGTTCTTAACCCCCCACAGAATCAACAAACAAATAGACCCGTGCGAAGCAGGGTAACTCTGCTAGTTATTTATACTTCTTAATATTTATAATTTTGTTGCCAGTAATTGCACTTACATATGGTACTTTTATGTTGCCTTAGGGTTATTTTCCTGTATGACATAATAAAGTATAAGCCATTTTATATTCAACGTTTTTCAGAAAATCTCTAAAAAAAATAATTTGTTATTGTGGAAATTAACACATACTACGGTGTTACATTTGAAAACAAATATTACGAGCATTGTTTGATTTAAAGTTTAAATAAAAGTTCAAAGAAGAAGAGCATTGTTATTGCAGAGTTTCGCATGGGAAAAGGGGGTTGCATTGCGTTTGCGTGTGAGGGGGAAATAGGGGGCCCAAGTTGTGTCAACAGCCCAGGGCCCATGGTACACTTAATCCGCCACTGGATACCCAAAACTATTTTGGAGGGCACATTTTTTAAAATGAAGAAAGAAATTTGTTCAGTACGCAAAGTACCCACCTTCAATGTAACAGGCGGAGAAGAGAATTTGACTGACCCCCTGTGCAAGAGGAGCATTATCAATAGCGGAAACCTTGACTGAGGTACACGACTGAACAAGAGGGAGAGCCAATTTTTTTAGCCACTTGAAAATCTAAGAAATTTGCTGCAGAACCACAATCCACAAAAGCTTGTCCAGAAACACAGACATTATCAAAACATAAATCAACAGGCAAAAGGATTTTTTTTTGAAAATGTGGGAAAAACCTGACTACCCAGATGGCATTCCTGGTGAACATCCAGTCTCTGCATTTTTCCGGAGCCAGTCATTCTGGATGTTTTGGAACAGTTCTTGAGTGTATGGCCAGCGTCCCCACAATAAAAACACAGCCCCTTGCGTTTTCGAAAATGTGTCCTTCCTGAGACGACATAGTGGAGCGCAACTGCATGGGTTCTAGTGCATCAGAAGAGGGGCTCTCAGCTCAGGGAAGGGGAGCAGCCATAATCATTTTTTCATTTTTTCGCTCACATAGTTGTCTGTCCAGACGTACCACCAGGGTCATAGTATCCTCTAGGGTAAGGGGTGAAAGACAATTAATTAAGAGATCCTTTGAGTTTTCCGAAAGGCCTCGGCGGAATTGGCAACGGAGCGCAGCGTCATGCCACTGAAATAGACCATCGTCTGAACTCTGAACGATAATCCCCAACTGGTCGTAGTCCCTGCTGGAGAGATAATATATATTGGCCTCCACTACTGCAGTGACGTCTGGTTCTCCATAAATTAACCCCAGAGCTGCAAAAAAAGGATTCCACAGAAAAAAGTTATGGGGCATCAGGTCCCAATGAAAAGGCCCAGGTTTGAGGATCACCTGCAAGAGCGAAACAACAATACCCACTCGCTGCTGCTCAGCTCCAGAGGAGATAGGTCTCAGACGAAAATATAATTTACAACTGTCCCAAAAATTAGCAAAAGACTTACAATCTCCAGAGAAACTATCAGGTAAGTTCACTTTCGGCTCCACAGGAGATGCCACCAGAGCAAGTGCTCGGGTCTGCGCAATTTCCCGCTGTTTAACCTTTACAGCCAGACCTTGCACCAGCTGAGTCAAACCTTGCATCTGTTCCCCCAGAACTTGCATGGGTTCCATCGTGGGAAAAATTATATATAAGGCTTCTGAATCTGTTATGTTAATGCAAGTGGAGCGATACCTTAAGGCTGCTAGAGTCTGCTGGGACAGAGCATGCATGTAAACCCACAACCTCTAATCTGTAACCACTCTGGTCGACAGTGTCTAAGGCGACTCTAAGGTGTTGGCCAGAGCTGACCGCAAGGTGGGATGGACTTTGCTGCTTAGAACCCAGGTTGTCTTAACAGAGTGTAGCTTTGGAAAAGAGGTGCAATGCAGGCAAACCTGAGCTGGAAAACAGACAGCCAATAGGTTAACTGAAAGTCCAGAAATGGAGTAGAGGTAATCAGACAAGCCACGGTCAAAACCAGTCGGGAGCAGATAATAAGTAGGCAGTGGGTTAACGAGAGACAAACCGAGGTCAGTCTACACAAGGTCCAGAAAACAGTGCAGGAGCAGTCAGGAGCTTAATCAGGAACCTGGAAACAGGAACATTCACAAGCAAAGACAGGTGGGAAAAGACAGGTATAAATACAAGCCCACAGCAGATTGGCAAAAAGACAGAGAAGAAAGATAGGCTCAAAGCAAAGGAAGAACCGCCCAGAAGCTAGAGAGGTTGTCATAGTGACCTTAAGGTCACGCTATGGGGAAAAAGGGAACAAAGCGCACATAGTGCATGAGCCTGTAAAATATGAGAACAATAGGATAAAGGTGGTCAATTATGCTGACCTGATGTTGTTATGCTAGGAGCATAACATCCCATGATGCGTGTCCAAGTTATACTTAGGTTGAGACAGTTGCAGCCCAAATTCCGGTTCGAAGATTAATAAAAATCCACTATGTAGATCCAGGAGATAGGGGGATAAAAAATGGAATATCCGAGGGCGCAGCTGTACTGAAAATTGCTTTTATTTGTACAACAACAACAACAACAATGTGCTTCAAGGCCGTACCGGCCTCTTCGTCAGGTTAGGTACAAGTGACACTTGTACCTAACCTGACGAAGAGGCCGGTACGGCCTTGAAACACATTGTTTGTTGTTGTTGTTGTACAAATAAAAGCAATTTTCAGTACAGCTGCGCCCTCGGATATTCCATTTTTTATCCCCCTATCTCCTGGATAGTGACCTTAAGGGAACAGGTGTTTTCCTAACAGGCGTACAGTTCCGTTGCAGCTTTGTCTAGGATTATAGGTCCGGTTGCAATGCCTGCTATCCCAGATACAGCTGCTACGGATGTGTACGGCCCTGTGACTGGTAAACACTGAAGAGGCCATGGTGACGAACGCCGCAGCCCCTTCGGTCAGCTGATCAGCGGTGGTGTCGGGAGTCAGAGCCCCGCCAATCTGATATTGATGACCTATCATAAGAATAGGCCATCAATATAAAATGCATGGAGAACCTTTTTAATAATAAGATGTCCGGTGGTCACCAATGCCCTTGAGATGCCCCTTCAGCAACGGTGGTTGTTGCTCACTCACTCCTCAGGCTGCCCATGGTGGTATAAGATTTACTAATATCCTTAAGACTGACAGGGAGATTTGTTGCCTGTCCAAACTGTACTGATTTGTTTCATTTTCACAACCTACAGTATTAAACCAGCTTTCTGTAGGGATGGAAATGATCAGCATTGTCCAACGCCTCTTGTGCTGTCCACATGTGTGACATTACTAATTATTCTGCAAAATAGCGGAGTTAGTATGTGTACTGGTTCAGTAAGGGTCTTTTTACACCGGCCAACTTTAGACAAAAAATGAGCGCCGATCAATTAGGCAGCTCGCTGATAGGCGCTGGTTTGCTCCTTCCACAAGGAGATATGATCAGTTATGTATGGGGACGATCGTTCTGTCATGTCAGCAGCACATCTCCCAGGTTTACACTGGGAGATGTGCTGCTGACAAAGATAATATTTTCTGCTGCATAAACGATATGATCAGCTGTTGGACGAGCGTTTACTCATTTATCGGCTGATCATTGCCCTATTTACACAGGGCAATAATCGGGAACGAGCGTTCATATGAACGCTCTTTTGCCCGATCACTGGCCCATGTAAAAGGGCCTTGACCTTCACTTCTCTCTAAAACCCTGACAGGTATTCTTTTAAATGGATTATCTCATGGAGGCAACCCCTGTCCATATTCCCCATTAGGGCATATAGATGTCATAGACATTTATTCATTACCTAGATGACTATTCATTTGAATGGCCAACATGTAATGCTACATCTTCCCTGCAGCGGAAAAAAAATAGCCATATGCTGATTCCCCTGGAAAGAGTTGATCGTCTAGGTTTAGGAAAGTCTAATTCTTTTTCTCATGTACACACCTCCAAAGATTTAACATAGACAGGACACATGGGGTAATGACCGGTGTGCTAAGAATTAAGTCACCTGTGCAACCTATGGAGGCGCATAAAAACTCACCTGTACATGGTGTTTCGTAGGCAGGGGGTTTTGCTGTTATTAAAATGCCACGAATATTAGATTTTTATCAATTATGGAATTGTGTACGCATAAAACAACATTAACACAGGTGGTGATAACACACAATCTGTGATGTACCACTATTGGACAGTGCGATAATCGCAGTGCATAAAATCGCTGTGGAGCCGTGGCTTCTAACAAGTTCTCAATACATGTATTAAAACCCGAACTAGAAACTGCTCTAGAACCTTATTTTCAACTGACCATTGTAGTCACTTGACGAAAAAATGACATATAGGAACCCCTTTTCATATGCCCTATCAGAGCATATGAACATCATAAAGGGGATCCCCGGTTTTGGAACCCCCTCTATGAGCCGCTCTGATGGACTCAATCAGTACACTTATTAGATGGAGGGCCATTCATCTGAATGGGTGCCATGTAATGCCACATTTCCTTTGCAGTGGCCGCTCTAGAGGAAATGTCTTGCTGGCCACGGCTCCAATCTGACCCCCTAAAGTCTACAACTGCCCCATGTAAGAAACCACTCTTTGCTTGTTAAAATGATCTGTCACCAGAAAAATTAGGTTTTGCATTTGCTCAGCAGTTTGCTAGCTCACAATCGGGACAGTAAGGGTATGTGCACACGGTAGCAGGCTTTTACGTCTGAAAAGACAGACTGTTTTCAGGAGAAAACAGCTGCCTCGTTTCAGACGTAAATGCTCCTCCTCGCATTTTGCGAGGCTTCTCTGACAGCCGTAAATTTTGAGCTGCTCTTCATTGAGTTCAATGAAGAACGGCTCAAATTACGTCTGAAAGAAGTGTCCTGCACTTCTTTTGACGAGGCTGTATTTTTACGCGTCGAACGACGACGCGTAAATGACAGGTTGTCTGCACAGTATGTCGGCAAACCCATTCAAATTAATGGGCAGATGTTTGCCGACGTATTGTAGCCCTATTTTCAGACGTAAAACGAAGCATAATACGCCTCGTTTACGTCTGAAAATAGGTCGTGTGAACTCAGCCTAAGGGTATGTGCACACGTAATGACCAAAAACGTCTGAAAATACAGAGCTGTTTTCAAGGGAAAACAGCCCCTGATTTTCAGATGTTTTTTGAGCAACTCGCGTTTTTTGCAGCGTTTTCGCAGCGTTTTTTACGTCCGTTTTTGGAGCTGTTTTCATTGGAGTCTATGAGAAAACGGCTCCAAAAAGGTCCAAAGAAGTGTCCTGCACTTCTTTGACGAGGCAGTCATTTTACCCGTCGTCATTTGACAGCTTTCAAACGATGATGCGTAAATTACAGGTCGTCGGCACAGTACGTCGGCAAACTCATTCAAATGAATGGGCAGATGTTTGCCAACGTATTAGAGCCGTATTTTCAGGCATAAATCGAGGCATAATACGCCTCGTTTACGTCTGAAAATAGGTTGTGTGAACCCAGCCTAAGAGAACAAGCATTGACGGTTTTACAGCACATTGATTATGGCTGTTAGGCCAAGAGGAATCATATGTCTGGTTCCATAATTTCTCTTTATGAAGGATGCCAGAAGATTTCAGGGCCATTCTGTGGGTGCAATAGCACCCATCAGCTTACTGTTATTATGACATCTGATATATACTCCCACCAATCCGAGAACAGGAGATCCCAGTCCTTCTTTCTCAATGGAAGTTTGATTGTCCATGCATTTGTTAGGTTATTCGAAGAGGTGAATATTTAGTATATGTTTTGTTGAAGGTGACAGGTGAGAGGAATGCTAGAGAAGAGGGAGACCAAAGAGTCCTGGTGATTATAGTAGAGAGAAGGTCACGGGCCGAATGGAGGTTGTGAGTGAGGTGGTCGTCAGGTCTACTCTCCACCTGACGGCTAGGAGACTCCAGCGCTCACTTCCGTTCCGCTGTGTCCCGTGGGGTGCCCGCGCATGCTCGTGCCCGCTCTTAAAGGGCCAGCGCGCAGATGAAGAAAATCATCATCATCAACACACATGATTTCCTGGACTATAAGAAGACACAAGCCCTTCTGATCTTTGCCTGAACATTGTTAGTAATTCCCAAGTCTGTCTTGCAAATGGTCCCTTAGTGTTTCCCGTTCCAGTTGATACCCGTGCCCTGTTACCTGTTCCTGTATCCCGTGATGTGTTCTTGTTCCTGTGCCTTCTAGATGGAGTCGTGTCTACTGCACCTGTGTCATCCGCCATGTCCTGTGTCATCTGCCATGTCCAGAGGGATTCGCCACGTCTGGCGCAACCTGCGGCACCTGCTGTCAACCGCCACATCTGGCGTTACCTGCTGCACCCATCTCCATCCATGCCAGAGCTGCGGCCACTGTCTGGACTATCCAGGTACCCTTGTGCGGGACTTTGTATTGCTGGGGTTCCCTGTTATTTGGCCAGCTGCCTCCCTGCTACGGCGGTGCGGCCTAGTGGGTCCACATACCCACACATTCGTGACAGGTGGTACCTGGAGACTTGAGAGGAATACATGGCATAAAGTCTGCATGGAAGTAACCTTCTCTACCTGGAGCTACCTCTTTTATTTCTCAATTTACGTTTCTATTGTCACATTGTGGTTATTATCAATGCAGTAGCCAGACCTCTATAGGAATAAACAATTGGACACATATCTGAATATAATGAAATGTTTTGGTGCAATATTTCAGGCTTTCTTGTCACATTGTATCTCCTAATTCAATTACATGCACATCCTGCACAGATTTCAGCATTGTTCCCTGAGATTGCCTAAAGTCTTGATGTGCGGAGCATGTAGCTGATTAATAGACTGTGTCATTCTGTTAACAGTTGCCTCATGCACGTTTCTCTCATGCGATAATCTCATAGCTGAGCGCTCCGGTTATCTGAGAGGAACAAGGACGACATACACTGAGGCCTCATGCTGCCAACTTAATAAATTATTGATGACCCCAGTGACAAAGGGCTACAGGAGGCTGACATTTGCAGTTCTTGCTGTCACTTCTCTGTGATATCATGGATAATTTTGCAATATATCATCATGACCTTTTCTTTGACAGGCCGGATCATCACAACAGACCTCTTTGATTTTTATTAAAGAACAACAAGATATAGAAAAGGAGAACAACGATTAGAGGAAATGTTTCAAAGGTCTTCATATTGATGTAATGTAGGTGGGGATGATATTTACCCTCTATGGTAACTTACTGTTCCCTTTGGAAACGTCAAAAATGTATAAAAGAGACATAAGATTCATGGTAATAGGGTGGTTCATGCCATAGCCTATTGATATTAGCAACTATGCCTTACTAGAAGTTTCCAAATATATCGCTATTAACCAAATCTGAGAAGAGAGTGGAGAATGTGGACAAACAGTATATTTATTTTTACAAAAATTATGTTAATATGGAAATACAAGCTGGAAAACCTCATTACCCCTTCTCAACTTCTAGTTTAGTGGCAATTCTGCCTTTATGTGAAGATCGGCTGAACGAAATCGTAACAATAATTGGGAAGAAGGGAAGGACAGATGTTTGGTCAACAGCTTTTTTACATCTATAGTGAGCGAGACTAAATTAGAATGTGTTTTAGATGTACATGAATATTTCTGCACATTCTGTCTATCAATCTAAGAGAGACTAGTAATACTGCCATAGAGATTGATCATTTTGGTGGACACATGCTCTCTAGCAGTAATCCTAGAAATTTATCACCAATGTAAAAATGTTTGTCTAGAATAACAAATTTTTTCCTGCCACAAATTGTGCTGTATAATACACATAAAGATAATGCAGGTATATAGAGAGAAATTCCACTGTTTGCACATGTCTCCATAGTATCTTGAACTGTGCGAGACTATGGACTCTCTACATCAGGACGTAGCAATGATTAATTCATTAAATTAGTTTAAAAAGGGTCTTTCTAAAAAGTGATAAAATGACAGAGTACTTGTACTAGATTGATGAGATAGTTAATTGATCCTTAGATTTATTTTAACATTTGGAGTTGAATGTTATACCCCGTAAAATGAGGACAATTGGGATCTAGCTCATAGGTGATGTTTTGCGTTCTTCTGGATTAACACTGCAGAACTATAGCTTGAACTAAATAGACTTTTTTTTCGACCTTATTATGTAACTATAAATGGTCACTTTAGACTGATTCACGCTCCTCATAGGTCTACTACACACATACGATCGCTTGCTCAGCCCACTTGTTGAAGTGTTTCAGCTGGTTGCTGAGATTTGTAGTACTGATCGGGTACAAGGTCTGGGTTTCTCCACCTTCAACTAAGATAAGGCACAACCGTAGTGTGAAATTACAACAGTCAAAGGTCAAGAGGCATTTATTATACTCATAAGATACCTTAATAAAAAAAAAGCCGAATAATAAACAGAATGCAACACGCCAAACAATTGCCCCAGGATTTTGCCGAACTGGATTCTTCTGAGGGAATGTCATACATTTACCATTCTTACAGCCGTACAGTTGCAGTCCTTGCCATTATAAAAATATATCTGAATTATAATAAAACTTCAGATAAATATCTACATACAGCATATGCAGAATAAAAACTATAATATGTGTGCTGCATTTATATATAGCATACTGTATTTTTACTGCTATTAGTATACTTTCCTTTTTAGCTCTGTATTTTTCTTGGAGGATGACTTAGCAGCAGTTGAAATAAATAAATATATATATATATATATATATATATATATATATATATATATATATATATATATATACAGTATATTATTTTTTTTATTTTTTTTCTGTTCAATTGCAAGATTTTTGACAGTTTTTTTTATTTTTTTTTGTCTTGCTTTCTCTGTAGCCGAAACTGGAAATCATGTGTTTGATTCTGACTTCTGACTCTTTAGCTGTACTACACACAGGCTGAAATTCTTTAATTTTCTAGATGAAGCCCTTCCATGTACTGTCTAAACGAATCCGCAGAAGAATTGATTATACCTTATATCAACAGTTGCTTTTCTGCTTTTGCTAGAATATGCAGTTCAGTTCTGGGCTCCAGTTCATAGAAAGGATGCCCTGGAGTTGGAAAAAAAATACAAAGAAGAGCAACGAAGCTAATAAGGGGCATGGAGAATCTAAGTTATGAGGAAAGATTAAAAGAACTAAACCTATTTAGCCTTGAGAAAAGACGACTAAGGGGGGACATGATTAACTTATATAAATATATGAATGGCACATACAAAAAATATGGTGAAATCCTGTTCAATGTAAAACCCCCTTAAAAAACAAGGGGGCACTCCCTCCGTCTGGAGAAAAAAAGGTTCAAGCTGCAGAGGCGACAAGGCTTCTTTACTATGAGAACGGTGAATCTATGGAATAGCCTACCGCAGGAGCTGGTCACAGCAGGGACAGTAGATGGCTTTAAAAAAGGGTTAGATAATTTCCTAGAACAAAAAAATATCAGCTCCAATGTGTAGAAATGTTTCCCTTCCCCTTTCCCGTCCAGGGCCGCCATCAGGAATTTCAGGGCCCCCTACAGCTAAATTTTTTGGGCCCCCCTACCGTGGCACCGCCTGTTAACGGTACTCCGTCCAGCACTATATCATGGTACCCAGGGCGGCCATCAGGGGGGGTATTATGGGTACTGATGTGAGAGGCCCGGCCAAACCTAATTGAAAGGGGGGCCCGGCAAACTGCCGCGACTTGCCTTTGGTAGAAAAAAAACAGGCCCCTGCAATGGGGCCCGTTTTTTTCACCAAAAGAATGTTGTGAGCTGCGGGCCCCCCTTTCAATTATGTTTGGCCGGGCCTCTCACATCAGTACCCATAATACCCCCCCTGATGGCGGCCCTGGGTAGCATGGGGGTCGTCATGGGGCCGTCAAACACCGCCGCCCGTGCGACCGATCGCGCGCACCCGCAAACTCCTGCGCATGGGCACCCGCGACCGCCTGGAACCGCGCACCGAATTTTGAGGCAGATATTGACCTGCCCACACTATCTTGCCGCGTTTTTTGCCCGCTGCGATTGAGGACAGCAGACAAAAAACGCAGGGAAAAATGCATTTTCTGCCTCCCATTGATTTCGATGGGAGGTCAGAGGCAGAACCGCGGCAAGAAAGGACGTGCTGCTTTTTCTTTTTTCCGCGACTGGCTCCCATTGATTTCAGATTAAATCAATGGGAGGCGGTTTTGGAAGTTGTTTGGTGCTGATTCTGACGCAGTGTCCGAGTCAATATCAAGGCCCAAAAACTCTGTGAACTGGGCCTTATTGTTAGGGCTTATTCAGACGAACGTGTAATACGTCCGTGCAACGCGCGTGATTTTCACACGGACCTATGTTACTCTATGGGGCCATGCAGACTGTCCGTGATTTTCACGCAGCGTGTGTCCGCTGCGTAAAACTCACGACATGTCCTATATTTGTGCATTGTTCGCGCATCACGCACCCATTGAAGTCAATGGGTGCGTGAAAGTCACGCCCAGCACTTCCGCAACCGTATAAACTATGAATGAAAACAGAAAAGCACCACGTGCAAACATACAAACAGAGTGTCATAATGATGGCGCGAAAATCACGCAGCCGCGCATCATACGCTGCTGCCACACGGAGCTGTTATGGACCTTTTGCATGCGCAAAACGCCATGTTTTTGCGCGCGCAAATAGCACGCGCTCGTGTGAATCCGGCCTTAGGGTAGGAACACACTAGGCATGAACACTGCGGATTTTATGCAACACATTTTATTGTGGAAAATCCGCAGCGTATCACAGTCGCAGCAGAGTGGATGAGATTTCAACAAATCTCATCCACACGCTGCAAAAATAATGGACCTGCCGTGTGACTTTTGGCTTTTTAAGCCGCAGCATGTCAATGTATTCTGTGGAATCGCTGCTCCTCTGTTGTGGAAATGCTGCGGTTCTGCCGCAAAAATCACACATGAGAAAAAATAAAAAGGCACTTTTTTAAATTTATAAAAAAGTTTAGACTTGCCCCGGCCGTAGTCCTGGTGACGCGATCCTCTAGTCTTAGCGCAGCTCGGCCTCCTGTCATGACTTTTCATCCCATGTGACCGCTGCAGCGGTCACATGGTCTACAGCGTCATCCCAGGAGGCGGGGCTACGTTCAGAAGAGAGAGATGCGTCACCAGGACTACGGCCGGGGCAAGTCTAAACTTTTTTTTCCCTGCAGGATTCCCGCAGCGGACACGCCTCACCAAACCTGCACCACTACTTGGTGCGGTTTTGCTTGCAGAATTCCCTGCGGCTACCGGGGCGGATAAGCTGTGTAGTTTTACTCAGCATATCCGCCTAGTGTGTCCCTTATGATGTCGCTCCTGGAGCTGCTGCCGGTCTCTAAATAGGCAGTTGGTCCAGTAGAATTTGGAATTATTTTTTTTTGTGAACCAGCTTAAAAAAATACAAAACTTTTGTGTTAGGGCCTGTTCACATCACCGTTCGCTTCCGCTCCGGGGTTCCATCTGAGGTTTCCGTCGGGTGAACCCCGCAACGGAAAGTGAAAGTGACAGCACAGCTTCCGTCACAATTAGCGCAGTCGACTGCACTATTGATTCCGTCCGAAAACCAGCCGGAATGGTGACGAACGGAAACCATTAGCGATGTTTCCGTCACCATTGAGATCAATGGTGACTGAAACGGAAGCTGTGCTGTCACTTTCACTTTCCGTTGCGGGGTTCACCCGACAGAAACCTCAGATGGAACCCCGGAGCTGAAGCGAACGGTGATGTGAACAGGCCCTAACACAAAAGTTTTGTATTTTTTTAAGCTGGTTCACAAAAAAAAATTATTCCAAATTTTACTGGACCAACTGCCTATTTAGAGACCGGCAGCAGCTCCAGGAGCTGCGCTAAGAATAGAAGATCGCGTCACCAGGACTACGGCCGGGGTAAGTATAAACTTTTTTATCAATTTAAAAAAGTGCCTTTTTTTTTTCTCTTTTGTGATTTTTGCGGCAGAACCGCAGCATTTTCGCACCAGACGAGTGGCGATTCTGCAGCATAAATTGACATGCTGCGGCCTAAAAAGCCACATTGCAGGTCAATTTTTTTTGCAGCGTGTGGATGAGATTTGTTCAAACCTCATCCACTCTGCTGCGACTGTGATACACTGTGGATTTTCCACAATAAAATGTGTTGCATAAAATCCGCAGTGTTCATGCCTAGTTTGTTCCTACCCTAAGGCCGGATTTACACGAGCGTGTGATTTTTGCGTGCGCAAAAAACGTGGCGTTTTGCGCATGCAAAAGGTCCATAACAGCTCCGTGTGGCAGCAGCGTATGATGCGCGGCTGCGTGATTTTCGCGCAGCCGCCATCATTATGACACTCTGTTTGGATGTTTGTAGCACGTGGTGCTTTTCTGTTTTCATTCATAGTTTATACGGCTGCGGGAGTGCTTCCATGTGCTGGGCGTGACTTTCACGCACCCATTGACTTCAATGGGTGCGTGATGCGCGAACAATGCACAAATATTGGACATGTCGTGAGTTTTACGCAGCGGACACACGCTGCGTGAAAATCACTGGCAGTCCGCACGGCCCCATAGACTAACATAGGTCCGTGCGAGGCGCGTGAAAATCACACACGTTGCACGGACGTATTACACGTTCGTCTGAATAAGCCCTAACAATAAGGCCCAGTTCACAGAGTTTTTGGCCCTTGATATTGACTCGGACACTGCGTCAGAATCAGCACCAAAAAACTTCCAAAACCGCCTCCCATTGATTTAATCTGAAATCAATGGGAGCCAGTCGCGGAAAAAAGAAAAAGCAGCACGTCCTTTCTTGCCGCGGTTCTGCCTCTGACCTCCCATCGAAATCAATGGGAGGCAGAAAATGCATTTTTCGCTGCCTTTTTTGTCTGCTGTCCTCAATCGCCACGGGCAAAAAACGCAGCAAAAAACGCGGCAAGATAGTGTGGGCAGGTCAAAATCTGCCTCAAAATTCTTTAAAGAATTTTGAGGCAGATTTTTTTGGCCTGCAAAAATACTCTGTGTGAACAGGGCCATACATAAACAGCACTTTCAGACACTTTACTCACTGTGTCAGAAGAGCTGCTCCCTCTCCAGTCCTCGTCAGGCGATGTCTTCGGTCCAGATGTCGTCCTTCACCTCCAGGCTCCAGAAAATTGCGGGGATCGAAGAACTCCTGCCGTCGCGCAAGAACTGGACTCCTCCCCCTCTCCTTACGCAGCTACGCTCTGGAGGAGGAGAAGAAGGAGGAGGCGGAGGCGGAGTCGGACGAGGAGGCGCTGGACGAGGAGGCCGAGGAGGAGGACGAGGAGGCGGAGGAGGAGGACGAGGAGTCGGAGGCGGGCCAGCAGGTAATTAGACTGTGCGCCGCTGTTCTTCCCAGTTGATTGGTCGCTGTACTTTTGGTGCGTGCGCACCGCATCCCTCTCGGCGGCGGGCACGAGTGGGTTGCTTTCCAGCCTTCCCCAGGTCGTTCGCGCGTGAGCGCGCGTTTGCGGTAACGAGCGCGCCGGCGCGCGCTTGCGGTCGTTCGCGCGCGCGGTCGCGCGCGGTGTTTCGCGGCAGTGTTAGATGAGAGGGGGGCCCGCAGCTCACGACATTGCTTTGGTGAAAAGAACAGGCCCCATTGCAGGGGCCTGTTTTTTTCTAACAAAGGCAAGTCGCGGCAGTTGCCGGGCCCCCCTTTCAATTAAGTTTGGCCGGGCCCCCTACAGTAGTACCCCTAATACCCCCCTGATGGCGGCCCTGTTCCCGTCCCTTGGTTGAACTTGATGGACATGTGTCTTTTTTCAACCGTACGAACTATGTAACTATGTAACTCAGTGGGCCAAAATGTAACAGCATACTTGCCAATTGTCAAGGCTTTTTCGTCTGCCCTCTCATCTACTCTTTGTCTTTTCCTACAAATCTGTGCCAGCTAGGGTGTTGTTTATGTGTTGCACGCGTGTCATATGTGTATGTATTTTTATCATCTCAAAGGGGTTGAGTGTTAGCAAGTTTTAAGTAATTGACTGCCAATAATGTTTGTGCTTTGTATTTTTCACTGTATGGCAGTATTAAGTAGTGTATTTATTTCTGTTACTTATACAGCGCCAACATACTGTTAGCACTGTACAGAAGATGTCCTCAATTACTGTCCCTAGTGGGGCTCCCAATCTAAATAACCTATCTGTATATATATATATTATTTTTTGGAGTGTGGAAGGAAACTAGGGTACCCAGAGGAAACCCATGCTAATACAGGGAGAATATACAAACTGCATGCAAATGTTGTCCTTGGTTGGATTTGAACCCAGGACTCCAGTGCTGAGCCACCATGCTGTGTATAAAAGTATTCTTTTGCTACTGGGCCAAGGTATAACTTTGACATTCTGTGATTATATTACTTATGTACGGCATGGCAGTGTTATTTAAGCACTGAATGGTAGTATTGTTTGTCCCAAAGTCATGCGTTTACCTAGAAAATTCTTCAGCAGAATGCAGGCTCCTGTTTTAAGAATGGATTAGTGAATTCCTATACACAGTTATCCCAGAAATGATATAATATTTCAAAGGCTTAGGATACATGGGAAGTTTTATTCTATATCCTTCAATCCTATTGATTTGTCTGGAGAACACGCACACAAAAATAAATAAAACTAAAATATTTATTGGTCTGTTTTAAAACCTAGTGCGGTAATTAATAAAAGAGAGGCGTTGGTTTGAATCTGCCAGACTGTTTTCGCCAGACAGTTTAGTAGTTTAGTCAGAGAGTGGATAGTGCGTAGAGATAGACTGAAAGGACCCTTACATAGGTACTAATCCTGGGTTACTACAGAGACTTACAAGCTTCTACTCTTCCTTTGCAGACTCAAAAATGTCACTACCTTAGGCCCCATGCACACGACCGTAAAAACGCCCGTAATTATGGGCCCATAGACTTCTATTGGCCACGGGTAACTCCCCATATGCTTACAGGAAGGTGCCCGTGCCGTTGAAAAAGATAGAAAATGTCCTATTTCAGGCCATAATTACGGCACGGGCAGCCCATAGAAGTCTATGGGGCTCCCGTAATTACGGGTGACTACGTGTGTGCACCCGTAATTACGGGAGCGTTGCTAGACGACGTCAGTAAATATTCACTGTCCAGTGTGCTGAAAGAGTTAAACGATCGGCAGTAACTGTTTCAGCACCCTGGACAGTGGCTACCGATCACAATATAGATAAAGCTGTACAAAAAAAAGACGTTCATACTTACCCAGAACTCCCTGCTTCTTCCTCCAGTCCGGCCTCCTGGGATGACGTTACAGCTCATGTGACCGCTGCAGCCAATCACAGGCCAATCACTGGCTGCAGCGGTCACATGGACTGCCGCGTCATCCAGGGAGGTCGGACTGGATGTCAAGAGAGGGACGCGTCACCAAGACAACGGCCGGGTATGTATGAATTTCTTTTACTTTTATTACGGAAAGGGCTGTCCCTTCTTCCTATCCTGCACTGATAGAGAGAAGGGCTGCCGATTAGTGCAGTGCAATTTTGCAGCCAAAAACGTGCCCGTAAATACGGGTGGAATACGGGTGACACCGGACCCGTATTTACGGGCACGGGTCCATGAATACTGGTGCAATACGGGTCGAATACGTGTGACCAAGGACCCGTATTTACGCCAGTATTTACGGGTGGACAAAAATACGGTAGTGTGCATGGGGCCTTAAAGTGTAATTAAACCTATATAAAACTTTGAGATGTCATAATGACATGTCAGAAGTTTTGATCAGTGGGGGTCCAAGAGCTGAGATCCCCACCAATCACAAAAATAAAGCAGCAGAAGCACTCAAGTGAGTGCTACGACTCTTCGGAAAGCCGAGCGAGCGGTGTACGTAGACTTTGTATAGATCCTGTACTCCACTTGCTCCTGATTTCCAAAGAGAGCCAAGCAGAGCTGATCACAAACTAAAGGGGCTCATCGCTCACCTGAGCGCTTCTGCTGTTTCATTTTAGTAATCAGTGGGGGTCTCAGTGCTCAGACCCCCCAGATCAAAACTTCTGACATGTCACTATGACATGTCAAAGTTTTTATGAAAGTTTAGTTACATTTTAATGCATAATTGAACTTGGGTCAAGTTAGATTATACAACGAGGTGGTGAATTTATTGCAGACCAATTAAGCTTCAAATGGTCACTAACTTTACAACAAATTTTGCCCAAATTGATAGTACAAGCGAAAAGAAGAATGCCTCTTTTCTTTCTCCACTTATCAGGCTCCTTTGCTCCCCCACATCTCCTAAATGTTCACTCTCTCTAAATTTACTGTTTTTTCCGTCTCCTCCAGACAAGACAGATTATTAGCTTATTGTGGGATCTGGTTACAGTTATCCATAGAAGTCTTTGGAGACAGGAGGAGAAACAGGGTTCACGAGCAGAGTGTGAAATAGGCATAGAGACACACAGAGATGGTGCTGCAGCTTCTAGTAAGTGTTATATCTCACCCCAGTGCTGGATTCACAGCTACACTGTTCGTTACTGCTGTATAATCTACTCTCTAATTAGAGATAGAGCCTGCAGATGGGAAAACTGCTAAAACAGATGCTGGATACAAGTCATCTAATGTACATACATATGACATCTTATTCTGAAAAGTCACCTGAAAGGTTAGGTTTAAGTTTTATTTATTTTTGTGTGCATTTTTTCCATACAAGTCAGAGAAATTAATTCCTAGAAAGAAGAGCAAAAAAATCTTTATGACAATACTACAGTGAAAGAACCTTCAGTACCACGTTGCATTGCATCAATGCATTTTGTAGCTTGCTTCTGTATCTAAAACGGGCAGCTGTAGTTGCTGCATTATTATGTGAGTCACCTGGTACAAAATACACTTTCCCCTCGTGACAGGGACAAACCATGGCTCATGCAACTTACCAAAAGGCTGAAAAAGAACATGCAGTTTTGCTGACAAATGTGATTAATTGTCAACAGTGCAGCCCAACAATAACCTATTATATATACATCATCAATGCTAATTCTCATACATAGTATAGCAGTACAATTACCGAGCCGGACTCATTAGCTCATGTAGAAATGTTTTACAATTTAAAGCTGTTGTGTGATGTCATGTTTCTGGTATGCACGCATGGATAAAAGCACACACATCTGCAGACTGGAACTGACATGCATCATCAACAGTTTGTTTTGAAGGACAAAATCATTACTGGTTCTGCAGAAGGACTTAATCTAGAAGACACCTCACACTGAACCTGTAGCATTCAACTCTCTGTACCAGCATTAATCTGAAGATATAGGGGAATATTAACCCCTTCCTGCCCTATCACGTATATTACAGCTGACATCCCATTGTAACAGCTAGGCTGCGATCCTTCCAATTAACCTCTTAAAGGAACAGTGTCACCAAATGTATTTTTTTTATATCAGTTTTATGTTAGGGTTTTATTAAAAACGTTTATATTTATTTGTGTTTGTGTGTTACTTTTTTCTATTTTTACACTTTTTATTCCCTATGGGGGCTGCCATTTTTTTTTCCATTTCTGTATGTGTCGATTAACGACACATACAGACATGGAATACGGCAGCTCCAGTCCCATAGGGACTGTGAACGGGGCCCGTTCCATCCACTTTGGTGTACGCCGTGTGTGGGGGAACGGCGCATGCGCCGCTCCCACACAGTCCGATTTGAAATGCGCGCCGTCCGGCGCCATTTTCCTGTGGACCGGAAGTCGCAGCCGGGCAGTAAGATTACTACTTCCGGTCGCGGCTTCCGGACTTGTGCACATGGAGCAGCGGCAGCAGACGGAGCGGACGGACCGGAAGGAGCGGCGGCGACTGGAGCAGGTAAGTGATTTCTATGTATGTTCGTGTTTCAGTGTGTTTACTAGTGTATGTAAACCTTCTACACTGTGTGTTAGCTCAAAAAATGGCGACACACAGTGTAGGAGGTTTGTCCGTTCAAACCCCTCGTTTCTCCCGGCACTAGCCAGGATAAAGGAGGGGGGGATTCTGAGAGCTCACTAGAGCGAGGGATTTTTTCCCAATTTTGCAGCATAAAGCAATGTGGTTGCTTTTTCCACATGCAATGCTGCAATTTTGGGAATTGCTCCATCTAGTGACCAGTGCTGGGAAATATTATAAATTTAATCCAATTTATAATATTTCCTGACTCGTGAAAAAATAAAATAAAATTAGAACAATGTTTAATCACCTATACACTAACTGTTTAACTAAAAAAAAAAAAACATGTTTTGCTGGCAACACATTCCCTTTAAATGCAGTGATCGCTTTTGATCGCTGCATCTAGGTGGTTTCTAGCCTGTCAACATCCCTGCATTGCGGTTGCCGTGACAATGGCCTCCTGGTCTGCCAAGCACGGTGTAATGAGGGGGGTAAGGAAACAGACAAGTGAGCCCTAATCTACCCGCCACTCAGTCCCTGCCTACTTACAACGACCGGCCCTAGGCGATGGGGTACAACTGGGCGACGGTCCCTACGCTCAATAAGTGCACGACAGACAAACAGAGAAGGGTACACAGAAGCAAGGGAAAAGGGGCAGTTGCCCACGGCAACACCGTGAGCAACAAGAGTGGTGAACGAGCCGAGTCAAACCAGGAGTGTACGAGGTACCAAACGCAGAGCAGGAGAGTAGTGAACAAGCCGAGTCAAACCAGGAGTGTACGAGGTACCAAACGCAGAGCAGGAGAGTAGTCAGTAAGCCAGGGTCAATATGAAGCAGGGTCAAATGGTTCAAGAAGCTGCAGCAGGGCCAGGAAACAAAACGAGAAAAATCACAAGCAAGGAGGAACAGGAAAGGCAGGTATAAATAGACAGAGGGCGGGAGCTAGCTCCATCTGGCCAGGCTGTGATAGGCTCTCCCACTCCTAAGCCTGCCATCCTGAGTGGTGGAAGATGGAGTCAGTCTCACAGTCATAGAAGCAGGTGTAGACTGATTACCTGTGGGCGTGGATACAGAAGCTGTGCCTGGCAGAGCCTTAACAGTACCCCCCCTTTTATGAGGGGCCACCGGACCCTTTCTAGATGGACCTGGTTTATTGGGGAAACGAAGGTGGAACCTCCTGACCAACACCCCAGCGTGAACATCCCGAGCGGGTACCCAAGTCCTCTCCTCAGGCCCATATCCTCTCCAATGGACCAGGTACTGGAGGGAGCCTTGGACCATCTTTCTGTCCACAATCTTGGCCACCTCGAATTCTACCCCCTCAGGGGTGAGAACAGGGACAGGAGGTTTCCTCGAGGGAGCCAAGGACGGGGAGCAGCGTTTAAGGAGGGAGGCATGAAACACGTCGTGTACTCGAAAAGATGGGGGCAACTCCAGTCGGAAGGAGGCAGGATTGAGGACTTCAATGACCTTGTACGGCCCTATAAACCGGGGAGCAAACTTCTTGGATGGGACCTTAAGGCGCAAGTTCTTTGACGATAGCCACACCAGATCCCCGACCATAAACAAGGGGTTAGCAGAACGTCTTCTATCTGCCTGAGTTTTTTGTATGCTCTGGGACGCCTCTGAACCTGGGCCCAGACTGTGCACAGTTCCCGATGAACGACCTCTACCTCGGGATTGTTGGAACTACCAGGTGAAATGGAGGAGAACCGTGGATTAAACCCAAAATTACAGAAAAAGGGGGAGACCCCTGACCCGGTTATTAAGGGAAAATTCGGCGAGGGGAATGAATGAGACCCAATCATATTGACAGTCAGAGATAAAACACCTTAAATATTGTTCTAGAGACTGATTAGTCCTCTCGGTTTGGCCATTAGTTTCAGGATGGAAGGCAGAGGAGAAGGACAGATCAATCTCCAACTTTTTACAGAAGGCTCTCCAAAACAAAGAAACAAATTGTACCCCTCTGTCAGAAACAATATTGACAGGGACCCCATGGAGACGCAGGATGTGTTTGACAAACAAGGTAGCTAACGTCTTAGCATTGGGTCGTTTTTTGAGGGGCACAAAGTGGCACATCTTACTGAAGCGGTCTACTACAACCCACACCACCGACTTGCCTTGAGATGGAGGCAAATCGGTGATAAAATGCATGGAGATATGGGTCCGAGGTCTCTGGGGAATGGGCAAAGAACGTAGTAAGCCCGCTGGTCGGGACCTGGGAGTCTTGGACCTAGCACAAACCTCACAAGTGGCGACGTAGGCCTTAACGTCTTTAGGCAACCCAGGCCACCAATAGTTTCTGGAAATGAGGTGCTTGGTACCCAGGATGCCTGGATGACCAGATAGTGCGGAGTCATGATTTTCCCTAAGTACCCTTAGCCGGAATTGCAGGGGAGCAAACAGCTTGTTCTCAGGAAGGTTCCCGGGAGCTGAACCTTGATCAGCAGCAATTTCAGAGACTAAATCAGAATCAATAGAGGAAATGATTATACCTGGAGGCAAAATACAAGCAGGATCTTCCTCCGAAGGAGGGCTGGCCATGAAGCTACGCGACAGTGCATCAGCCTTAATATTTTTAGACCCAGCCCTATAGGTAACCAAAAAATTGAATCTGGTAAAAAATAACGCCCATTGAGCTTGTCTCGGGGTTAGCCTCCGGGCAGATTCTAGGAAAACCAGATTCTTGTGGTCGGTAAGGACCGTTACCTGGTGCCTAGCCCCCTCCAGGAAGTGGCGCCACTCTTCAAATGCCCATTTAATGGCTAAGAGTTCGCGGTTGCCAATATCATAGTTACTCTCAGTGGGCGAAAACTTCCTGGAGAAGTAGGCACAGGGACGGAGATGGGTGAGGGACCTGGTACCCTGGGACAAGACAGCCCCCACTCCCACCTCGGACGCGTCAACCTCCACGATAAATGGCTCCATTTGGTTGGGCTGAACCAACACCGGGGCCGAGATAAAGCACTTCTTAAGGACTTCAAAAGCCTGGACAGCATCAGGAGGCCAGCGGAGGAGATCAGCACCCTTGTGAGTGAGGTCGGTAAGAGGCTTAGCGATGACCGAGAAGTTAGCAATAAATCTCCTGTAATAATTAGCGAACCCCAAGAAGCACTGTAACGCCTTCAGGGAGGCAGATTGGACCCATTCCACCACAGCCTGGACCATGGCGGGGTCCATGCGGAATTCATGAGGAGTGAGGATTTGACCCAAAAATTGTATCTCCTGCACCCCAAACACACATTTTTCGGTCTTCGCAAACAGTTTGTTTTCCCGAAGGACCTGGAGCACCTTCCTGACATGCTCAATGTGGGAGGACCAGTCCTTGGAAAACACAAGTATGTCATCAAGGTACACTACAAGAAATACCCCCAGGTAATCTCTTAAAATCTCATTTATGAAATTCTGGAAGACCGCGGGAGCATTACACAACCCAAAGGGCATGACGAGGTATTCGAAATGACCTTCGGGCATGTTAAACGCAGTCTTCCACTCATCCCCCTCTTTGATGTGGATAAGGTTATACGCCCCCCGTAGATCAAACTTAGAGAACCATTGGGCCCCCTGAACCTGATTAAAGAGATCAGGAATCAAAGGAAGGGGATACTGGTTCCTTACAGTGACCTTATTCAAGTTACGGTAGTCAATGCATGGCCTAAGACCACCATCCTTCTTCCCCACGAAGAAGAAGCCAGCACCTACCGGAGAAGTAGAGTGGCGAATGTAACCCTTGGCCAGGCACTCCTGGATATACTCTCTCATGGCTTCACGTTCGGGACAAGAGATATTAAATATCCTACCCTTCGGGAGCTTAGCTCCTGGTACCAAATCGATAGCGCAATCGTATTCTCTATGAGGAGGTAACACTTCGGAGGCCTCCTTAGAGAAAACATCAGCGAAGTCCTGAACAAACTCAGGTAGCGTGTTCACCTCCTCAGGGGGAGAAATAGAATTAACAGAAAAACATGACGTCAAGCATTCATTACCCCATTTGGTAAGATCCCCAGTATTCCAGTCAAACGTGGGATTATGCAACTGCAACCAGGGAAGGCCTAAAACCAAATCGGACGATAATCCCTGCATCAACAGTACAGAGCACTGCTCCAAATGCATGGAGCCAACAAGGAGTTCAAAAACAGGGGTATGCTGTGTAAAATAACCATTAGCAAGAGGAGTGGAGTCAATACCCACTACTGGGACAGGTTTAGGCAAATCAATCAAAGGCATAGCTAGAGACATAGCAAATTCCACAGACATGATATTAGCAGACGACCCTGAATCCACGAAGGCACTGCCAGTAGCAGACCTACCATCAAAAGAGACCTGAAAGGGAAGCAAGATTTTATTACGTTTCATATTTATGGGAAATACCTGTGCGCCCAAGTGACCTCCCCGATGATCACTTAGGCACGGAAGTTTTCCGGCTGCTTATTCTTACGCCTAGGACAGGTGTTCACTTGATGCTTGTCATCAGGGCCGCCATCAGGAATTTCAGGGCCCCCTACAGCTAAATTTTCTGGGCCCCCCTACCGTGGCACCGCCTGTAACAGTACTCCGTCCAGCACTATATCATGGTACCCAGGGCCGCCATCAGGGGGGGTATTAGGGGTACTGATGTGAGAGGCCCGGCCAAACCTAATTGAAAGGGGGGCCCGGCAAACTGCCGCGACTTGCCTTTGGTAGAAAAAAAACAGGCCCCTGCAATGGGGCCCGTTTTTTTCACCAAAAGAATGACATGAGCTGCTGGCCCCCCATTCAATTAGGTTTGGCCGGGCCTCTCACATCAGTACCCATAATACCCCCCCTGATAGCGGCCCTGGGTAGCATGGGGGCCGTCAAACACCGCCGCCCGTGCGACCGATCGCGCGTACCCGCAAACTCCCGCGCATGCGCACTGGCGACCGCCTGGAACCGCGCACCGAATTTTGAGGCAGATTTTGACCTGCCCACACTATCTTGCCGCGTTTTTTGCCCGCGGCGATTGAGGACAGCAGACAGAAAACGCCGCGAAAAATGCATTTTCTGCCTCCCATTGAATTCGATGGCAGGTCAGAGGCGGAACCGCGGCAAGAAAGGACGTGCTGCTTTTTCTTTTTTCCGCGACTGGCTCCCATTGATTTCAGATTAAATCAATGGGAGGCGGTTTTGGAAGTTGTTTGATGCTGATTCTGACGCAGTGTCCGAGTCAATATCAAGGCCCAAAAACTCTGTGAGCTGGGCCTTATTGTTAGGGCTTATTCAGACGAACGTGTAATACGTCCGTGCAACGTGCGTGATTTTCACGCGCCTCGCACGGACCTATGTTACTCTATGGGGCCGTGCAGACTGTCAGTGATTTTCACGTAGCGTGTGTCTGCTGCGTAAAACTCACGACATGTCCGATATTTGTGCATTGTTGGCGCATCACGCACCCATTGAAGTCAATGGGTGCGTGAAAATCACGGCCAGCGCTTCCGCAGCAGTATAAACTATGAATGAAAACAGAAAAGCACCACGTGCTACAAACAGAGTGTCATAATGATGGCGGCTGCGCGAAAATCACCCAGCCACGCATCATACGCTGCTGACACACGGAGCTGTTATGGACCTTTTGCATGCGCAAAACGCCACGTTTTTGCGCGCGCAAAAAGCACACGCTTGTGTAAATCCGGCCTTAGGGTAGGAACACACTAGGCATGAACACTGCGGATTTTATGCAACACATTTTATTGTGGAAAATCCGCAGCGTATTACAGTCGCAGCAGAGTGGATGAGATTTGAACAAATCTCATTCACACTCTGCAAAAAAAATTGACCTGCAGTGTGGCTTTTGGCTTTTTAAGCCGCAGCATGTCAATGTATTCTGTGGAATCGCTGCTCCTCTGTTGCGGAAATGCTGCGGTTCTGCCGCAAAAATCACAAATGAGAAAAAAAAAAAGCCACTTTTTTAAATTTATAAAAAAGTCTAGACTTGCCCCGGCCGTAGTCCTGGTGACGCGATCCTCTATTCTTAGCGCAGCCCCGCCTCCTGTCATGACGTTTCATCCCATGTGACCGCTGCAGCGGTCACATGGTCTACAGCGTCATCCCAGGAGGCGGGGCTACGTTCAGAAGAGAGAGACGTGTCGCCCTAAACTACGGCCGGGGCAAGTCTAAACTTTTTTTTCCCTGCAGGATTCCCGCAGCGGACATGCCTCACCAAACCTGCGCCACTATTTGGTGCGGTTTTGCTGGCAGAATTCCCTGCGGCTACCGGGGCGGATAAGCTGTGTAGTTTTACTCAGCATATCCGCCTAGTGTGTTCCTACCCTTATGATGTCGCTCCTGGAGCTGCTGCCGGTCTCTAAATAGGCAATTGGTTCAGTAGAATTTGAAATTATTTTTTTGGTGAACCAGCTTAAAAAAATACAAAACTTTTGTGTTAGGGCCTGTTCACATCACCGTTCGCTTCCGTTCCGGTGTTCCGTCTGAGGTTTCTGTCGGGTGAACCCCGCAACGGAAAGTGAAAGTGACAGCACAGCTTCCGTTTCCGTCACCATTAGCGCAGTCGACTGCGCTATTGATTCCGTCCGAAAACCTGCCGGAACGGTGACGAACGGAAACCATTAGCGATGTTTCCGTCACCATTGAGATCAATGGTGACTGAAACGGAAGCTGTGCTGTCACTTTCACTTTCCGTTGCGGGGTTCACCCGACAGAAACCTCAGACGGAACCCCGGAACGGAAGCGAACGGTGATGTGAACAGGCCCTAACACAAAAGTTTTGTATTTTTTTAAGCTGGTTCACAAAAAAAAATAATTCCAAATTCTACTGGACCAACTGCCTATTTACAGACCAGCAGCAGCTCCAGGAGCGACATCATAAGGGACACACTAGGCGGATATGCTGAGTAAAACTACACAGCTTATCCGCCCCGGTAGCCGCAGGGAATTCTGCCAGCAAAACCGCACCAAATAGTGGCCCAGGTTTGGTGAGGCATGTCCGCTGCGGGAATCCTGCAGGGAAAAAAAAGTTTAGACTTGCCCCGGCCGTAGTTTAGGGCGACGCGTCTCTCTCTTCTGAACGTAGCCCCGCCTCCTGGGATGACGCTGTAGACCATGTGACCGCTGCAGCAGTCACATGGGATGAAACGTCATGACAGGAGGCGGGGCTGCGCTAAGAATAGAGGATCGCGTCACCTAAACTACGGCCGGGGTAAGTCTAAACTTTATCAATTTAAAAAAGTACCTTTTTTTTTTCTCATTTGTGATTTTTGCAGCAGAACCGCAGCATTTCCGCAACAAAGGAGCGGCGATTCCACAGAATAAATTGACATGCTGCGGCTTAAGAAGCCACACTGCAGGTCCATTATTTTTGCAGCGTGTGGATGAGATTTGTTAAAATCTCATCCTCTCTGCTGCGACTGTAATACGCTGCGGATTTTCCACAATAAAATGTGTTGCATAAAATCCGCAGTGTTCATGCCTAGTGTGTTCCTACCCTAAGGCCGGATTCACACAAGCGAGTGCTTTTTGCACGCACAAAAAACGTGGCATTTTGCGCATGCAAAAGGTCCATAACATCTCCGTGTGTCAGCAGCGTATGATGCGTGGCTGCGTGATTTTCGCGCAGCCGCCATCATTATGACACTCTGTTTGTATGTTTGTAGCACGTGGTGCTTTTCTGTTTTCATTCATAGTTTATACGGCTGCGGAAGTGCTGGGCGTGATTTTCACACACCCATTGACTTCAATGGGTGCGTGATGCTCGAACAATGCACAAATATAGGACATGTCGTGAGTTTTACGCAGCGGACACACGGACACACGCTGCGTGAAAATCACTGACAGTCTGCATGGCCCCATAGAGTAACATAGGTCAGTGCGAGGCGCGTGAAAATCAAGCGCGTTGCACGGACGTATTACACGTTAGTCTGAATAAGCCCTAACAATAAGGCCCAGTTCACAGCGTTTTTGGGCCTTGATATTGACTCGGACACTGCGTCAGAATCAGCACAAAACAACTTCCAAAACCGCCTCCCATTGATTTAATCTGAAATCAATGGGAGCCAGTCGCGGAAAAAAGAAAAAGCAGCACGTCCTTTCTTGCCGCGGTTCCGCCTCTGACCTCCCATCGAAATCAATGGGAGGCAGAAAATGCATTTTTCGCTGCGTTTTTTGTCTGCTGTCCTCAATCGCCGCGGGCAAAAAACGCAGCAAGATAGTGTGGGCAGGTCAAAATCTGCCTCAAAATTCTTTAAGGAATTTTGAGGCAGATTTTTTTTTGCCTGCAAAATACTGTGTGAACAGGGCCATACATGATCAGCACTTTGAGATAATTTACTCACTGTGTCAGAAGTGCTGCTCCCACTCCAGTCCTCTTCCGGCGATGTCTTCCAGGCGAGGTCTTCGGTCCAGACGTCCAGTCCTTCACCTCCAGCCAGGCTCCAGGTAAGTTTTGTCCATGTGTGTCCACGGCTGCGCGCGCGGGCGATCGCAGGTGCACGCGCGGACGATCGCGGGTGCGCGCGGCGGTCTCGAGTGCGGGCGGTCGGGGGTGCGCGCTCGCGAGTGCGCACGCGCGGGAGTTTCCTTGTGCGTGCGATCGGATGTGCGCGCGATGGCGGACGGTTTGACGGCCCCCCATGACGAGGGGATGGGAGGGGGCCCGCAGCAGCAGCAGCTCACGACATTCTTTTGGTGAAAAAAACGGGCCCCATTGCAGGGGCCCGCTTTTTCCTACCAAAAGAATGTTGCGGCAGTTGCCGGGTCCCCCTTTCAATTAGGTTTGGCCTGGCCCCTCACACCAGTACCCCTAATACCCCCCTGATGGCGGCCCTGCTTGTCTTCCCCACAATAGAAGCAGAGACCATTCTTCCTGCGGAACTCTCTACGTTGTTGGGGGGACACGGAGGCCCCGAGTTGCATAGGTACCTCCGAGTCTTCCGTGGAAGAACGAAGCAACGGAACCTCGGGAGGCATCATGGGTGAGTCAGAGGAGAAAACACAAAAACGTTCACGTTGTCGTTCCCTGAGACGTCGGTCAAGTCGTACCGCTAAAGCCATAACCTGGTCTAGGGAGTCAGAAGAGGGATAGCTAACTAGCAGGTCTTTCAGGGCGTTCGACTGACCCAACCTAAACTGGCACCTTAAGGCAGGGTCATTCCACCGAGAAGCTACGCACCACTTCCTAAAGTCAGAGCAATACTCCTCAACAGGTCTCTTACCCTGACGTAAGGTCACCAGCTGACTCTCGGCAAAGGCAGTCCTGTCAGTCTCGTCATAAATGAGTCCGAGAGCAGAAAAGAAACGATCAACGGAGGAAAGTTCAGGGGCGTCAGGAGCCAAGGAGAAGGCCCATTCTTGGGGCCCTTCCTGGAGCCAGGACATAATTATACCCACCCGCTGGCTCTCAGAACCTGAGGAGTGGGGCTTTAAACGAAAATAGAGCCTACAACTCTCCCGAAAGGAGAGAAAAGTTTTCCGGTCCCCTGAGAACCGGTCAGGCAACTTGAGGTGGGGTTCAAGAGGTGAGGTGAGGGGCACTACCATGGTAGCATCAGGCTGGTTGACCCTCTGAGCCAGGGCCTGGACCTGTAGGTCAGAGACCCTGCATTTGCTGAACCAGGGTCTCAAGGGGGTCCATAGTAGTGTGAGGGACCAGGGTAGAGTAGGTATATGGGCTTGTGATTATGTAATGAGGGGGGTAAGTAAACAGACAAGTGAGCCCTAATCTACCCGCCACTCAGTCCCTGCCTACTTGCAACGACCCGTCCTATTCGACGGGGTACAACTGGGCGACGGTCCCTATGCTCAATAAGTGCACGACAGACAAACAGACAAGGGTACACAGAAGCAAGGGAAAAGGGGCAGTTGCCCACGGCAACACCGTGAGCAATAAGAGTGGTGAACGAGTCGAGTCAAACCAGGAGTGTACGAGGTACCAAACGCAGAGCAGGAGAGTAGTGAACAAGCCGAGTCAAACCAGGAGTGTACGAGGTACCAAACGCAGAGCAGGAGAGTAGTCAGTAAGCCAGGGTCAATATGAAGCAGGGTCAAATGGTTCAAGAAGCTGCAGCAGGGCCAGGAAACAAAACGAGAAGAATCACAAGCAAGGAGGAACAGGAAAGGCAGGTATAAATAGACAGAGGGCGGGAGCTAGCTCCGTCTGGCCAGGCTGTGATAGGCTCTCCCACTCCTAAGCCTGCCATCCTGAGTGGTGGAAGATGGAGTCAATCTCACAGACATAGAAGCAGGTGCAGACTGATTACCTATGGGCATGGATACAGAAGCTGTGCCTGGCAGATCGTTAACACACGGAAGCCTTTTAGTCCCCGCACGGAAAAGCTGAGCCTGCGCCATCATTCGTGGGCATCAGCTGTGTATTACAGCTGACATCCCGATGTAACGACCAGGACCGGAGCTAGGCGAAGCCAAATAGGTTTGCTGTCATCTCTAATACACTGCACTATGTAGGTAGTGCAGTGTATTAGATTAGCAATCAGGGCTTCATGCCTTCAAGTCCCCTAGTTAAACAACAAAAAGTTAAAAGAAAGTTCATAAAAATTAAAAAACGTTTCAAGTTAAAAAAACAATAAATGCCTTTTTTCCCATAATAAGTATTTTATTATAGAAAAATACTGAAAACATTACAAAAAAGTACACATATTTGGTATCACTGCATCTGAAACGACTCAAACTATAAAGATATCACGTTATTTTTCCCGCATGGTGAACACCTCAAAATAAATAAATAAAAAACAATTCCAGAATCGCTGTTTTTTGTTCCCCACCCCTACCAAAACATGGAATAAAAAGTGATCAAAATGTTGAATGGTCCCAAAATTGTACCAATAAAAACGACAGCCTGTCCCGCAAAAAAACAAGCCATCCCACAGCTTTTTTGACGGAAAAATAAAAAACATGGCTCTCAGAATATGATGATACAAAAAATAAATGATTTAAAAAGAAAGAGATTTTATTGTGCAAATGCTGTAAAATATATAAAAAAACTATATACATATGGTATCGCCATAATTGTATCGACCCACAGAATAAGGGGGGATTCAGACGAGCGCGATTTGCGCGCGTGCAGGCCGCGTATTTTCTGCGCGTCACGCACAGCACTATAGAAGTCAATGAGGCAGTTCAAACAGTGCGTGATTCTTGCGCAGCGTTTGTTCGCTGCGTACTATACGCGACAGGTTCAATAACTCTGCGTATTTCACGCATCACGCACCCATTGAAGTCAATGGGTGCGTGAAAATCACGCATGTCATACGCTGGCAGTAGCTGCGAACGCGCGTTTTTCACGCAGGACACGTTGTCTCAATGCAAATGAGTTTGAACTAACTAGTTGAAACCAGCATAAAAGCAGGAAGTTGGTTAGACAGCAGGTTTTGCAAAAGAGGCCACACCGTTTGCTCCAGCACCACAAGCACCTTGCAGGCATGCCTCGGCAGATAGATGTGGCGAAGCTCATCAGGTTAGTTCAGGAGCGGCCGGAGGTCTGGAACACCCATGCAGAGTCGTACCATGACCGCACATTGAAGGAGGCAGCATGGGAGCAGATAGCAGAGGCGCTATTCGACCAGGAGTGGGCCGACAGCCGCACCCGTGACCGGCAACGAATTGGTGAGTGGATATCTGTGTGTCGCCATTGATGTGTATAATGACATCCATATTGGATATTGCGTCCCTGCTGAATAATTGCCTGTCATTGCCAACGTTTCGGTTCAGTGTCATCTTTATATAGTATCATCAACTTAGGTTTGTTCTTGTGTAGACGTGTGGTACACCAGTTTATATGCACTGTCTGTGTGCGCACTCACATCTGCTGAGTTTATTCAATGATGTGTTCTTTATTCATCATACAGTGGACGATGTAAAGAGACGGTGGCGCAGCTCGAGGTACCAGTTCCGTCGAGAACATGGATCCGGCGCCCGTAGCGGAGATGGTGGTCCACAAAAACGGCGCTACATTTACTACGACCAGCTGTTGTTCCTGCGGGAAATAATGGACATGCGACCGTAAGTACTCGTTGTTGTCCCTTTGTGGCCACGTCACCTTCCAAAAATGTTACATACGCCAAAACACCTTTGTGTTTGCACATGACATTTGGTTCCTCAACTGATGTGTCCCCTATATTATAGAACTAGCGACACTCTGGATGCGTCAGAAGAGGAGGCACGGCACGAGTGTAGCCAGGCGTCAGAATCCGCTGCTCCCCTGGTCGCCCTAACCCCGGAGGCCACCAGAGAGGATCCTGGTCCAGTCGCCTCAGCGCCTGAAGCAGGACAACCGGACCAAGTGGCACCTAGTCAAGCAGCACGCCGCCGCAGACGTCCTGTTAACCCACCCGCAGCTGCACAGGTGGACGCCCGTGTTCTTGAGTACCTGCGCCGTGCTGCTGATGAGGACCAGCATGATTTTTTTTGTCGGAGCATGGCACCTTTGATGCGGCGGGTACCAGAGGATAGGTTGGTGCGGCTGCAAATAAATATGCTGTCGCTAATCGACTGTGCGACACCCCCGCTAAGTCCAGGCCGGTGCTTTACTTCTATTGATCACTGGCGTAGTGTCTATATGCCCTCAGCGCGTGCCCATGTGCCACGGCCCTCCCAACCTGCCCCCGTCTTCTCGCAGATGGCGCAATACCCTCCTGCCCCAAGATACCTCTCCCCTGCCCCAATGCCTGGGCCAGTCCGTCACTTTCCTCCATACTCCATACCTGGGCCAAGTTTACAGGCTCACATGCAGCCTCAGGGCTACCCACTGCAGTATCAACCCCAATATGCTGTGCAGGAACAGGCTCCTCAGGGCCGGGGACAGCATAGTGGTGCGGAACTGTCTGGTTACAGCTCGCCGCCCCATGCCTATCAGAATCTGTAGGGGCAAGTTTTTTCTATGGGCACATGTTACAAAGCGACGACATGCTAGGAATCCCTACATGTATTTGTTGTATATGCATCATGTTGGTGCACTTTTTAGTTCGGGTATGTTTTCCCGCCTCTGTATTTTGCTGATATGGCGTGTATGTGCCACAAACATGACCGCTAAAGTTAGATATTTTTAACTTCTGTGTGGACAATCCTTTTGTTACCTTGCGCACCATTTCTACTGCCTCTACCGCTATGAGGTGCCATTGCGTTAGAGGTTGTGACGGTATTATATTTCTCCACCACATCTTTGAGGTCTTCGTTGGTCAGAAGGGGTTTGGAATACCAGGAACTCAGCTGTAATTAGTATAGTTAGTGTTTGGCCATAACTAACTTTACTCACCCCGAAAGGCTCACATACATATAGGGCAGGAAATACATAGTTTCCACAAGAGGATGTGATGTCCATGCATTCTTGCCGTCTAAAAATGGTATTCCAAGCGCCTACCGAGCTTTAAGCTCGCAACCCACGTCAAGGGGCCTCAAGTTTTGCGAGTCCCTAACCCTCCCCCACACCCCCAAAACAAAAAAAGCCTTGAGGGATAAACAGACGTTCTCTCAAAGAATAGTAACTTCACCACACCTCAAATGGCAGCGTTCTGGCAGGTTACATCTCAAGCCTGCCTGTCAAAATACTCCGCAAATTGGTGGCGCACTCGCTGCCCACATGTCGGTGCCCGGCCAGGCCGAGCAGCCTGGCCCAGGCTGGTGGTGGGTGCAGATGTTACCATATATTCCCCATCATGAGCGGCATCATGGATGTGGGTAAAGTTGTGCAGCACAACACAGGCTTTGATCACACATGTGACATTTGACGGCGACAATTGCATTGATGTCATCAGGACCCTCCACTTGCTGGTCATGATGCCAAAGGCACAGTCCACGACTTTCCGTGCTCTGCATAGTCGCTGATTGAAAATGTGCCCACGGTTATCCAAGCCCCTCCGCGCAAATGGCCGCATTACGTGTCTGCTGAGGGCAAAACCTTCATCTGCAACCATAACATAAGGAACGGGTGGACCGCTGGTGCCAGGGAGGATGCTAGGCTCGGGGACATCAAGTTGGTTGGACATTAGACGCTGGGCCATTCTGGATGAGCGAAAAATGCGTGCATCCGCCGAGCTGCCATAGGACCCGATGTCCACGATGGTAAAGCAGAAATTACAGTCCGACAAGGCAAGCAAGACTATGGAAAAAAACTGCTTGTAATTGAAGTAGCGAGAGCCAGAGTGGGGCGGTTTCTGCACACGGATGTGCTTCCCATCGAGTGCACCAATACAGTTAGGAAATTGGGTGTCGCGTTCAAACTGCTGCGCTATGCGAAGCCAGTGTTGGGCCGTAGGCTAAGGGATCACGCTGCTCTTCAATCTCTGCCACAGGACCACACAGGTTGCTGGGACAATGCCGGAAATAGTGGAGACTCCAATAAGGAATTCAAAATGAAGGGCATGGTAGCTATTGCCGGTCGCCAAAAATCTACAGGAAATCATACAAGCAAACCACAAAGCAAACATGTTAGTTAGGACATTAAGGACATAAAATAATGTGTAACCTGGATCACAAAACTGCACATACCGTAACGTCAGAAGGAGACACTCCTCGGGGGAAATACAGCGTCGCATGTTTGTGTTCTGATAGGTTATTCCAGGCCGAACCAGCCCCAGCAGCATATCAAAGGCATGCACAGACAGGCGGCAAAAGGCCCGAAATTTCTCAGGGTGACGACGGAGGTCAGCAAAGAGGGTATGAAAATGCCCTTTAGAGGTGCGTTGGGCCACTATTGGGTGAACCCACATCCTACCTGATCTCCGCCGGTGTGGCCGTAGAAGGCTACCTCGTTGCCCAAACCTCCGGGCTAGCATCCATGTTAATAGGACACGGGCCAGAGAGCTAGGTGGCATCAATGCAGTGTGGCAGACAAACTTCCCTAAAATACTGGTAGAAACAGTGGGTTGCATCCAAAGCACACAAATGAATTAACACAGGTGCACACATGAAGCAGGGGTATTGCATTCATGGCCCTTTTGAAGCCTGGCGTAAACAGAACAGCTGAGTGCGTTTTTTACACGCGCGGGAAAAACGCATGTCTTACGCGCGTATTACACGCATACATCGTTAAAATACGCATTGCACACGCTGCTGACATGCGCGCAAAACGCCGCATTGTTTGCGCGCGCAGAAACGCAACGCTCGTGTGAATCTGCCCTAAAGAAAATATGTCATTTATAGTTTCAAACAACATAATTAGTTGGTGTAGGATGCAACACATTCAGTAAAAGGCCTCTTAATAAATATGCTGCATCTCTCGGCTGACCATGCGACACAATTGTGGTGCAATGACCGCGGCAGTGCGCCATCCATTTCCCTCTTCCCAATGGACATACAGATGTAGCCAAGATTATCTTGAGTCTGCTAACTTGCTGCAACATGATATCACACAACAAGAGTCATTGAAAAAATTCAAGATAAGGATTCTTGCCATTGTGTATTTAATGCGTTAAGAGTAGGGCTGTGCGATTAATCGAATTAATTCGATTAATTCGCCCTAAAGGGATCTCACGATTGTGTTTTGTAACAGAATCTTTGCCTCGATTCTGTAGTGGCGCAGTTGTGCCGTGCTGCAAGAGGAAGCTCCGCCGCCTTGTCACTGCGTGGTCTGCCCCGTTCTGTCTCTGCTTACCCATGGAACTGCTGTTCTGTACTAAACAAAATGATACAGTAAGGAACAGCAGTTCCATGGGGAAGCGGAGACTCCTAGCTTATAGCCACACCGCCCCGCTGTAGATAGCACCCCCCTTATATATGAAAAACGGACAGATGAACTGGAAATGGATGAGAATTTGGAGACACTGATGCAAAATGGATATGAAAAACTGATAAATGATGAGTTTTTAATGGCCATTTTTTTTCACTGTCGTGTGGCTGTAGCCTAAATGACTATGATGCGAGGAGTCCTGTTCACATGTAACGTGGTCGGGCTGGGAAATCTGGCGGACACACAGATCGTTTTTCACGGTCGTATGAATCCGGCCTTAATGTAATTTATTTAAAACCCCATGGTGGGGCCGGTACTGACAGGGTCCTGCTCAGACTTCAGACACTATAGTGTAATCTCGCCCCAGAGTGCCCGCTCGGCGCTATCTGCCTGGCCCTGTTGCAATTTACACTGCTCTCGTCTGCAATGTCGGAGACCGGCTGAGGGGGTGAGTGGCAGAGGTTGGATGTTAGTGCATGCAGTATATAATTGATTATAGATCTATTAACCTGTTCCCTGCCAGGGAATACAGAAGTTATAATCAATTAGATAATAAATTTTCCCAATTGTATCTATGATTAAAAAAAAATTATTTGCAGAGGTTAAAAGTTGTGAAATTACGTACAATAATTATAGCAATATATGATAAAAAGTTATTTATATAAAGAAAATGTATTAAATTATCTCTTGGTATTACTGTTAAATAAACAGAAAAAAAGAAGAAAATCGAGATTCAAATATAAAATCGCCTAAAGTGTTGAAAACAAAACTAGATTTTTTTTTGGGGCAAAATCATAATCAAGATAATGATAGCTACATCTGTAATATAAAAAAAGTGGTATACTCACCTCACAGCTCCTCTTCTCCCCTCTGGGTCCTCTCAGGCTCCCTTAGTGTGCTGTGCCTCATACAAGGTGTGTGACGCATCAATCTTGATTGCTGCGTCACATAAAACGTAATGCTGCTGCCGGCATCAGTACATTGTATGAGCCGAGGCATGATGAAGCTGCATTAGGGCACCCGGAGGGGAGAAGAGGAGCATTGGGTTGAGGTCTAATCCCATCTGAGGGGCAAGACACGGGGCTCTATCTTGCTACGCCTCACAGAGTAAAGTCTACATCAGCTAGGAGCTATATTTCCGCTATAATTGACGCCAGTTTTCTGGCGTAAGTTAGAATAAATTTGTTGGGCCATAATGACCCTGCCCCCTTTTAGGAAACCACGCCCCTTTACACAAAAATGGTGAGGACTGTGTAAGGCAAGCTGTCAGCACAGTTTTATTGGCATTAAAGGAAGGGTGTCGCGAAAAAAATAATTTTTTATATCCATTTGCTTTTAGTGTTTTATTAAAAAATGTTTTATTTATTTGTGTGTTTGTGTTTTACTTTTTTTTATTTTTTAACTTTTTCTTGTCTATGGGGGCTGCCATTTTTTTTCCATCTCTGTATGTGTCGAATACAGCCCCATAGTGAATGCGAACGGGACCCGTTCCATTCACTATGCTGTACGCCATCTGTGTGGGAACGGCGCATGCACCGCTCCCACACAGTCCAAATTGAAGGTCTTCGGCCGAGCGACGTCCGGCGCCATTTTCTTGTGGACCGGAAGCCGCGGCCGGACAGTAAGATTACTACTTCCGGTCGCGGCTTCCGGACTTGTGTTCTAATGCAAGCACATTGGAGCGGAGGGAGCGGACGGACCGGAGGGAGCGGAGGGAGCGGAACGTTCAATCCCCTCCTTTCTCCTGGCACTAGCCAGGATAAAGGAGGGGGGATTCTGTGAGCTCACTAGAGCGAGTGTGTATTCTCAAATTTTGCAGCATAAAGCAATGTGGTTGCTTTACCACATGCCAATGCTGCAATTTTGGGAATTGCTCCATCTAGTGACCAGCACTGGGAAATGTTATAAATTAGAATCTAATTTATAATATTTCCTGACTCGTGAAAAAATTTAAAAAATTAGAACAATGTTTAATCATTTATACACTAGCTGTTTAACTAAAAAAAGAAAAAAAATGTTTTCTAGCGACACATTCCCTTTAATAGTAAATATAAAACAGTACACACTGAGGCCGCAATGAAAACACATTACCAACCAACTAAGCAGTGTCTTACAGTTGTGGTCTGCATAGGAAAGCCACCACAGACCTGGACTCTACATTGTAAAGTCACCATAGAACTGGCGTCCACTTTATAAAGCAACCATAGACCTAAACGCCACCACCAAAGACTTATTCTCTACTTTATCACGCCACCATAGACCTGGACTGGACTATACATTGTAAAACCACCCTAGACTTGGGCTCTACGCTGTTCAACTACCAAAGTTCAGGCTCTACATTGTAATTTTGCAGTCTGTATTCTTGATTTTTGTTCTAATTTCTTTAAAGCCATGAAGTTTGCCTATAAGCATTTCACATGTTGCTGTATCTTTATAGTCATATACAATAATAATAATAATAATAATAATAATAATAATAATAATAATTATTATTATTAAAAAAAAGATAATAAAGAAATATTGCTAATCTTGCTTAAAATGCACCAGATTTACTAATGGTGTGCGCCATTCTTTTGGCACAACATATTGGTGTAAAGTACATCAGCCATGAGATGGCATAAGAAAGAGAGAAGTGTCTAAGCAGATACGCTAAATTAATCAGACAGCTCGCGGCACTGTGAATAATTTGGCGCAGTTTCGGCCTGTCTGGTCTAATTTTACACTGTCTAGCTGTAAGACAGTGATAGATTTACCTTCGGGTGCCACATTATATCTACCTTTGGGTGCTAATTTATATTAGGCTCTGTTCACACTTGTGTTCAGGGGTTTCCAGTATTTTCTGATCAAAACAATACAGCAGTCTGCATATGGAAACCCCGACAGACCCAATTAAAGTCAGATGTGTCCATCAGTGTTAGTTTGCATCTGTTGAAAAATGGTTCTGTTGGGAGTCATGGCTTCTTTATAAATAGAAGCCATGATGCTAGTGTGAACCTTAGGCCTCCTGCAATCACTGCAGACTTTGTACATGCTGCAGAAACAACCTCAATTAAAACTGCAGCGTGTTCAGGGGGCCTTAAGCTGCTCAAAAAAAGACCCAATACATTTTTAGGTCACATTCCTGATATATTCGGTACGGTCATGATCTAGGGGTATGTGGACCCACTAGGCTGCTCCGCCGTAGCGGAGAGGCAGCTGGTCAAGTCACAGTCTATGCACAGTCTATATAAGAGTTTGTAGCACAAGGCTACCTGAGATAGTCCAGACATTGGCAGAGGCTCTGGCATGGATAGGCTAGATGTGGCAGGTTGCACCAGACGTGGCAGATGGTACCAGGAGTGGCAGATGACACCAGACGTGGTGTATACCAGCAGGCGTGGCAGGTTGCGCCAGACAATATTGTCACAAATATTTTGTCTGAAAGGGGTTGTCCACTACCGGACAACTGATGACCTATTCACCGGATAGGTCATCAGTATATCATCAGTGCAGGTCCTACACATACACCCCGCACTGATCAGCTGTTCGGGTTGCCTACGGGCACCGGATGTTATTGCACAGTATGCAATACACGGAGCCAGAAGCAGTTGTCTCCGTACACTGCATAGCGGCCGTGCTGCCAAACTGCAGCTCTGCTCCTATTCACTTGAATAAGAGCAGAGCTGCAGTAATGCAGCTTGGCCGCTATTCCATGACCGGAGCCAACTTCTTCCGGAATGGACATCTGGTGGACGTTCGGTGCCCGGAGGCAGCAAGAGCGGCTGATCGGTGCAGGGTCTGGGTGTCGGACCCCCACAGATCATGTACTGATGACCTATCCGGTGGATATCCATTTAATTATTAGTTTTTCAATTAAACTCATGGATGGTATTGTGTCTTAGGGCTCTTTGGATCATTGTAATCAATCTCAGACACCTGTGATAATTAGTTTGCCAGGTGTGCCCAATCAAAGGAAAACTACTTAAGAAGGACGTTCCACATTATTAAGCAGGCCACAGGTTTCAAGCAATATGGGAAGGAAAAAGGATCTCTCTGCTGCCGAAAAGCGTGAAATAGTAGAATACTTTGGACAAGGTATGAAAACATTGGATATTTCAAGAAAACTTAAGCGTGATCATCGTACTGGGAAAAGATTTGTGGCTGATTCAGAGCACAGACGGGTTCGTTCAGATAAAGGCATAATGAGGAACGTTTCTGCCAGACAAATTAATAGGATTAGGAGAGCAGCTGCTAAAATGCCATTTCAAAGCAGCAAACAGGTATTTGAAGCTGCTGGTGCCTCTGGAGTCCCGCAAACCTCAAGGTGTAGGATCCTCCAGAGGTTTGCAAGTGTGCATAAAGCTATTATTTGGCCACCCCTAAACAATTCTCACAAGCAGAAACGGTTGCAGTGGGCTCAGAAATACATGACGACTAATTTTCAAACCGTGTTGTTTACTGATGAGTGCCGTGCAACCCTGGATGGTCCAGATGGATGGAGTAGTGGATGGTTGGTGAATGACCACCATGTCCCAACAAGGCTGCGACGTCAGCAAGGAGGTGGCGGAGTCATGTTTTGCGCTGGAATCATGAGGAGAGAGCTGGTATGCCCCTTTAGGGTCCCTGACGGTGTGAAAATGACCTCTGCAAAGTACGTACAGTTTATGACTGACCACTTTCTTCCGTGGTACAAAAAGAAGAACCGTGCCTTCGGTAGCAAAATTATCTTCATGCATGACAATGCACCATCTCATGCTGCAAAGAATACCTCTGTGTCATTGGCTGCTATGGGCATAAAAGGAGGGAAACTCATGGTGTGGCCCCCATGTTCCCCTGACCTCAACCCTATTGAGAACCTTTGGAGCATCCTCAAGCAAAATATCTATGAGGGTGGGAGGCAGTTCACATCAAAACAGAAGCTCTGGGAGGTTATTCTGACATCCTGCAAAGATATTCAAGCAGAAACTGTCCAAATACTCACAAATTCAATGGATGCAAGAATTGTGAAGGTGATATCAAAGAAGGGGTCCTATGTTAACATGTAACTTGGCCTGTTAAATTTTTTTTGATTGAAAGAGCTTTTGATTTCTGGAAATATGACCTCCTGATGCTGCAAATTCAACAAATTACCATTTTAGTTCTCTTTACAACCTTTAAAATGTTTTGATCTCTGTTGTGCATAATAATTTGAAACAGTGCATTTTGAGTTTTTTACTTCTAAAAAAAAAATCTGTTATCATTAGATTTGTTCAATAAAATTTGCATTATATTCCAACGGTTGATGGCTTGAAGATTATACTGACTGTCATTTGCATCGACTATTTAGGAAAATCAGCGAAAAATAACATTTGCATAATAATTTGGAATGCGGTGTATTCTGATCGGCGCTGTAATGTAGATAACAGCAGTGGTTTTTATTTTGAAAAACAATCATTTTTGAACAAGTTATGAGCAATTTTAGATTTCTGCTAATTCGTTTCTTAATAGACAACTGAGCAAGTTTTTACTTTTTACCAACTGGGCATTGTACAGAGGAGTGTATGATGCTGACCAATCAGTGACCAATCAGCGTCATACACTTCTCATTGTTCCAGCCCAGCTTCCTTCACTGCACAATCACACTCTGTGTGTTTGCGTGGTCTACCAGCTCATGGTGAAACTATTCTTACTCCTAGACACTTCCACTTCACAGTAATAGCACTTACAGGTGACCGGGCGCATCTAGCAGATCAGAAATTTCACAAACTTACTTCTGGCAAAGGTGACATCGTATGAGAGTGCCACGTTTAAAGTTCTTCAGTACAACCCATACTAATACCAATGTTTGTCTATGGATATTGCATGGCTGTGTGCATGATTTTATGCAACTGTTTGCAATGGATGTGGCTGAAACACCTGAACTCAATAATTAGGAGGGGTGTCCACATACTGTTGGCCACATAGTGTACATTAAACTCAATAATAACACAGTATGCATTAAGATCCCTCCAGTGGCAGCTCCATGGTGCCAGAATCTTTTCTTATTCATTATGTATGGGATTTGGAGTGCTGTTTTCATAAAAACAGTCCGACTGCTCTAAAGACATATTAAGAAATGAATCTTTAAATAAATTTTGGACCTAAAACGACATGATGATAAAAGGTGGAATATCACTTTAAAGGGGTTGTACCATCACAACAACCGATCTCCTAGCCATATGAATGGTTATAAGTATTTGATTGCTGGAGGTCTCACCGCTGGGCCCCCAACCAATGAAAACAATGGGTGTCCCTAATCCCCTTATGAACAGAGCGGTAGGACACAAAAGTGCGCTGCCGCTCCATTCATTCTCTATGGGACTGCCGGAAATAGACGAGCGCTGTACTTATCGATCTTCGGCAGTCCTATAGAGAATGAATAGATGTGCAGCGTGCATGCATGAACTGCCGCTCCGTTCATAAGGGGACTTGGGACCCGTGTTCTCTTGATAGGTGGGGGTCCCAGTGGTGGGACTCCCATCAGTCAAACACTTATCATCTATTCTGTGGATAGGTGATAAGTTGTTTTGATGGGATATCCCCGGAAGGCAGGATTCACACGAGCGTGTGCGTTTTGCGCGCGCAAAAAACGCTGGTTTTTTTTTGCGCGTTGCCGTTCCATGTGTCATCAGTGTTGGCTGTGTGACTGCGTGATTTTCTCGCATATGCCATGATTATGACACGCGGTTTTGATGTTTAGAAAAAGAAATGAAGAAAGTGTTTTTATTTTTTCCTTCATTTCTTTATCTACTGTTGCGCGAATCATGCGCGACACATGGAAGTGCTTCCGTGTGCCGTGCGCGATATTCACGCACCCATTGACTTCAATGGGTGCGTGATGCGCGAAAAACGGCCAAGTATAGGACATGTCGTGAGTTTTACGCAGCGGACATACGCTGTGTGAAAATCACGGACTGTCTGAACGGCCCCATTCACTAATATAGGTCCGTGCGAAGCGCGTGATTTTCACGTTCGTGTGAATAAGGCCTTAAGGGAATCTTTTAGATGCCTGTATTTCTTATTAGCTCTTAGTTGACAGACTCCATTCTCAGATATCTGTGTATATCACATGAGATGGGATTACAATGCTGATATGAAACCAGTAATATTCATTAGTAAAATATGATCAAAAGATGAAGTCTTATCCAGGGTTATTAAACAGTACAGCAGAATAGTGGCCCATCCACTAACATATGGCTCAGCCTAATGAAATAAAAATTGCACTGTCATATATCGGCAGCTGTATGTAAATCTATGTTCACTTCAACAAAAGATTTTGGCTGTAATGTGCTAAGGAGAGGCGATGCCGCCATTAATTATTGAGCAGTATCTTTCATAGATTGACTTAATTGTACTTGATAAATGAGACACCGTAGACTGGGCTGCACTACATTCCACTGTCTCAGTGCTGCCTATTTTCCTTTTTTTTTTTGTTTGCACCTGTTACTTATACAGTACATGCAAAACAGCATCAATTTCCAGGAGGATGAGTAATACATTGTAGCGCAGTCCTATATTAGAACTACTATGAAAGTGCTTGAAAATCAATTCTATTTCTTTCAGATCTATTATAATACATTACATGGAACTTCTATACAATTGGTCAGTTATTCATGTCATTAATATAACTACTACTATTGCAGGCCACAGCAAATGTGATGTCACATCTGGATGGAGTGGGTGGAAGTAAAGACTTTGTATGTGATGCTGGTAATATTTGTCAGCAATATGGTTATACGTAGCCTTGCCCAGCGTGTGCAGAAGTATGCCCTCGAACTTTGGAAAATGGCAAAGGGACATATATAACGGCCCCTTCTTCCCTAGAATTCAACAGATGTGGTGTGTCGCAGCCAATTCCTAAAGGATGGGTGTCGCGGAAAAAAAAATTTTTATATCAATTTGCTTTTAGTGTTTTATTAAAAAATGTTTTATTTATTTGTGTGTTTGTGTTCTACATTTTTTTTTCCATCTCTGTATGTGTCGATTAACGACACATACAGACATGGAATACGGCACATACAGCCCCATAGTGAATGCGAACGGGACCCGTTCCAT
Organism: Rhinoderma darwinii; assembly: GCF_050947455.1. NCBI lineage: Eukaryota > Metazoa > Chordata > Amphibia > Anura > Rhinodermatidae > Rhinoderma > Rhinoderma darwinii. Next base: position 66,663,528 of record NC_134690.1, read on the forward strand.
CCACTATGCTGTACGCCGTCTATGTGGGAACGGCGCATGCGCCGCTCCCACACAGTCCAAATTGAAGGTCTTCGGCCGAGCGACGTCCGGCGCCATTTTCTTGTGGACCGGAAGCCGCGGCCAGACATTAAGATGACTACTTCCGGTCGCGGCTTCCGGACTTGTGTTCTGAAGCAAGGAATTGGAGCGGAGGGAGCGGACGGACCGGAGGGAGCGGACGGACCGGAGGGAGCGGCGGAGGCAGGAGCAGGTAAGTTATTTCTGTGTATGTACGTGTTTTAGTGTGTGATTACTACTGTATGTAAACCTACTACACTGTGTGTTCGCTCAAAAAATGGCGACACACAGTGTAGGAGGTTTGAACGTTCAATCCCCTCCTTTCTCCTGGCACTAGTCAGGATAAAGGAGGGGGGATTCTGTGAGCTCACTAGAGCGAGTGTGTATTCTCAAATTTTGCAGCATAAAGCAATGTGGTTGCTTTACCACATGCCAATGCTGCAATTTTGGGAATTGCTCCATCTAGTGACCATCACTGGGAAATTTTATAAATTAGAATCTAATTTATAATATTTCCTGACTCGTGAAAAGATTAAAAAAATTAGAACAATGTTTAATTATTTATACACTAACTGTTTAACTAAAAAAAAAATTCTAGCGACACATTCCCTTTAAGCAGTATTTTCACCTTTCTTGAAGTAAGCAACCGAGGCTCCTTTAATAGTGTGTGCCCCCCCCCCCCCCAGCGCAGATGTCCTTCAGAATGACTACCACAGATGGTCACCAGAGTTAACCACAGATTACCCCATAGAGTGACAGCCACAGATGCACTTAGCACAGATGTCTCCTATGGTTCAGCTTACTTCTTTACATACTTCTGGCATTGTACTATACGGTTCTCTACTGTATACATCCAAAACTTTTGGATAGAAAATGACAAAAAAATTCTACCTCTCTGTTTACGTGTCAGTCTTCACTGTAGTTCTGGTATTCTATTCAAGAGGCTTGGGATGAGCAGAGCTGTTTTCTTAATAAAACATGTGGTTATGATCAGTAAGGAATGCTGTATCCATGGCTGCAATCTATGGGGATTAGCTCTTTATTTGCAGCGTTTTTACCTTGCCATTCTTAACTTAGTTAGCAGCATGGTTTAGGATACTTTTTACCTTTGTTTTTAGATGCAGCCATGGCCTGGAAAACAGCTATGAATAAAGAGATTAATCAAAATATTAAAGTCTTTCTATCCTTTTTATTTTGAAAAGCTGAAAATCCGGTAATTTCATGCAGCATTTGTACCTGTCTCATGTAGAACGGGTCTAGTTTAGAAATTATCACTTTGAAATAGCGGAGGAGCTGGATCTATAGTCAGACATCTAAAAATGTTTGATCCATTTTCTGTATGAAGCGAAAGTGTGAAATTGTGTTCTGAGGCAAAACATAAAAAGCATTATTTCTAGTGCATGTTAAAAAAATATTTATAAAACCTAAAAAAATGAAACATGACTTGCTCAAAAATACCCAAATCACAACACTGCAAATATATTTCTGTTAGATTAATGCGCATATCTGCCCAAATGACATACACTATATGGAAGAAAGTATTGGGACACCTACACATCCCCTACAGGAGCTTTTATGACATCCCATTCTAAATCTATAGGCATTAATATGGAGTTGGTTTACCCTTTGCAGGTAAAACAGCTTCCACTCTTCTGGGAAGACTTTCTACAAGATTTTGGAGTGTGCCTGCATTCATCCAGTGTCTGTGGGAATTTTTGCCTGTCAGACTCTGATGTTGGTGGAGAGGGCCTGGCTCACAATCTCCGTTCTAGTTCATCCCAAAGGTCTTGGAAGGGGTTGAGGTCAGAGCTGTGGCGATGGGACTAAATTAAACACCTGAATTAAATGATTAGGAGATGTGTCCCAATACTTTTGTCCATATAGCGTAACTTACATGAATGTTCCTGTTTTATTAGGCTCTGTTCACACTAGTGTCATGACTTCCATTCCAACTGTGCTGGATCCATTTCTGGTCTTTAATAGGGTCCATTGGTGTTCCAGTATCTTTGACAGCAAGAATACTACTGAAGACTGTACAACTCTTTCCGTAAAAATACAGGAAGCACCAACGTTAATCCCAAAGGACCCCTTATCGCTAGTGTGATTAGAGCCTTAGTGAGCACAATATTTCACCTCTGAAATTTTACGCTTCTATGCTATTGAAAAAACATTGTAACAATAGGCAGCAATTTTGGAGGCTATGAAGACTTGTCTATAGTCACATAGTCACAGATGGTATACAAATAGCCACAGACACTTCTTTTTTCTCTCCTGCCTCGTCATTGAGTGAAAATTGTCATTTACAGACATGGGTTGCAGTAGGTTTGGTTATGTCCATGAGGGCAGCCTAACAGCTGGCATGACAAACAATAATAGGGCATGTTGGAGGTGCCTAGCAGTGGCATACCCACCCACTCCCTATTTAAATGAGCATGCACATTTAGCTAATCCGAGCATGCATGTCCATGAAGAAGTGACTGGATAAGTGGTACGTGCAAAGCCTTGTTTAGCTGCACAGACTGGAAAATCTGAGTCTATTATGGACATAATGTAGGGCACCAAAGCCTCAGATTACTGAATAGCGCTAACGATATCACAGAATAATATGGATATTGAATACTGATTTTGCATAAACTAATGATCTTTCCGCTCCGAATAGTCTCTGATCACAACCTTCAGAATAGTCTCCAATCTGACACAGTTATTAGTCTTCACTCCTGGCACAGAGCTCGGCATCATAGCCTGAAGACAAACCAAGCCCAAGCAGGAGAACCAGAGGATGAACAAGAATCATGAACAGAAACAATAGTCAGAAGTGCAGGACAACAGCTAGTCAGACTGGAGAACACTGAAGCCCAGGCAGTGAATGAGCGTGCCAGGATGAAATAGCCCACCACTGGATAATGTCATCTGGACACCGTTGGGCATAGCAACTAGTAATATGAAGATGACACTCACAAAGGTGCTTGCTGAAAGAACATTTTTTTTTTTTTTTTACATAGAAAACCATGTTACATGACATATCTCCTAGACCAGAGCTCCCACATTTTTCACACCTTGAGAGCCACTTTCAAATACTAAAGTTGGTACTGACCCAAGTGGAAAAAGTCTATTAAATATATGACTGAAGGATCTAACTTTTACCCCAGTGACGGCTGCATGTGATAGGGTTTTGACTCTAGTGCCATGTTCTAGTATTGCTATGACATCCTCAGTCCCACTAGTTTATAATGATATCTTCAGCTGCCAACAGCTGGAAACAACATACGGGGAGCCTGAGAGTTACATGAACCTATACTGCCTTTGGTTTGTTAATTTGGCACGGGATGTATCATGCATGTCACCCGCCCTAATGGCAGAGCCCAGGGCATTACTGAGCTGTCCACATTAGACTCACCGCAGTACCCATACCTCCCAACTTTTGAATTCGGAAAAGAGGGACATTTTAAGCCACGCCCCCTAACCACGCTCAATATCCCGCATAAACACATCAAATCACGGCCAGATCCTTCTGCAAATAACACGCGCACATTGTCACTGCGGATCTCTGGACTGTCTAGATATAACAGATATTATGGATCCGGTTATGTCGTCTTTATGTTACTTTTCCTATCTTGGGTATAACATTTGCTCATCACGGCAGCAGCTGCAGGACAAAAGGCTGAGAACAATGAAAGTCAAGAGGGAGACCCTGTGGTGGATGACTTTTCAATTGACAGGTAGCAGAGTTACATGATGGGGATTTTTTTTTCCAGTTGTGTAAATCATCCACCAGAGCCCCCTGTAGATCGCACCACACACAGCCCCCCTGTACATAGCGCTAGACACAGCCCCCCCTGTAGATAGCTCCAGATACAGCCCCCCTGTACATAGCGCCACACACAGCACCCTGTAGATAGTTCCAGATACAGCCCCCTGTACATAGCGCCAGACACAGCCCCCCTGTACATAGCGCCAGATACAGCCCCCCTCCCCTATACATAGCTCCAGACACGGCCCCCCTGTAGATAGCTCCAGACACAGCCCCCTGTAGATAGCTCCAGACACAGCCCCCCTGTAGATGGCGCCAGACACAGCCCCCCTGTAGATAGCGCCAGACACAGCCCCCCTGTAGATAGCTCCACACACAGCCCCCCTGTAGATAGCGCCAGATACAGTCCCCCTGTAGATAGCTCCAGACACAGCCCCCCCTACATAGCGCTAGACACAGCCGCCCCTGTAGATAACTCCAGATAAGCCCCCCCGGTACATAGCGCCACACACAGCCAGCCTGTAGATAGCTCCACACACAGCCCCTGTAGATATCTCCAGATACAGCCCCCCTCCCCTGTACATAGCTCCAGACACAGCCCCCCTGTAGATAGCTCCAGACACAGCCCCCTGTAGATAGCTCCAGATACAGCCCCCCTCCCCTGTACATAGCTCCAGACACAGCCCCCCTGTACATAGCGCCAGACACAGCCCCCCTGTACATAGCTCCAGAGAAAGGCCCCTATAGATAGCGCCAGACACAGCCCCCCTGTAGATTGCTCCAGACACAGCCCCCCTGTAGATAGCTCCAGACACAGCCCCCCAGTAGATAGCGCCAGACACAGCCCCCCTGTAGATAGCACCAGACACAGCCCCCCGTAGATAGCTCCAGACACAGCCCCCCTGTAGATAGCGCCAGACACAGTCCCCCTGTAGATAGCGCCAGATACAGTCCCCCTGTAGATAGCTCCAGACACAGCCCCCCTACATAGTGCCAGACACAGCCGCCCCTGTAGATAACTCCATATACAGCCCCCCTGGTACATAGCGCCACGCACAGCCCCCCTGTAGATAGCTCCACACACAGCCCCTGTAGATTTCTTCAGATACAGCCCCCCTCCCCTGTACATAGCTCCAGACACAGCCCCCTGTAGATAGCTCCAAACACAGCCCCCTGTAGATAGCTCCAGATACAGCCCCCCTCCCCTGTACATAGCTCCAGACACAGCCCCCCTGTACATAGCGCCAGACACAGCCCCCCTGTACATAGCTCCAGAGAAAGCCCCCCATAGATAGCGCCAGACACAGTCCCCCTGTAGATAGCGCCAGATACAGCCCCCCTGTAGATAGCTCCAGACACAGCCCCCTGTAGATAGCGCCAGATACAGCCCCCCTGTAGATAGCGCCAGACACAGCCCCACTGTAGATAGCGCCAGACACAGCCCCCCTGTAGATAGCGCCAGATACAGCCCCCCTGTAAATAGCTCCACACACAGTCCCCCTGTAGGTGCCACATTGCCGCCAGAGTGGAGAGCGGTAGAGGTAGCCGGCCCTACTGCTACCACTCTCCGCTCTGCTTTTGACGTCACTCACCGTCAGAAGTCAGGAGTCTTGCAGCGGTGTTCTCACTGGTGTTGATGCTGGCCGCCCAACCATGCCCAACAGCCAATAACGACTGCAGGCCACAGCGGGAACATAGGGTCCCCCATGCCAATTTTAAAGTGCCACTGCCGTCAATGGCTCCCTAACTTCTACAGCCAGGAAGCCCAGAATTAGCACAGTTGGCCTGTGATTTTAGATTTACCCGCTTTTCCATTGCATTAACCTTTTTAAGACCATGAGAAGAAGCTGAAGATGCCCTTTAGTTAAAAAAAATGTGTAACTTACTTTAGTGTAAGAAGTGACCCAAATTAGCGTGGGATAGTAGTTGTATCTTCTTCATGTAGAACAGTAAAACCGCAGACTCCAAAAATGATTATTTGATTGTTTGCTATATTGAAAAATTACTTGAAGGAGCCTTCTCATTTACCCACTTATTTTTCCTATCAGCATTTTTAAAAAATAGCAACCTTGTCAATTCTGATTCATAGACATTTAAAGAAACAATGTTTGAGAGTCAGGAAAATGTATGAAGTCCAGAAAGCACTGCTACTAAGTATCATATGGCTGGTAGTAGTTTTTTTTTAAAAGAAAGTCAACGTATTTCGAGATAGGGCATTTGGACATGAGACAACCCCTTTAACTTGAAGAACGTGGCCTACCATGAGAAAAAATTAACCAATACAGTCATGCTTTAAAGAAACTTGAATCTAGACAGGTTTCCAAACGAAGAAGTCAGGTTTCTTACTGGGAATGTTAACAACTATGTGACTATTAGAAAGTATATTTATAACACATCCAACTTTTGGATCCACTGTAACTAATATATGATGGAATGTACGAGAAATTCCCTGTTACCCGAAACATCCTCCCAATGAGTCAGGCCTCATGTCTTTTTTTAATGGGTCTGCGTTGTATGGATCTGTAATACAGTAGCCATACTCTATGGGCTCAACTATACCTCAGTGTGCCTACAAATTTTTATAGTTAGGCACACAGTGGCTTTTTTCACCGATTCATACAGAATCCATGAAGAAAATAAATGTGACATGTTCCACATCTAACACATTATTGCCATTATTACCATATTGTGCAGGTATTTTCTTCTAAAATCATTACTCCTAGCAGAGAATGTGAGGCCTCATGGAGGCAACATACGTCAGAATGTGTAGTGCCTACGACCCTGTAATACGGACCTGTAGGGATTCAGTGTGCCACCATACAGCCGTAGCAGATTATGTAGACCATTGGCCCAGGGCTGTTCACCAAACTTGGGCCTCCCTTCTCCATTGCAGCCCTGCCACGCGGTGTGTATAGTCAACCCAACCTTTCTGTGTGAGTATTGACAAATGTGTGTTATGATTCCCCTTGTCAAAGGGCTGTGTCCTGACATACTGACAGTCTCCAACCATCGCTCACAGTCTTTTTGTACTCCTGGACTACACGAAAACTTTTTGTGGAATAGTGCCACAAACTGCCCCCTGTAGATAGTGCCACAGTGCCCTGTGCAGATAGTGCCAAAGTGCCGCCTATAGATAGTGCCACAAACCCCCTGTAGATAGTGACACTTGCCCTGTGGATAGTGCCACAGTGACCCTGTAGATAGTGCCACGCATAGCACACTGTAGATAGTGTCACACACAGTACCCTGTAGATAATGCCACAGTGCCCCTGTAGATAGTGCCACACACTGCCTATGTAGATAGTGCTACACACTGCATATGTAGATAGTGCCACACACAGTGCCCATGTAGGTAGTGCCACATTGTGCATGTAGGCAGTGCCACAGTGCTTATATAGGTAGTGCCACAGTGCCCATGTAGATAGTCCCACACTACCCATGTAGATAGTGCCACACACCACCTGTAGATAGAGCCACACTGCTCCCGTAGATAGTTCCACACACCCCTTGTAGATAGTACCAAAGTGCCACCTGTAGATAGTGCCACACACCCCCTGTAGATAGTACCACACACCCCATGTAGATAGTGCCACAGTGCCCCCTGTGGACAGTGCCACAAACAGCACCCTGTAGATAGTGCCACAGTGCCCCCTGTATATAGTGCCACACACTGCCTATGTAGATAGTGCCACACAGTGCCCACATACGTAGTGCCGCAGGGCTCATATAGGTAGTGTCACAGTGCCCATGTAGATAGTGCCAGCCCCCCTGTAGATAGTGTCAGACTGCTCCCTGTAGATAGTTCCACACACCACCCGTATAAAGTGCCACACATCCCCTGTAGATAGCGCCACACTGCCCCCTGTAGATAGTGCCACACAGCCCACTGTAGATAGTCACAGTACACCCTGTAGATAGTGACACCCACCCTGTAGATAGTGCCATACCCACCTGTAGATAGTGCCACACAGCCTCCTGTAAATAGCACCACACAACCCCATGTAGATGTTGTCACACTGCCTCCTGTAGATAGTGCCACACTCACCTGTTCGCATTCCCACACCGTGATCTCCTCCAAGCGATGCAGACTTGATTTCTTATGACCAAGCCTCATCCAGCAGAGGGATGCAAGTGGCGTGATGACGTTGTCGCACCGCCTGCATCACAAAACAAATGCAAAATAGCAGGGAATGTCCGGTAGTTCATTTGCCTCGCCAGCAATGTCAATTGTATCTGCGTCCAACGTACGCAGATACAATTGAGTCCTATAGTATGTAATTGGTTTCCAGCCCTTGTCACAGGTGGGTTTCTGGGAAAATGGAAACACCCCCTGCATGCGCCTCATACACAAAGCAGTTTTGCCACATATTTTGCTGCGATTCGCAGCACAAAATGCGACAAAACTGCAATGTGGTTTTATTCTTTGGGAGGCATGGGCCCCTTGGGAGCCTCAGGACCTGGGAAGCCGCCCTAAACTGCCCTATATGGGTCGGCTATTGCCATACAGGGTCTTTGTATGTGACTTTGCCATGTACATTGACTCTTACAGAAATAGATCATAGGTCTCCAACCTTTGCGAGTCACTTGGCGTTTCAATTGTATATTGTTGTCGAATTTCTCTCAGTGTCGCTTTGTGTTGAGTTAAGCAGTAAACCTAATCAATGTAAAATGGACATAATACATATAATAATAAATAAAAATTGTAAAATGGACTATATTTTTAATGGAAAATGAAGTTTGCATATGGAAGGGAAATAACTCTCCCCATTTCCTGGAAAAAATTATATCCTTCCCCTGCACATATGTTATAAGAAAACAGTTGCAGTCGCATTCCATGACTAAATATAGTGTAAGAACAACAAAATAATTTATGTTCAGGAAATCTCAATGCTTTCGATCAGACTGTAGAAGCCAGTTAATGACATCTTGATAAATGGACTGCAACAGATATTTGGATTCTGCCTGAATTCCGTCCTCTGAACCGCACTTTGCAATATAAAAGGAAATCCCTGCATTGATATTTTCTCTTTTCACACATTGTGTTCAGTAAACTAAAAATACTAGATTTCCAGATGGCATTTGAGCTCTGCCCCTTGGTCTGCTAAACTGATGTTCATCAAAATAAACGCACTCTCCTGCTTCCTGCTAAAGTCCGCAAATACAATGCTTCGAAAAAGTCTGCAGTGCCCTATTGTTGACACAATGGATGGTTTCTGATCTAAACTGTATGGAAATCAAAATATCGAACATCCATATCACCCATGTGAAAATGTAACTGCACCCAAACCTAATAACGGGTTTCACCTTCTTGAGAGAGAAAGGTTACAAAGCCATTTCTAATTATTTGGGACTCCATCAAACCACAGAGAGAGCTGTTATCTCCAGATGGAGAAGACTTGGGTTAGTGCTGAAACCTTCCCGGGAGTGGCCAAAATGGGGCTAAGCCCTTATTCAGATAAATGTGTGTCAAATATGTGATTTGCATCCGTACGGGACCCATTTTCATGAATCCCTCATCAACTTGAGTCTATTGAGGGATCCGTAAAACGGACAAAAATAGGTAATGTCCTATTTTTTCACAGCCGTTTACACAGTTAAAACAATGGCCATGTGAATAGCCCCATGGAAATACATGCAGCTGTGTGACGGCCGTTAAAAAAAGGGCCCTCACACGGACGATTTCAACATCATCTGTCCTTAAGGAAACAGCCGTGTGTTGTACTAGTGGGAAAACCCATTTAAGCCTACATGCACACGTTGCGTATTTTGCTGCGGAAAATATGCAGCAAAACCGCAGAAAACTGCAGGAAATTAAAAATTTTTACGTTTTGCTGCATAAATCTGTGTTTTCATGCTGCAGGTTTTGTAGAACTACAGGGATAGCATTCGCAAGTAGAAACGAGGGATAAATTGACATGCCGCAGTTTTGAAAATACGTACCGCGGGTCAATTTACGTCCCGAAAAATAACGCAGCGTGGACATGAGATTCCCTGGAATCTCATTGACTATGCTGGTACTGTATTACGCTGCGGTTTTGACGCACGCAAATACACGCGGCAAAACCACACGTAATACGCATCTTGTGCATTGACCCTAAGAGTAGCATGAACACTTTGCTTACATTAGTAATTGTGTATGGACAGGTGAGTCACAAGTGGAACTATGGGAAATGCTATTACGTCTGAAGTAAGTGCAACATGTTCACAGTAAGGACATCAGGTCAGCATTCAGTAATATGTCCTTACCTACGTGTAGCTCGGTGGCTCGCTGGTTAGTAATATTGCTTTGAAGCACCAGTGTTCTAGGTTTCAATCTGACTAAGAGCAATATCTGTATGAACTTGTTCTCACCAATGTTCCCTCTAAGTCTTGGCAGCTCCTGAGCAGAGCAGTTAGGGAGCAGGTCGAGTCTTCATCAATGGTGGGCAATCTGATGACCAAATGTAATACCCCCAGTAAACGCTAATATAGCATACTAGATGAGAGAATAAGAAAACTTACTTTAAATTAGTTTTAATTACTTTTTTAAATACTGTAATATTGCAAGTACTGCAGAAAAATAGACTGTTATAAACACCAATTATAGGAATCAATGAAAAAATCCCTGATTACACTACTGTCCATGTAGATAGCACCACACAGACTCCCTTTAGATTGTGCCACACAGACTCCCTGTATATAGTGCCACACACACCCCCTGTAGATAGTGCCACACAGACTCCCTGTAGATAGTGCCACACAGACCCCCTTTAGATTGTGCCACACAGACCCCCTGTAGATAGTGCCACACAGACCCCCTTTAGATAGTGCCACACAGAGTCCCTGTAGATAGCGCCACACAGACCCCCTGTAGATAGTGCCACACAGACCCCCTTTAGATAGTGCCACACAGAGTCCCTGTAGATAGCGCCACACAGATCCCCTGTAGATAGCGCCACACACAGCCCTACCTATAGATAGCGTCACACACAACCCATGTAGATAGCAAAATAGCCCCCTGTAGATAGCGTCACACACAGACCCCTGTAGATAGCGCCACACACATCCCCCTGTAGATAGTGCCACACAGACCCCCATGTATAGTGCCACACAGACCACTGTAAATAGTGCCACAAACATCCCTCCTGTAGATAGCACCACACAGACCCCCCTGTAGATAGTGCCACACAGACTCCCTGTAGATAGTACCACAGACAGACCCCTTGTATATATAGTGCCACACAGCTCCCTTGTATATACCGGGGTAATAATGGGGGTTAGTGTTCGCCTTTTCACCGGCGAACACTAAGCCCTGCCTTAGTAATGGACGGTGTCAATCAGTCAGCGACCATTAGTAAGGTGGTAGCGATAAAGTTTAAAAAAAATACAAAGACACAGAAAAAATAGATTTATTGAAATAAAAAAAAAAACACACAACCCTCATTAACCATTTTATTGAGAATAAAAAAGCCGTCATCGAAGTAGTCCTCGAATCCGACGTAGTCCAACGACCAAACCTGTAAAAAAACACAAAAAAAAACATTAGTAAGGGCCTGTTCACATCACCGCTGCCCTTCCGTTGTTGGGTTCCGTCGGGATAACCCCTCAACAGAAAGGCAAACTGAAACCTCAGCTTCGGTTTCCCTCATCATTGATCTCAATGGTAACGGAAACGTTGCTAAAGGTTTCCGTTTGTCACCGCTGTGACAGGGTTTCGTTGTTTTGGATTGTCGACTGCGCTATTGATTCCGCCAAAACAACGGAACCCATTCACAACGGTGACAAAAGGAAACCATTAGCAAAGTTTCAATCACCATTAAGATCTATGGTGATGCAAACAGAAGCTAAGGTTTCCGTTTGCCTTTCGTTGAGGGGTTAACCCGACAGGACCCATCAACGGAAGGGCAGCGGTGATGTGAACAGGGCCTTAGATACAGGGCCTATGTGCATGTGTGATACTGTTTGTTGGACCCTGTATGTAAGCCTAAGGTAGATACAGGGTCCAGCAGACAGTAATCCTATACAGTATAAGCTGGGGTCCTGTATCTAAGCCTAACACACGTTAAAGGGGTTGTCCAGTCCCTAAACATTGATGGCTTATACTCAGGATAGGCCATCAATATATGATGGGTCGGGGTCCGACTCCCGGGACCCCCACCAATCAGCTGTTTTGAAGGGGGTGCATAGCTTGTACAAGCGCTGCTTCCCCTTCATTTTCCTTACTTGCTCACACAGTGAATCGCTGACACGTCCGTGTCGGCAATTCAGTGTGAGAAAGCGACCAGAATGAAGGGGAAGTAGCGCTCGTACAAACTCTGCACCCCATCAGCTTCAGCAAGACAGTAATATTAAACTTACCCACCTCTTCGGCTACAACAGAGGTCCTCACTCCATCGGGTGTCAGGATGTTGTGCGCAGCGCATAGCGTCGTGATGTCAGAACCTCCGCTGCGCTCCGGAAAGAGGGGGGATAAGTACTGTCAGTTACTATAGTAACAGGGGCCCGTGCAGTTTATTACATAGGCCCCAATTACTATAGTAACTTTATATTGATGTGGTGCAAGGGGACATGGGCCCCCCTGGCTTCGGGGCCTGGTCACAATTGCGACCGCTGCGACCCCTATAGGTACGCCACTGATAGTATTCCTTTGTATGTGCGTCCTGAGGACGCACATACAAGTGAATGTGGCTGTCGCTAACACCGGAGCCCCTCCGGTGCTAGCGATGCCACTGCATCTGCCTGCCACCCGTGACAGTGCGCGGGCTTTAAACTTTACTGAGCGGGCGTACTGTGGAAGGTACGCCGCAAAGCACAATATAGGGTACACTGGTTTTCACCACTTTTGTGTTTATTTCCCCAGGGTACTCCAATTTTTTGAAACCACTCCAAAAACATACTTATAGGGTAATGTCTATGAAATTGGCCTTAGTCTGTATGTGTGTTTGACAGAGAAATTAGATTGTGAGCACATTAGGGGCGAGGACCTATAAGCCACAAGGGGAGAACTGTTCACCTCAAGGGGGCGGGGTGTTGGCCATAACAGGTACAGTGTTGGCTCCAAGAGGGGCAGTGTAGGCTCCAAGAAGGGACTGTTGGCTACAAGGGCGCACTTTTGCCTAGAGTATACGGGGACACTGCTGCCTATAAGAGGGCACAAAGGTGGATATTTTTATTGTGTAGGGACACAAAGTGGTTGACATTACTGTTTTAGGGAAGAAAGTGGGTATTATTATTAATAATAATAATAATAATAATAATAATAATAATAATACCCTCTTTCTGCCCCAGAACAATAATAACAACCCCCTTTGTGCCCCCAAACAATAAAAAGATTCACCTTTATTATTTTCTGGTGGGCACAACAGGGGCATTATTACTTTGTTAGGGGCACAAAGGTGGGCATTTTTACTGTGTGGTGGGCACAAAGGGGATCATTACTACTGTGTTGGGGCAGAAAGGGGAAATATTACTCTCTATGGGGGCAGAAATGTGGCATTATTACAATGGTGGGCAATATTAACATGTGGGAGTACAACAAAAATAATATTACTGTGAAAGGCACAAAAGGTGGGCATTATCACTGTGTGGGGCCTAAAGGGGCACTTGTACTGTTTGCACGGAAATAACAATTACTGTGTGGGGTACAAAAGGTGGCACTATTAACATCTTGGGCACAACTTATTTCTGGGGCACAATATTGGACACTGTTTGACGTTTATTTTTGGGGGCATTATCTGGCACTATTGTTTTCAGAGGCACTGCTTGTGTGGCACTTTTTTGGGGGTATAACTATTGTTCTGACACCATAATTGCTGAATTAAAGTATTTTGGGGCACAATGCAACATAGCAAGCACAGTAATAGGGACAAATGCTGCAGCAACAGGCACATAACTGGGTGAAGCAGTAGGATTTCGAGTTTCTGTACAGGGCTGGGAATAGGTGGGAGGGTGATGGAAAATTGAGGAGCCGAAGATGTCTGTGTTGTAAATTCTGAGAAGATGTCACCTTAGAGTCACTTGATGTAACTGTACAGTAATCACTTATATGGTTGGCAGACCGCCTGTGTAGAACTGGTATCTACCGCCATGTGGTCACTGTATACTGGTAATATTGGTCTATGTATAGTGGTTTTTATTCAGTAACAGTATAGGGGTATTATACAGTCACTATGTGGTGTAATGTGTAGTCATGGTGTAGTGGTATTATTAAGTAACAGTATGATGGTATTATTCAGTCACTATGTGATAATAATATGTGGTTATGATGTAGTGGTATTATTTGGGCCTTGTATTGTGGTACTATTGGTAATATTAGTCTTCGAATGGCGTGTTTTGTTTAATAACAGTATGAAGGTAATATTTATCTACTGCATGGTGGTAATATCTGTCACTGGTATAGTGCTATTATTTGATAACTATATATGTAAATAAATAATTTTTGATGTGGGTATGGACATATGCCTTGAGGCTTGTGCCCCTCGGATCCTAGCAACGCCCCTGATAGTGCTAGAGTTCAGTGCAGCAGCTCTTCTGAATTGACATAATATGGCGGTTTTGTTGGTACAATAATTCAGAATTTGGGGCCCAACTATTAATTTTGCCCAGTGACACACTTTGTCTTAAACCGGCCCTGCAGCAGTCACTTGGAGCAGCATTGGAGCTTATTGCATACACATGTATTATTGAGTTCAATAGGAGCTACAAATAACAAGAAAAGCAATGTGAAAATGGGTATGCAAATATTTTCTTTGAAGTGATGCCGTATTCACTTATTTCCTTACTCATTTTTACACCGTAAAGAAAATGTAGGTACTTGAAAAACAGTGGTGTACCAACCATAGAGGCAGGGCAAACCCATGGTGGGAGAGGGCTGGTAATTTCTTCATTGATGTAACGGTATCAAAGCTGCTACCTGTGGCTGCCAGTAGGGGGAGCTCATTTTATACAGATTTATACTGATGCCTGACAGGGCTCCCTAACAACCACCCGTATTGTATAATAATAGAAGACATAGTTAAAAAAATTAAGGAGCTAATTCCAGGACATGTTTTTTGTTTCCGCCCTCCAGCCAGACAATCCACCATCCACCAATGGCCAAACAAGGCTCTATCTTCTTGCAGCCACTCAATCCACCTGCCACCCACAACTAATTGATGCTCTGTTCACCTGCAAACACCTATTGCTCTGTCATGTTCACCTGATACTCTGCTCACCTGCGGAACTGCTGAAAATCTGGTGGGGCATTAGGTGCCTGTGGGTAGGCAGAGCTTTTTCATCTCAACTAAACTAAGGTATGTGACACTGACACCCCACTTGGAGGGGGCTTTTATGTGCATGCAGTGGGTTGTTAGAAAGCTCTTGAGTGAAAGAGCGAGTATTGATATAAGAGTCCGATCTGCAAGTTAGAGTTTTTATATGACCCGTCTAAATGCTGTTACACGACAAGGGGGTTTATTTTGAGCTACGTCCTTCTGTGTCAAATGTGGTAGCATGTGGGAAGGGGCACAAACCCACCAATACACAAGGCCTAGACAGAAGTCCTAAGGAAGTCCTAGACAGTAGGGTGTTGAACTCCGTGATGTCCTATCATATACACTACCGTTCAAAAGTTTGGGGTCACGGAGACAATTTTGTGTTTTCCATGAAAAAAGACATTGACAAGGTTAGAAATAATGATTTTTATTTGAAATAATAATTTTCTCCTTCAAACTTTGCTTTCGTCAAAGAATGCTCCATTTGCAGCATTTACAGCATTGCAGACCTTTGGCATTCTAGCTGTTAATTTGCTGAGGTAATCAGGAGAAATTTCACCCCATGCTTCCAGAAGCCCCTCCCACAAGTTGGATTGGCTTGATGGGCACTTCTTGCGTACCATACGGTCAAGCTGCTCCCACAACCGCTCTATGGGGTTGAGATCTGGTGATTGTGCTGGCCACTCCATTACAGATAGAATACCAGCTGCCTGCTTCTTCCCTAAATAGTTCTTGCATCATTTGGAGGTGTGCTATGGGTCATTGTCCTGTTGTAGGATGAAATTGGCTCCAATCAAGCACTGTCCACAGGGTATGGCATGGCGTTGCAAAATGGAGTGATAGCCTTCCTTATTCAAAATCCCTTTTACCTTGTACAAATCTCCCACTTTACCAGCACCAAAGCAACCCCAGACCATCACATTACCTCCACCATGCTTGACAGATGGCGTCGGGCACACTTCCAGCATCTTTTCAGTTTTTCTGAATAGACTGTCGAGTTTCACATGAAAGCTCTCTTTTTCTAGCCATTTTGAGAGTTTAATCGAACCCTACAAATGTAATGCTCCAGATTCTCAACTAGCCCAAAGGAAGGTCAGTTTTATAGCTCCTCTAAACACAAAATTGTTTACAGCGCTGCTAACATAATTGCACAAGGGTTTTAAAGTGTTTTCTAATTATCCATTAGTCTTCTAACACAGTTAGCAAACACAATGTACCATTAGAACACTGGAGTGATGGTTGCTGGAAATGGGCCTCTATACACCTATGTAGATATTGCATTAAAAACCAGACGTTTGCAGCTAGAATAGTAATTTAGCACATTAACAATGTATAGAGTGCATTTCTGATTAATTTAATGTTATTTTCATTGAAAAAAACGGTGCTTTTCTTTCAAAAATAAGGAAATTTCTAAGTGACCCTAAACTTTTGAACGGTAGTGTAGATAAAAAACAGCCACCAACCTGGACGACCCCTTTAATGTCCAGAATCCGCAAGAAGAATGAATAGCTCATTCTTTTTGATGATAATTTTTTTTTACGCAGTGCAGATTTTTTCCGAAGCATGTGAATAGGGTTGCAAAAACCTCATTCACATTCTTTGGAGGTGCAATGTTAGCGGATTTGATCCTCGTCAAATCTGGAACATGTGAACGGGGACCTTAGGTGTTTAAATCTGGATAATTTCCAAGCATATACTGTATGGCAGTGGTTTCCAAACTTTCTGGGGATGGGAACCACTTTTGGCCAAGACTTTTGTTTGGGACCACCCACTAACGTACTTAGCCCCATTTTGTCTGACGTATGTCATCATCATTCGTAGTTCGATGCCGGTATTTAGCTCCATTCGAAAAATAAGTCCCTGCGACATCGAAAACAACCATCATTTTGCAGATGGGGGTTGGGGCAGACTCAAGGTATCCTGCTGCTGTGTGTCGCTGAGGCCCGACTATGGCTGCTGATGGTGGGTCATGTGCGTGGCCATCAAAGGCGTAGCTAAGAGTTTGGCACAGGGGGGGGGATACATGTGAGTGAGCCCAACCAAGTGGGCCCCCCACACAGTATAATGACAGCTTCGTAGCCCCCACACAGTATAATGCCCTTATAGCTGCGCCCACAGAGGATAATGCCCCTATAGCTACCACCACACAGTATAATGCCCCCATAGCTGCCCCTACACAGTATAATGACCCCTTAGTGCCCTCACACAGTATAATGCCCTTATAGCTGCCCCCACACAGTATAATACCCCTATAGCTGCCCCCACACATTATAATGCCCCTATAGTGCCTCCCCACACAGTATAATGCCGTAAAGCTGCCCCACACAGTAAAATTCCTCTATAGCTGCCCCACACAGCATAATGACTCCGTAATGCCCCCACACAGTATAATGCCCCCACATAGTATAATGCCCCTATAGCTGCCCCCACACAGTCTAATGCCACCATAGCTGTCCCCACACATTATAATGCCCCCATAACTGCCCCCGTAGCTGCCACCATACCGTATAATGCCCCACAGCTGCCCCCATGAAGTATAATGGCCCCACAGCTGTCCACACGGCCGTCAGCGCCATGCTCTAACATTAAATTCAATTGTATTGCGTCCTGAAGACGCAGATACAGTTGAAACCAGGACATCATTGAGTGGCTCGCGACTCCCCAGAGGTCTTAACACGACCCCGCAGGGGGTCGTAACCCCCAGTTTGAGAAACTGCTGTATGGTAATACCTAGAGCAGTAGTGTAAACCGAGATTAACACAAAGTTGTTATGATGGGGTAGGGAGACAGACAGGTGAGCCCTAATCTACCCACCACTCAGTCCCTGCCTACTTGCAACGGCCCGTCCTAGGCGACGGCGTACAACTGGGCGACGGTCCCTACGCTCAATAAGTGCACGACAGACAAACAGACAAGGGTACACAGAAGCTAAGGGAAATGGGGCAGTTGACCACGGCAACACCGTGAGCAACAAGAGTAGTGAACGAGCCGAGTCAAACCAGGAGTGTACGAGGTACCAATCGCAGAGCAGGAGCGTAGTCAGTAAAGCCAGGGTCAAAATGAAGCAAGGTCAATAATAATAGCAGGAGCAGCAGAGCCAGGAAACAGGAAAGAATCCCAGGCAAAGGAGGAGCAGGAAATGCAGGTATAAATAGACAGAGGGCGGGAGCTAGCTCCGTCTGGCCAGGCTGTGATAGGCTCTCCCACTCCTCAGCCTCCCAGCCTGACTGGTAGAAGATCGTGTCACTCTCTCAGACTTAGGAGCAGGTGCAGACTGATTACCCACGGGCGTCGACACAGAAGCTGTGTCTGGCAGATCCTTTACAAAAGTGATAAGAAGTGGTTATTCTAATTAAAAAAAATTGCAATAAATTAATTGTTGATAACTCTTCCTTACTCACAGTATTATAAGTTCATAATGACTAATATTTTGGTTCTTTGTAGTGCAGTGTTTTTATCAATAGAGGCAATTTAACATAATGATAGGGAAATCGGATTGCAGTAGATTAATCTGCCCTAACATGACTGTCAGTTTCCCAGGATTAACAAAAAAAAGTTTAAAAAAAAAAAGAAAAAGTTATGACTAATTGATGTAGAACTTGAAACAACATAAAATGATCACTCCCATCATAAGGGAAAAACTATATACAGTTAGGTCCACAATTATTTGGACGGTGACACAATCTTCATGATTTGGGCTCTGCATGCCACCACATTGGATTTGAAATGAAACAACTGAAATGCAATTGAAGTGTAGACTTTCAGGTTTAATTCAAGGGGCTGAACAAAAATATCCTGTGAAACGTTTAGGAATTGCAACCATTTTTCTACACAGCCGCCTCATTTCAGGGGCTCAAAAGTAATTGGACAAATTAACATTACCATAAATAAAATGTTGGTTTTTCTTAATACTTTGTAAAGAATAATTTGCAGGCAATGACTGCCTGAAGTCTGGAACCCATGGACATCGCCAAACGCTGGGTTTCCTCCTTTGTGATGCTTTGCCCGGCCTTTACTGCTGCTGTCTTCAGTTGTTGCTTGTTTATGGGTCTTTCTGCCTTAAGTTTTGTCTTAAGCAAGTGAAATGCAGCTCGATTGAGTTGAGATCTGGTGATTGACTTGGCCATTGCAGAATATTCCACTTCTTTGCCTTAAAAAACTGCTGGGTTGCTTTCGCAGTATGTTTTGGGTCATTATCCATCTGTACTGTGAAGCGACGTCCAATCAACCTTGCTGTATTTGGTTGATTCTGAGCAGAAAGTAAATCCCTGAACACTTCAGAATTCATCCGGCTGCTTCTGTCTTCAGTCACATCATAAATAAACACTAGTGACCCAGTGCCTTTGGCAGCCATGCATGCCCATGCTATCCCACTGCCTCCACCATGTTTTACAGGGGATGTGGTGTGCTTTGGATCATGAGCTGTTCCAAGCCTTCTCCATACTTTCTTCCTCCCATCATTCTGGTACAGGTTGATCTTAGTTTCATGCTGTTCCAGAACTGGGCGGCTTCTTAGATTTTGTTTGGCAAAGTCTAATCTGGCCTTCCTATTTTTGAGACTGATTAATGGTTTGCACCTTATGTTGAACCCTCTGTATTTGCTCTCATGAAGTCTTCCCTTTATGGTAGACTTAGATAGTGATACACCTACTTTCAGGAGAGTTTTCTTCACTTGGGTAGATGTGAAGGGGTTTTTACTTCACCATGGAAAGGACTCTGCGTTCATCCACCACTGTTGTCTTCCATGGACGTCCAGGCCTTTTGGAGTTTGCGATATCACTAGTGCGCTCTTTTTTTTTTTTTTTTTCAAGAATGTACCAAACTGTTGATTTGGCCACTCCTAACATTTGTGCTATCTCTCTGATGGATTTCTTCATTTTTTCAGCCTAACGATTGTCTGTTTTCCATGCATTGAGAGCTCTTTTGACCTCATGTTGTGGGTTCACAGCAACAGCTTCCAAATGCAAATGCCACACCTGGAATCAACTCCAGACCTTTTACCTGCTGAATTGATGATGGATTAACGAGGGAATAGCCCATTAAATAGCTTTTGAGATAATTGACCAATTACTTTTGGTCCCTTGAAAAAGAGGCAGCTACATATTGGGCTGCAAATACCCTCAAATTAAAGCTGAGAGTCTGCATTTTAAGCCCATATTAATTATATAACTGTATATTCAACATGTTTTGGTAAACAGCTAAAATGACAAAACTTGTGTCACTGTCCAAATAATTCTGGACCTAACTATATATATATATATATATATATATATATATATATATATATATATATATATATATATATATATATGTATATATATGCAGTGGTCCCTCAAGTTATAATGGCCTCAGGTTACAATATTTTCAACATACAATGGTCTTTCCTGGGCCATTGTAACTTGAAACCGCATTCACCATACAATGCCACAAAAGGTCTGGATCTCGGGCGTGTGTGGTTGGCTGGAAGATCCAGACAATCAGCATGGGCATTTTACTGGTAAAACACCTGTTGTTGTAATGTATGTAATGACGGGGTAGGGAGACAGACAGGTGAGCCCTAATCTACCCGCCACTCAGTCCCTGCCTACTTGCAACGACCCGTCCTAGGCGATGGGGTACAACTGGGCGACGGTCCCTACGCTCAGTAAGTGCACAACAGACAAACAGACAAGGGTACACAGAAGCTAGGGAAACGGGGCAGCTGCCCACGGAGACACCGTGAGCAACGAGAGTAGTGAACGAGCCGAGTCAAACCAGGAGTGCACGAGGTACAAATCGCAGAGCAGGAGAGTGGTCAGTAAGCCAAGGTCAATAACAAGAAGAGGATCAGTAGTTCAAGCAGCAGCAGCAGAGCCAGGAAACAAGCAGAGCAGAATCACAGGCAAAGGAGGAACAGGAAAGGCAGGTATAAATAGACAGTGGGCGGGAGCTAGCTCCGTCTGGCCAGGCTGTGATAGGCTCTCCCACTCCTAAGCCTGCCATCCTGAGTGGTGGAAGATGGAGTCAGTCTCACAGACATAGGAGCAGGTGCAGACTGATTACCCACGGGCGTCGACACAGAAGCTGTGTCTGGCAGATCCTTTACAATGTAGTTGCCCACTGATTGGCTGTCTAGTAGCACCTCTCTAGAGTACAGTCCTACATTATACAAGTTATAATAGCCTCAGCCTACAATATTTACAATATTTTCAACTTACAATCGTCGCCCAGGGACCAATTAACATTGTAATTTCAGGGACCTGTTGTACATGCTTTATTTGTATTTTTGTATTTATTTGTCTTCAATCCACCTTTTTTATCATTTTGGGTGGACATTTTGTGGGCTTCTGGACCAATTACCAGTTTTCCATAGGGTTATGGTTTCAACATACAACGGTGGTCCCGGAACCAATTAATATCGTATGCTGAGGGACACACTGTGTGTGTGTGTGTGTGTGTGTGTGTGTGTGTGTGTATATATATATATATATATATATATATATATATATATATATATATATATATTGTTATTTATCTTTTTTTAAAGTAAAAACCCTTTTGATGCTTAGTTTTGCAGGGAATATGATAAGACAGCAGACTGCATGGTACAATGCTTATGTTTGCATTCCAAAATTCTTATCTGATTCTCAATTTCCATGGTGCATGCACAGACTTCTATAAAGGAAGGCAGCTTTATTAGCCGGAGGCAAACACTGTCTTGTTTTTGATATAGTATTCCTGGCACTGAATTGGATTTGCCTGCATCCTGCCCCTTATTACTGATATTAAGGCCGGATTCACACTAGCGTGTGCATTTTGCGCACGCAAAAAGGGCGGCGTTTTCCGCGCGCAAAAGGTCCACAAAAGCTCCGTGTGTCATGAGCATATGATGCATGGCTGCGTGATTTTCGCGCAGCCGCCATCATTATGACACTCTGTTTTTATGAAACAAGGGGAGGAAACCTCCAGCTCACCAGTCCAACGCCCGACACTCCAGCTTCGCTCGGATCTCCGTAACGGTCCACGGTGGATAATAAATGGAAATGAAAGAAATTTATTTAGCGCTGTCGGACTGTTTAAAATGAATGATAGCCATGACTAAGAGCACTTGAAGTGCTTGAAACGCGTAGGCTCACAATACCTACTTGCTGCTGCCTTGTCACCAAGTCTGCCTGTATATCCAATTTTATACTTTTTTGATACCGAATAAATTTAGGAATACGTTCCTTTTTAAACACTGCGACAGCGCTGGATCAATTTCTTTCATTTCCACTCTGTTTTTATGTTTTGACTACTGTAGTGCGCATCACGTGCGGCACACGGAAGTGCATCCGTGTGCCATGCGCGGTTTTCACGCACCCATTGACTTCAATGGGTGCGTGATGCCCGAAAAACGGGCAAATATAGGACATGTCGTGAGTTTTACGCTGCGTGAAAATCACTGACAGTCTGAACGGCCCCATTGACTAACATAGGTCCGTGCGACGCGCGTGAAAATCACGCGCGTAGCACGAACGTATTATACGTTCATCTGAATAAGCCCTTACCTTGTTACTTTCCTAAGTTTGTGCAGGTCTTACTGTATACTAAGCATATGCTGGTTCTGAGCTAAGTCAGTCCATCAGACATTCCTAAACAATGACTAGGAGACATTACAAATATTTGTGAACCATGCCTGGGGATTCACTTTACAGAACGATGCATTGGCTTCCCTTATATGTGTTTTATAGAGGAAGTTTAGTGTTCTGTCAATAACCACCGACAGCTGAGAGTATAGACTAGCTAAATTATTATACTTTCAATACATTGGGTAGAGGAAATTACAAAATTGCTGTTGAATTCAGATCTGCAGATACATGTAATAGTGTAGGATAACTACTTGAATATATGGATTTCTTCAATGTAGGTGCCAGGGATGGACTGATAATTTGTGCATTAGGGCAGCGCCTGAAGCTTCATAGCTCCTTAGTCAGTTACAGCACTCCTTAAAGGGATATTCTAACAGTAGATGTGTATGGCATATCCCTAGGATATGACCTAAATGTCTGATAGGAAAGGGTCCCACTTCTGGGAGCTCTACCTATAAGAGAACATGGACGCAAAACTAAGCTGCAAAAAAAAGGAAGACAGTGGGTGAGTAGGCCGTGCATGTGTGTGCCACTTTCCATTGTTTATTATACATTAATGGATTATCTATTTTATTTCAATGTGTTAACCCAACCAAAGTGTATCATGGTCCTAATGGTTGGTAAGGGGCCTCAGACCAATGACAACTAGGTGTCAGTCAAGAATAATAGAAAGAAAAAGATAATTTGCTTACAACAGCTATTCCAATGTATGTACAGATAAGTTGACCGTTCAAAACTGTGCACTATGGGATTTGACTATTGACATTCATCTTCAGCCCTCATCTTCCAAACTCACCAACTATGATCCTCTTAATCTGAAGATTAACGTTTTGGGGCAGGAAGGCCTTGCTGAATTAAGTTTGATGGTGGCCCAGGCAACAAAATTTGGTGGGGGGCCCATCTCAGACCCCACCTGACCCCTATCTTCTCATATATTGGAGATATATGTACGTGTCCCTCTCCACTGAAATCTAACCATTATGAACAGCTGAGCCCACGACCCCCTTAGGCTTCAAAAGAAAGAGCCACACACATGCTTATCCACCTCTCCTCCTATCTGGCTGGATAGGATGCCCCCTAGGTCTCCAAGGTGATGGAGGCTCCAGGGCACATGCCCCATGTGCCCTCCCTATACTCGGGCCCTGCAGGTAGATCCCCTTAAACAAGAACTGAAGCTATGTTCTCTACTAGGAAAACTATATGGGCTAATGTTAGGTCTAGAGTAACTATTTGATTGGATTAAATCTTTGGTTTTTGTCAGTTTTAGGCTGGGTTCACACGACCTATTTTCAGACGTAAACGAGGCGTATTATGCCTCGTTTTACGTCTGAAAATAGGGCTACAATACGTCGGCAAACATCTGCCCATTCATCTGATAGGGTTTGCCGACGTACTGTGCAGACAACCTGGCATTTACGCGTCGTCGTTTGACAGCTGGACACTTCTTTCAGACGTAATTTGAGCCGTTCTTCATTGAACTCAATGAAGCACAGCTCAAAATTTACGGCTGTCAGAGAAGCCTCGCAAAATGCGAGGAGGAGCATTTACGTCTGAAACGAGGCAGCTGTTTTCTCCTGAAAACAGTCTGTCTTTTCCGACGTAAATGCCTGCTATCGTGTGCACATACCCTTAGAGTCAAGGGTTGAAGCTTCAATACAGTCTAAAACTGAAAATATCTTTGTGATGCTTAAAATAAATAAGGGCCTTCTTGAAACAAGAGACTATTGTCTTACTGGTTTAGAAGACTTCTTTTCTTTGGATTTTACACTGTGATCTGGTTTCTTGGATAGAGGGTTGAATGGATTTCTAGCTTCAAACACACATAACAAAAGTGTCTTGTTACTATATATGACATGGCAAAATCAAACTTGCACCCTGATTGGAAATGCAAAGTTCTCTTCTTGTACCTGTCTTGTCAGTAAAGTTCTCCAAGTATGGAGCTATGTAGATGGTAAGAAGGGACATTTTAGTTATTTTTGGAGACAAATTAGTAGAGTAAATTAACACAATCCAGAAGTTTTATGCTTGGGCCAAAGCTAAAAGTATAGCATAGAGTCTCTGCATGTTAAGCCTAGCGTGATAGCCCCATAGTTCACATAAGTAGGACAGCCATTCAATCAACCTTATATCATGACAGGAAAACAGGACATTATAGATGGATAGTGACAGTGTAAACCCGGACATAAAGAGTGAGTTCCGATGTGCTATATAGGCAAGGGTGTAGGTGTCCTACCATACGACATCCCAAAGTTCCAATATCAGGAGGGACCATAGTATCTGAGGTAAAGACTGATGACGTGACATAATTCAAGCTTGGAAAGACACCCCATGTAATACGTCATAGTAGTGGAGCAGGTCTGCAGTGGTGGAGACATGAGAGACGTGTCTTATGAGGCTCTGCAGTAAAGGTCCTTTTACATGGGCCACTTATCGTGCAAACGAGTGTCCCCGATCAAGGGCAACGATCATCCATTGAACGAGCAAACGCTCCTTCATCAGCTGATTGTATCGTTTATGCAGCCTAAAATATTATCGCTGTCGGCAGCACATCTCCCTGTGTAAACAGGGAGACGTTCTACCGACATGATATAAATGTCCACATATATAGCTCCTTGTGAAAGGAGCAAACGAGCACTGATGTACACTGATCTATGAGCTATCATGTCCAGCCGTCTAAGAGGACCTTAAGAAGGTCGCCATTGACCACTCTCAAAGTGGGCAGGAGTTAGGCACATTTGCATCTCTCATTTGCTGTTTGACGGAGACGAAGGTGGCCCTCCTTTTTCGTAACTCTGCAGAGAAATCCGTAATCAAGAAGATACACAGTCGAGTCACATTATTATGACCACCTCATATTTTCAATGTCGGCAGCGCGTAGTCCATGAAGGAAGCGATGTGTCGTGGGCTGGCTTGGTGGATATATAAGGTGTGCAATAGGCTGTCTAAACACATATCCCTTGTTGTTGCCATGGCTAAAAGGGGCGATTTATCAGAGTTGCAAAAAGAGATGATTATTGGCTTTCGGGCCAAGGGTGGCAGTATATCTCAAACAGCACAATTTGTGAGCTGTTCGTGTTCTGCTGTGGTGAAAGTGTATCGTAAGTGGATAAATGGCACCATTGGGAATAACGGACGTGCCATTGATGTGAGAGGTGAACGTCGACTACGAAGGTGCGCAAGGGCCGAACGACACGCTTACAGTGGAGCAGCTGATAAAATCAACCAGGGGGCCACCAGACATGTGTCTATAACAACAGTTCAGCGAACCCTACTGCGTATGGGTCTCTGAAGCAGATGGATGGTCACTGCTCCTATGCTAACAAGGTGCATCGGAAAAAAAAAAAGGCTTCAATTTGCACGGCCGTATCGGAATTGGACCAGTGATGATTGGCAAAGGGTTGCCTTTCCGATTAGTCACATTTTATGCTGCATCGAGCGGATGAACGTTGGCGTGTCAGGCGAGAAACATTAGAGAACAAACACCCTTCAACCATTGCTGGAAGAACACAAGCTGGTGGTGGCAGTGTTATGGTCTAGGGAACTTTTCATGGCATTCTCTGGGCCCACTCATCCAGGTGGTAGACACTCTAAACCAATTTGTATATGAATCCATCGTTGCAGATCACGTCCACCCATTCATGCTGTTTGTCTTCCCTGGGGCAGATGGAATCTTCCAGCAAGACAATGTGAGATGTCACACGGCTAGAAATGTCAGAGTGGTTGGAAGAGGACGACCAAGACTTCCAAGTACTTCCCTGGCCCCCTAATTCGCCAGACTTGAACCCAATTGAGCATCTCTGGGACCACCTCTATCGTCTTGTTCGCTCTATGTATCCTCCCTCACGCACCCTCCAGCAAACGTGGGATGCACTGCAGTCAGCATGGCTCCAGATACCTGTGGCAACCTACCCGCACCTTATTGAGTCACTCCTAGACCGTCTAGCTGCTGTCCGTGCTGCACACGGCGGTTACTCTGGATATTAGCTGGTGGTCATAATAATGTGACTCGACTGTGTAGAAGAGTTTTCATGTTGTATGTCTTGTTTCCTGCGTGCCTGTAGAAGACTATTCCGATCTTTCCAGTTTAGCATTCTGACTAGTAATGGACAGGGTGCAGTGCCTGGTGGTGGCATTGTGGCTGGCACGCGATGTTCTCTCTCCACAGCGAATGAATTACAGAATACTGCATCTGGAAATATGTCCTTAGACCATTTCTCCAAGAACTCCCCAGAATCAAATCTTCGGCCCGTTCAGGGAAACCGAGAATCTGTACATTATTGCGGCTTAGTCTATTCTTCATATCATTACATTTTTAGTGCCATATATTAACTTTTTTGTCCAAGTTTTCTCACTAATTTCTAGTTCTTGCGTCACTCTAATTATCACTATGAATTGGACTAGAATAAAGTAGACAGAACAATTGACTCATTATTATTATACACTAGATATATGCAGTTAGACATAAACAGAGCAGACATCACTCAGCACTGATATGAACACGGACTACTATGGAAAAGCCATGCTTTGTTCTCCAGCAGTTAAAGGCCCTCGCAGATCAAGGGTTGTAAAGGGGATTAGTATCTCCACTGTGTGCTTTTTTGCATTAAATTGGATTTCTCTCCATGGTCAGTGTCTATGCAGTTCCAGACTGACTTTCTGTGGCCCAGTATCCAGTGTGGTGCCCTCACGTTTTCAGGATCAGTGCATGTAATGGGAAAAATATTCAAATAGAACTAAAGCAGTTATATATTCAGATTTAGATTATATCACACTTTTATTTCAGGTTCCTCTGTTTTTGAAAATATAGACAACTAGACAATGGCCTAAATATTTTTGGGCAGCAGCTTAGCAGTAGACACGGATGCAGGGAGCAGGTGACACATCATATTTGCTATATATTTGGCGTACTGAGCGTTTGAGCGCTGTTGTCCCGCTGTTATTTGTTATTGTGGCTGTATTCTTATTCCCTTCACTAGGTGGCACTTGCGCAGTGGTGAAACCTGCCATGGTATGACCAAGATGGAAGAAGATACACTATACCATATTCTGCATTGGAGAGACAGACCGGTATCTATCTGACAATGAAGACATTGTGAGCACATTGCATGTGTTGACATTTTTGACTGTTTTAACCAGGTCACACATCCACATTTACAGCATCGGGATGTAGGACTTGGATGCCATTTTGGGCTGCATATGTTGCTCTGTAACAGGATGATGAGGGACGAAGGAGCGGGTGTGCATCATCACCCCTGGGGTTGGAGCTTTTACTATAAAAGAGCGGTCAGCCCGCCAAGCCATGTTCAGTGTTGGGAAGAAGTTTGCGTGACTCAAGCTTTGCTTACTATAGAGAGGAGAGGTGTTGTTGCAAGGAGGGGAAGGAGATAAAAGGTGCTGTGGATGTGAACAGAAATAAGGAGCTGTTTTAGAGCTGGAAATGAAAAGCCAGACTTTGACTGGTGAGGATTGTACTAGTCAGTATACATAGTTGGACCTGGGGTGGCGACAGGTTTCTTAAAGGGAATGTGTCGCTAGAAATTTTTTGTTTTGTTTTTTAGTTAAACAATTAATATTTAAGTGATTACACATTGTTTTATTTTTTAAAATGTTTCCACAAGTCAGGAAATATTATAAATTAGATTCTAATTTATAACATTTCCATGTGCTGGCCACTAGAGGGAGCAGTTCCCAAAATTGCAGCATGGTCAATGTGGTAAAGCAACCTCATTGCTTTAGCACCTATAATAACCCTTGGGCAGCACTATAGCCATAAGACATAATCAACAAATAGAAAACCTATATACGTCTCATGTATATATATACACACACAAGAAAAAATTCTCGTACAGACATATGTGAACAGGACCCTGAGCAGACACAAACACAGTTTCCGTCTCCATCACCATTGATTTCAATGGTGACGGAGCCGTTGCCCGTGGTTTCCGTTTGCCTCTTTTGTGCACCGGATCCGTTGTTTTGCCGGAAGCAATAGCGGAGTCGACTACGCTATTGCTTCAGGCAAAATGACTGATGGTGATGGAGACGGAAACCTCTGGTTTCCGTCGGTGTCAGTTTGTGTCTGCTCAGGGTCCCGTTCTGACGGAAACCTCCGACGGAACGTCAGAACGGGACCACAACGCAGATGTGAACAAAGCCTTACCCAATAAATGTTCTTGTGTGTTTTGTATAGTTAGGCCGGATTCCCATGTAGCGTAAACGCTGCGGAATTTCCGCAACAGAATTCTGTGCGGACATTCTGCAGCAAATACAGTATCAGCAAAGTGTACAGTTCCGCAGCATAAACGTTAATAAATTGACCTGCATGTGTAATTTAAGTCCGCAGCATGTCAATTTATGCTGCATTTTAGTTGATTTTCCGTTGCGGGTTTCCCCCATTGAATTCAATGGGGATGCACATCCTGCAACAGAAAGCCAAGTTTGTGACTTTTGCGGCGTATTCACAGCAGTTAAGCTGCAAAAATCTGAACTACGGAAAACAAAAAAAAACATACTTACGCAGAACGCTCTCCTTCTTCCTGCAGTCTGGCCTCCTGGGATGACGTTTCATCTCATGTGACCGCTGCAGCCAATCATAGGCTGCAGCGTCACATGGCCTGCAACCTCATTGTAGGAAGCCGGACTACGCGCAGAGAAGTATGAACATCTTTCTTCCGCAGCGGAAATTCCGTTCGAAAAACCGCACCACGATGTGGTGCGATTTTTCGGACGGAATGTACTGCGGATTCCAGGCCGGACACGCTGCATGATTTTTACGCAGCGTATATGACCCATGGGAACGCGGCTTTATCAGTTGTTGGGTGTTGAGCACCACATTAAAAAAATTTCGGCAAATGCTGTAGTCATCTAGTTTGTGTTTTTTTTCAAGAGGTTTCATATTTATGGGGAATTTTAGGAGGAAATGCTTTTTTTAAATATTGCACAATTACACAAGAGGACACACCATGCAATTATAGCTCTTTATATAGTGTTTCAGATTCTGCATTGCATAAAAAATGTCAGTCACCACAATTACTGCAAATCACACAGAGTTGGTATTTACCCTATTTCCTAGCAGGGCAGAGGAACGGAAATCCGAACGCAGATGTGAACAGGGTTTAGGGACATCGCATTTATTCTGCTACTGACATACTGAGTATACTGCACTGACAAATACAGAACAAACAAATGATATATAATAGCAAACACACACACACCCGGCCGCACAGAACTATACAACATTTCACACCCTGCAGTAAAAGCAGCTGTATGTACCGTTTATGATGTCATGGCCAAGGTATCATCTCCCTTCACAAAAGTATAATTGCTGGGAAGATCTCCAAACGTATATGCCGACTTAGGGTATGTGCACACACACTAATTACGTCCGTAATTGACGGACGTATTTCGGCCGCAAGTACCGGACCGAACACAGTGCAGGGAGCCGGGCTCCTAGCATCATAGTTATGTACGATGCTAGGCAGTGGCGTAACTACCGCCGTAGCAGCAGTAGCGGCTGCTACGGGGCCCGCGGCATGAGGGGGCCCGTGTCGCCTGCCGGCACGGGCCCCCACCGTGGCCGGAGGCTCCGCTAGCAGCCGCTGTGGCTGCTACAGCGGGACGCCACTGAACACTACGGCAGAGCAGGGAGGTATCTCCCCGCTCTGCCATTAACTGGTTCCCGACCGCTGGCTGTATTTTTACGGCCAGCGGTCAGGGTCCTTAAAACCCGAGCCATAGACTTTCTGCGGCTCGGGCTTTAACTTGCTGCCCGCGCGATCGGGCAGCTGAATGTCGGGTCTCCGGCTGTCAGGGACTGCCGGGGACCCTGAGGAGAGGATAGAAGCAGCTTTCGCTGCTTCTGTCTTCTCTGATCACTTGTACACAGCGCTCAATGAACGCTGTGTATATGAATAGAGGCAGCGGCCGCGCCGCTGTCTCTATTCCTCCCGGTGATCATGTGACTGGTCACATGATCGCCGGGTGCCGTTAGTGGCAGACTGTTGCTGGGTCTTACTAGACCCAGCACAGCCCTATTAGTGACAATCGTCACTATGAGAGGGCTGATTTCCCCTGTAACTGGGGCTGCTGTGCAGCTCCAGTTACAGTGGGAAAACATGGTGCAAAAGAAAGAAATAAAATATATAAAGTTCCCCAAAGGTCTTTTTTGACCTTTGAGGGACAGACCATGGTAATAAAAAAATAATAAAGTAAAGTGCAAAAAAAATGTAAATAATAAATACACATAAAATACCGACCCCAAAAAAAAACGTTCCCCCCGCCAATCATTGTTGTAACGCTAGCGCTGACCCAATTACCCTAATATAGACATGTAATATATAAAAATTTACGGTAGACAATGACGATCACAAATAAAAGGTCTATTTTAGGGTAAAACTATGTTATTACCAAAAAAAAAATAGCTGAAATGTAAAAAAGCTTATTTTTTTACTATTTTCAAACTTTATCAATAAAAATTCTAAAATAGCAAAAAAGGTGTGTATAAAATTGATAAAAAAAGAAACCTGCATTGTCTACGGAAAAAACGTCGCAAAAATCACGTCGTTAGGACAGGGGATACATGTGTGATCGCTGGCATTGATAAAGAGAACGGGGGACTGAAAGTCCCCTGAAGTTCTCCATCACAAACCTCGGACTTCCGGGGTCTGTGTCGGCAGCTCCGTAGAAATGAATGGAGCGCCGGTCGTGCTTGTGCGCATGCGTGACCAGCGCTCCTTTCATTGTTATTGAGCTGCGCAGACGCCAGAAGTCAGAGGTTAGTCATGGAGAACTTCAGGGGACGTTCAGTCCCCCGTTCTCCCTATCACTGCCAGCGATCACACATGTATCCCCTATCCTGTGGAGATCCTGTGGAGAGGGGATACATGTCTTTTGTAGGACACACTGTATGTCGCCTTTTTTTGGGAGGGGGGACGCTGTATGGCGTTCCCTACAGGGGGGGTGGCTGTATGGCGTTCCCTATAGGGGGGGAGCTGTATGGCGTTCCCTATAGGGGGGAGCTGTATGGCGTTCCCTACAGGGGGGGCTGTATGGCGTTCTCTACAGGGGGGGCTGTATGGCGTTCCCTACAGGGGGGGCTGTATGGCGTTATCTACAGGGGGGCTGTATGCCGTTCTCTACAGGGGGAAGTATGGCGCTATCTACAGAGGGGGGCTGTATGGCGTTATCTACAGGGGGGGCTGTAAAAAGGGCACTATCTACAAGCGGGGGGGGGGGGGGTTGTGTGACACCCAGGGGAGGGGGGGGCCCCAGTCAAAAGTTTGCTATGGGGCCCAGTCTTTCCTAGTTACGCCCCTGATGCTAGGGGTCCCTGCCTCGCTGCAGGACAACTGTCCCGTACTGAAAACATGATTACAGTACGGGACAGTTGTCCTGCAGCGAGGCAGGGACTCCTAGCATCGTACATAAGTATGATGCTAGGAGCCCGGCTCCCTGCACTGTGTTCGGTCCGGTACTTGCGGCCGAAATACGTCCGGCAATTACGGACGTAATTAGTGTGTGTGCACATACCCTAAGGGTATGTTCACACGGCCTATTTACGGACGTAATTCGGGCGTTTTTGCCCCGAATTACGTCCGAAAATAGCGCCTCAATAGCGCTGACAAACATCTGCCCATTGAAAGCAATGGGCAGACGTTTGTCTGTTCACACGAGGCGTAATTTACGCGCCGCTGTCAAAAGACGGCGCGTAAATAGACGCCCGCGTCAAAGAAGTGACCTGACACTTCTTTGGCCATAATTGGAGCCGTTATTCATTGACTCCAATGAATAGCAGCGCTAATTACGCCCGTAATTGACGCGGCGTTCAAGCGCCTGCACATGCCGTTACGGCTGAAACATCCCCGTAATTTCAGCCGTTACGGACGCCCTCGTGTGAACATACCCTTATTCTCATCACAGACATTTATGGCATATCTACCTTTGGGACCCGCACGAATCTCCAAACGGGAGTCTACTGACACCATCCCACTTGGCAAGGCGGCCGCTGGCCACCATATCCGGGCGGAAAACAAATGGTGAGGTGGGGGGTCACGGAAACAGTGTAGCATAGCGAACTCAGGCCACCTCTCCGTTCGTTCTCCTCCTGAATGCGGCGGCCAGCATCTGTCACACCAGGCGTATCTGAGGAACTCCGATCTGAAAATAGGTTGCGAATCCCCGAGGTGGGACCCGCATCTATCTGACATTTGTGGCATATCTTGTGGATATGTCATAAATGTCAGCAATTAGAATAGCCCTGTAATGGCCAATGCTATGCCAAAATATTGTCCTATTGGCATATGTTTGACCAGTATACGTTGGTATAGGTTTTTCTCAACTATATTGAAAAGTCTAGTCTGCTACACCTTTCAATACAACTGGATGATGCAAAAAAAACAACTGTATACGGTCATTGTTTTTTCTTTTTTACTCGGAGTCAATGGCCGATGTAGGTAGCTGTATAGGTATCCAGTTGTTACGTCTGGAACATATGTTCAGCAGCGCTGTTCAAACGTGGATGCCAAACCAGTGCCATAAATGTGTGTAAACCTAGCCCTACATTACTCAGGTCCCCAACTCAGGGTGGGATTGGTACTGAGATGTGAATAGAGAATTTCTCATGTGTTTTTCTTTATGTTTTCTGGGTTTTCTTTTTAAATAAAAAACCTTATAATGTATTGACACATCCTATTCATTTTTATTGCACTTAGACCGGTATCTCACACTAGGTTTAGCAGCGATTTTCGCCGTTTTTTTTTCACATAAAAAATAGCAGCCAGATGTTAGTTGAAAGTCTATAGTAAAACATAAGAATGTCTATAAACACATCATTTTAATTTATGGCATTTTGTGAAGTTTCTGGGGTCCGTTTTTAATAAATCACAACATGCTCACAGTATGGCGTTTTTCAGGTGTTTTTTTTCCCATAGACTTCACACTAGAACTTCAAAACTGCCTTAAAAAACACCTGTACGAAATGTGGCAAATGTAAAACCACCACTTCTAATGCTACAGACTGCAGTTGTTTTATTTTCTATGCATTTTAACGCAAAAAAAAAAAAAACTGTGTGAAGGAGGCTATAATCTAGTGTCAAAATGTATTCGTTTTTTGATACATGAAGTTAACAGGTGAAGGATTTAAAAAATCTTCTAAAAGAAACTGATGTAAATTTGGGGGAAACAACACAACAATGACTGTATAGTATAGTATGGTATAGTATAAGTATAGTATGGTGAAAAATAAACATAAAAATGAAACAAATAAAAAACTAATTTGAAAAAAAAATTATAAAGAAAAAAAAATGCAATAGAAAAAAAAACATAACTTCCCATTCCAGGTAAAATACAGCTGGAACAAAGACAACTTCAAAATATTATTTGTGAAAAATAATAAAACCAAATGAAAAACATCAAACAAAATATATAATTAAAAATAGTTTAAGGGTATGTTCACACGAGGGCGTCCGTAACGGATGAAATTACGGGGATGTTTCAGCCTGAAAACATCCCCGTAATTTCAGCCGTAATGGCATGTGCAGGCGCTTGAACACCGCGTCCATTACGGACGTAATTGGCACTGCTATTCATTGGAGTCAATGAATAACGGCTCCAATTACGGCCAAAGAAGTGACAGGTCACTTCTTTGACGCGGGCGTCTATTTACGCGCCGTCATTTGACAGCGGCGCGTAAATTACGCCTCGTGTGAACAGACAAACGTCTGCCCATTGCTTTCAATTGGCAGATGTTTGTCAGCGCTATTGAGGCGCTATTTTCGGACGTAATTCGGGGCAAAAACGCCCGAATTACGTCCGTAATTAGTGCGTGTGAACATACCCTAACTCTTCTTCCCATCAGCCGCCGTATATATACAGCAGAGGCCAGAACGGTAAGTATGGAGCAGGCTCACTGGCTGAGCCCGCTCCATAAGTTACAGCCGACACTTCAGTGCAAAGAGGGGAGTCCCACATGTTTAACTTCTTAGATGTCACGATCAATAGGGACCGTGACATTTAAGCTGTTAGAAAGAGAGGGCCAACCCTCTCTCCGACAACCCGTTGGCCCCCCGTGATGTGGTTGTTGGTGGTTGTCATGGCAGCCTGGGGGCCTAATGAAGGCTCCAGATCTGCCATCTTTGTACTCCAATGAAGCCCTGACAGAGGAACGATATACTGCAATAGTATTAGCATTGCAGTATATTGTGCAAGGAATCAAACGATCGCTAGGAGGACTAAGAAAAAAAACTAAAATACAGTTAAATACATTTTTCTTTATATACAGTATAAAAAAAATATCAAAAGTTCAAAAAAAGTCCTTTTCCCATTTTCTCCCAAAAACTATGTAAAAAAAATTATCATTAGAATTAGGGGGGATTCACACGAACGTGTATTGGGTCCGTGCGGGCCGCGTGGTTTTCACGCGCCACGCACAGACCAATACAAGTCTATGGGGCAGTACAGACAGTCCGTGCTTTTTGCGCAGCGTTTGTCCGTTGCGCAAAAAGCGCGACATGCTCAATATCTCCGCGTATTTCGCGCATCACGCACCCATTGAAGTCAATGGGTGCGTGAAAACCACGCAGGTCGCACGGAAGCACTTCCTGTTTCCAAACATCCAAACTGAGTGTCTTTGAGATGAGCGAACCCGGACAACCGAACCGAACTTCACCGGGTTCGGCCGAACTCGGCAAAAAAATTTCCGGTACGCGACGTCAGGAGATAGTCACTGTCCAGGGTGCTGAAAGAGTTAAACTGTTTCAGCACCCTGGACAGTGACTTCCGATCCCAATATACATGAACGTGTAAAAAAAAAAAGAAGTTCTGACTTACCGATAACTCCCGGCTTCTTCCTCCAGTCTGACCTCCCGGGATGACAATTCAGTCCAAGTGACAGCTCCAGCCAATCACAGGCCAAGCACAGGCTGCAGCGGTCACATGGACTGCCGCGTCATCCAGGGAGGTGGGGCCAGATGTCAAGAGAGGCGCGTCACCAAGGACGCGTCACCAAGGACGCGTCACCAAGGCAACGGCCGGGAAGTTCTCGGTAAGTACGAACTTTTTCTTTTTTTTTAACAGGTTTCTCGATATTGTGTTCGGCATTCACTGTCGAGGGTGCTGAAAGAGTTACTGCCGATCAGTTAACTCTTTCAGCACCCTGGACAGTGACTGACGCCGACTAGACTCATCTCTATGATGGCGGCTGCGCGAAAATCACGCAGCCGCGCATCATACACGGATGACACACGGAGCTGGCAAGTGATTTTTGCGCGCACAAAACGCCGCATTTTTTGCGCGCGCAAAAATGCAACGTTCGTCTGAATCAGCCCTTAACAATATAACATTATTTAACCTGCACGGTAAACACAGCAAAAAAAAAAAGTTTGAAATATAACAATTGCTGTCTATTGTACCGCAAAATGATACCAATAAAAACATCAGCTCGCCCCGCATAGAGTAAGCCCTCGCACCGCTCAATCAACGGAAAGATAAAAGTTATCTCAGAATATGGCCACACAAAATCATTTTTT
This sequence comes from Rhinoderma darwinii, assembly GCF_050947455.1. NCBI lineage: Eukaryota > Metazoa > Chordata > Amphibia > Anura > Rhinodermatidae > Rhinoderma > Rhinoderma darwinii. Next base: position 66,699,697 of record NC_134690.1, read on the forward strand.
TTCAACTATCAGTTTTTTTTCCCGCAACAGTAATAAAACATAAAAAAAATAATAATAATCGTATTGACCCGCGGAATAAAGTTAACATATCATTTCCACCGCATGGTAAATGCTGTAAAAACGAAACCCAAAAAACTATTTTCCACCCCACAAATAATTTTTTTCCTTCTTCCCTATACATTATATGGTACAATAAATGAAAAACTACAACTTGTCCCACAAAAAAAAAAAAAAAGCCGTCATATGGCGAAATCGCCGGAAAAATTCAAAAAAGTTATGGCTTTTGGAAGGCGGGGAGGAAAAAGCGACAATTAAAAATAGCTGCGAACGGGAGGGGTTAAATTAAATTCCTAGGCACCTACAGTAAATATCCCTCTTACCTACAGTACGTGCTGCACACAGCGCTACACGACTCGTAAAGGGCTTTATAGGGTTAAAATGATTCAGCCCAGAAAACAGCGCGGGCGGCTGACGACAACCATAGAACTAAGCGAGGGCTAGAGAGCGTATGTAAATGAGGTGTGTAGTAGGAGCAGGCGCTGTGCATGCTGGGCTGTGATTATGGTGGTGTACGGACAGGAAGGAGGCTGGGAAGCAGCCGGGAGCCACAGATCTCCGTAGATCTGCTGGAGGACACCACCGGGGATGGCTGCTCGGTGGGGGTGAGGCGGAGGACGGGGTCACCTGGGAGGAGACGCTACATATAAGCCGGTGCTGAGTGCCGCCTGCTTTTCAGCCGCCCGACCGCCTGCTGCATTGGCCACTTTGTAACCACAGTGAGCACTTTAGGTGAAGATCACACAGGTCTCCGGAACGCTGGATCTGCCTGATACGTTGTGTCTTCTCAAGAAGCCACCAAGAAGGGAGAGGACCGTTGCCTGGGAGATGGTGACATATGAAGTGTGTTGGAAGGACCATGGTTGAGAGGACCAGCAAATTCTTGCTGATCTTGGCCGGCTCTGTGTTTTTCATGCTGATCTTGTACCAGTATGTGGGGCCAGGGATTAATTTGGGACCTCCAAGCAGATACTACCAAGAGGACCTAGACCTGTTCCCCACCCCAGATCCTCACTATGTTAAGAAGTACTTTTTCCCAGTGAGGGATCTTGATCGCTCCTTGACCTTTGATATGAAAGGGGACGATGTCATTGTCTTTTTGCACATTCAGAAGACTGGGGGCACGACTTTTGGACGACATTTGGTGCAGAATGTGAGGCTAGAGGTGCCCTGTGACTGCAGACCCGGCCAGAAGAAGTGTACCTGCTACCGGCCCAACAGGAAGGAGACCTGGTTATTTTCTCGTTTCTCCACTGGTTGGAGCTGTGGACTGCATGCGGACTGGACGGAGCTCACCAACTGTGTGCCAGGGGTATTGGACAAAAAGGAGACCTCAATGAAGAACAGAAGGTGGGTAACATCACATGCACCTGTGTATTTCACAACATGTGGGACTGCTAGTCCCAGCGAGTCAACCTTCAGCTGAGCGTTGTAGTACCTGGACACCTATAGCTCCTCAGTTTAGCTTCTTCTGATTCGGATGGATCAAAATGGAATAGAAAAACAATTCAGATGTTCCTTTTATCTCCATCGTACTAAAGTGTTCCTTTTTTATTCAGCGGTAGGTACTTTAGGTGGCCATAGATGGTCTCTTTTTGGAAGATATTGAGTTCTTGGTAGAGTAGAACCATATCTTACCAGTCCCTATGGTCAATGAGACCTCTTACTGTGGAATAAATATCCGATTGAGACCGCAGTAGACTTGACACATTGTGAGGGTTGCGTACTCACATGGAATGGTGTCCGCTCCTAAAAAACGTATAAAGTAGTGGAGAAAACTGCATAGTTTTTCAATGAATTTCTTTTATTGTGTCCATCGTCATCATCATACAATTAAAAATAGAAGCAGCGTTTCAACCGTTACAGCTGTGGTTTGTTTTTTTACCATTGGGTCGAGAAACGTTGCTTCTATTTTTTTTTTATTTTTTTTTTGTACGATGATGGCCACAATAAAAAAAAAAAAAATAATTAATTGAAAAAGAATGCTGTTTTCTCCACTACTACTCTCACCGTGTCCTGTCCGATCGATGCCTGCCTCTGAAGATGATCATTATAGAACTGGCTGAGAACTGTAGGTCCACAAATACTACAGCGCTTCAGGTGACTGCGTCCCATCTTGAGTTTATCATTCTCCATTCCTCTAATGTTCGTTAGTGAACTTACGGTGGCCATACCTGCTCCGCTTTTCCACCAGTCTATCCCACTTGACGTCCATTTTTGCCGGTGCAGCTGAGGCTTCTGGGAACAGTAAGGACACCCACCACCCATAGGTGTTTTGCGGAGACGTCTCCTCTTTGCTCCTAGGAAGTTGATCTTGGATCACACCTTGAATTTAGTTACAATTTATTTCTTGGATTATTACAGCTCTTGACCATTGTTTAGAAGAATAACATGACCCTGAAGGTTTTTGGCTAATGTTTTCCGCTTTGTCGACTTCGTTACATTGTGCACATTCCTTGCATTAAAATATTTCTGTTATGTGAATTAGAAAAACTCCAGCTGAATTTTTTTTTTCTGCTAAAGTATTCCGATGGCCCCTGGGAGGTCACCAGAAAATGACCCCTTTCTTCTATGCATACTCCTGGCTTTGAACATGCTAGGAAAATATGCGGAACCCTATATGCTGAAATGTATAGAAGCCGTTATGTGACTCTTCCCGTCCAGTAGGGTAAACCCCCAATTACTGCAGCCGGTGTCTATGTGGTCTCCACTTATAGGGTTAACATATCCACCAGGTTTTAATGCCGCAATAGATAATTGGATAAGTATATTTTACAGCGGTTATTCATTCAGGCGGATCTGGGACAAAGTCTCTTTCCGATATGGAACGTTCATTGATTTCTATAGAATTTTCTTTGCTGATGAAAGCTAAAAAAAAATAATTATTAAAGCAAAAGCTTTTAAAGTAAGAGCCCATAAATAATGATCGTAGTGCTTGTGTCCTAATGAGAACAGGACAGAACGCATGGGGGGAGGGGCGGTCATGGAAGAATTGTGCTGTCACCAACGTTTTAGAATTGTGCCAAATGTCTGTACAAAACTTCGAAAATTTGAGGTAGATTTAAGCTAAAATCGCACTACGAAATTTTTCCTATTCATTTCGTCTATAGGCATCTAGTAGACGTATGCCAAAACCGTGTCAATTTAGAATCTATTTGTAGGCCGAATAGATTGACGTATGACAGGACTTAACGTGCGCCGGCTGTCAAATGTAATGCCCAAATGTGGCATAAAGCTCGCCTTCGCTATCGTTTCAGAATGCCGTACACAACTGGCGGAAAAAGTGGAGGGAGCTGTAGGTTTTCTGTGCGGCCGTGCACTGCTTCATCGTGTCCCATATGTACTGCGATATTCCTCCGGAGTCCGATGGCGCATGCCATGATTTTTATTTTTTTTGTCTGATTCCATGCAATGAAACCTTGATATGTCTCTGTAGGAAATCTAAGGCGTACGGGGGTACAGTAAGGGACTCAAAGGTACACATAGCATGAGCTCTTATTGCGCCATTTCTCTGTTACACTGGTTATACAGGAGTTCATGCATCAACTTCGCTACAACTAAATTTGCCTACTTCTAAATGCTTTAAATGGAGCTGGTTACTAGGTTTGGGGCCACTAAACCACCAACATGTTATGCAGCTAGGGTTTAGTGTTCATTCCTATGTCAAAACCGGCCGTATAACTGGGGAGTCCGGGAGAGGAGTCCAGCAGCAGGTGCAGTAAAGCGAGGTGTACTGTCCGCCACTTTATGACATGCGCCCAGTGCTGCTGGACTTCTCTCCCGGGCTCCTCTCAGTGATTTATACGTTTTTTTTACTACCTATTGCCAAAATGGCCGGTTTTGACATAGGCATGTTATGAATGCTAAATCCAAGCTGCATAACATGTCCGGTTCCCTTTAAGGGTATGTTCACACGCTCTGTTTTCAGGCTTATTTCAGGGCGTAAACGCCCTGAAATAACTATAGCTAAACGCCTACAGACAGTATTTTGTTCAGACAGGCGTTTTTTTATGTCGCCGTTTTAAAAGACAACGTGTAAATAAACACCTCGTAAAAAGGAGCACGTCACTTCTTGAGCTGTTTTTCATGGTGTCAATGGAAAAACAGCTCCAACGTCTCGAAAAAAAAAAAACCCTCAAGTTTTCAGCCGTTTTTAACTCGGTGTGTGAACATGTCTTAACACCGCGTTTGTGTTTTGTTTTTTTTTTTGCTGCAGTTGAGGTATACATATCTTATTTTTTCCTGCCAGATGTATATCCAACTGTATCCCAAAAGCATGTGTCATATAGCTGGAGAAATCTGCCTGTTCACTTTGATTGACAGAGGGAAAATAAATCGTACAGTATATACTTCTATTTTGCTGTGCGGAACCACATAAAAGGCTAAAGGTGATATTATTCTTTACAGCATAGGAGTCTATAGCCATAAACCTGTCAAATCTATGCCTAAAGGTCACCCTTTGTCGTATGGTTTCTTCACAGAAGGTTATGGATATGTTACAGGATACGGTTGTATACATTTTTTTTTTTTCCCTTTTATTCAAACTTTTCCTTCTGCCATATGGGTGGGGCACATGTGGTGTGAACAGAACCTAACCTGCATCATCATGTGACCTGTTCGGTGGATTAGCATCAGTGGGAAATGTACATATCTGTTACGGATATTATGGGTGTTGTATAGCGAAAGGACTTTATAGTTCCCACCTTTTTTTAAAGGGGTATTTCGAAATTGACTTTCGAAAAGTTGATCAGTCACACGGGGTGCAGGATCTGATCTCGCCAATAATTTCTATAATAAACTGTTCCTGCTGCTGAGTTCCCACGGGGTGTATACGCTGCATAAAAGCACACAGCGTATCCACCCTGTGCGCTGCAGGGACTTCTAGGTGAAAAACCACACCAAACTGTGGTGCAGTTTTTCACCCGGAATGTCCGCTGCGCGAAACTGCAGCACTTAGCCGGCTGGCCCCCTGGGATGACTTTTCATCCCATGAAACCGCTGCTACGGCCTCTGATTGGCTGCAGCGGTCACATTGGATGATCCCAGGAGGCCGTGCTGGAGGGAGGAACACAAATTTCTGGGTAAGTATGAGATTTTTTTTTTTTTCTGAGTTGCGTTTTTTGCAGCAGAATCGCTGCAAAAAAAACGCAACAACTGCTATTTGTTGCGAGTTTTAATTCCCCATTGAACTCAATGTGGTAAACCAGCAACAAATAAGCAGCGTTTATGCAAATACAATTAAAATTCTGCCTCGCAGGTCAATTTCTGAGCGTTTTTTTTCCGCTACGTATTTACGCAGCGCATGAATAAGATTTCCGTTGCGGAAAATCCGCAGTATTTGTGCAATGTGTGAGCTGACTCTAAGGTTATGTTCACACGGCAACGCCCAATACGTTTGAAATTACTCGGCTGTTTTCAGGTGAAAACAGCTCCTGAATTTCACACGTTTTTGCAAGTGCACACGTTTTTTGCGGCGTCCATTACGGACGTAATTGGAGCTGTTTTTCAATGGAGTCAATGTAAAACTGCTCCAATTACGTCCCGAGAAGTGACATGCACTTCTTTGAGGCGGGCGCCTTTTTACGCGCCGTCTTTTGACAGCGACGCGTAAAAATACACCTCGTCTGAACAGACGTAAAATTGGCAGATGTTTGCAGACGTTATGGAGCCGTCTTTTTAGGCGTAAAATGCCTGAATTACGTCCGTAAATAGGCCGTGTGAACATACCCTTACTGATATCAGTGACACCACAAGTCGGTCCTCAAAATGAAGTCAGAATTTTTTTTTCATTATTTATTTATATATATGTATGTGTGTGTGTATATATATATATATATATATATATATATATATATATATATATATATATATTACACTACACGCATACGCGCTCAGACTGGTATACGTGGTGGATCCTATTAAGCTGCGTATAATGCTCATGGGGCATTGCCATATATTATTGGGGGAAGGGGATATAGTTTACTTATTTTTTTTTTTCTAAACCTATTGATTCTCATGGAGAATAGAAACGCTGGAGGTGTTTGCCATCCCATATCCCCCCTGCTCCAACGCAGTAACATTGACCGTCAAACTAAACATGCGTGTTAATGGGGTAAACGGGGCTGGTCTCTGTCCCACAAGAAAGTTTACATCTGGCCATAAACCTATTGCTAAAGATGAGAATAAGGCTTCGTACACGTCGGGGTTCCGTTCGTAGGTCCCGTCAGACCTTTCAGTCAGGGGAACCCACAAATGGAAACCATAGCTTTGCGTTAGCGTTACAATTCGCTTCAATGGTAACTCTTCTGTTGCTAATGTTCAGTTTGTCTCCGTTCTGTAAGTTTTTGTTTTTTTTTGTTTTTTTTACCTGATTAAAGCGCAATCGACCAGCGATTGATGCTGTCAAAAAAAGCAGAAAACGGTAATGCTAACGGCAAGCTATGGTTTACGTTTGTGGGTTCCCCTGACACAGGTGTGAACGAAGCCTAACCTAGATGATACTGGATGTAAATTACTGAAGTGAGCAGACGCTGCATGTTCTAATAGGTTTAAGTGAGATTTATAAATAAAATGTCTTGTTTTCCTGACTGGAGTGTGTAGGTTTATTTTCCTATTGTGACACGACGCCCTCGAGCTTTGTGGTTTAAGGTGTGGGCTGCCCTGATTTACTCGTACGTTTTAAATTCATAAAAATGTGAACTTTACTTAACAACAAGCAAATGACATCTGCTGAAAGTAAACTGCTATATTTATGTACTGAGCTTGGTTCTAGTCCTGTACTTCTGTTCTGAACTTGGTTCTAGTGCTGTATATATGTACCGAGCTTCTTTCTCATGCTGTATATATGTACTGAGCTTGGTTGTGGTGCTGTATTTATGTACTGAGCTTGGTTCTAGCGCTGTATTTATGTTCTGAGCTTTGTTCTGGTGCTGTATATATGTACTGAGCGTCTTTCTCATGCTGTATATATGTACTGAGCTTGGTTGTGGTGCTGTATATATGTACTGAGCTTAGTTGTGGTGCTGTATATATGTACTGAGCTTGGTTCTGGTGCTGTATTTATGTTCTGAACTTGGTTCTGGTGCTGTATATATGTACTGAGCTTCGTTCTCATGCTGTATATATGTTAGAGCTTGTTTTGGTGCTGTAATTCTATAAATTCATGGCTTTGACATAAGGATTTTTTATTTTCGTGTGAACCCATCCAGTTGTGCAGACAAGAAGGCGGCCAAGAACTGGCCAAATCATATTATGTTAGATACTTGATATGTCCCTATGCGTGGCCTGATTTTCATCCCTGTTTGCAAAGAATAAGATAATATATGGTCTCTTTATGGATAGGCTATCCTCAGAGGCCATATACGTTCTGGATAGCCATACATGGGCCACTTTTTCGGCCTGAGTGGAGAACTGCAATCGTTGGGCAGTGTTTTGGTGGTGATAAGCATTTCCAACAACTCAAGATGCCTGATATTGTACACAGATATAGGCCAGTGTCAGATGGCTGTTAAAAAGCCACAAAAAATAAAGGTCTGCATTATGGCTGTAAGAACACCTGGACCCCTATAGAATCTGACTTGGAACACTGTGGGGACCTAAGTTGAATTCAGTTGTACCACTGACGTTACAGCCATAATATGTGGCCGTGTTCTATTTATCTGAAATCAGCCATATTCTTTCATTAAGCACAATAGAAAGATAGATATGCCAGTGCTGACCCTTGAAGAGTTCCGAGACATAGGAATCGTAGGTCTCAATATTTGAGCGCTGCTGTCAGTGACTTGAACTGTAAATGCAGGTTACTGAATTCCAACTCTTGACTGATTTGACCCTTACTTAGCTGGTTATTGCACAGTGTGTATAATGACTAACTTGGGGGTGAACATATGAACTGAATTTATTCAGTAGGATATTCCGTGGTAAGTGGTCATCCTCCATTAGGCTGTACTCTGTGTTTTCTCGTGTTTTGGGCAGCGTTTTTGTGTTTTTTTGTTGTTTTTTTTTTGCTCCTATTTTGAGGAGGTCAAAAAACACTAAACTAAAATCTAGCCACAAAGTCTATAATAAAATATAGGAGAGCCTACATACTCCGCATCTTGCTTTGTATTTTTTATTTATTTTTAACTGGTTTTGCGGTCCGTAGTGTTTTTTTTTATGAAAATGCAACATTCTCTAGGTATGGAGTTTTTAACTGGCATGTGTTTTTTTTTTTTTTTTTTTTTTTTTTTTTTTTTTTTTTCTCTTCCATAGTCTTCTCTATAGAATATAGACAATATGACCAATAAACAGACTGATGCGTATTGTTTGAGCTGTCAGTCTGCAGTGCACACATTTCACAGCAGGGCTCTGTTGCGGAGGAAATCTGCTTCAAGCCCTTGGTCAGGCCGAGCACTATGAGAAGAGACATCCCCAGTGCTGATTCATTAGCCAGGCTGTAATAACAGAATAAGCGTCTCTCCCAGGAGGATGCAGCACAAAACTGCAAGCATGAAATAACCGCTTTCTCCAGAGCGAGGAAGGCTAAATATATTACTCCGAAAGAGATGAGCGAGGTATCTGTGAGCGCCAGATAAGTTACTGCCTATCGCTAATATTACTGACAAAAGGCCCATTTATCCCAAGTGATTATTGGTCTAATGCAGACGATAACGGGCATTGGTTATGATAATCGGCCCATGTAAATGAGATAAGGATGTAGTTTATATTCTGGAAACTCTGCTGTGAGCATAGAATACTGACATGATCGCTTTCCGGTTATATCTAGTCGCTGGATTAGATTCGAGGCTGCATTAATGTAACCAAATTATTCTGTGTAGTGATTGTTCCTGAAGAACTGAACAGCAGGGTGCGTGCCCGACCGCCTCTCCATTCAACTTTTCTCCTGACAGCAGTCTTTCAGCTGAGGGGGGGGGGGGGAATTGGGGGACACTGAACTCTCCCACACCCCCTGATTCTAGCGATCGTTGGGGTCTCAGGGGTTGGACCAGTGGATAGGTGATAATTTGTTAATACCAGAATTCTCCTTTAAGGGGTCCCACAGTTGACTTGACTTCCATTTTTTTTTTTTTTTAACCTCTAAAATGCCATAGGTCGTGAGGGTGCGCTCACTGGGTCCCACCAATACTGCGATGGGTGGTCACTTTCCATTGAAATGAGTGGGAGGTATTATATGATTAGGCATGTCGGACTACATTATCTGTAGTAACTGTGAGCTTCGACCCTGCAACTTTTTTTCATACAAAGGCTCTACATAATTCATAGATTATTGGCACTGGAAATCTTCACTTTTTTTTTTTGTTTTTGTTTTTTTTATTAAAGTTGCGCTCCATTGATTTCAGTGCCACTCCTGTCTAAGGCAACAGTGGAATGCCATGGTAAGTGTGCCACAAGTCCTACCAGTTTAGAAGAGTTTAAAGTGTCACTTGGTAGCTTCTCTTGCACTAAAGGCCTCATGCACACGACCGTAGATTTTTTTTAATTTTTTTTCTTCTGGTCCACAAATTCTTGCACCATGGTCCGTATTTTGCGCATGAAATGTCATCCGTACTGCATTCGTGTGTCATCCACATAATGCGGATCATATAAAAAAGTGCAAGGAAAACAATGATGCTGACTTCCTGTCGTCTCTTAGCAACGCTTCCGCAAATTACGGTTGTCACACGGAGGTGTATCCGCAGTTTCCACAGGCCCATTAACTTCTATGGGCAAGTCTGTCGCGAGTTTGCGGGCCATAATAAGACCTGTCCTGAGTTTCTGTGGCTCATATTTGCGGTCCTGGAAGGAACCATGAACCACGGTCTTGTGCATGGTGCTATAGCAATGAATGGGTCCACAATTCACCCGCAGATATGCGGATGAACTGCGGACGCAAAAACGCGTTCGTGTGCATGAGACCTTAGAGTATTACGCAGCAGTGGGCAGTGACCAGTACGACGCAAGCTCCTCCCACAGTAATAATTGGAAGTCTGTGCTCCATCCTGACTTCATATACAAGTCCGATACAAAAGAAATACAGAAAGTATGTGTGTGTGTGTATGTATGTATATATATATATCATAAGCAAGCTTTTACTTTTTAACTAGGAGTGTTACTGTGCCATCGATGTGAATCAGATGTGGTTGGAGTTGCACTTAAGTATTTTTTTTAATTGAATTTTTGACATCTGAATTTCCGTAATTTAGTCAACTTTGCTTGAAATTTTAGATTTTTATTTTTTCCCCTCTTCAGACATTTTAGTCTTGGAATTTTCTTACCTATTCTGAGCTTTATACACAATACTGTTCATTTTAGATGTGTGCAGCAAGCGGTTATAGTATTGTTTTCAGTTCATTTATCATCTGTAGCTTGTTGGCATCGGTCCCAGTAAGCTACTATGTGAGTACCACGTAAAATTCCTAATACAGCTACAATAAACTGGCAGCTTTGTACAGACGTCTATGACTTTCCAACATCATTGAGCAATATATATACTAGGACTAACTCTGACAGGAATTAAGCGGCCGGGTGTCCTACGTTTTTCAACTTTAATGGCGAGATATAAAAGCAGAAGTCTTTTAAAGAAATTTTGAGGTAGGCATAGACAAAGTGTCTCACTGACCTCAATAGTCGATGCCTGTACTCACGTACATTTACCTCTAGGGTATGTGCACACACAAACTCAAACGTCTGAAAAAACTGAGCTGTTTTCAAGAGAACCGCTCCTGATTTTCAGATGTTTTCTAATCCGTTGCGTTTTTCGTGGCGTTTTTAACGGCCGCTTTTGGAGCCGTTTTTTCTATAAAACGTCTAAGGAAGTGACATGGGCTTCTTTTTCGTGGCCGTTTTGAAAAAAACGCCCCATCGGAACAGAACACCGTTTTTCCCATTGAAATCAATGGGCAGATGTTTGGAGGCGTTCTGCTTCCGATTTTTCAACCGTTTACGGCCAAAAAAACGGCTGAAAACACTCTGTGTGAACATACCCATAGGAGAGAGGAATGCCCATCATGTTGTGTAAGACAAAAGATATCCACCTACAGAACCTAATTGTAAACCGATTCAAATATTGGGCCATGGTTGACCACTTGTCAGCTCCATATAGCCATTACAATTCACTTGCTGGAACCCACCAATGTCTGTCTTTTGGCTACAGGGATGCAGATCCTCAAGAAAAATTAAAACCGGGCATTTTGGATTTTTCCTGTCTCGTCCTATAGTTTTACAATCCGTGCTCGACATGTCCTGCCAAGATGAATGATCATGTCAATGGAGGGATCGGACATATTAACTGTCAGACAAAAGTTCATTTTGACGATCCTTTTATGTCTCTGGGCAGTTTAATGCAAATTGAATAAGACTGAATTGAGAATTTTTTAGTCTATGGCGAAGACATTCTATATAATCGAAAGTTTAGAATGTGATTTCCGCTAACAATCTCCTCCGTTGTCTGGGATTTGGTCAAATTTCTAAATAGATGGAGGATGTATCATACAACTTTTGTTCGTGTGAGGTTGGATGTTCCTTGTTCTTCTGTACCATTTCTAACCATCTACATGGCTTTGGCTTCCAATGCCATTGGGCCCATTCCCTGACTATAATGGACCGTTTCTATCCACATGTAATTGTCCATATCCCATCAGACTACCACAGGGGTTGCTAGTTTTTCCCGAATTGTCGAACGGTCAATATAACTGTAGTGATACATACTGGCATAACTGATATAGCAAAGCTGGGTGAAACGCCCCGAGAAGGAGCTGTAATGGCCACCAAACTGGTGGTCCTTCAACTTTCCCAGAAACTGATATAAGTAAGAGTACTTTTTTTATTATTAATAAACGCTTTTTTTGAGGGTAAAAAGTTTGTATATTGTACGTAGAACATGTAATGCACAAATTTAGATCAAATGATCAGCTTTATGTATAATTCCACACATGGACAACTGGCACATGCACACACATTACAATCCTGTTTAATAAAGCGCCGTTCTGCATTGTCCACAAAATTAGCATTTAAAAGAGAAAATCCAGAATTGCAGAACTTTCAAGGGAAAGTGGTGATTATTCTGGTCTGGTAAAGATGGCTGATAAAATACTGGAAGATTTCTGACTAGACATGGCCGTTTATTTACTTCAGAGTGAAGCCGCATTACGTCCTATTAAGTGATGGAATCAGAATTTGCATGTTTTCATGTTTTAGCTCCGGTCTGTTGCTTTGGCCTCCCTATAGCGCCGCGTTCATTATGTGGAGAATTCTTCTTTGTCTGTGATTAACGTGATACTACCTCACAGTGTGCGAGTCGTTCAGAACTGCTCTATTGTAAATTCCTAATGGTTTGTCTGCATTTACATACAAGAGCCACCTAGCGTGTGCGTCTCTGAGATGGCGCTCGCTCTGTGTTTAGTACACCGCTACAATACAATTCCATTTATTTTGTTTCCACTTGTCGACTCTCTTGCTTTTATACACGTCATGTAAATGTCAAGACTCGTAAGAATTGTTTAATCTCCATTCAGTTGTTGACACTTTAATGTCAGGATACGCCTACCGTCTGTGTTTTTTTTCTCCCTTTTTTCTTCTCCACTGACTTTATTATACCTTATTATGATAGATTTACTACGTTTTTTTTCTTATAATAATTGCAGCGTGATTAAATGGGTCCTCCAGCGACAAAAATGTACTTTGGCGCTCTGCTACATCTAATTGATGGAGGTCCTGAGTAAGAGACCCCCCCCCCCCCACCCTTAATGCCCTAATGTGATTAGATTTCCAAAACCGATAACACCTTTTAGGTTGGATTCGCACACAGTGTTTCCTGTATTAGGCCCTGTTGACACAGTTTTTGTTTTTTTTTGGCACTGATTTTGACGTGGAAACTGTCGGAATCGACGCTACAATAAGCGTATTTTCACACGCAGTGACCAAAAACGTCTGAAAATACGGAGCTGTTTTCAAGCAACTTGCGTTTTTCAATGGAGTCAATGAAAAACGGCTCCTAAAACGTCCCAAGAAGTGACATGCACTTTTTCACGGGCGTCTTTTTACGTGCTGTATTTTGACAGCGATGCGTAAAATTAAACCTCGTGGAAACAGAACATTGAAAGCAATGGGCAGATGTTTGTAGGCGTAATGGAGCCGTTTTTTCAGGCGTAATTCGAGGCGTAAAACGCAGAATTACGTCTGAAAACCGTGCGTGTGAACATCCCCTTAGTTCCGAAATCGCCTCCCATTGATTTAAAAAAAAAAAACAAAAAAAAACGGCGTGTCCTTTCTTGTCCTTGAAATCCATGGGAGGCAGAAAAATACCTGCGTCGCTAGTTTCCTAGCGTTTTTCGCAGCATTTTTTGCCCGCAGTCCTTGCATTAGCTTCAATGCCTCGTTTTTCGCCCACAGCCCAAAAAATAATTTTGATGCAGATTTTTTTTATTTATTTTTTTTCTGCCTTCAAACAAAACCTGAACTAGGCATTGTTTACACGAGCGTTGCGCATCTCGGACATGAAAAACAGCAGTTTTTCACGTCCGAGGTTCATCTGCGCTGTGGGATGCGATGTCTCGCACCCCCCATAGATGAGTCTCTATGGAGGGATGCGTGGAAAAAATAGGACATGTCCTATTTTCTTACGGACCCTTCACACTGTCAGTTGAAACAACGGCTGTGGGAACGGCCATATTGAATTACAACGGTCCGTGGGACGGCTGTTGTTTCAACGGCCATCACACGGACGTTTAACACGCTCGTGTAAATCATACCTTATAAGACTTCATTCCCACTTCAGTCTTTTTCTTCAGGGTGCTAGCCGTTTTTCAGACGGCTAGCACCCTGACCCATTCATTCCAATGGGCCCATGCACACTTCAGTTTTTTTGACGGTCCCGTTTGCTCCATTCCGACAAGTAGAGCATGTCCTACTTTGGTCTGAGATTCCGTGACTGTGAGGCCCATGCAAGGCAATGGGGCCGTCAGAAAAACTGATGGCACACGGAAGGCATCCGTGTGCCGTCCGTGTGTGACGGAGCCTTTGCCTAGCAACGGCCGGGCGGGCAGAGGCACACATAGACAGATACTGCACTAATCGGCAGCCTCTTCTCTCTGTCAGCACTGATGGAGAGAAGAGGCTGCTGATCAGTGTTGGAACGCAGGGATATTAGGAAAAATTATTTCATACATACCCCGGCCGTTGACATCCAGTCCGACCTCCCTGGATGACGCGGCAGTCAATGTGACCGCTGCAGCCTGTGATTGGCTGCAGCGGTCACATGGTCTGAAACGTCATCTCCGGAGGCTGGACTTGTGGAAGAAGCAGGCAAGCAGGGAGTTCTAGGTAAGTAGTAACTCTTTTTTATTTTTTGCATCTTTTTTTTTTTTTTTAATGAACCATTAATCTATATTGTGAGCGACGCGCATGGTACTCGATGTCCAGCGGTAGTCTGTCTAGGGTGCTGAAAGAGTTAAAGGGCTGCACTGATCGGCAGTAACTCTTTCTGCACCCTGGACAGTGAGTACCGCTGGACCGGGAATAGCACGTGCGGCACTCACAATATCTTGTACAGCGTGTGAACGGATAACTGAAACACGGAAGTGTGCACACTGTTCCAATCACGGAGACACGGATCCGTGAAAAACGGCAGTGAAAACGGTGATGGAAGTGTGCAATTATGGGCCTATTGGCTACGGGTACCTTCCCATATGCTTATGGGAAGGTGCCCGTGCCGATGAAAAATATGGAACATGTCCTATTTCAGGCCATAATAACGGCACGGGCAGGCCCATAGCAGTCTATGGGGCTCCCGTAATTACGGGTGGCTACGTGTGTGTATAGTCTTCTCTCCGGAGCTTCACAAATGCTAGTAAAATTGCATGCGCAAAACAAAAAACTGTGGTAACCCCATTGGGAGTTGTAATGGAGGCCACATTGGTTGTCCATCTTTCTTATAAATCAACGTGCCAGAAGCGGAGAACTCCAGGTACTAGTACGCATCATGCACAAGACCGTGTGTGCCGTCCTAGTCCCGTCATTGATTCGAGGAAAGATGGGACATGTTCCATCTTTCCTCTGACCATTTTTCACAGACCCGATTCACCCGCTAAAGTAAATGGGTCCATGAAGACTATCTGGTGCCACTCGGATGCTGTAAAAAACGGCCCGAATGGCACAACGGTTATGTGCAAGAGACCTTACAGGTTTCTTCAGGTAATAGCAAAAAAATGTCATCTATGAACCAACATCTGCATTGCTTCATAGCCTGTCTTATGGCCAGGAACCAATGTCTTTGTTCTGACCTGAAAATTGTTGTCATTTCCACGTAGCGGCCATATTCTCTTAGAAGTATAATTCTGATCTAAAATGCTTCTTCTCTTATATGGCTGCTCCCTTGGGACATGAATTGTGGTCTATAATCACTACCCACAGCAGAGGAGCTTCTCTGGGGATCCCGTATGTGTGTGAAAAGCTATGAAAGCAAATGTTTTCTTTTAGAAGGGAACACCTGAGTACACCAAATGATAGTAATTGAGTTAATAATGCTTCATAATGAATCCTACTCCATTCGAGGATGCCTAATCACGTAATGCTGTAATGAGCCGCGTGGAGAGCGCAATGTGAACAGAACAATCCGTGGCCTCGATTTGTGGATAATTTAGACTTCAGCTGTTGCTCTTAAACCAGATGATCAGTAGGTTTACATTTTGTCAGGGGCGTCCTGAATTGTCCTCACAACGCAAATTTCCATCTGTGACCTTGAATTATTCCTTTTTAAATGTTGCTGCTTCATATAATAGGTTGAAACTAATTAATTTGTTTCAAAATACAACTTTTGGTGACACGACGTTGTGTATAAATGACAGTAAAATCACAGAAATTTTCAGTTAGGCTTCGTTCACATCTGCGTCAGGGTTCTGACGTTCTGTTGGAGCTTCCCGTCAGAACGGAACCCTGACAAACAAAAGGAAACCATAGGTTTCCGTTTGCATCACCATTGATTTCAATGGTGACGGATCTGGTGCAACCCTGATGCAGATGTGATCGAAGAGTTAGGCTACATTCACATGATCTTATCGGATTCACGCGTGTGAATCTGGCCCGTGTGTGTTGCTTTATTGCATCTGTGCTTTGCGAGTGGCATGTGTTTTTTACCCACTCGCAAAGCACATCTATTTTTATTTTTTAATGGAACTGATGCGCAAATAACACACAGCACACAGATGTGCATCCATGTGCGGTGCGCGATTTTCACGCACCCATTGTCTTCAATGGGCGCGTAGGTGTGTGAAAAACGCACCAATATAGGACATGCAGTGCGTTTCACACAACACTCTCGCTGCTGGAAAACTCCTGCATGTGTGAATGGCCCCATTGAGATAAATGGATCAGTGTGCTGTGCGTGATTTTAACGCTCATCTGAATGAGTCCTTGGTCACAAGAATGCTTGTAATCTTTTCCCGATACGGAACAATTCACATTGTGTCATGACTGTAATTTTACCACGTGACTTTTTCTCTAAAGCCCTAGCTTTAAACTGATTCTCCACTTTTAGGGTATGTTCACACGAGGTCATTACGTCCGTAATTGACGGACGTATTTCGGCCGCAAGTACCGGACCGAACACGGTGCAGGGAGCCGGGCTCCTAGCATCATAGTTATGTACGACGCTAGGAGTCCCTGCCTCGCTACCGGACAACTGTCCCGTACTGAAAACATGATTACTTGCGACCGAAATACGTTCCGTCCATTACGGATTTAACATGCTCGTGTGAACATACCCTTAGGCCTTCTCCACACACATGTTTTTTTTTAATGCTGATTCCAACGCGGTTTCTGCATCAAATTCAGCGCGAACAAACTGTGAACTGACCCTTGTTGGAAAATCTATGGGTAAAATGCCAGATGGGGGGCGGGCTGTGTGGCACTACCTATGGGGGGGGGGTCTGTGTGGCACTACCTACGGGGGGGGGGGGTCTGTGTGGCACTACCTACTGTGGCAGTATCTACAGAGAAGTGTGTGGCAAAAAATGTACAAATGAAATTCATGCGATTTTAAAATGGACAGGGAAAAAAATCGGCCGTTTAAAAACGGCAACACGGCCGAAACAGTCCAAAACGGCAGTTTTTATGGGCCGACACTCTGACCCTGTCGTGTGAATAGAGCCTTATCCTCGTTCGTTTAACCCCCCTCACACTGGCTGCCATCATACTGGTTTTCAAGGCAATCTGTTTTAATTTCATGCCTGGCCATTACTTTGTATTGTTTGACATGCAATAGATTATCAGTGGCTCTATTAATCTTGTACGAGCCAGACGGGATTATCCTATTTCGTGATTGTGTATTTCCTTGGCGTATATTAGCTCCTTGATATCATATGCTTTTCCTAAACAGTAACTTGTCCTTGTTTGTTCCATCAAGGTTATCCGATTAGTTAATATGAAGCTGACAAGGATTGTACTGGATGAGGTTGCATATTACCACCGTATTTCTGTCAATTAGAACCGATGAGAATTTATGGATTGCCTAATTCTATTTTCACATTTTTACTGTAAAGGGTCTTTCATTTTAAAACTATTAAATTGTAGTTCGAGTTTGTCCCATTGAGGCAACCCCTGTCCATATGCTCTATTGGGTCCTTTGGACATCACAACCGGGGGAGGTCCACTGCTTAGGACCCCCTCTAAAACCACAACGGAGAGCTGCAAATAGAGGACTCGGCACGACCATGTATTACATTAAATTGAGTGGGCACCATGTAATACCACATTCCTCCTGCTGCTTCTCTTGGTAATAACAACTGATCACTTGGGGGGGGGGGGGGCTGTACACCGGCTAGATCTGATGCGACAACTGCTTTTAACATAAAGTGAATGTTTCAGCAGACTCCATACTTCCAAGTTCCTGCACAACTTTTAGGTCAACTGGGTGGAATCACCTTCTTTTTCCCTGAGAATCCCTAGCTCCTTGTGTGGTGTTGATTCATAGAGATGGTTCTTCCTCCTACCCTAGGAGCACTCTTTTTCAATTGATGACAAATGCTGCAAAAATCCATCAGTTGTGGTCAGGATTGTTCATCAGCTCTGGTCCTATGCATGAGTAAATAAGTTGTGTGACGGATACCACCAGCGTCCGACCGACCCCATCGCCTTATATCTGGGTGCATCCGGTTCTGTTGGGGTGTCTGACATAGCTCGCAGTTTCTGTAGAAAAGCTTACCTCAACTAGACTTCCTAATTTCATGTAATAACTTCTTGAGTAAAGTCTGGAAAACGTCTAGTTCTCTCCTCTCCTGTAGGTAACTTCAGAATCCTCTCTACAAAACCGAAAAGGGTCTGCAGCACCATCCCACCCGTTATGTCTCCAGTTTTTAAACATCAGCCCTATCCGATATGTGAGGCTGATTGTGTACATATAGGTTCTTAAATAATTCATCTTCTACTGTTCTGGTCTATGATCCTTTTGTATAAGACACACGGTTTATCTTTTCATCTTCATATAATTGCCTATGAATTATTCACTCTGTACTGTCAACGCTTATTGCAGGAGATTGTCATCTTGTCCTCTGAGGCTCTTGGAGTAGTCATGAGTAGGTCTTAAGGTCCTTTTATTGACTCTTGATCCATTGGTGACTTTCGAGCTCAAGTCAAAAAGATTTGTGGTGCCATCTCTTTGCTTCTTGGTAGGACTTGCTCTGTTTTTTTTTTTTATTGCTGAAATGCTAATATTTAATTTTCCTAAAAAGTTATTGAGCTGATATAATGGAGTACGTCTTCATTTCTGAGGGATCATCACTTCTTTACAAGAGTTGGCTTTTTTCTTAATTGGCTCTTGTCTTTCATCTAGAGCTGCCGCAGCCAGTCAATCCACACTACTCTCTCCGAACAGCAGTTATCGTCTTTTGTTCAGGAGTTCAGGGGGTTTCTTTAACATCCTATTGTTTGATTTCATAATTTGCAGCATGTAACCAGCAGCATGGTTAATTCCATTTTTGCAATACAATTTCCTTCATTCCGTCAAGGCTCTTGAGGTTGGACAGATGCAGCTTTACCAGCTGTGCAAGAAAACGTCAATTAGTATCATCTTGTTACGGGGTGTTTCTGGATCTCTATGCCATGGAAACTGGTTTATCACAGTGCTTACCAGATGGCTCCTGGTCTGCGGGGACAGCTCAGGAAGAGCTGCTAAGATTTCAACTCCCTTCGCATTACATTTCGCCTTCCTTAAGGGGAAATTAATGCGCAGGACCTAACATGTCCTGAGACAAAGCCGTCTTGCCTATTTCTCGTTGAGCTCGGTGTTCCAGTATCTTAGGGAAAAAAAAAAAGTTATCACATAAAACAACTGTTCAGATTTCATCCACCAGGGTATGGGAGTCTGTACTGTGTATATTGTGCACTGCTCCGGATCCAGATATTAAATATTAGTTCTGGCTTCCAGAATATGAACACTGGGTCTTGTGTGTATATAGTAATGGAACAGCTGTCACCCATGTGTCTAGATACATCAATTTCATTGGCATCATCTGTAACAGTAAAGTTATGGAGAACCTTGATAACATAAATGTAAAAATTTGCTTTATTTTGCATCTTTCCAGGTGTTTAATTTTAAGTCTTGGCCTCCTATGGAGGTAGATCATTTCTTATTCTTAAAGAGACTCTGTCACCACATTATAAGTGCCCTGTCTCCTACATAAGGAGATCGGCGCTATAATGTAGGTGACAGCCGTACTTTTCATTTAGAAAAACTATCGATTTTTTTTTTTTTTTACCACGTTATTATTGATTTTAGATTTATGCTAATGACTTTCTTAATGCCCAACTGGGCGTGTTTTTTACTTTAGACCAAGTGGGCGTTGTACAGAGGAGTGTATGATGCTGACCAATCAGCGTCATGCACTTCTCTCCATTCATTTACTCAGCGCAACGGGATCCTGCTAGATCACTATGTGCTGTCTTATACTGACATATTAACGTTAGTGAAGTGTTTAGACAGTGAATAGACATTCCTTCCAGCCAGGACGGGATGTCTATTCACAATCCCGGCACTTCGCTAATGTTTCTGTGGTACTTACAGCAGAGAATGTTACAGCGAGATTACGCTTGCTCTGCTGTAAGTACCACAGAAGCGTTATCGAAGTGTCAGGATTGTGACTAGACATCCCGTCCTGGCTGGAAGGAATGTCTATTCACTGTCTAAATACTTCAGTAACATTAATGTGTCAGTATAAGACAGCACATAGTGATCTAGCAGGATCCCTATGCGCTGAGTAAATGAATGGAGAGAAGTGCATGACGCTGATTAGTCGGCGTCATACAATCTGTACAATGCCCACTTGGTCTAAAGTAAAAACATGCCCAGTTGGGCATTAAGAAAGTCCTTAACGTGGTAAAAATTATTTGTTTTTCTAAATAAAAACCACTGTTACCTACATTATAGCGCCCATCTCTTTATGTAGGAGATAGGGCACTTATAATGTGGTGACAGAGCCTCTCAAGACTAATAACCACACAAGTAATCGACACCCCCCCCCCCCCCCCACACCAGTAGAATGTACCTACTGCCACCAGCCTTCTGTTGGCCAGTGCCCCAGCTCCATCAGGTAACACCTTGTATGACTGACTATACATTTTACATAGCCATCGGTCGAATGCTCATTCTCAGACTCCTCTGTCAGAGGCTTATCTAATTACTAACAAAAGGATCGGGCAATGCCCGACCATTCTCTCTTCCGACAATAGCCATTAGGGGTAGTCGGGACACTGCCATGCACATTAGATGGTCGGCTGGTCCTGCCGAAATCGGCAGGTTCGGCCAACATACATTTATTGTGTATTGCCACCTTAAGTGTTGACCTCTTGTGAGTCCCAAGGATGCAGTTCTAACATTGAATCCGAACCTTCAGCCCGCTTCTATTACTTTTATTTTTTGCACCGAAACAGATTTTGATGACCACAAGGGTAATCTGCTCTACTTTATGTACGTAAGCAGCACAGTACAACCTCCCAGTTACTACACTGACCCAGTTGTCAATTTATTCATACATTTCTACGAGGAATAACCGAAGAATGGCACAATGCATTTTAAGATAATGTTTTAAAATTGTTATTTAATTGGTAATACAAACTATTTAATAAAATAGTCATGGCCGGGTAGGTGACCGTTCCTTTTAATATTGATTATAGTTGTGAAGACAAAAGATTTTTGCTTGTCCGTCTTGCACAACCATTGACCCAAAAGGCAGTTTCTCCAACTAGCACTTGTTAAGGAGCTTGCTGAATTTATATGGGTAGAGAACGGACCTTGCTGATGGAGTCTTCACATAAAGAGCATGAATGTTGGGCGTATGCTTCTGCCAGTGTGCGGAAAAACTGGTATAGAATGGGTTGAGAAGAACCTACTAATCCAGGAGTATCAATTTGTGACCTACAGGTAGTTGCATGCAGCCCGATAAAATTAGTTTGACCAGTTTTATCCTAATCTTCAGGCATTGATCGCCATCTTCCAGTCCTCCAAATTAATTGGATTCCACTAAATCGTAGTCTCACTTTGTGTTCATTGCTGCACTTTGTTAACCGTACCCATTGCGCCTTTGATATGTAACTATAAGGAAAAATGTCACACGTTCGTGCACGTGGCTGGTTTTTATGGGTTGAATTGCTCCATGTTTGGTGTATTTATGTGCACACTTGGAGTTTCTTATCATCGAAAGGCAAATGTGCAAAACCTTTTAAGACCATTAGATCTTTGCCTTTTATGACTTGCCTTTTTAGTGGATGGCAAGTTGATTAGTGACACTGGCTATTAAGACTTCACATCTTGTTGGTAAATACCCCCCACCAACTTTGTCGTTTCGAGCTACTCTGGAACAGTTTTTGTGTGTTTTGGCAGGTCAATGTTTGTTTGTATTAGTGGAGGTTTTTGTGTTCTAGCATTGTGATAAGTCACTTCTCTGTAGTATTTTATCTCTGTAGTACCACTGATATGCAAACATTCACTGACCTGACCTAGAAGTGCAACAACTGAACAAGTTAACATTTTAACCTCCACTTTTTCCTAAATCTGTCCAGTCTTAAACGTGCCTAAACAATTTCTTGTTCCCCCCCCCCCCTGATTTCGATAGGATTCGCTAACAAACTTTTTTGTTTGGGGAAACACGGATTCAAAAGGAAAATTTTGCTTTGAAGTTATGGTGTCCCCCAGTAGTGAGGCTTCTTGTTACAAGTTTGTCTAAGGGAAATTGTATTAGGGGTGCCCCTCCAACTTTTTTTGCTGGCATGTGCCAAATGTGTGTGTGTGTTTCTTATCTTAACTCATGTCAACCGTTCTCTGTGGCAGTCCTGTCAAATACAGACCGTTGATCGGAAAATAATAGAATATTGTATATGAAATGTTTCTGGAAGCCTTTTGAACCCTTTGTTTTCATCCACCATTGTTCTCCCTCTTTTTAGATTATGTTAACATTATCTTAGGGGCTTGATATGGCAGGCTTTGAAATCTTGTATTTCTGTGAGCCTGGAACATTTTGCCACTATGACCCTAATGTTTTAGATAAGCCGCCTGTAATGATAGGTTACACAAACAAGTATGTCTGCCTAGAAGCCATTGACCTGCCAAAAATCTTTTCAGATATATTAAAGGAGAAATGAAACTTGGCTAAGTAGGCAGCAGGATTTTCTCTGCCCTGCCTGTCCCACCAGTACCTTCTACCTCACTGCAGTCAGAGCAAATAAATAATTGTAATTACCTGAAAACTTCCAGCCCTGGAGGCCGGTGGCCATCATTTCCTTCAAAATTCAGAGGGCAGACATGTTGGTACTTCACTACCAGGTCTTGTCCCCTTCAATAGTACAGGAGTGTGGAGATCCATCGTGGTCACCCCTGCTGGGCTTTACCTGTCGGTAAACTGGCCATAAGCATAAGATAATCGTCTGCATTGCGTTTTGTACGAACAATCCCACCAGCAACAGTAGGGACTGAACCGGCTGATCAAGGAGTCCGTTAAAAAAAAATAATGCCGGTCATGCCATACACACATTTTGTACCCGGACCTCTCACAGTTCAACTGAACAAGCCCTAGCCCATCATACGATCCTATAGGGCACAGTAGAACCGTGAGAGGTCCGGCAATTGGGGCTCTAAGTCCGGATTCACACGAGCGTGCTCAGTCAGTGATTTACGGTCTGTACGTCGGCCGCATTTCCCAGACTGAACACCGTGCAGGGAGCCGGGCTCCTAGCATCATAGTTGCCTATGACGCTAGGTGTTCCTGCCTCTCCGCGGAACTACTGTCACGTGCTGAAAACATGATTACAGTACGGCACGGTTTTCCCACAGCAAGGCAGCGACACCTAGCGTCATAGATAACTATGATGCTAGGAGCACGGCTCCCTGCACGGTGTTCAGTACGGGAAATGTGGCCGACATACGGACCGTATATCGCGGACCGAACACGCTCGTGTGTGAGATTCCTTATGCTGGCCATATTTGTTTTTTTTTCTTTGAGGATACACATGCCATTATCCCACTATGGGTCAGTATTTGTAGGGTTATTGTTGGGAGACCATCTATTTATGGTACAACTGTCATATGCATGGTGTTTGGTGCCTGTAATTGTATCTGGCTCTCTATACCCCACTTTGGGTTTATGTGCTTGTATAGCAAGCTATATTTTAGCTGTGGAAATTATGAATTTGTTTTAGCTAATTGACCTACTTATGAGCATATATAATTCTCTGTATAAATATATATTTGTGACGTATACGTTTTGGATATTTGACCACCACCTCCGTTTGGTTTTAGTGCCTTTTTTTAAATATTTGAATTGAGACCGCTTGTCAGTTTTGCTATTTTCTGATCTAATAAAGATATATTGTTATAATTAGGTTAGACTGTTGCTATTTGTATATGGTATATATTGATCGGTAATTTTCTCTGTATTGGTATACCATATATCCATATACAGTTATTAAATCATACCACTATACCAGATTAAACATTACCTGTATACTGTTACTGAACACAACTCGCTATAAGACCAATAATTACACAATATAAGGTCCACATAACGCCACATCATAACCACAGTGACTGGATAATACTGCCACACCATAACCACATAGTGACTGAATAATACCTCCATACTGTTACGGAATGCCACCACCACACCATAACCACATAGTGACTAAATAATAACCCCTTACTATTACTGTATAAAAACAACTATACAAAGACCAATCTTACCACCATGTAGTGACCATATAGTGGTAGATGCCAGTTATGCACAGGAGCTAGATGATATAAGTGATTACAGCACATTTATATCCAGTGACTCACAGGTGGTTTTTTCTGACTCGAGTCGTTTTAACTTTGCCTTTTTTTTTTTCCTCCCCATTCAGACCACTGTGACTACTTATTCCAGCAACGACTGGTCTCTGCGGAATTTGACAGACATGTTTTCTAGATTTTCCAGGACCCTCCTCACCTATATACCCCATCCTCTAAACTAACTCTTAATCCACTGTGCCCCAGATGGTGATAATGATCCCTTATTTCTCAACACAACAAAAGTGACCCATCAGTAACCGTGCCCCCTTTGTGCCCTCACACAGTAATAACACTCCCTGCAGATAGCGCCACACACCGCTTATATATGGTGGCCCACAAACAAATTAAAAAACCGTGATCCAGTGACTTCATCATGCCGGCCTGCGCAGGGGTTCTGTCCCAGCATCTTATAGGCTGAAGGCCTAACGTGGCTTGTAGCCTTGTGAATGGCGGAGCAGGGAGCTGCTCCGCCATAGTTTTGAGTTGTATCTGCTATGGACGCAGATACAATTGAATGTGGCAGTCGCTAGCATTGGGGGGATAACGACCCCCCCCCCCCCTTGGTGCTAGCGACGACACCGGTCATAAGGGGGTCTTGTCACCCATCCATGTCATGTGCTGGGCAGCACGGCCCCCCCTCCTGCCGTGGGCCCTGTATCAGCTGCTATAGCAGTAGTCCCGCCACTGAGCAGGGGGGCCCTGTGAGGATAGAGGCACTGGCCAATTGCCCAGTTTGCCCCCCCCCCCCCAACGCTGCCCCTGCTCTTCTAGTAACCGCCTATCTCCCATGAGAACAAAGGATTGGGTATTTTAAATCCAACATGCCCAATCTTTATTTTCCCCCAATATCTGCTGTCCTGAAACGGTCTGTAGGCCCCATATACATTAGATCGTTGACTAATCTACTGAAACAAGCGGGTTTGGCGGCCTTTTGATTCCGCTTGTATGAGCAGATATCCATCGATCTGCCTCATACAAGTGCTACATCTTTATGTTCATACAGTAGTCCTTTTTTGAAAACTAAAATAACACAAACCTACTTTTTTTTAATGTATTTTAAGCTCCTTTTGGGTGAATAAACTTTTGATTGTGAGAAATCTGAGAGGACATTTGACAGCTGGTGTTGGGTTGTGAGAGACCTATAGTTTAAGATGAAAAGCATCTGGGGGAAAAAGTCGGGCCAATAGTAAAGGCATGAATTGGCGCTCACATCACCAGTAGGGCTTACTTTCTGTGAACAGATGCCTGTACTACTGACCCAGCTGTTACTGCTACAAAAGTATGGAAAATGTTCTCCGTTTGACACCTTGATAACAAATTGATGCAGCTGTCAGTGGCGTTCTGATGATGATCATGATGATGCTGCCGACTGCTATAAATTAGCTGCTGGGAGCGAACATAAAAACATGGATCGTGGCAATTTTTTTTTACTTTGATTGTCTAACAAGAAACTTTCTTTTAGCATTTGTCATGGTTTTTAAACCGCACTCGAAAAATGTTGAAATGGCTTACATCCTGGGATCGTATGGCATAACGAAGATACATTTATTAGGCCTTCAGCTCCTTGAAGGAGACCAGTCAGAAGAAAATTTAAAAAAATGACTAATCATTTGAGTTTACATTATGATTGCATGTGTTTTTTTTTTTTTTTGTATAAATAAATTGCACCATTTTCCAATACACGTTTTGTATAAATTTCTCTGTTTTCAAGATCTCTGCTTGTTGTAAGTCAGTAGTTTATTTAGTTTCTGATAGACTTTCTATTGAGCCTGTACACCACTTTCCGAGGAAAGACTAACAGAAACTAAGCAGCACAGTGCTCATCAGGTGCTTCTGCGTCTAAGTGATCGGTGGGGGTCCGAGCACTGAGACCCCCACCGATCAAAACTTCTGACATGTCACTATTACATGTCAAAAGTTTTGTTACCCTTTAATATCCTGAACCTGGTTTCCAGGCCCAAAGCCTGAAGAGATTCTAATGACTACACGTACACTGGTGATTTCTGTGAGGTGCAGTGCTGTCATGGAAATCCTTGTGTGGATCCATATTGCCAAAAAACATGATCTACATCCTCCCAGTCTGGAATAGCGGCAGTTATAGGTGTATATGACATTTACTGCGACTTTTACATTTAAGGCGTACACTATATGAGCAACGTCCTAGGAATTTTAAAGGGGTTTTTATAATAACCATATGTAAGCTGAAGGTGCCCAAAAATAACAAAAGATATACTGATCATTTACTTCCCTACCATTATTGCGCCTATGATGCCATTTTCCTCTGCATAGACATATTGGACTGAGCTGCGCCAACCAGTCCTTTCCTGGACGAGGGACCGCTGGAGCCAATCGCTGACCTTTGGAGGAAATTTCCTGTCCATACTGATGTTGTTGCAGTGCTCCGTTGAATGAGACCTGGCGGGGAAAAGGACACCATTGGTGCCACAATTTAACTGGTGAGTATATGATCCTTTGTAAAGGATCATATACACCATTATTGTAAATACTCTGAACACCCCCTTTAATGCCTAACTTTGAAAATCTACTCTTCTGTACCAGTGAGTGTATGTGCACACGCTTACTAAAAAACATCTGAAAATACAGAGCTGTTTTCAAGGGGAAACCGCTCCTGATTTTCAGCCGTTTTTTTAAGGCAAACTCAAATTTTTTGGTTTTTTTTGGAGCTGGTTTC
Source organism: Rhinoderma darwinii (assembly GCF_050947455.1). Taxonomy (NCBI): domain Eukaryota; kingdom Metazoa; phylum Chordata; class Amphibia; order Anura; family Rhinodermatidae; genus Rhinoderma; species Rhinoderma darwinii. The sequence goes on from NC_134690.1 coordinate 66,726,729, forward strand.
CTATAGTCAATGAAAAACGGCTCCAAAAACGTCTCAAGAAGTGACATCCACTTCTTTTTACGGGGCATCTTTTTTTACGTCCCGTTTTTTCAAAACGGCCACGTAAAAATACGCCCCGTCGGAACAGAACGCCATATTTCCCATTTGAAATCAATGGGCAGATGTTTGGAGACGTTCTGCTTCCGATTTTACAGCCCGAAAAACGGCCAAAAATAAGCCGTGTGAACATACCCTTATAGGTCTCCTTTCAACTTCTCCCTAAAGCATGTTCTGATGCTTTAAAGAGGCTCTGTCACCAGATTATCAAATCCCTATCTCCTATTGAATGTGATCGGCGCTGCAATGTAGATAACAGCAAAGTTTTTTTTTTTTTTTTAAACTATCATTTTTGCCCAAGTTATGAGCAATTTTATATTTATGCAAATGAGCTTTTCAATGGACAACTGGGCGTGTTTTCTGGTTTTACCAAACTGGGCGTGTATTGTGTTTTTACCAACTGGGCGTTGTGAATAGAAGTGTATGACGCTGACAAATCGGCATCATACACTTCTCATCGTTCCCAAACAGCTTCTTTCACTGTAGACACACAGCGTGACGTCACCCACAGGTCCTTCAACCTTGTCGTCGGACAAAGGAGATACATCGGCTCCAGGCGTCCAAAAGGTTAATATGCTCGTCTCTAGGGAGTTTGCTATGCTTACCTGCACATGATGATGCTACAGATTCAACTGTAACCTCTGTCGCCTGGAGCTGATGTGTCTTCTCTCTTCCGACGCCAAGGTTGAAGGACCTGTGGGTGACGTCACGCTGTGTGTCCGCAGTGAAAGAAGGTGGGTGGGAACGATGAGAAGTGTATGATGCTGATTTGTCAGCGTCATACACTTCTATTCACAACGCCCAGTTGGAAAAAACACAATACACGCCCAGTTGGTAAAAACACAATACACGCCCAGTTGGTAAAAACACAATACACGCCCAGTTGGTAAAAACACAATACACGCCCAGTTGGTAAAAACACAATACACGCCCAGTTGGTAAAAACACAATACACGCCCAGTTGGTAAAAACACAATACACGCCCAGTTGGTAAAAACACAATACACGCCCAGTTGGTAAAAACACAATACACGCCCAGTTGGTAAAAACACAATACACGCCCAGTTGGTAAAACGAGAAAACACGCCCAGTTGTCCATTGAAAAGCTTGTTTGCATAAATATAAAATTGCTCATAACTTGGGCAAAAATGATCGTTTTAAAAAAAACAAAAAACTTTGCTGTTATCTACATTGCAGCGCCGATCACATGCAATAGGAGATAGGGGTTTGATAATCTGGTGACAGAGCCTCTTTAAGGCCATTTTACACGGGCCAAAGATTGGGAAAATAAACACTGTCATAAAATGTCGGACCGCGTAAATATGACAGCAATCAGCCGACGAGCGACCATACGCTCATTTTTCATCTGATCGGATCTTTTATGCAGCCATAAACAGGAGATATGCTGCCGACCAATATACAAACTGTATGGGGACAAACGATAATTCGTCTTTATATACCCCTGATCATTGCTCTATGTAAATGGGTTACACGAGATCAGTCAGAGCTGCGTGCGAGGCAGCAATTCCCTCAGTAAAGGGCCCTATTAGTATCGTATACGTTGACTGATTATGCGACTGTTAACCTTTTTTAAATTTGTATTCTTGATTTTATAAACCATAGCATCATTAACTTGTAAAGATCTGCCCACTGTATATAGTCAATGGGCAGTCCAGGTTTTTAAAAACTGCGCCATAGTATATCTACGACACAAGCTTTAGAGACTGTCGGGCACCCTGTAGTGAAGACAGAAGCGGTTTGCACTTCTCTCTGTTGGTCCCATTGATCATGTGACTAGTCACATGCTATCCGGGATGGCGGTAGTAGGAGTCTGCTGCTGGGTCTAACTATTGTCACCGATAGGGCTGTGTTGGGTCTAGTCACTATAATGGGACTAATTTCCCATGTAATTGGGGCTGCTGTGTAACGCTAGTTACAGTGGGAAAATATGGGGTAAAATTAAAAAAACAAAACTTAGTCCCTCAGTTTTTTTCTGACCTTAGAGGCCATAAGAAAAAAATAAAATAAGAAATACATATAAAATACTCACCCAATAAAGACATTTCCCATGCTAATCATTGTCGTAATGCTAGCCCAGACCCTTTTTAGCCTAAAATAGACATGTAATATATCGAAATTTACCATAGCCAAATAGGCGTTTTATTTTAGGGAAACACTATTAGGCCCCATGCACACAAACGTGCTTTTGCGGCTGCAATTCCCCCGAAAATCCACGGGAGGATTGCGGCCCCATTCCTATGGGCCCGTGCAAACGGCCGTGGTTTCCACGGTCCGTCCATGGCCCAGGAGCCCGGACCACAGAAAGAACGGACATGTCTTATTACGGCCGTGTTCTGCGGTCCAGTCTCATAGAAAATAATGGGCACGGCCCACGATTTGCGGGCGGCTCGTGGATGACACTCCGCGGCCGGCCGACCCGAAAATCACGGCCGTGCACATGGCTACGGTCATGTGCATGAGGCATTATTACCAGAAAAAAAAAAAATAGCAAATAAGAAAGCATAGTTTTTTTTATTTTTATTTTTTTGCTATTTTCACACTATAAGCCTAAGGCCCCATGCACACGACCGTAAAAAAACCTCAGTTTTTGTGGACCGCAATTGCGGTCCACAAAAACGGACCAATTCACTTTCATTGAACGCGGACACCTTTCCGTAGCGCTACGGAAGGGTGTCCGTGCCGTGGAAATGTTCCGGGAATTATGGAACATGTCCGTTCTTTTGCATTTTGCGGGCCGTGCTCCCATACTTTGTATGTGAGCACGGCCCAAAAATGCGGCTGTCGGCGGCCGGCCGTGCCCGCAATCGTGGGCTGTGATTGCGGACACGGTCGTATTCATGGGGCCTAAAAATGTGAAAATAGCAGAAATGCTAAAAAGAAACCGGCACTGTTTACGTTGCAAAAATCACATCGATAGCCCAACATCTAAAAGTTATAGCCATTTAACTAACGCATGCTAAAAAAATGGCTAAACTGTCCCTGGCCATGAAGGCTCAAAATAGCCCAGTCCTAAACTGGTCCATCCTTCCTTTTACACTAGCCAATTGTCTATGTAGACTGGTGAGCCCACACAGATTAGATGGAGGGGAATTTGTATAACTTTTTATTATAATTTTTTTATAACATCTGTTTGGGAGTAATGGGGGTGATTTTGGTTCATTTAGACGTGTAACTCCAGTTTTATTGTTACCTTTTTTGTTTTCTGAATAAGCCAGTTTCAGCGGGTCTTGATGATTTTGGGTTCATCAAGAGTTTATTGTGGAGGATAGTGTTGCGGAATAAATATGCTGCTGGAGGAAAGGCGGCACTGGACTGAGCACTTGTGGCTAGCTCTTGTCCTACTTTCTCTCAAGGACATTTGTGTTTCGAAATGTTCTGTATTGTACTTGGTGTGGGACAATAGGCTGCAAGTCTCCAGTCTGACTACGTGGGACGCTTCAATGTTTTTGTGGTTATCAAAAAAATGAAGAAAAATATAAAATATGCTTTCCTTCCCATTTTGTGCATTTCGTGAATTTGCAAAGCAACCTTGAATCTTGCCAAAAATGAAAGAATGTGTATTCCTACTGCATAGCAACTAATATTTACCCAAATAAGAAGACGAAAGCTGGCACAGATTACACACTAATAAAAGCTGTAAATGATAAGGATTTGCAATTGGTATCCCCATTAATTTGTGGTGGCACTTCGAGGCTTTTCATTTCTCTATAATTCCTGCAAAGTCCTTTTTATATGGTATAACTGGTTATCATCTTTTCGGTAGCGTAGAGTTGGTGTGACTCTATACTTCTAGGTACTTGGCGAGCGTTTTCATACCTAATGTCTAATTCCCTGCATATTTTTCCCGATACATGTGTTGCACTTAAATTGTTGTGGTATTTCCGTTTGGAATATGTACCGAAAATCGACAAAAAAAGCACGTCACATTTTTCATCAGAAATCCTAGAAATGAATGACCGCAAGGTTTTGTTTTACACGTCGCACGTGTAGTGCTGAAATTTCTGCGACTGAATATCCGTTCCATACATCTGCTATTTCTGCAAACCCCATTCACATGAATGAAGCAGTCGCAGAAATTTCTGCATCAAATGTGCCACGTGTAAACTTGCCCTCAGGGGTGAACCTAGCCCCTCTTCTGCCTGAGGCGAACTATAAAAAGACGGCCCCCCCCCCCCCCCAATCTGTCCGAGTTTTCTCATTATTAGCTTTACACAACAAACACGCAATATATAAAAAAAATTAAATAGGAAAACATTTGCTGTTTATCAGCTAAAGTGCTGTTTAATGTATAGAAAAGATTTAAAGAATTCTACTTGCTGTATTAGCGGGCAGACAACTCTTGACTGGGCCCCCCCCCCCCAGGTGCCTCAAGCAGCCCCTCTTATAGATAGTGCCCCCTGTAGAATGTGCCATACAGCCCCCCTGTAGACAGTTCTATACAGCCCCGCCTATAGACAGTGTCACACCCCACTTGTAGATAGCGACCCCCACCTCCCCCTTGTAGATAGTGCCATACAGCCCCCCTGTAGATATTGCCATAAAGGCCCCCTGGTATATAGAGATATACAGCTCCCACTGTATAACAAGAAAACAAGAGCATGAAAGCAGCACTCGCGAAAAAAAGTGAAGTTTATTCACCCAACCAGTGCAACGTTTCACTTCCTCAATGGAAGCATTTTCAAGCCTCCCACTGTATATAGTGCCACACAGCCCCCCTCCCTTTGTATATAGTGCTGCACAGCCCCCCCCCTTAGTAGATAGTGCCACACACAGACCCCTGTAGATAGAGCCACAGCCCTCCACCTTGTAAACCGTGCCAGATGGCCCCTTGTATATAGTGCCACACAGCTCCCACATGTGTACAGTGTCACACAGCTCCCCTTTTATATAGTGCCACGCAGCCCCCCTTTGTATATTGTGGCACAAAGCAATGGCGCATCCAAGAAAGTTGCATCAGCCAGGGGATATCAATCAAACATGGAAAGTTTGGTTTGGAGGCAGGACCATGTGACTCGTCAGGATAGCGGCACCCCCCCATGACCCTTTAATGAGTAATTGGCATATAGTGTGTGCCGTTTTAAAAGTGGATTTTAAAGATTTTGCTGCATCTTAGAAAAAATATACAGGGGAATATGGTCAGGTCATGTATTACCACGTGGTGGAGGTTCAAAGGGTTAAAACTACCAGACAAGGTTCCCATGAAATATACAATGAATTGAGAAAAATTCCATCTGCCCTGCAAATTTGTTATCACAGATATATCCTATATAATTACAGCTCCAGAACCAAGCTCATACATATACAGTACCATAACCAAGCTCAGTACATAAATACAGTACTAGAACCAAGCTCTGACATATATACAGCACTGGATCCAGTACATATATATATACAGCACTAGAACAAACCTTAGTGTGTGTATATGTGTGTGTGTATATATATATATATATATATATATATATATATATATACCAGAACCAAGCTCCGTACATAAATACAGCACTAGAACCAAGCTCATAAATCTATGCAGCACCAGAACAAATACAGCTCAATTTAGTGCAACCCCTGCCGTGTAGGTTTGTACGGTGTAAAACTACAGCTCCCAGCATGGACCGAACAATGGTAAGGATATGCTGGGAGATACTGTTTCACAAAAAATCATACCACCCATCATCTCACTGCAGATCATACAGTGACTACAGTGCTGATTAGAGGCAGAATAAACATTTACATTAAGTAACTCACCGGTGACGTCTCAGATTCTAGTTCTTTTCTTTTCTTCTCCCTCCGGTCCAGACCTCTATGATGACTTCTCTCGGCCATGACCCATTTCTGCAGTTTTCTGCTCAGATGTCTTCAGCTTCTCACTTTTAAAACATTTCTGCACCTATAAACGAAGTAAAAATTGTCAAAACCTCTAAATATAATAGCGCCATACACTGTGTCCCTGATTATAATCGTACCATACACTGTGTCTGTAGATAGTACCTCACATATAGCTCCCCCCTGTAGAGTGCCCCACATATAGACCCCCCTGTGCATAGTTCACCATATCCTCATATAGACCCCCCCCCCTGTATATAGTGGCCCAGATCCCCATATAGACCCACCCCCTCCATATAGTGGCCCACATCCCCACATATAGACAACCCCCCTGTAGATAGAGCCCGCACTGTAGATAATGCCACTCCGTTTTAGTAGAGAGAAAAAAAAAAAACTTTACATACTCGCATGATCCCGTCCGGTGGCAATGCAGATCTGCTCTTCTGAGCAGGTCTGCTGGAGCTGAAGGACGCGTCGTTCAAAGGCGCTGATTGGCGGTGCAGAATGACTTGCCCCGTCAATCAGACTTTCAAGCACGGAAGCGGCGCGATGACGTCATCGCAACGCTAGCGTTGTTGAAACGCGCTGATTGCCAGGGCAAGTCATTTTGCCCCGCCAATTGTAGCGTCGTTGTAAGGCGTTGACTGGTCGGGCACGGAACATGCCCGGCCATTTAACACTAATGCGTCTATAGCACGCAGGTACAAATACATGGAAGTGCAATTACTGCAAGATGGGGTGGCTGTCGCTAGCACCTCATGGCAGGTGCGGCACTGCTTACCCTAATACATGGTGAAACTAGGCCCACAGAGTGGGTAACACAGGGAACGTGAGGGGATGCCATTCCCCACTCTGAGGGACTTGGAGCATTTCATAGCGTCTTCCAAGACTTTGGAGTTGACCCGGTTTTACATTTTATATATAATTTTGACTGAGTTGCGAATTCTCAGTAACTGCATAATATAATGCAGGAAAAACATCAAGAGCACTGTCCTAAAAGTACCCGACGTACCCTTAGAAAAAATACTCTCCAGCATCTAAGTGCTTGGGGAAACTAAATCTAGCTATGAAAGGAAATTCAATTATCAAAGCCAATTCACGTGGGGGTATATAGATAATGGTCAATGCATTAAGATGATCTTTCCTTCCTCTGCCTAAATCCACATCAATCAATAGACTTGAGACAGGAAAGAAAATTTTCGGACTCTAAAACGTTCAGCAATACAGGAAAAAAAAAAATCCTGTTCCATATATACCCCTCCCCCTATAAGCTACTAATCAAGTTAGGACCTGGAATTTAGGAATTCCTGTATTTATTTTTTTAAACCACATGATTCTTCTAAAATTTACACAAATATCTTTTTATTTTAATTTGTTCTGCGGTGTCTAAGATCTAGTCATGGTTTGGGCTTCTAATAGTGATGCAAATTACTAACAGAATCTGCAATGTGTGAATGAGGCCATTTTTATTTATTTTTAAGTTGTGGTGTTTTGTTTTGTTTTTTTGTTTTTTTTTATATGCTTCGTATAAAATCTATTTTGGCAAAGAGACTTTTAAAAAAAAAAAAAATTATTAATAATTTTTATTAAGATACGACTTTGTCATTTTGAATATAAAACAACTTTTCCTAAAAGAGGATGCGGCTTTCATCACTCGAGCGGACATTGTTACCCATCCTCCTTTCATGACCTATAGTAAGAACACAATAGAAGATTATCTGGAAAGGGAAAGTAACCGTCTCCAGGATTCACATGTGGTGACAATGAGACAATGGGGAGATTGACAAGTGTACGTAGCACATTATTACCACTTATAGAGTCGGCTCAATGAGCAATTAAGCCGTGATTTATGACCGTTTTGTGGGTCTTGCCCAGCACAAATTTCTTAAGTATTTGGCACAGGAATGCACAAGAAATTAAGTTCTATATCTGGAAAGCTTCAAGCACTGCCAACGAGGGAAAATGCCAAGGAATGCAGGATTCTGGGAGCGAGCCGTAAATGTCTTGTCTCTAGGTGATGTTACACTATAAAGGCACCTTGGGAATGTTACAGGAGAATTGTGATCAGAAAAGCTTCTCTCCAAATGAGCCGAAGGTGCAGAAAATCAAAAAAATAGGTATATTCCAAGAGCGGAACAAAAAAATAATAAAAAAAATAAAGATGGATATATCTATCTCTATCAAGAAGTGTACATAGGCTTTAAGAGTGTACATCAATAGATCAATAATAATATTAAATTAGAAATGCTGTAATATCCCTTTTTACATACGTGGAAAACAGCCATTTTGTGTCCATGAAAGATTGGGTCTCTCTCCTGGGTTGCAAGGACTAATAAAGGCCCTTTTACACTGGGCGATCATCGGGCAGACAAGCATTCATATAACGCTCGTTCCCGATAATTGCCCTGTGTAAACAGGGCAGCGATCAGCAAATGAACGAACAAACCCTCGTTCATCTGCTGATCGTATCGTTTTAAAAAAGTGAAATATTATGGTTGGCAGCAAATCTCCCTGTGGGAGACGCGCTGCCGACATAACGTATGGGGACGAGCGATCAGAGTAACGACCACTTGTCCTCGTACATAGCTCCGTGTAACAGGAGCAAACGAGCGCTGGTCAATGATGTCTCGTGGATCGGTGCTCGCTGCATCGGCCAAATATCGGCAGGTGTAATAGGCCCTTAACAGAGTGTGATGTCATTGCATAACGATATGTTTACATTGTTTAATCTGTAGCTGCTTCTGGCTTATGAAGATGCAAATTATGTTGTGTTGCTTGTTTATTGGTCTTTGTCACGTATCGTCTTTTTGGATCAAGTTCTTGCTATTTAATATATTTTAAGTTTGGCGAAGTCTTCTCCACTCTGGTTTTTGTGCGAATCCATCCTTGGACTGATAGAAGGGTTTAATAATCTGAGACAGACTGGTTGCTAGGGTTAAATAGAGAAAGCATCCTTAGCAACCAGTTTGGCTTAAATAACACCATTTCAGGCTGGATTGGCACGGTAATTAGGCCATGACGGTTTTTTTTTTGTGGTATTAATAAAATTAGCCAAATTTTACATTTAGGTAGGAATCGTGTGAAGGTTTTTCGACACTGATAGTTAACCACCCCAGTGCTAAACCCTAAAATCCTTAATCAATGTAAACCTCCATATTGGCTAAAGGCAAGACATTCCTAAAAGAGTGCACATTGCATTTTAAGGGTATGTTCACACGCTTAACAAAAAACGGCTGAAAATACAGAGCTGTTTTCAAGGGTAAACCGTTCCTGCTTTTTAGCCGTTTTTTTTAAGCAACTTGCGTTTTTGCACTTCTTTTTACGGGGTGTCTTTTTACGTGCCGTTTATTTTAAAATGAGGCGTAAAAAAAAACACCACGTCTGAACAGAACGCCGTATTTCCCATTGAAATCAATGGGCAGATGTTTGTAGGCGGTCTGCTTCTGATTTTTTTTTTTAGCCGTTTTTGGGGACGTTTACGGCCTGAAAAGCGGCTGAAAATAGCCAGTGTGAACATACCCGAAGTGTCTCCTGCTCCTTGTACTGAGCCTGTCTAATAGCTAATATATCAGGCGTTTTAGTGGAACCCGTCTTGTAGTGTTTGAAGTTATCAGTCCTGAGGTTACATTCTACAGAATTGGAGCCATGTGTGGTGATACCTTTTATTTTATATAAATATTTATTCAGCTAAGTGACCATGTCCCTATTTATGGGTAGCAAATAGAGGAAGTTCTTGCATTTTGATGACTTTTATTCACTGGTGACAATTTAGGCAATTTTTAAATATAATATTTGCTTTAAGTAGTAATTCTTCAAACTGATGTCATTATCAAAAACCTTTTCTCTAGATGGAGCGGCAAAAACCGTGGGCGGCATCTGGAAGTATTGTATTAATTGTTTGTTTGCATTGAATCTTTTTCACCATTAGCCATGTGTTGTAGGAACCTGTAATAGGTCATGTTCACACAGGGCGAATACGCCGCATAACCGTACATAGCGTATCCATCCTGGAACCCGCAGGGAATTCCAGACAAAAAACACCAAATTGTGGTGTAATTTTTCCAGCGGAATGTACGGAGCGGGAAACAGCGGTTGGAAAAGCTTCTACTCCCATAGTCATGGTGGGCATCCCTCTGTTGTCCGCGCAGCACCGCCTCCTGGATGACCTTTCATCCCATGTGACCCATGTGATTTGGCTGCAGCAGTCACATAGTATGAAAGGTCAGCCTGGACGGGGAAGTATAGAGAAGGGGGTAAGTATATGTTTGTTTTTCAGAATTGCGATTATTGCATCGTAATCGCAACTTTTCTGCCACAAAAATCGCAACATCTGCTATTTGTTGCGGGTTTTACCTACACCTTGAATTCAATAGGGAAAACCCGCAAACAGAAAAGCAGCGATTCCAAAGCATAAATTGACAATATGCAGATTTACACAGCACCGCAGGTCAATTTTATGAACTGTTTTTCTGAACTGTTTATGAATTTATTTATATTTTCGCAACGTGTGGATGAGAATTTCTCAAATCTCCTCTCCTCTGCTGCTACTGTATTACGCCACAGATTTCCCACAATTAAATCCCTTGCAGAAAATCCAGAGTTTTTATACTGAGGCACATAGGATTTTTTTTTTTCTCTCTAATTCAGAAACCTTCTCCCTCACATGCCATGCTACCATTCTTGCCAACTTTTTGAAATGACTTGGTGAAATCTGATTGTTGCTAGGTACAGCTGCTGCACTTTTTTCTATTACAGACACCAGATCAGACCCCCTAAACAAATACAGACCCCGGACCAGACTATCCCCTCAGAGGCAGAATTACACATGCAGTTTTTGGCTCAATTTTTTGAGCAAATGCCAGAACAAGATCCAAATGGACGGTAGGAAGGATAGGTATAAAGAAAAGCCTGATCCGACTCCATTCTTATGTGTCCACTCCTGGTGAATTAGAAAATCAAAATCAAAAAATCTAACTCGAAGCCCAAAACTGCATCAACGTGTAGATACTCCTCTTCCTGTTCCTGCGCTCCTCACTTGTCGCTTCAGATGATGTGCCAGGGTCCGCATCTGGGCATGGTTTGTGTCAGCGCCCGGGTGTGCAGGAACGGGTAGTGGTGTGTATACTTGGCATCCGGGAGATTTGTCTTCTCCTAGAGTCCCGCGGATTTTCCCTTTTTCTGAGAGTCTTCTGCATGCGTATTATTACCAAGGTATTCTTCCATATAAACATTGCCACTAGGGGAGCATACAATGTCTCAGGAGGCACTATACATCACCATATGGAGTGTCTATGGGTCAGTGTTGTATGTTCTAGTAAGGACCACCCAAGCACTTGTATTTAGTGATCGTATTTTATTTTAAAGGGCCATGCTCCTAAATCTACTGTATTCAGCACAGTCTATAAATGTACAGCTAAGTAAGTGAATATACCCTTGACTATTTTGATAGATGTCAGCGACACATTACATTAGTAAAGAAGCAGAACATGTTCACTGATTAATTTTAAATCCCGAGTATAAATCTTGTTTAGCCAATGTAATTCTACAAATGACCAAACCTCTCTCTTCCCCGAATGGCAGGAAGATCAATGGAGCTGTTAAGGCAGAGAATTAATTAGTCATTTACATTTATTTTCTCCATCCCTTGTTGCCCTGAATTGAATTTTCGCTCTGTGTAATACTGACTTTACACAGTTTATTGGAAAGAGAATTTAGACTAACTTCCTAATCTGTCAATTGCTAATAGGCTGAGCTCTCGTGATCCCCTTAGTAATTGATTTTGTCATATATTTAAAAAAAATAAATTTATTTCATCAATTTTTGTTTTCTCTTCTTCCAATAATGAGTAAAATAATCTGGAAACCTCTCCTCTACTTTGTATCTAGGACTCCTTTTAGATAGGAGTATTGTACCCATGTTTAACAGTCCACAATTCGAATGTAACACCCGGATCCCCAGTGGTCCTACTGAACTTAATTTACAGCACCACAGATCCCTATGGCGCTATAAGCTTGGTTCAGTCCGTCTGACCACTGTGATACCCCTCGATTACAAGACCGAAGTCGCAGAGGCTGCATCATTGGCCCGTTGTAATCATTGACTGATCATCCGCTCAGTGGAGCCGCTTCCTCTTCTTTCTAGCCACGGCAGTTGTACACCCACTATTCGGACAAGGGGCATAACCTAGCGATATGCCATCAATATATCCTTCGACAACCCCTAGAAGGTAAATGTATTTTTTTTTTTTATTCGGTTTCCTCCTCAAACCAATACGCCGATCGGAGTTGGCAATTGTGATGTGAACAGAACTTTTCATATAGTGTAGCTTTTAAAAAAAAAAAAAAAAAGTTATATCATTTGCATATAAAGACTGTGATGCTTTGTGTATGCCATTTTTTTTAAATCTGATTATGATTTATCCATGAATTTATGGTACTTTGTATAATATATATAATTTTATTTTTTTACACTTTTGCAGAAAACCATGACTGGGACACACCGTCTGTCACTTCTTTTTATAAGTCGCCCATGTGATTACAGCTTTAGATATAATTACTTTTATAACAAGCTTGCGTAAGTGAACGTCTCAATAGAACGGCAAGTCTTCTTACATTCATAGACCATGGAGACATTTTGGTTGCCTGGAATAATTAAGAATAAACCTTTTTTCGGTTTTGTGAATTCAATTAGCAAACTAATAAATGTATATGACCCTACATAAGACGGGAGGGTTCGTATCCCTTTTAAGAGCAACAAAATATCAAAGAGGGTTTGATGTTTTTAGCAGGTAGCAGACGGCACAGTCACTGGATCAAATGCTTTTTATCTGTTGTCAAAATCGTTTTCTCCAGTACATATCCTGGAGATGAGGTCTCTGTAGTACTTGCTCAGTGATCCGTGCATCGGATATTTTTTTCCCAGTTTCTTCTGCATTAATAAGACCCCCGAGGTGGCAGGGACTGTCTTGGGAACATCTAAGACGTGTTGACACCTGTATGCCCTTAAGATGTCTCATGGGCGGCAGTCTCTTGTCAATTCCCTCATTACACAAATGTTACTGATTGTTTTAGGAAAGTCAGAAAGGACGAGCAATTAAAAGAACTTTTAACGTTTTTGTGTTTTGTTTTTTTTTGTTTTTTTTCTTCCATCGTAAAAAGAAAGTATATTGTACGTTTTGTCGTAGTCTTTGCCGTGTAAGGCCTTGCACACATACTATATTCACTGGGCATGGCATAGTTACTTGGGAAACAGATCATGTACCCAACAAAAATTATGCCTACTGCTTCCATGATTGCTTGGCAGCACAATTTTTACTATTTTCCATTTCTTGTCGGCCCAGCACTCACTATGAGCTATTGGTAAGGAGAACCTATTCTATATTCTATTCTAGCTGCAATACTCTATAGTTATATTATGTTAGTGAACAGGAATTCCTCCTCATATGTTGTTGTGATTTTGTAGTTTTTTTCCTTTTTTAGTGTTTTTCATGCATGCTCCCCCGTCCGGGTATTTTCACACGGCACAGATTTGCCATTCACATATCCGGCATGAATTTTTCAGAAAATCTGCGAAAAATCCACAACGGATTGCCAGATTTCAAAATTGGAAATAGGTTTAATATTCCACGTGGGTATTTTCCTGAGAATGTGAAATAATAAATCTCCTTCACTGTTGGTGGCTTCTGTCAGGATTAAGGCGCAGGATCGGTGCGTAAGGTCTCGTGCACACTCCCGCAAAATTGTTGATGGCACACGGACAAAAACTATGGATAGCACACGGACCCATTAATTTCTTTGAATCCGTGCACCCCACCGTGATCACGCGTCCGTGTGGGGTGCGCGAATCCGGGCTTGAAAAACTCAGGACATGTCATTTTACGGTATGGGTTTGCGGCTTGACGAACAGGTGGCATAATTTTTTATTTTTTTTGTTGTGGATCCGTGAATACTGATGCACTATAGAAGGCTTTTTGCGACAGATGGACAGCAAATAATCCGTAGTTTTGGTCCCGCAAAACCACTACGGTCGTGTGCATTAGGCATAAATCCTGGCACAATCCTGAGCATGTGAACATATCCTAAATCTTCACAGGGGCAAATGTAGCATTACATGGCGGCCATTCAAATTAAAGGCTGTCCATCTAATGCATGAATGGACTGGGTCCACAAGGGTCTATTCTGGTTCATAGAGGTAGATTTTAGCAGGGGACCCCCATCTATGACAATCATATGCACTAGGATACATATGGACAATCCCTTTAATAGAGCTATTGCCACTGGCATTTTCATAGACGTATTATTATTATTATTATTATTTATATATATATATTTTTTTTTTTTATAAAAGCCACACCACAATTGACTCAATCACAACCAATAGTTGTGGCTTATATTAAACCTATCAAATGCCATAGCCACAGCATTGTGCACCTCCATAGGTCAAGTTTTGTCATCTCGCTAGGCTACTGGGTTCTCGTTGTAACCATCACATAGTCGAGACCTTACTAATTTGACGGTCATCATCTGTGCAGGTTATACTATGATTTTGCATAGGACACATTGGCCGGAGACCTTGGACATCCTTGTCTAACGTGTAGTGTACTCCAGCTCCGTATTCACACACAACATTTAACCTGTTCCTACAGTAATTGTGTCTACAGTCTGACAGTTCTCCAGCTTATACAGCCACATATGTTGTGGTGAATGAATCGCAAAGACCGAAGGGTGAAGGGTCCATCATCAGACCGCTACTATACCTAATCCTATGTCTGACCAGGTAATCTACCTAAAAATTGGCTTGTGTGTTGTATTGCCATTTGGAAAATCACTTTTGGACATTGAGCCAATGTTGGATTCCAAGAAAAATATGATGCAATTAGGCAATCCGTAATCGCTAGTAGGTAATCCATCGATCACTGTAACTTGCCAACTTTGCTGCACACTCGGTAAAAATGAAGCTCTGGTTTGCAGCCTCGTGAATAATTTTATAAAGAAATTATAAAACTAGCAGTTCCCTAATACAATATAATTCCAGGAATGGTTGCCTTTACATGTGTAACTCCGTTATTATCGGATCAGTCAAAGCATACAATAGTATCAAACCATAATTCTTTTATATTCAGAAATCCCTTACGCAATTCTATGTTAAAGAGGATCTGTCATCTCTCCTGACAAGTTTGGTTTAGTAGAAACTTGTTTTCTATATGAAATAACGTTTCTATGGCATCTTTTCTTAGAACTCTGAATTTTGTTGTTCCTCGGTTATTACTCCTGGAAATGTATGAATAAATTGAAAACAGGGTGATACCATTTTACTTGTCAATACACAGGCTGACGCTGTCCAATAAGTGCTGACCGTGTCAGTGTGTAGGGACACCTTTTTAATAAGGGGAGTGGTAACATCTAGTTGTCACTGTATGCATACATTTCCAGGGAGAATAACCAGGTTGGCACCAGAATTGTAAACAAAATAAAAAACACTTGTAAAATAGACGTGTCATGAGAGGTGACCAATCCACATAAGTGTCCTTCCTTCCTATGTTGTGCCAAATCCTAGTCAGTATTAAATCATTTTCTACCATGTTGGTGTGTTTTGTGTCCGTTTTTGTGTTTGTTTGTTTGTTTGTTGTTTTTTTATTTACGATTTATTTTTATTTTTTTATGTTTTTGTTTTTTTTTTCTTTTTGTTTCTTGCTCTTTATTTGGTAGACAAAAGTCAGTGTTGTAAATTATCCATTCTATCATTTTGGGAAGGGGGTGTCTTCCTATTTAGTGTCAACATTGGCCTCCGGTCTATTTTTTGTTAATTTTTTTAAAGTTAAATTTTCCCCTGCCATTTATCCTTTTTTCTATTTGCTATTTTTACATTTCCTTTTTTTTTGTTTACGCCTTTTACATTTACTTATTTCTTTGTCCTTTTGGGTGTCAGTTCATATAAAATCAGCTTGCATTTCATGTGGATAAAATCAGGAATGCTTTTGAGATTCGTTGAAATGTACTGGCCCTTCATTCTTCCAGTATTATAACAAGATTCAGCATGGAGACCTGGAAAAGTATTGTTCCTTTATAGCGGACAAAGGGCATTGTCACATGTTATTTATAACCTAGGTTTTATATGCCGTGAAGTCTTCCTTGGGGGTGGGAAGGATCAATTGTTTTCTTTTAAGAAATAACGTTTCAGAGCCCGCAATTCATTTTTAATCTCTTGGGATTTTACTGAGGGATGGTGGCATATTCGTGGAAAAAATATGATGCCTAATGGATTTCTAAAATGTGTGTGTGTGTGTGTATATATAATATATATATATATACACACACACACGTACAGATCAGATTGTATCATCCTTATGGATTCACAGTCAGACATAAATTGCTAGTATAGGAGCACAGACACCCAATTTTTGGGCCTCAATGCAATATCTATAGTGGGGACACCCACCTACCATGTGCCATTTATAATATGGTGTCTTCCTATATGGCAATTTTCTCACAATTGTATGAATTTTGCCAGAAGAATAAAAGCATTTATCTCGCAGTAACAATGGTTGCCCCAAACTCCTAGACTCCGCAGCTGCTAAAGATCCCCGGGCTCCCACTCATGAAGTACTCACCCTGGATCTGCAAACACCCAACTTCCTCTTGTTGGCACCGGAGATCGTCCGCTTAACCAGCGGAAAAATTTTAGATTTATATTTGCATTTTTTTTCTATTACTCTAAGGATATGTGCACACGATAACTGCATATACGTCTGAAATTACGGAGCTGTTTTCAGACGTAAATGCATGTACTGGCATTTTTCGCCGCGTCTTTTAAGGACGTAATTTGGAGCTGTTCTTCATTGGAGTCAATGAAGAACAGCTCCAATTACGTCCCAAGAAGTGTCCTGCACTTCTTTGACGAGGCTGTTGTTTTACGCGCCGTCTTTTGACAGCAACGTGTAAAATGACAGGTCGTCGGCACAGAACATCGTAAGACCCATTGAAAGTAATGGGCAGATGTTTGCCGACGTATTGGAGGCGTTTTTTCAGACGTAATTCGAGGTGTAAAACGCCTCCAATACGCCTGAAAATAGGTTGTGTGAACCCAGCCTAATACTAGTCCGTTTCCTATGTTTTGCCCGCAGAGAGTACACTGTGGTTATACCTAGAAACCTAGCAAAATGTTGCTGCCATTTATAATACCAAGGACATAAGGTTAGGTCAATATCTGAATGCCCAGTGCCATCATTTTACATCCGTCTCATTAATATAATTTGACTTAAATAAAGTGCTGCGTACAATGCCTCCGCTGCACAGAAAATAAATATATTCATCCTTTTATGCATTCCTGTGTGATTGTTCAATAGGCAGGCTGTGGGATAAGTACCAGACTCTTATCTCTAGAAATGAGTTTCCACTTAAGCGTATGGGTCGGGACTGAGTGCCGAACACTCCTGACAAAGTAATCTGTGAAGTACTCTTACACCGATAAGAGGATGAGCGGAGGATGGGATGTGTAGTCACTTGGCATGAAAATGCACTCCAAATAAAAAAAGGAAGGATATAGCAAGAAGGGTGCGGAGTGTGTTTCACAGGTGCGATTTTTACTTTAAGATAAGGAAACACTTGATGCACTACTTTCTGCTGATGACAAACATGAAGTTTCCAACTCCTTGTATGGACTGATATGACTAATAGTTTGGATAATTTTGCCAGTAATTTTGGTCAAGCAAGTCTTTCTAGATAAGGCGATTTAATCTGTAGGCGGTAAACCGGGATCCTTTTTTTTACGTGAGGCAATTGTATGTGTAGCAATTAATTGAGGCGCTGTTAATATTGGAATGCCTCTGCTTGTTAAGGAGTCTATTCCAATATTAGGGACTGCCACAGGATTGTCTAACTCATAATATAGCCCGGTGAAAGCAGACTGCCCTTTACATTTTTTTATTTTTTTTTTATTTTTTTTAATCCTCCATGTATGATGTATGTGAATGAGATGTGCACAGATGGTTTTTCTTTAGGCAGGACCTAATAGACTCATGACCATGGCAGACCTGGGGGCCTTTGTTAGGCCTACGGCTGCCATGGCAACCCACCGATAGGTAAACCTATGGGCTCACAGAGGGAGCCCCGCCTCTTCCTGTAAAACCACTTAGGTTTGACAGCGGCATTTAACTCCTTTCCGCACTGTACATTTATAGCAGTGGTGGGGGATGGTTGTCACCGGATTTGCACGACATGAGCAGACGCCATCAGCAGCAGGTGTTCGCTGTAACCAACCCTGGTAGTTTACCCTATTAAAGGGAATCTTTCAGATAATTTTGGCTTACAAACTGGTATCCGCATTTGATAGGTCTCTTGAAAGCACATGCCCACATACCTTTCTTGATTTCTTCCTATTACCATGTTTGCTGAGATAATTGTCTTTTTATTGCAACATGCAAATTAGGTTGGAAGTGCCACTCGGGCGGTCTGATTTCCCTGTAAGTACTCCTGTTCTCGGCATCGAAGCCTGCCCAACTCATCCCCCTGGCTCATGATTGACGTCGCCACGCTGTGCAAACATCACAGTTCTCATAGATGTCTTGCGCATGTGCCGCTCGCATTATGCCTAGCGCATGAGCAGAATCCTTCTCATTTCTTGTAACATCGTCAAAGGCTGACTGTGCATGCGCTGTGATGTCAGCAGTACACTCAGATAAGCTCCGACCCACTCTACTTCTCCGGCAGTGAGTAAGTTCTTCTGGGCATAATGCTGATGTCACGGCGCATGTGCAGTCGGCCGTTGATGTTCCAATAAATCGGGAGCATACTGTGCATGCGCTGGGCATAATGCCAGCGGTCCTTTCATTAGACTTTTATGGGCGAACTGTAGCGTTTGCATAGCATGGCGATATCAATCATGAGCCGGAGGGGGGGGGGGGTTGGATAGAAGTTGGGCAGGCTTAGATGTCGACCAGAAGCTCTTGCGGGGAATCTGACTGCCAGAGTGGAACATCCAATGTAATCCATTATCTCAACAAACAGAGTAATAGGAAGAAATTGATGGGTATGTGGGCACATGATTTACAAAAGACCTACCAAATGCTGATACCAGTTTGGTAGGCCAAAATTATCTGATGCATTCCCTTTTAAATAAATAAAGCATTCAGGTTGCAGGAATGGTGGTTTCATATCAGGGAGTGTGGGTCAACTTAGGGGTTGTCTGAGATTGGAAACTGCTCCACTCTTACCCATGAGCTGTGTTTTGGTATTGCAGCTCATCCCCATTCTCATGATATGTCATTGTATCCCACGCTGCGCTCTTACGGCTTCAGGGCCACTAAGCAGGAGTTTCACTGTTTTTGCAAGGCCTATTTGTTGGCTTTTGGGATAAAAAAAGAATGCTGATCCATGTAAACCGTATTCAGGGCGGATAAACTGTGTCAAGCTGCACAACGTATCCACCCTGAACACCGCAGGGAATGCCGTCCGTAAAATGGCACCACACTGTGGTGCGTTATTTAGGGGCGTACACTACGCTGCGTAAATTGTTGCACATACTTACCCCCTCCCTCCTCTGACGTCCGCTCCGTCCTTCCTGGATGATGTTGCAGGCCCATGTGACTATGCAGCCTGTGATTGGCTGCAGCGGTCACATGGCCTGCAACGTCATCCTGGGATGCCGGGCTGGAGAAGCTGGAAACTCTGGGTAAGAATAACCTTCTCTTTTTTTTTTTTTTTTCTTACTTGCGATTTTTGCAGCATATTGCTGTGATTCTATCGCAACACACACTGCTATTTTGCGGGTTTAAGCACCCCATTGAATTCAATGGGTAAACCCGCAACAGAAGAGTTGCGTATCCGCAGAATTAATTGACATGCTGCGGTTGAAGTTACCGCACCGCAGGTCAATTTATGTGCGTTTTTTCCCGGCGGAAGTTTACCACAGTGTGGGGACCAGATTTGTTGATATCCCACCCAAACTGTTGCTACTGTAATACGCTGCGGTATTTTCGCAGTTAATCCGTTGCGGAAAATCCACAGGGTTTACGCTGTGTGTGTTCCTACCCTAAGGGTATGTCCACATGTAACGTATACGCTGCAAAACTCCCAACCAGATTTTCTGTGAGGAAATTCTGCAGCGATTTTGTAAAATAAATTGACATGTTGCAGATTGAGACTCCGCACTACTTATTATTTTCTGTAGATTTTTTTTTTTTTTCCGCAGCATGTTGATGAGATTTCTTGAAATGTCATCCACACTGCTGCTTCTGTCATATGCTCAGGCATTTCCGCACGTAAACTCTGCAGTGTTAAAGACTGTAATGCTTTTTCTCAAATTTTTCTCCTTTTTTGTTATATTTAAAAATGTCTGTACGTGTGATTGGTGCAACTTTCAAAATACTTTTTTCCTAAAAAATTATTTTGAAAGTTGCACCAATCACACTGATAGACGTTTTTATTCAAAAAACCAAAGATTTCAAAAGGTATACATAGCCTGTGTGAACATACCCTAAACCTGCTGCCATTGGTTAACTGAGTTCTATAGTACTTCCTCTTCTGTCTGTTTGCTGAGCAAAATCGGTCTTTGCCTGGCACGCTGTGATTTACACTCGGGAACACGTACGTACGTATTTATTTTCGTATGTGACAGAAAATTGAGATGTTCGTTGTTTTCGCTCTGTTGAACTTTATACCCTCTTTTTTTTCTTTTTTTTTTTTTCTCCCCCTGCGCTTATTTCTTAGAACCTATGAAAAACGCCTCAATCTTCAGTGTTTCAATTACTGCTCGTGGTATTAACCCTCTTGTTGCCACAATTATGGTTCTTATGAGTTATTGTTCACTCGTTGTTGACATTATTATGGTCGGTGCCAAGAAGTGTGGGCTTGACGTGCAGTTCCAGTAAACCTTCTATGTCAGACAGCCAGGATTTTCTGCCCGATCTCATTGCTGTTGCCAATAATACAGCCATATAGGGTGGGCAACCAAAAACACTGCCAACATGTAAAATCCTTAATAAATGCGTGATTGACCCTTACCTTGAGAGAAGGAAAGAATCAGACGCCCCCATACTTCTATTGCATGGGGGAATCTGAGGATCTCTAGATACACTATATGGAAAAAAGTATTGGGACACACCTCTTAATCATTGAATTCAGGTGTTTCATTCAGTCCCATTGCCACAGGTGTATGAAATCCAGCACCTAGTCATGCAGTTGCTTTTACAAACGTTTGTGGAAGAATGGGTCGTAATAAAGAGGTCACGGAGTTCCTGTGTGGTACTATAATCGGACGCCATCGTTTTAACAAGACAGTGCATGGAATATCTAGGAGGGAAGAAATTTCACATTCAACTGTGTGGTATTCTTGCACCGTGGAAGTGTTTATGAACAACAGCAACTCGGCCGCGAAGTGCCAGACTATGTAAAGTTAGAGCGGGGTCTGCGAATTTTGAGGCGCATAGTGAATAAAAGTCGCCAACGCTCTGCAGACTCCAAACCTCCTCTGGCATTCACATCCGTACAAAACTGTTCAAGCATTTAGAATGGGATGTCATAAATGCTAATGTAGGTGTAATCTGAAGGTGTCCCAATACTTTTGTCCATTTTAGTGTATCTCCTAGACCAGACATGTCCGATAAATAATTGGCCTTCCATGATCACTTTTTTTATTTTATTTTTTATTTCAGTATTTGTGACATTGCAGTTCATCAGGTAGTCCCAAACCGCTATCAAAGTGAAAGACTTGGAAAAAACTTTCTAGAAATCTTCTCTCAAAACAAAAATGATGATTACTGATTTCTGCTCCTGGAGGACCTGTTTCCATGTAGGCCAGATTGATGCAATTTTGCTGTAATAATTTTTTTTGGACAGATTTAGGCCTTATGCACATGACCGTAAAAACACCCGTTATTACGGGTCGTAATTACGACCCGAAATAACGGGCCCATAGACTTCTGTTGTCCACGGGTACCTTCCAGTTTTCTCACGGGAAGGTGCCCGTGCCGTTGAAAAAGATAGAACATGTTCTATTTTTTTTCTTTTACGGGCCGTGCTACTATACTTTATAATGGGAGCACGGCTCGGAATAACGGCCGGCTGCCCGTGCCCGGCCATGCTCGTAATTACGAGTCGTAATTACGAGCACGGTCGTGTGCATGGGGCCTTACACAACCTTTTAGACCATTTTTTGTTTGTAACTGTCGACCTTATGGACCAAAGGCAAAATAGTAATGAAAGAGGAGGAAAGTCCAAAATCATACACTGGAAGATATCACATTGATAGTAGATTCAGTATCTGCCATTGTGAAGCTGACCATAGACATTAGATAGTTGACTGCTGAATGATCGCTGTCTGAAAGTAATCTTCACCAACACCCCCCATTACAATTGAGCCAAATGGGAATGTTTGATGTACAGCGTGTAGGAGATACGTGGCTGCCATACACCTGTTGCAACTTTATCTTAGTGGGCGAATTGGACCAGTAATAATCTAACCGTTAACGCAAAAGTCTCCTGTATAGGAATACAAGCATTAAGGACCCCCAGGCTAATACCATAGACATCAGATTGTCAGTGGGTACCACCAACGGAAGATCTACTGACGACTATCTTTTCTTAAAGATAATTCCTTTTAATCCAGAATTAACAGGACCAAACAAGTGCCCGATTCTTAGCCTTTCTGTATCATAAAACATTTATAGAAAAATAGATAACCTTTACCTGTAAGCATAGAAAAGCTCAAACACAATTCCAATATGAACTATTGTACTTTTTTTTTTGTTTCTGTATCTGGCATTGTGAGATACTAGATTAACTAGCGTTCCTTTGTCATATACAAGTGCTGAGTTATCAGAATTTCTAGACAACTGGCTGGCAGATTAAGGGAATCTTCCTGCATTATGAAGTTAAACCTCCCATCCTCCCATTTGTGATCGTTTTTATTTTTGGATATGGACTCCAGACCTTTTACAGTATCGTGACTGCCAAGTGTCTCACTTGGTGATATTAGTAGACTTCAAAGGACCCAGATGAGCTCAACAGAAGACCCTGGGCTCTATTGGAGGGGTAGAATCCTGTCCTAAATTTCAGGATTATTCCTCTTGGCTTGTTGTTTGTTGAACCATAAATATATTCCATTCTCACTCCAAAATTCACAGCCAGCGGGTTAAGTGATATAATGAATCACCCGTCTCCGCCTCCAGGGCTTGTAAATGCAGATTAGGAACCTCTGTAGGGGAATCGCCGCTAAGAAGAAGCAAGACAGTGGGAACAGAATTGGCCTGGCCTCCTCCATTCACCAGCAGACGGGCTACAGTTCTTTAGAATGCAGATGAGCTTGCTCTGAATAATGCAGTATGCTACAGATGTCCGTTTTCCTGATGGCCTCTTTCGAGATACCTCATTACACACCGCTCTGAAAAAGAGGGTCTTTTTTTTTTTTTCCGTCTAGTAAATGCTATGCACAAAATTGACTGATTCCACATTAGCATATCGTTTTAATTTCTATAACTGAAGGCAAATCTATATACTGTATTGATTATATTAATGGAATGTGAAGCATACAGAAGCTGAGTAGCCCCTGAAATGTGCATTGGTTTTTTTGTTTTTATGCATTATGAAATGTGCTAAATTTTATGGCCAGTCATCACAAAGTTCTGTTTATGTAAATTTATGTAATATCCAATCTAGTTAATTATTAATAGTTACTATTTCTACCCCACATGGGCTGCCATTAATTATTTATATCCTGAAGCTTATATAGTATAGCATCATCCTATTCTGCATTAGTTTTACATAGATTGGGATCGCTTACATCTGTCAATGAACCCAATGGGGCTGACCATCTCTCATTTCTATATTTTTGACACACTAGTAAAAATTTCATAGGATCCTACACAGCACTGGGGAACATAAAAACTCTATGCAGGTGTTCTTCTGAAACGGGAGGGGGCAAAGCAACTGTGCCGAGCCTCTGTGCTGATTTAATAGAAAAAAGGAGGAAAAAAAATAGGAAATTAGGAAGTGTCAAAAATATATATAAAAATGCTTAACAGTATTTCATGACTGGGTTCAGACAATATACACCGCTATATAAATCTATTGATCAGATGAACTCTACAAAAGGCTCAGGCGTGGTGGCCACATAATACACTACAGGCTATATTGAGATTGATCAAGATAATTTTCCCAGGTGAAAGATTATTCATTAGCACATCATATGCATTAATAGTGCCACTTATACGTATTGGAGCCTAGCTAAAAGGGCCCACCTTAAAGGGGTTTTCCAGGCAATAAAAATTGATGGCCTATCCTCAGGATAGGCCATCAATAGCTGATGGGTCGGGGTACGACTCCCAGGACACCCGCCGATCAGCTGTTTTTGAAGGCTTCCGCAGCGCTTGTACTCTTAATTTATTCTTGCTCACTGAGTCTTCGACACACATTTAGTGGTGATTCACAGGTATTGCGGCCTTTACTCGCATTCGCTTCAATGGGAGAAAAGGCTGCAATTCCAGTGAATCGCCACTAAATGCATGTCGACAATTCAGTGAGCAAGAACAAATGAAGAGGCAGCGCTCATACGAGTACTGCGGACCCTTTAAAACATCTGATCGGTGGGGGTCCCAGAGTCTGACCCCGACCCATCAGCTATTAATCGATCTATTTTTATCGGCTGGAAAACCCCATTTATGGCATATACACAGGATGGTAGAAGGGTCCATCTCGGACTCCCACCTATGGGGGCAATGGGGCTCTGTTGTATCCATAACTCCCCTACACATCAGTGGAGAGAGCCGCACACATACGATGCTACTTTAGTCTCCTACAAATACCACAAGATGTAGAATATTCTCGTCTGCATTGGAAATTACATTCTTGGCTAATTAATGGCCATTAGTCGGATAACATAACCTAATGTTTGTTACAGAGCTGTGCTGCTTACAATGAGTTACTTGAGCTGGGGAAAGTGTTGCATTGCTTGGGGTCTTTCTGTGCAACTTGTGTGATACGGGATTATTAATTCAACAGGACCATCTGGCTTTATTCATCAGTCAGCACTTGCAGTTTATTAATGTGGATTGCATATGATGAACAATAGCACTAAATCGAATCACTTTAATGAGGAGAACATAACTGCTAGTAAGGTTAGGACCCGCGGGGCATCATTTCCATGTACCCCTGAGAGCCCTTTAATTCAATTTGTGCTCCTGCTAGAACTGGTGTTCTCCTGTTTAGATCATGTAAGACAAGTGCATAGACCATTTCTTTTAAAGACTATGTACACCTTTGAAAACATTTTTATTTTTTTAAATAAATGTATCAGTGTTTGCAACTTTTTAATTACTTTTTATTAAAAATTATTTTAACTTTTTGAGATACAGCTTCTTTGTATCCTGGATACACAGCAGCTGTATCTAGCGCTGAAACCTGTATCGGTCAGGTCTGGGGCACTGACTGGTTCGGTGTCAGCAGGTCCTGCGTGTCTCTGATATGCAGGATCGAGCTGTAACCGATCACAAGTTCATATCTCAGATGTTCTGAACGTAATTTTGTTTGCTTGTTTTTTTTTCTTTTTCTTCATTTGTGGGTTTTGTTGCTTTTTAAAGAAGTTCCTTCCATGTAGGGTGGTGTTTGTATATGCAGGAATGTTATATAAATAAGGTTTTGATTAGGAACCAAAACTTTTTTTTTTTTCCCCTGTATATAAGACAAGATGTTAACCCCCCCAATCAGATTTTATTGTTGTAGTGTTATTGAAGTCCAAATCATTGTAGATTTCAGGAGTCCATAATCGTCTAGGAGCCTTTTGGTTTTAAAGATCAGAAAAATCTATCTATTGACGTTAATTATTTCCGGAAGTGGTTAGCTTTATTTTATTTTTTCTTAATTGTTTCTATTATCTTGCTCTGGGGTATTGTCCAGCCATGCGTCAATAAAACATAAAGCAAGCAAGTATTTTTGATTCCCCTTCTACATAAACTAACATTAATATTTCAAACTTCTTCTAGAAATGCTTTTAGATTTTATACCCCTTCCCTGCTGATATCGACAATGCCATTTCTTATCCATGCCATTGTCTCCAGAAGGGGAGAGCAGGAGATAGCCGAGATAGTCTTCAGTATCCATTGTGTAGAAATAATACCTAGTGACCAGTTCTATTTATCCATGTTGACATCAAAACCGCAGCAATTTCTTTTTATTATGCCCATCTGTAGGATATCACAATGGCTTTATGGTTTCTGCTCCCCAATAATATCTTATTTAAATGGACTTTTTCCAGGTGGCCACAGGTATCTCCTCCTCCGTACTTGTGTTTTTTGGATGTCCCTACGCAGCTCCAATTGGGCTGCTAACACATTAATAACTCTTGCACAACAAGTTTGTCTCCTGAAGATAGCTGCTTCTCTACCCCTGATCTTCGTGATCAACTGATCTTCAGACGATCAACGGTTATAGCTAAGAGGAAGTTCCAACAGGTCATATGTAATATTATATGCAGACCTTTCAAATGACTGACCATGTGATAAAAGCACAAGTCGGGTCCGACAGAACAGAAGAAGCTCTTCCTTAACTTGGCATATAGGCGAAGGATAACTAATCGGGAATATGCACAGCTTTAAGCTGGCCAGAGACATAAGGTAGTTATTGACCAACTAATGATTCAGTTCACAAAACTCTTACCCCCAACTCTTTTTTTTTTTATTTTTATTTTTTTATTAATATGCTTTTCGAGCTTGGCCGAATGAGAATGTTATTTCTCTAGAGTTACGGACATAAGTGGCTACCAGACATCCATGGGACCACTTATCTAGATTTTGACAGATTGAAATCCAACCGGTCTGCTCGGTTTCACCCAGTCAAGATGTTTCCATAAGCTGGCCATGGGTATAGATTTTGGACGACCGAAAAGAGATTTAGACCATTTTCTGATGACTGTCTGCTCATTTACATGACGCGAATGAGGGTAAGATATCAACCGAAGACTGATGTCTGTAAAAATTGTTTTGCCATGATGGATTTTTTTTTTTTGTTGGGGTCATTGAAAGCTGCGGTTATGGTAAATTGTCAAATTGACCGTTCTGCATCCCATCAATAGAAGTGCAGACCAGTCCATAGATGAAGGCAGAGATCAATTTGCGATTTATCCTTTTAAATTACGTTGTTGTCCTCCAATAACCGTCACAGACCAAAGTAAATGCCGTTTATTCAGAAAGTGACCGTCTGAAATCCCTACTCTATGGCGATCTAAAGGAATGGGATCTCGCAGCATTTTTTTTTTTTGGACAAAAATCTCATGTGTATGGCCAATATTATTGTTCCCAAGGGAAGTTCCATAAAATCCGATCTTTACTGCATGCATATGACCCACTTTAAAGACCAATACACGCATACATTTACTTATATCTAAAACTCTCTAGTCAGTGCAAGGTTAGACTTTTTAGTCTACGAAATCCTATGAAGTTGTTGTTTTTTTTTTTGTCTATGCTACTTGTTCTCCCACTCTTTCATGTATATAACTAATGTATGTGTTGGGAGGGGTAGGTGGAAGAACACTAGTAACACATCAATTATGTAAGGAAAAGGTGCACGGAGCTAAAATCTAAATGGATTTAGTGGTGATGAGTATGCTGCGATACATCTCTGCCCCATCAACTATTATACGAGTCAGGGTGTTCTCCTGTAAAGTGGTCCGAATTAAAACAAGATGGGTTCATATCTTGGTCATGACCCACTTAGCTTGTAGGCGTGAGACTGTCCTGGGAGCAATTAGTAGAGTGAACCGCAGGCCAGCGTCAAGATGTGTTGAAGCAGCACTCTGTATTATACCGCAGATGGATCTCTTGTGTCATCATTTCTACTTCTGAAAAACCCATTTGTATTTAAAGTATTTTTGTGGTATAATGACACTGCTGCCTTAAGTGGTAAAACATGTAGCATGGTGGCAACAGTGGGACTGTCATGGAAGTCTCCGGAGGCTTTCTTGAGACTTCTAAGGTATGTGGTACTTTTTGTGTGGTCTGTCTTTCCTGAAGAATCTCCATATCGACCCACATCATAGTAGGAGACTGTTACTGTCGAAGATTTTCTTACTGGACTTCTCTCAGTATGAGGCACATATCAGTTCCCCGTTGCACCCAGGACTTCCCACAAAACTGCCCAGAATCACTCACTTTGGGAATTTTTGTATAAACCACACCCTAATTTTGGTCAATTTTTGTGGGACAATCCTGTGAAAAATCGAATGGTTGTGAGGTATGATAGTTTTTTCTTTATAAAACTCAGTCTTGTAGAAAATTGTATTTTGTTTCCCACATGACGTTGTACTATATATAAAAAAAAAAAAGTAGGGTTGTCATGATACCGGAATTTGGACTTCGATATCGATACTTTGTGTAGTATCACGATTCTCGATACCAAAATGATACTTTGCCAACATCATAGTATCTGAGGCACACTGTTTCATTCATTTTGAACCTCTGTGCCTCAAGTTAATAGTAATTAACGCCATCATGTACCTCACACATTAACCCAATGTTGCCCATTATGACACTGAGGTTCATGAAGGTGTTAATTGCTATTAATGGGAGGTACATGGAGGTACTAAATTCATAACACCATGTGTATCACAGCGCGGTCGAAAGAAACCGGCACTGTCACGTCATCAGGAACCCACTAGATGTGCCACTCACAACCTTCTCCTCCCTCCCTGTCTCTTAACACATGCTGAGTTTGACTAGGAGGGACTAGGATGATCCTAGTCAGAGTCTGCTCCTTAATGGCAGTGGAGAAAGAAAGAAGTGTTCCTCCCTCTTCCTGTGATGCGGCTGGTGCCGCACTAAAAAATGGCAGTTTGGCGCGGGCACTAAAGACAGAACATCATGGCACTGTGCAGTGCACGCAGCATGTTCTCTGTAGTACTAGTGAGCGGGACCTTTTGCTAAGCTTCGCGGCTGCACAGCTTAAAGAGGAGCTTTCACAAGTTCCTACAAAGTGAGTTATTAGACTCAGGTAATTGCCATTGTCTGTGACTCCAGCTGTTTGTTCCTTACTTCTGCCCCTCCCCCACCCCCTGTTGCTGAGATACTGCCCATTCTTTATTAAACAATATGTAAATGAACTGCTGGCTAGCCAAATGTGTTTGGCCGCCAGCGATTCTCAATGCGTGGAGCTAGCAGAGCGCCTTGGACGCTGACCCATCAGAGAGGCGGTTTCCTCAGACATTCATAGGCGAGCGTCATCGCGTGAGTCTCATCTAGGTGTGTCTGAGGCTTTTTGCTTACTCCACCCACTGAGAATCGCTGGTGGCCAAACCCACTCGGCTAGCCAGCGGTTCATTTACATATTGTTTAATAAAGAGGGGGCAATATCTCCACAATGGGGGGGAGGTGCAGAAGTAAGGAACAAACCCCGCTGGACTCAGACACAGCGGCAATTATTTGAGTCTAGTAACTCACTTTGTAGGAGATAGACAGGTCCTCTTTAACATTGAAACACATGAAATCATGGTATTGAACAGTTTGGCACTGCAAAGTATTGACATAGCGTGAAAAATTTGTGTCATGCAACCCTGTAAGAAACTGTAATATGATCAGAACACCCTTAAAAAATGAATTCCCAACAAATTACAGTAAAATTCCATTAATTCCGCACCTGATGGATTTAACCTTTTTCTTATCTGGCATGCAACAAAATTAGACCTGTGCAACCGTTTCTGGGGGCCTGACCAACCAGGCTGGCATCTCGTAGTTCTTTTTGTAGTTTTATTTCTCTGAGGCGTTAAGCAATGTAATTGGATGTTCATGTAAATCCAGGTTTGTACTTGTCTAGTCTGAATGTGCTGCCAGGCTGTGTTTTATGCAAATAATGTAGGACTATCTGGAAAAGCATCTTATCGTTGTTTGTGTTCTTCCTGTCACAGCGGGCTCTGATGGGTACAGTCTAGCCTTTGCAGTAGAGCTTTGCATTACAA
This sequence comes from Rhinoderma darwinii, assembly GCF_050947455.1. NCBI lineage: Eukaryota > Metazoa > Chordata > Amphibia > Anura > Rhinodermatidae > Rhinoderma > Rhinoderma darwinii. The sequence goes on from NC_134690.1 coordinate 66,756,603, forward strand.
AATAGCAAAGTGTCCTGTATAAAACTGGCCCAGAAAAAGAAAAGTCATTAAAAAACAAACAAAACACTAAATTAAAGTGGACTCTCGTTGCTCTGGGCAGTAACATCACTTTCTAAAAACATTTTTGATAAATGAGGCGCACTGTAGCAAGTATTTCCCCCCGGTCCTGTGAACAGCGGTGCCCACTACCGGTCCCGATGGAGAATTGGCCACTTATTAGCAGGCGCGCTCCTTCTATAATCTACAGGAGATACAGGAACAGCAGTGTGAGCATGTTTGCAGGATTCCAGTATTAAATATATTTTGTATTTAGGCCATAAATACCTGCAGCTAGAGTTGGACACTTCACTCGTTTTTGTTTTTTTCCTCAATTCGTACACTTTGAATAGAATTCCACGTAAGGGTTCATGAACATGGCCGTAGTGCAGGACAAAACAGTACCCCGGTATGCCTCCAGGCTCATACGTATTGCGTCAAGGGGGGAATATGCTGTAGTACTTGTGCCACTGTATGGTGCCTACATCTCTAATACAGAACCGTAGGACTCGGTGTGCCGCCTACAGTCTCACGTGTTGTCACGTTGGAATGGAACTATTCAATGATTGTCACACCAACTTTGTATCCGGATATAAAATAGTTTGGGAACTTTTTTAAATTCAAAGATAAATAATTCCCTTAAATTCCCAATTTTATAGAAGAGCTTGTCGGTCTATGACATGACTGGTATTCTGTAACCGGCTGCCTGTATTCAGTATTTCAAAAAATATATATTTTATTATAATTCTACAGCTTTCAGTGACACTTTGACCTTGGCTCCCCCTGAGGGGGCTATGTCAAGGTCAAATGATCCATGATCCTTTTTAATTACAACATCCTGCAGACAACCGGTCTCTTTTTTTTTTTTTTTTTTTTAACCCTTTGTGCTGCCTTCTCTTGTGTTTCACATCTTCATCTCGTGTTTATTGACGGAGCCATTGATCCATGTCAGACAGGAAAGCCTGAATCTGTAATAAGGCTGGGAATGTGTTTCTGCGTAGCTGCTTTACGTTACACGATCTCCATTTCATTGCTCATAACTATGCAATGTTTTATATATTCAATTAGTTTATTGATGTGTTTTTTTGTTCTCATTATTGTATGAATGATTTAGGTCAAATTTATCTAATTGTCTTTTTTTTTTTTTTCTTTTATGACCTCTGCCCGTGGATCGTTTTTCTGTTGATTTTGCTGAATTTCTAAACCAATAGGTAAGCGAGCTTTTGATATCTTCCTAAAATACACAATGTCAAAATCAAGCAATGCTTGTTCTATTTGTTCAATAATAAACAATATTGTAGGAACTTTCATACCTTTTAAAAAGCTGTACACTAAAATTCAAAGTTTCTTTCTGGGACAACCCATTGTTGGCCTATTCTTAGGATCAGTGGGGGGTCCAGGCCCTGGGAACCCGATTTGGTCAGCAGAACGAAAGAACCATGGTGCACCAGAGCTTTTTCACTTGAATGAGGCTGAGCTGCATGTACCGATGAGCCACTGTGCCTGGCAAAAGATTGAAGTGGCTTCTACGTCCAGTTGATCCTGTAGGTTTCAGGTTGATCATACATTGATAGCCTATCCGTAGGATAGGTCATCAATGGGTTTTCCTGAAAATCCACTTTAAAAGGTGGGGGGGGAACCCCATTAAATATTAACCTTTGCATTGTTGTTTTCTTAAAGGGGTACTTCAATCTTTCCTTCACTGGATAAAAGTGGCCTCTGCCAACCCCTGAGAAACAACCTTGTAGCATTATCCCTCCTCCAACAAACTTTACAGTTGGCACAATGCAGTCAGGCAGGTAACGTTTCCCTGACATTTAACAAACCCAGACTCGTCCATCATACTGCCAGATAGAGAAGCGTGATTCATCACTCCACAGGACACGTTTACACTGGTGGCCAGTGGTGGCGTGCTTTACACCCCTCCAGCCGACGCCCGGCATTGTGCTTGGTGGGGATAGGCTTGCATGCAGTTGCCTCGCTGCAGGACAACTGTCCCGTACTGAAAACATGATTACAGTAATGGGACAGTTGTCCGGCAGCGAGTCAGGGACTCCTAGCATCGTACATAACTATGATGCTAGGAGCCCGGCCCCCTGCACTGTGTTCGGTCCGGGACTTGCGGCCGAAATACGTCCGTCAATTACGGACGTAATTAGTGTGTGTGCACATACCCTAAAGCTCCTAGCACATAGTTTTTGTGCAGATGTTGATGCCAGAGCAGGTTTGATCTCTGCAGTTATTGAGTCAGCAGAGCGTTAGCGACTTTTATTCATTATGCGCCTCAGCACTCGGCGATCCCGCTCTGTCTCTTTTTACATGTTCTGCCACTGCCTAGCTGAATTGCTGTGGTTCCTAAATGCTTCCACTTTGTAATAATACCACTCACAGTTGATGGTGGACTATCTAGGAGGAAGGAAATTTCATGAACTAACTTGTTGCAACGCTGGAATTCAATGATCTCTTTATAACGACCCGTTCTTTCACAAATGTTTGTAAAGGCGACTGCATGACTAGGTGCTGGATTTTATACACCTGTGGCAATGGGGCTGAATGAAACACCTGAATTCAATGATTAGGAGGTGTGTCCCAATACTTTTGTCCATGAAGTGTATTTATTTTGTCATTTCTTTTTCTACTTTTACAACCTATTTGTTCAGTTTTACCTATGCCTCACTCATTACTCAAACCACCTGTAAAAATAGGACATGGATTGATCTTCTAATGACAGTTCCTTCCTTTCTATGCCAACACTACACCCCGACCTTGCCTTGACAAAGCGTGATCATGCAGACTAATTTAATACAAAAAAGCAGGCAGTAGTTTATGGCTCTTGGGGTAATTAGAATGGTTAAATTATTTTGACATGAACACTTGCAGTAGTTTAATTTTGATAGACCATAGCTGTAGACCTTCGGTGATTAAGGCGGCAAGCACTCTCCATCACTATGGGTAATTTGTGGTTGAGTTCTGTATTGTTGCAAGTCAACTGCTTCTAGGTTCTGACTTAGACTGTATTGGGTTCTTAACGGATCTTCTGGAACCCTGCACTTGTATATACTCTAAAGCAGGGGTCTCCAACACGCGGGCCGCATGTAGCTCCTGAGGCTGTCCTCTACATTAGTGCTCTAGCTCTGGTGTTTCCCCGGACATCACATTCTGGTCAGGAGGATCCCCTGACGTCACGGTCTATGGACCGTGATGTCAAGGGCTCCTCCAGCAGAGGAATCCCCGGCCAAAGCGGCACTCTCCCCAGAGGGCACTGTGGCGCTCTCCCCAATCCAATTTTACAGTTTAAGTAAGCACATGGAGTAAACTCGCAAATTTAATGAAAGTTTAAACCGAACAGTATTTTTATCCCCTTAAGGCAATTTTTTTTCAAAACTTACGTGTCCCTTTACGTGGTAATAACTTTGGAATGCTTTCACCTATCCAAGCGATTCTGAGATTTTCTCGTGACACATTGGACTAAAATTTGGCCGATGCATTCAGTGTTTATTTGTGAAAAACACCAAAATTTAGAGAATTTGTAAAAGTTTGCATTTTTCTAAATTTTTAAACGGATCTGCTTGTAAGACCAATAGTAATACCACATAAAATACTTCGTAATTAACGTTTCCCATATGTCTACTTTTATGTTGGCATTGTTTTTTGAACATTCTTTTATTTTTCTAGGACATTACAAGGCTTAGAACTTTAAGAGCAATTCCTCACATTTTCATGAAAATTTCAAAAGGCTATTTTTTTTTAGGGACCAGTTAAGTTGTAAAGGGACTTTGAGGGCACTATATATTAGAAACCCCCCATAAATCATCACATTTGAAAAACGGCACCCCTCAAATTATTAAAAACCGGCATTTAGAAAGTTTATTAACACTTAAAATCTGTAAATCTCACTGCCACTTTATTTTTTATTTTTTGCAGAAAATCAGTTTTAATCCTTTATTTTTCTGTAACACAATGTTTTACCAGAGAAACGCTACTTAATATTTATTGCCCAGGTTCTGCCGTTTTTAGAAATATCACACATGTGGCCCATGAGTGGTAATGGAATGAAAACACAGGCCTCAGAAGCAAAGGCGCACCTAGAGGATTTTGGCGCCTCCCTTTTTATTAGAGTATATTTTAGGCACCATGTCGGGTTTGAAGAGGTCTTGTGGTGCCAAAACACTAAAAGTGACCCCATTTTGAAAGCTACACCCCTCAGGGAATTTATCTAGGGGTATAGTTAGCATTTTGGCCCCACACGTTTTTTGCAGAAATTATTCGAAGTAGGCTGTGAAAATGAAAATCTAAATTTTTTTTTTTCCAATAAAATGTAGGTTTAGCTAACAAAAAATCATTTCCACAAGGACTAAAGGAGAAAAAGCACCCCAACATTTATAAAGAAAATTCTCCTGAGCACAGCAATATGTAGTTATAAACTGGTATTTGGGCACACGGCAGGGCTTAGAAGGGAAGAAGTTCTATTTGGCATTCAGATTTTGCTGGATTGGTTTGCGGCGCCATGTCGCATTTGCAAAGCCCCTGAGGGACAAACAGTGGAAACACCCCAAAAGTGACCCCATTTAGAAAGCTACACCCTCAAGGAACTTGTCTAAGGGTATAATTATCATATTGACCCCACAGGTTTTTTTTATCTGAATTTATTTGAATTAGGTCATATTTACTGGTATTTCAATTTATAATGTGGGGGCATGTGAGTTGTGAAAAGCAAATCAAAGTATATTAAAATGGTATACAAATAAAAAAATGATTAAGTCCTAGTGTGGTAAGCCTTGATGTAATCCTTTTATGCACGGTTTTTCGGGGCAGGTGTCGCACTGATAAGGGGTGTCCCTTCTTATGCCCCTTTTGCTACACACTCTACACCTTTTTTTGGGGATCTTCCCTTGTTTGGGGAACAATGCCGGCAAAGTGTTGCCCTGGTACAAAACAGGTGCCCTCTCTTTCAGCAGCTGTGCTTGGGCCCACTCCTGCCTGGTATTCAAACACAGGCACCTTGATGATCTCCCCTTGAAAATTAAGGAATGACCCTGTCCGGCCTGCACATTTGGGTAGCGCGTAAGCGTTCTACATTGCCATTTGTACCATGTGCACGGCCACCTTTTTGTACCACACCCTTGTTTTTCTCATGGCACTATACGGCTTCAGCACTTGATCTGAGAGATCAACCCCTCCCATTTACTTGTTATAGCCCACGATGCAATCTGTCATTGTGGTGCCACCCCGTACAGGGACAGGGGTGCGGCCGTTCCCATGTATTGTGGTCTAGAGAAGGACATCCCTCTTGTTCTTATACTCGACGAACAACACGTTCCCACTGCATAATGCCCTGCTCACCCCTTTTGACACATTGGCCAAGCAGTGTTTTAGGAAGGCCTCTCTAGTTTTAGGCACAGTGCCACATGCTGCAGTATTTCTGGTGGAGAGGCACCAAATCCCACACTATTTTCCCACTAACTCCCAGGACGGGGAGGGGGGCATTCTGGGGGTTCAATGCTGGGGTCCTTCCCTTCATAAACCTGAAACCTGTGTGTGTACCCTGAGCTAGTCTGGCACAGTTTGTACATTTTTATCTCATACCTTGCCCTTTTACTGTGCAGTTTTTATCAGAATTTTACGCTACGCTTAAAATGTACAAGGGACTCGTCTATTACAATGTTATTTTGGGGAGTATACGCTTCTTGAAATTTGGTGCAGAAATTGACTGGCATGATTTTTGAATAGGCTGTCATGTGGGGTCATCACACTGGTGCATTATCGTTATAATGCAAAAATTTAAGAATAGCTTCAAAGCGTGTCCGGGGCATTGCCATGCGGTAAAGTGTTGTACAAAACATCTTTACTCCGGCATTGACTGATCGTTGCTTCTTTACTAGCCCCATATGAAGCAGAGGGCCTCAAAATGTTATCTCCGCTGCATCTACAGGGGTCCACTTTAGGGGTCTAGCATATGATAACGTGAGGTTCTGGGCAATAAATTGGTCTGGGCCACCATTAAATTCACTAAATCCTAAAAACTTAAATCTATTCCTGTGAGGTCTTAAGTCTGAAAATGAGTTCCTGAGCTGCCTATGAATTCAGGGATCTGAGGCTCATAATTCTCGGGGGGGGGGGGGGGTTCGCTTATCTGGGGGGTAGCCTCAGCTGATGTCCTGGGTCGCCTTTGCGGGGGGTTCCTCATCACCAGATGATGAGGAGAAGATGTATGGGGCGAATTCTTTTTCTCCCTCGCTGGTGGAATCCGTGTCAGAGGCCAGGATGGCGTATGCCTCCTCTGCTGAACAGACCGTTTGGGATGATTGGGACATTTTTATTGGGGGGGGGGGTGTCTAGTTCATGAACACATGTAACATTGACTTTATTTTTACACGGGAGATTGTGTGCATTGTGCTTCTACACGTATATTTCAACATTGCTCAATGAAAGAAAAAAGAGAGGAAAGAAAATCATTTTTTTTTCTAAACTGTCAAGTATAAAAAAAAAAAAGTACTGAACAAACTTCAGTAAAATAAATTCTGGCAATATCAAACTGTAAAGAATTTCCGGACTACCTGACACTAAAATTTAGTGACGCTGAATCTGCTAAAAAAAACAAAACAACCAACCTGTAGTATAAATACTACTTCAGTAAATTTAGGCTAAAACTATAAAGCTACTCTATGTAAAATTTAGTGAACGAACTTCAGTAAAAAAACTGAATGTCAGTCACTAACTGACGCTAAATCTGTAACGCTATATATTCGTACGGAGTATAAAAATTATACTGCAGTAAATTTAGACAAACTATAAAGCTACAGTAACCACTGACCCTAAATGTAACACTATATTTTAGGTAAAAAACTGTAGTATAAGAAATAGTCTATAATTGACACTAACTTTAGAAAAATTGTATAGCTAAATTGACCTAAAATGCTATAATTTTTTTTTATTTATTAGTTTAGGGTAGCTAACCTATAGGTCCGCTCAGGGCCAGCCTTGGGTTGGATGGTTCCCTGCGCGGGACTCTCTGTTGCCACCCACTACACAAGCCAAAAATTAACCACATATATAGAAACGCGCGCACACACTGGAACATATATACTGTTCATACATAAAGACAGATATTTAGACATACAGGCAATTATACATACACATCTGGAATATATACGTACACGCACGCACGCAGATAAATACACAGACCGGAACATATATACAAGCACGAAGACACATTCACAAACAGACCCATATATACCCAATACAGATGATGATGATGTAGTAGATTTCACATGCAGTCCTATGTAACACCACATATAACACACAGTGATAACTCTGAGTACAGATAATATCCTAGATGATCACTAAACCCACAGACACATATAAACACACACAGGCATGTTTATATGGGGCCGGCGGGCTATATAGGGGTAGCGGGTCTATAGGGGGATTCACATACCTTTTTGTTTTATCTGGTCCACTTAAATATTGAACACACACTTTTACAAAGAGATATAAACACACACACACACACACACACACACACACAAACACACACACACACACACACACACACACACACACACACACACACACACACACACACACACACACACACACACACACATAGAAACACAGACCCTAACATATACACACAGATACTCACCATCTCTCCTTGCTTACATGATCACAGGCTTCGTGCAGGACAGGCTGTGGGCGGAGCTTCCTCCTCCAACAAATTACCACTGAGGCTGATTATGGACTCCGCACTCAGTGGCCGCAGGGTGCACACAAGAAAATGGTGGCGTAAAAACAGGCCCAAAATCTGTACCAAAAAATTAGCACAAATGCCAATCAGTGATGGCAGTCACTAATCAGTGCTCAGAGGCTGCAAGGTGCACACACACGGATGGTGCTGGCAGAAAACAAACAAAAAACAAAACCTGCAACCCAAATTGTTGTTGTTTTTTACCACAGATGCTGATCAGTTATGTCGGTCACTGATCAGCACGCAGTGGCCGCAGGGTGCACACGCTGAGATGGTGCAAAAAAGTCCTGTTTCAAAAATTGCTGATCAGTGCCCACAGGACGTACTCTGATGGGGCGGGGGGTCTGGGAAAGGGAAATTTAGGAATCCCTAGTGCTGCTGACAAAATTAATAAAAAAAATCAGCAGGAGCACAGACGCCGCGCAGAAGCGGAGGACGACGGTGGCAGCAGGATGCAAAAGAGGACGACGGCAGCAAGGGTAAGTATTCGGTTCAAAGACTATCACACCAGCTCTGCTCACCGTTCCTAACCGGAATGAGGTGAGCACAGCTGGTGCAGGGTGTTTGAAACGCCCGCCATGGCTATGATTGGTCAGTCTAGGCAGACCGACCAATGGTACCGATGGGGGGGGCACCATCACCATCATTAGACACGGTGATCACTTAACGCTCCAAGGTACACATACGTTGGATTGTGTTAAGTACCTAACGACAACGTACTAGTACGTTGGATGTTAAGGTGTTAAAGTAATGTAATCTTGTTATAGTCCTTCAAATAACCTACTTGATTAACAATAATTTAGTAGTATATAAAATTTGAAAGTAATGCGGCCCGTCAACTTCACATTTTTTTTCAATATGTGGCCCATTTGCCTGGCCGAGTTTGAGGCCCCTGCTCTACAGTGACCTGCAAACCCTGTATATGCCACGTAGAGTGTATCCTGGGTCCTGCAGACTTTAGAAGCTAGCTTGAATATTCAAGGAGTCAATTTGACTTTTTTAGTTGGCAGACCATAGAAACTTTCATAGACGTCTGTAGAAAGCATCACAAAAATGTAGTCGCCAGCATCAAATTGCCAGGGTACAATGGCTGCCTTTTAATCTGTTCAGTATTTCCATGAAATCGCATCTATTTTTAGGATTGGTGGCTTTAGGGAAGACCCTATAATATTTTGGTACCACAAAGCAGATAATACCCTGATTTATGTGGTATTTGTGCCCAGGGATTTCCTGGAGTATTTCTGGGAAATCCTCACGTTTCTTTTACACAAATAGAAAATATTTTCGTAATTCAAGCTTCTTCATCCAGAGATTTGTGTTTCATGGACTTTGAACTTGATAGGGACAGGTGCTATAATAGCGGCTGCTAAATGAACTTTCTATATTTGTATCTGAAAGAAGCCGTCTAATACCAGAACCATCTCTTTACTCTTTAATTGACAGGAAACCAGAATCCCATTTCCAAAACAAGGAACATTATGTTAATCAGGCAGCACACATTGATATCGGGTAACGGAGAGCATCTAGAGGACATCCAACCCTACCCGAACATGGCGAGGATTCACTCTGGTCTTTAAAGCACAACTTAGCAAGCATGGAACTTTAAGGGTATGTTCACATGGCCCATTTTCGGCTGTTTTTCGGGCCGTAAACGGCAAAAAAAAATCGGAAGCAGAACGCCTCCAAACATCTGCCCATTGATTGCAATGGGAAAAACGGCGTTCTGTTCCGACGGGCCGTTTTTTTATCGCGGCCGTTTTAAAAAACTGCCGTGAAAAAAGTGCAGGTCACTTCTTGGGACGTTTTTGGAGCCGTTTTTCATAGACTCTTGAAAACCGCTCCAAAAACGGCCATAAAAAACGCCGCGAAAAACGCGAGTTGCTCAAAACTTCTGAAAATCTGGAACTGTTTTTCCTTGAACACCGCTCCGTATTTTGAGACGTTTTTGACTCCTCGTGTGAACATACCCTTAGATTTGAAGACCATTTTTTCCTTTTTTTTTTTTTTTTCTTCCTTATCGTATGGGTGGTCTTTGTAGCATCCACCGTTTTTTGGTTAAAGCATCTTAGTCACTTTCCCATGGCTAGAACGTGAACTAAACCGAATGCTAAGAGTAACCGTATAATGGATCGTAGAATTAACCCACAATGCACAGCAGGCATCTCCATACTTCCCTTGACAAATTAAATGGATGAAGGACCAGCTCCAAAATAAGGAGGTCTCCTGAAAAATGTATATTACCCTTGTGATACATATAGTATACAAATAAGGGATGCAGATTGCATGTTTCCTCATTAAATCAGGTCTTGATGAACAACACACCTCTAATATGTGTGTGAAAATGGTTAATAAGAAGAAACCTCTTGGAAATATAAAAATGTATTGTTTCTTTATGAGAGAGAGGTTTTTACAGAAGCATTAAGAACATGTATGAAAATTGAGGTCACGTATAGCATTTGTGCATCCTATATAAATATACTTGGATTCAACAACTCTGGATGATGCTTAGGTCCCATTCACATCACGTTATTGCCTTCCGTTTATCTTGTACATTGCGAAAGTTCCCAACGTACATGATAAATATGTTCATAGGGCTCCATTATGCCGACTGAGTCCAAAAGAGGGTCCTTTTGGCCTCAGTCGGGCTAATATATGACGGAAACTTTTTTTGAAGGATGGAATAACTTTGTATGCTGGGCTATCCCATACTGAGGGATCCCACAAAAAACAACCCTGTATACCACATGGTATCTGTGTTTTTTACATCGGGGCCTAATGGTGATGGATGCCACGGTATGGTATCCGTACCTGGTATACGTTGGGACGAGGACTCCGGCTTTGCACAATTACCAACAAAAGTGTCCAAATATGGACGGTAAATCAGGAGCAGTTCAGGATTTCCCGGGCATAGGGCTAGCTCATGCACTGGTCAGGGACTATGGGCTAGGGAAGCTCTTGAAGTCGTTGTCTGTAAATGGACAGTGATGTCCAGAGCAGTGCTGGAGTCTCCAGGCAGTGCTAGTAGAAGCTCTAACCCGGGACTCTTGCCCGGTGAAAGCTCCTGACATCGCTGTTTATTTGTGGACAATGACTTCAGGAGTTTTCCCAGGGCCAGTCCTCGGGCGACGTATCCCATTGTATAGTTTAGTACAGTGGAATACTTTTGGACTTGATCGATAAGTCTGGAGTTTTCCCAACTTATACCTCTGACGGAAGGCCTTAACGTGATTGTAAATGGGGCCTTTATGTCCATAAACATCATTTCGCAAGTCAACGGCATATGCTTATTGGCCTGCCACGCTGAGTATTATTAGGTAGTTGGAGTCTATGGACTATAGACAGGTGAATATTGGGTTTTAGCTCCCATAGGCAGAGGTGTTTTATTGACTGCCTATTGATAAGACTTTTCCTCGTTCTTGTCCGACTTTCTGTGCCGGCAGGAAAGCCTAATTCTGGTCACCAGAAGTAGCCACTTGTTCACCCTGCATGGTCTGTTACCTGGCCCGGATAGAGCATTGAGTTTTTATATTGTTCTGTGTATGACCAGCTTGGGAAGGAAAAACTGCATCCATTGCATGTAGGTCACATCCTCTTTTAACATACTTTTGGCTCCTGGGAGCCCACATATAAGACCCCATTGCTTTACACGTTTATCACTTGGCGGTTTGTAAAACCTTCTTTACTGGGTGTGTTTTTAGTTTTTAACTTTTATTTGGAACCTACTGCAGGTACTTTAAACTGACTTGTCCGAAGTCTCAAGGAGAACCTTTAAGTAGGAAGCACTGGTCTATTTCCCGGAGCCAATTCCTTCAGGGATCCTTGCAGTTGCTGATTGTATATGTTTATAGTTGGACTGACTGCAAATGTGGTCTGCTTGGAGCCAGACAGGTATAAAATACTACTGGCTCCAGTATGAAGACAAGCCGCATTCTGTGCAATTGCAAAAAATAAATTCTCCTAAATGGTGCTTTCCTGAAAACACCTAGATACATTTTCCCCTGTAATATAAACAAGCTACATTCTCATTTCCTGTTTTTGTCTTTTTTTGGACTCTTGTAAATGATTTGTTGATTATATATATATTCTTTTCATTATGTTGGATGGCTGCACAAGACAAAACAGCTGCCTGGAATCTTCTGACTCCCCGATATCACAACAGCGTGTTATCACATGACTGATTTTGTGTAAAGTGTAATATATATATTTTTTTTTATTGAAGTATAGTCTCATAATGGCAAAACAGCTAAATGGTCACGCTGGGGATTGGCAACTATCTTCCTCTGCAAAATGTAGGTGCAGAAGTGCTGTTGGTGATCTTCAGCATGGTCACCTGCTACCGTGCTGGATATACATAACCGCGTGCACTTCCAGCATAGTCACCTTCGCTGGGTACTAATCTGCTATGCCCACTCATTCAGTCACTGCATAGACACCTCTGCACATTTTTTGCACTGCATAAAGTTCCGGATTACTAAATGGTCTGGATTATGAGAGGGTTATAGGATTCATGCTATACGTGGCTTGTTGCACAGACCCTGCACAGCAGCACATTATAGGCCCGTATTACAGACCCAAAGGCGCTCCTTGTCACTGTGTGTGGTTTCTGTAAAACAATTTTTTTTTTAAATGGCCAAGTTCATGAGGCCTTAATCAAAGGAGTGAAATAGTTGGCGATCTCTGATAAAGGTCCATTTACCTGAGCAGATATTCGTAATGCTACTCAATGGCTTACAGCAAAGTATTTACATACGTTATAGTCTGAATAATTGTTAAATAGGCAACTAAACTATGAATTTTTAATGGTATCCGCTATGTGACCGATCTATTCAGGTTTACGAAAGACCGATTTTATTTTTATGTTCGCATAAACCATTTTTTTTGGACAATCCATGGCTGTTTTATCGGTTAGTCTTTCAATCGCTTCACCTATTCCTATTAAAGGGGTTATGTGGTGACCAAAAATTATTAGCAGTGTACTCACTGCAGTATACGAGTACATTGCTAATATACATTCCAGTCCGCTGTCGCGCTAATTCTAAGATTTTCATAGATTTTTATAGCGCTGTCGGGCGACCGGAAGTCTAGTTGCACAGCCGCCTTTGATGACTGTACGACTCTTCTTTATGTGACCGGCCCCGCTGTACTCAATGTACAAACAGTACCTTTTGTAAATGGGTCTTAAGGCTGGGTTCACATGTTGTGTTTGTGTTCGTTTTTTGTTGCGCAAAAAAATAATTTTTTTATTAATTACCCATGCGGTTTACAAAGTGTTTCCGCTGTAATCTGATTTTACATTTTACTAGTCATCGGCATAGAGCTGAAACACTTTGTAAAACGCATGGGTAATTAAAAACGCTTTCGTTTTTTACATGCGTCCCCCAACAGTCCAAAAACGCAACATGTGAACCCAGCCTATGTCTACTTCAGGTTTTCCCAGATTCTTGATCTCTAACTTATTTTTTATTTTTTTTCTCATCAGACGCTAGATTTAAAGGAATTTTACTAGCTACCCTCAAATAAATATTTTGTGGTTAATTGAAGACTTGTAGAAAACCAAGAAAATGTGTTTTAATATAGAATCCTATACTGACATGATTTATTTTTATTTTTTTTCCCGTTATTGGACTTTTAAAAAAACTAATTTGGTTTTATTTTAGGGGGGGGGGGGGGAGTTTCATTCCCTGTTCTTTCTTACAAAAGGTAATTTACCATAACTTTTTCACCACTTTTGCAGTTTTCCATCCTCTAAGGCCTTATTTACACAAGCGTGTTAAACATCCGTGTGACGGCTGTTGAAGCAACGGCCGTCCCACAGACCTTTTGTAATTCAATGTGGCCGTTCACACAGCCGTTGTTTCAACGGACCGTGCGAAGGGTCCGTGAGAAAATAAGACATGTCCTATTTTTTTCACGCATCCCTCCATAGACTCCACTGTGGGGGATGCGAGACATCGCGTCCTGCAGCGCAGAGCACGGGTGCACCTCGGACGTGAAAAACTGCCGTTTTTCAAATCCGGGATGCGCCACGCTCGTGTACATAAGGCCTAACTGTAAGGCTTCCTGCCGTGCCAGTCACGGTCAAATATTCCGGCCAGTTTAAAAGAAAGATGTCCCTAGCTTCAGTATCTTTATTAACAGCCCTAGAAGTTGGCCTGACCTATACTAGAGCCGCAGGAATCGGTGCGTCCTGAGAGATGAGAAGAATAATTTTCTTCCCATAAGATTCTAGGTCTTGTGTCCGCGGACTTGCATGAATTCTGATTTATGTATATCTGAAGCGCTGTATATTACGTTGCTAGTCTACCATGCGCTCATCTGTTGTGATTCAATCTCCAAGTTGCCGTTTCGAATACCCTGCTGGGACTGCGGCATTAAATTTGGTACAGCTCTGAGAATAAAGATCACTGGCGGCTCTGTGTATGGCTTAGCGGAGCTTTTCAATGAATGAATGTGAGAATTAAAGAGTTTGTCACCGATAGCACACGACCTTCAGTTTGCCCTTCACAGTGTGAGGCTGAGCTATGAAAGGAGCAACCGTGAGTAAGTTTCTCTCGCATTCTCTTCCATAGCTTAGTGCTTTTTCCTGACATATTGTTTTCCTCTTCCCTCCTGTATGGTTTGATGGGGGAGCTGAAAAGTCCGTGCTCTGTTCCTGAAAAATCTCTGCTGCGTGACCATATTGTTAACTTTGCAATAGGGACGTTATGGAATTCACAACTGATGGTGATCTATATGTGAACATAATGGGATCATGTCTAAGAACTGCGTTTTCTTTTCAAGTTTAGAAAATTTATGTATTGTGGGTGCAATTTACCAGCCCACACGCCTTGAATTCCATCCAGTTCCAAATTAGCTTTTAAAAATAATGTTATGAGTACGAGCAGCTCGGAGGAGTAAAAACACACAGACACGTTACTGTATGAAAATCCTTCTCCTTTATTCTTATCAGCACGTATATTTATACTCCGACAATAACACGTTTTCAACAACAAATGAGTCAGAAAGTTTAGATAAAGTTCCAGAACTTAATTGGCTCTTGGGGGGGCCGTTCCCTTATCTTCCCAATTATTGCTGCGTAGGCTCTGCACCCGGCCCTATGACTCTCCATTTTAATTCTTATTATTACTGCGTAGTACTTTGCACACGGCCTACTGCCTTAAAGTCCCAGAGCATCTACCTTCTAATATAACTAACTTGTACAAGCATATAAAGATATGAGTATATAAGGTATACAGTAAGTCTAAAACACTTTGGAAAATATTTTTGCTTTCACATATACTTGTGACGTATACACACAAAAAAAAAAAATCAAATTATTTTTTATTTTTTTGCATAATGACCAACTATGTTTTATAAAGTCTTTAATGGTTGTATCTAAACATTGAAATATTGCAATATGCCTATGTATGTATATGGCGGTAGTATATGCTCCCATTTTTTTAAAGACGGAATTATGACCTTTCCCACCATGGATACCATTCATTCATAAGCAATTTGTATATATGATTGGAAAATTCCAATGTTGCTGGATGGTTCCAAGCCCCATAGTATAAATGGCTGAGGAGAAGTAAAGTTATCCAGTCCTCCTCGAGTCTCAAATATTATGCCATTGTTCAGTGACTTTAAAAATTTGTTCTGGAATACCGTACAGAATAGCTCTAAAGGAGTAGCCGCTATTTGCCCCTTTAGAGCTAATCTCTGTACAATAATGCGTCTGTAGTTTGAATCTGCAATTACGGATCCGTAATTGCAGATAAAACACTGACACATTTATTTCTATTGGCCACGGACACCTTCCCGTATATTCACAGGTCTGTCCAGACCGTAGAAATTAGCTGCAAAAAATGGGATACGTCCTATTTCGCAATTATGGACCGTGCTCCTAAACTTATTACTTTGAGCACGATCCGCAAATACGGATAACACACTGCGCCCCATTCGGCAGCGTATTTACTGACCGTAAATTCTACGCGGTCGTGTACATGTGGGCCCTTAGTCAGGGATCCATCAGCAATCTAATGTCTGTGGATGCTGCCAGATGGTTCTGTGGTAGAAGGATTAATCGGACAGAATTTTTTTTCCTTTTCTTTCTGGTCCATTTTTTAACCTATGTGATAAGTCGCATATTCTTCCCCTGCTCTATTAAAAGAACATCCACCACTTTCAACTAAAGAGTCTCTGTCACCAGATTATAAGTGCCCTATCTCCTACATAATCTGATCGGCGCTGTAATGTAGATAACCGCAGTGGTTTTTATGTTGAAAAACTATCATTTTTTTAGCAAGTTATGAACAATATTAGATTTATGCTAATGAGTTTCTTAATAGGCAACTGGGCATGTTTTTACTTTTTACCAACTGGGCGTTGTACAGAGGAGTGTATGACGCTGACCAATCACTGACCAATCAGCGTCATACACTTCTCATCGTTCCAGCCCAGCTTCTTACTGCACAATCACGCTGTAACAATGGGCTGGAACAATGAGACCTGTATGACGCTGATTGGTCAGCGTCATACACTCCTGTACAACGCCCATTTGGTAAAAAGTAAAAACACGCCCAGTTGTCTATTAAGAAACTAATTGGCATAAATCTAGAATTGTTCATAACTTGCTCAAAAATCGTTTTTCAAAATAAAAACCACGGCTGTTCTCTACATTACAGCGCCAATCAGATTATGTAGGAGATAGGACACTTATAATCTGGTGACGGAGCCTCTTTAATTTTATAGCCAGTTTTAAGGTAATCTTAAATGGCCATAGACATGATTTTTATATTTTTTTTTTTACTTCTAATTTTCTCTTGGCTAATCTACACCAGAGGTATCTTCTAGCCACTTCTCTCCCTTCATATAAATAACATGTCCGAGCCGAACTAACGTGTTATTGCAGGAGTTGGGGAAATAGAGGTTGGCTGAACCGGTCATGTGTGGTGTTTTTCAGTAGCTGAATGCTCCGTCCCAGGTATTTTGTGCCTTTTTTGTTTCTCCATTACGTTTTTGTTTTTTTTTTCTAATCGGGTCTTAATAAGCTCTTGCCCTGGAATATTGCCATAACTGTCATTTATACGGTCATGTCTGCACTGAGAATTGGAAACTTGAGATCGATAGGGGGATCCCTGGACCAAAAAAGTCTTGTTTTGGGAAAGCTTACTAAAAAATGAAGGGTGTGTGTATATGGCCTTAAAATTGGGTCAAATTATATATATATATATACATACATACATACATACATACATACATACATACATACATACACGCTGCAGTGAGACTAAAAATTTTTTTTGCAGAGTTTCTAGCACACTCTGAATGATCTCATGTTATCAGTCGGCTATGCTAGTGGGGGCTGCACCTAAATGTCTATGAGCCTCCGAACCCTAAGCCTAAATTCCACTCTCTGTATACAGCTGTCTTATAAAGCCGGGACCCCTGGGAGTCTAAGTCTTTTATTGAACCGTCTGCACTGTGTTCTCGCCGCAGATTAAGCTGCTTTTTATTTTTAGGAGGGCGTGTCCTGGAATTCTCAGTTACTGAAAAGTGACACGCTCAGTGTGTGTCTGACATTTCCCAGAATCCCCGGCTTCAGCTGAGGCACGTGGGCCTTTACGACAGGTGCAAGAGTCCCCAGCTGACAAAACATAGAGGCTCAAGTGATATATTTGGGAATTTTAGAGAAATAATGGCATTTACTTTCTATTCCTGCAATGTTCGGTTATTATATGGTCGATGGTATATTTCTGGGGGTCATATACTAAAAATATTCTTTTGACGCTCTCTGGCTCTATATTGCAAAAGCGCCATTTTAAATACTGAATTACAGCATTTTCCACCTTTTTTTTTTAAATTTTATTTTATCCTTTAATCTTTTTAATTCATGAGCACCAACGTTCCTTTATGGCCTTGACTTTTCTCCAGTTGGTTCGGTTCTCTGCCTCTTTGTGTTGGTTTTCATTATGGGGAAGAAGCCGAGCAAGAAAATTAGCGGCAGGTTAATTACCACGGCTGTGTTTAGAGGAAACCATCTGTTTGGTCATTAGTCCCGATCAGCAGTCATTAATTGAGTCATGTCTCATTAAGGATTCTGTATTATCTTGTCGGAGGCCATGATGGAAGATTATTTCACTACCACAGTTGTCTTATTTCCGCTGGAGTTCTGCAGATGTTTGGTAAACACGCTGCCGTCCAAATAGTCTCCGCATTTCCTGCTGCGTGCTGCAGGAGAGAATATATAGCGGTAATAAAGGGTCTGTCAATTCCAAATATTCATCCCACCACTGCCCATCCTCTATATAATCCCCTGACCTCCAGAACTTGAAAAAAAAATCTGCAGTGGAATCCTTAAATACCAATAGTAGTGATACCAAATAACAACTGTGATGAGGATTCAAGAAATAAAATTTTAAAAAATAAATATATATATAATTACATTTAATATGGCCATGGTGTCTCCTAGCATTTCCCATATTCCAGACCCAAAATAGTTTCCTGTGCTGCTGTATGGTGCCTCCGTTAGCATTACTTCTAGGGGCTTCGTGCCCTTGTATAAAATCAGCAGCTCTCAGAGCTGTGGTATGGACACATAGCAGACCTATGGGCGCTGTATTACAGAGCTGTACAACATGGATTTCTAATACAGCCTTCTGTATGAGCACTTGAGTACGCCAGAATCACACAGTTGAGTGCAGATTTTTTTTTTTTTTATAGTTTTTAATTACTTTAAAAAAATAATAATTCAACCAAAGCCAGGGGTGGATCATAAAGAAAAGACAGACACTATTTCACATCAAAAACTGGGAGCCTGAACTTATACTTCTCTTTTTTTGGATGCAATCCCATGTAAAAACGTACAAAAATGTGCATCGGAAAAGCCTATTCGTATTAGATGAAAGTCGGCCAAACCCACCAATATTTTAGCATTATGAAGTGTCCTGCGCTTTTCCTGCTAGCGCCTTCCTGTTCCCTCCCCCTCTTCCCTCAGCTAAGCTACTGTGTCACCGTGCATTGAGCATCCGAAGCGTGCAATGGACGCGAGACCGTGATCGGCGCAGGATTCGGGTGAAGCGGCAACTGGCGCAGTGGCTTGACTGAGGGAACGGGGAGGCGCTAAAAGAAAAAGTGCAGGACATTTCCTGCTACGGAGGACTCTATGTAACTAATCCGCATAGAGTGTGTGTGGAGGCATTAGGGCTTGTCCACACGTAACGGAATTGCTGCAGAAAATGTCTGCAGCAGTTTAGTTGACAGTAGCAGACATTCCACTACGGCAAAAAAGCACCATTTCCTGCGGTTTTAACTGCAGAAAATTGGTGCGTATTTTGCTGCATTTTTCTCAATGTTGGGAGATGGCGACATCTCCTCTGGAAAACGCAGCAATTCAGTCCACTTTCGCAGCAGGAATAGACATTCTGCGGTACAAAAAATACGCACCGCAGGTCAACTTCTGGTCGGAATATTTACGCAGCGTGTGGATGACATTTGTTAAATCTCACCCACTTCCGTCCGCAGTTCCGGACGGAAAATATGCAGAAATTCCGCTACGTGTGGACGAGACCTTAAGGTTGATGTTTGCCATTTTGAAAGAACCAAGACGTCTAATAAAGCTGTGTGGCCAATGCTTTACACCATACCAGACCAGCGGTGTAAACACTGGTGGCAGACTCCCTTTAACATGTGTCTACTGCATTTTTTTCTGAGCTTTGTTTTTCCTGAAAAAAAAATCTACATCGATATTTGGTCGTTTACATATAATTTTTATAGATTGAAATTATGTATCTCTTCCATTACACTGGGTATTACCATGTCCTCCATTCCTGGTATAGGGTTAAGCAGGGCTTGTGGTCCAGCATGTGATGAACATGCAGGAATGTAGGCGTTTTCCATCTGACCTCTGAACCCACTTTATTAAAGAAATGAATGGATGACTTCTCTTCAGGGTCATCTGTGAAGGTCACCAGTTCAGCAGTGGTAATGACTGGAAATCTAGCCTATGATCTGCAATTAATTAGCCCCAGTGTAATTGCAGAGGAAATAAGACGACATAAAGCAGACCCTTCTGAACACTGATCGTAATGGTCATGGCAGTCACGAAAGCTGCGTACATGTTCACATGCAGTCACCCAAAGTTCTCGTGTATATTCGAAGCCTTTTATTCGAAACTTCTCCCTCCCATTTCTTGCATGTCCCGGCAGTTCACAAAGACTTGGATCACAAACGTATTTTGTCAGTTCAGGGCGTGCACGCACAGGTCTCTTGTGCGGTCCGTGATCCTTTATTACTGGATGTCACAATACATTGATCATTAGTTATTGAGTCACTATTTCATAACACAACATTGTGCGTTATGCAAGTTTACTTTTCCCACCCGAGTCAATGGGAAGTTGTTCTACTGTCGTCCCACAATGTGATTTGTCATTGAATTCTGTTTGTGTCACTCAGTTTGTTTGCTGTTACTTTTGCACAATGGGAGTCATGTATTTATAGCACTTATTGTACAACACATCAATTTAGTGTATGTACTGAAAATGGCGGTGTCTGCGACATCTATTTACAATATTTTGAAGCTTTTTATAAGTTTGTTGCAGTTTGGGCCCCAGGAAGCTTTTATATCCGGGATGTACGTATACATTTAATGTAAATAACTATGATGAGTTGATCTCCATGTCCAGTATGGCACTGGTACAACTGCCTAGTCTACTGGGAATGGGGTTTCGCTCAATATAGCGCTAATTTTTTAGGCCGATCAAAACATTTCAGCTGTTGTCCAGATTAAATGAGGAGTAGAGCTATGGGTTTCAATTTGATCACTTACATGGATCTTGCATGTTCTCAAATTTGTTCAAATGTTTTACCATTTATTTCTCTGTGATTGGGATGTCGCAGCTATAAACATGTATTGACTAACCAGTTGTTACCTTCCCGGTTCCTTGAGAAATACTCTTTTTCTTGTTTTATATCTGTTTTGGGAAAGCTGAGTGACCACTAATAGTGTGACTTGTTTCCGCTGGAGTTGCCTGGAGCAGCTATATTGGTAACATACTTCCCAACTTTCAATGACTTGCAAAGAGGGATAAGTCATGTAGCAATTTTTTTTTATGCTAAGCCACGCCTCTAACCCTGCCCAATCCTTGTCCATACACACCCAGTTCCCATTGTGCCCCCCCCCCCCACAGTATCATACCCCCATAGTACTCCCTACAGACTGGGCCCCATATCAAACTTTTAACTGACACACACAGCCCCCCTATTGTAGATTATGCCATACAGCCCCCCACCTTCCCCCTTGTGGACGGTGTGCCATACAGCCCCCCACCTTCCCCCTTGTGGACGGTGTGCCATACAGCCTTCCCCCTTGTGGACGGTGTGCCTTACAGCCCCCCACCTTCCCCCTTGTGGACGGTGTTCCATACAGCCCCCCACCTTCCCCCTTGTGGACGGTGTGCCATACAGCCCCCCACCTTCCCCCTTGTGGACGGTGTGCCATACAGCCCCCCACCTTCCCCCTTGTGGACGGTGTGCCATACAGCCCCCCACCTTCCCACTTGTGGACTGTGTGCCATACAGCCCCCCACCTTCCCCCTTGTGGACTGTGTGCCATACAGCCCTCCACGTGTGTGTGTGTGTGTGTGTGTGTGTGTGTGTGTGTGTGTGTGTGTGTGTGTGTGTGTGTGTGTGTGTATTCATTCGTACTTACATACATACATACATACATTTCATTCAGACAGGCGTCCGGGTGAATGCTGGAGCAGGAAGCTGTGAACTCATTGGATTCAACCTTATCTGCGTCCTGAGAATGCAGATACAGTTGAAACCGGGACATGCCGCCGACATTCAGGAAAGAAAAAAATCTTATTTGGCTGTTTTTCATGTGTTTCTAACAACCTGACAGAAGAGGGCAAATCAGGGGCTTCTATTTACATGATTTTTTATATATTTTAAGGTACATGCTCCTGTTTTGACTTTTGCTTGTGTTTAACTATGTATGGATTAACTTTAGCTCTAAACATCCTCATTTACTGTGTGGGTTGTAATTCCACAAATTCTCAATGTTGTGTGTCTTCCTCGTTCTTTATGGCAGAGGCATGAATGAGGAGGAAGTTTAGTTACACAGTAATAAGGGTTGGAAGTTTGACCCCCGGTCCAGTCTTCTTTCCCGTCACGCTCCTTGCTCTGATCATCTTGTTGCTTTGTTCCTTGCCTAATGCATAGAGTTGTTCTGAAAAGACTACAGTCCATTAACCATTAGACGAGCCTGTCACACCTCAGACCTAGAAAGAATGCACAATAGAGTACTCTGCATTCACCGGCCCTCGCCATTATCTGCCGCAACGTACAAATTGAATAGTCCTGGAACGCTAGGTCTCCTATTAAAATGCCATACATATTAATAAATAGGCAGGGATCTATTTAGTAGTAAGTAGGCCTCATTATATTCGGAGAGGCTTCTGCTGTAAGCTTAGCTGGGGTTTCTGAAATATGCAGGTTATTGGCATGAAAATGC
Organism: Rhinoderma darwinii; assembly: GCF_050947455.1. Taxonomy (NCBI): domain Eukaryota; kingdom Metazoa; phylum Chordata; class Amphibia; order Anura; family Rhinodermatidae; genus Rhinoderma; species Rhinoderma darwinii. The sequence continues at coordinate 66,778,880 of NC_134690.1, forward strand.
TTGAGCAGAACTGTTAATACAGTATTCAGTTCTCGGCGACCGTGCATATATTCGAGGCATCCCTACTGTGTAATGGGGTTAACCCACTGAGCCAGGGAACCTAAAATACAAGCTGGTTTTACGAGAGGGTCACTGTGGTTGTTAGTTAGAATTTTCCCATAACCGCAGACGTTGTTACCTGAAATGAGCCTGTTCACACGACGTGTATTTTGGCGTGATTTACGCATCAAAATCTGCATCAAACGCTTCATTAAGTTTTCCATTCAAATCCATGTCAAATCGCACAGTTAAAGAGGCTCTGTCACCAGATTATAAGTGCCCTATCTCCTACATAATCTGTTTGGTGCTGTAATATAGATAACCATGGTTTTTATTTTTGAGCAATTTTTGATTTCTTAATAGACAGCTGGGCGTGTTTTTACTTTTTACCAACTGGACATTGTGGAGAGAAGTGTATGACGCTGACCAATGCATGTCATACACTTCTCATTGTTCCAGATCGTTGTTAGGCCTTATTTACACGAGCGTTGCGCACCTCGGACGTGAAAAACGACACTTTTTCACGGCCGAGGTGCATCCGTGCTCGGCGCTGCGGGACGCGATGTCTCGCATCCCGCATAGAGGAGTCTATGGAGTGATGCGTGAAAAGATAGGAAAAAATTGCTAAAAAATGATCGTTTTTCAAAATAAAAGCCACTGCTGTTATCCACATTACAGCGCCGATCAGATTATGTAGACCGGCACTTATAATCTGGTGACAGAGCCTCTTTAATACATGTGAGGTTTTTTAATGAAAGCGTAGTTAAAAAAAAACGCGTAGTGTAAAAAAGCGTCAGGTCAATTCTTTGACGCGTAAAACTTGCCGAACACGCTCCAAATGTTCCTACGGTCAATGAAAGTCCTAATTTCACGCACAAAACGCGTCATAAACCTATGGAAAACCTCAAAAAGCCTGTATTTTTGAAAAAGCTCTTCGCAAGAAACGCTAGCGTATTTTACAACTTTTTGGGGTTTTTTTGAACGGCACGCGAAGGTGCCCTTACTGTAAGTTCTATTGAGGACGTCAACAGCCAAGTTACAGCAATTCATTCCTTACAATATTGGAAAAATGAAAACAAAGAAATTTAATGCTATTCCACCAGAATCTTTAAACCTGGATGGAGCGGAAATGCAATCCTCGGTGGCAGCCAAATTGTGGTGTAGTTATTGAAGTTGCACCTTCCAGTCTAAAGGACCCAAAGCGCCCGTTCACATGTGCAGGATTTACCACAGATTTTGGTGTGGATTCCGCGTCCATCTACATCAAATCATATGACCATCCGCGTTCAGTGCATGTTTGGAGGGGGTGATAAGATATTATCGTGTCTAATTCCCTCATTTCAATGCCACCCTATTCCCAATTTCTGCAGCAGTCCATAATGCTTAACGGTGCACTATCCATCTCCTGTGGAATCTAATGGGCGCCAGATGGCTCGATCATTACCGCAGTGCCTTCTATCGAAGATGGAAAGTTTTTAATAGCGTTTTAATGTATTCTTTAAAATATCATAAAGTGTGAACAGAGCGGAAGCTGAATGTCTTTCCTATACCAGCAGGATCTGCTATAACACTGCCCCCTATAGATAACAAAAATTGTTTTGAATGGGTATGAGAATTTCACAGAAAATACACCGAGCACAATTGCGCATTATGTATCTGGCTGTTTGCAGCGATGCTGTGGCTTTGAATTTGATCTGGGTAACGTTTGCGTGGATTTTGCATGTTCTCAAATTCAGTAGACTGTTTTACCATTTGTTTCTTTAGGATTGTAATAGTTGCACAGAAATCACGCACACCATACCCACATAGTATATACAGAGCTTGTCTAGAATATACTGGTTATTTGTGCCCTAACTAATACCCTCGGAGACCGACAACCCTTAAAGGGGAACAAAAAAAAAATATTAGTAAAAAAAAGTTATGACCAATGCTTACATTCCTCTCCCTTGCTCATGTTTATCCAAAAAGTACGGGTTGGGACTAAGGCGGCTTTGTTCCTCTAGGAGGCAGCTGTCCATCACTGCTGTCTGCTTGGGGAGCAAGCATTTTGATAAACATGTCATTAGTACAGGCTGGTCCTAAAGGGGGCTGTGTTCCTCCTAAAACAATTTGTGTACTTAATGGAATATTGCCGCATAATGGCTTTAACACTCACAATAAAACCTCTCAGGAAGTTCTTTTATGACTGCCCTATTGTTTATTGCAGAATAATTGATTGTTTATAGACGCAAGTGCTCATGAATTGCTTGTACTGTATGTAACGCTTTCCTTGTGGCCGGGGTTCTCAAATGGGTACATGAACCCCACCGGTGGAAACCTCCGACGCACTCAAGTGCTACTGGAGCCTGTAACCATAAAACGCCAATGGACTCGTGTATCAGTCTGTTTATCAATGACATATGTTGGAAAAGGCTTGAAATGTGCAGCTTATTTCTACATGTATTGGACCATTTTTCTTCCAACATACCAATATGAATTTTGTTTCTACTCTTAAGAAGGGGTGTGGGTAGGTCTTTGTGTCGAGATAATCCTATCAGCAGAGACGTAACGTGTAGCTTCTCGGCCCCAATACAAAATCTGTAATTGACCCCCCCCCCCCACCTACCATGTTCAACTTTATATTAAAAATAATATCTCTGGCAGAGGGGCCTGGTGCGACTATGACCCTGTCAATCGGTATCCTTTATACGTCACAGGAGCCTGTAGATAGTCTGGCTTAGACTCCGCCCATCAAATAGGCCACACCTGAAGTCGTGTATTGCTTTAAGGCCGGAGTCACACGAGCGTGTTCGGTCCATGATATACAGACCGTATGTCGGCAGGATTTCCCGGACCAAACACACTTCAGGGAGCCGGGCTCCTACCGTCATGTAATCCTGTTTTCAGTACGGGACAGTTTTCCCGCAGGGACACCTGGCGTAATGTATGATTAGAACACTAGGAACACGGCTCCCTGAACGGTGTTCGGTCGTGGAAATACCCCGTATATTACAGACCGAACACGCTCCTGTGATTCCGGCCTAAAGGCTATGTGCACCCTTTTGACTTTTATTGAAAAAATTTTTTTGCTTTTTACGATACAGCTTCTATATATCCTGTATACGTAGAAGCTGGGTTGTTCCCTCTCAGCTGATTCCGTCAGTTTAGTTGATTAACTTAGATGTGTTTGATATTAGGTGGATCTTTTGTGTCAGACACACAGGACCCACTCTCAGCTGAGCCGTCAGTTCAGCTGGACTGATGGAATTGTCTGAGCGAGAATGATACAGCTTTTATGTATACAGTATATCGTGAAAAGTGGAAAAAAAATAAAAAAATTTTGAGCGCATAAAGTACAAAAACCATTGATATAATAAAAAAAATACATAGCCTTTAAAACGTTTGCCTGCTCTTTACGAAATACAGAAAGGCATTGCAGTGCACTCTTCAGATCATCTAGCACCCTCTGCAGCCTTCCCCTTGTCCATCTGAGTTTCCTCATTTAACCCCCACAGCACTGAAAATGAGTGCCAAATAACGAGACAGCTCATCGATCAGTGCTTGTTTGCTCCTCTTCACAAGGAGCGATGATCGGTTATGTATGTGGCTGAGCGATTGTTACCACCATTGTTCGTCTCCACGCCTTCCCATCGTGTCCGCTTCACATCTCCCTATTTACACACAGATGAGCTGCCGATATACAAAGATGAGCTGCCGACTAGCGACCATTTAATTGGCCGTGTTAATTAGCAGATCCTCTCATGATTGAGCATTTGTTCGCTCATCAACTCATCGTTGCCAAGTTTACACAGGGCAATGATCAGGAACGAGCGTTCGTATGGACGCTCGTTGGCCCGCTTAACATATAAGTACTCTGCATATGAATACAGAGACCCTTCCTCAGATCCATCTATAGGCACATTAATTCGGCCCTGGTATCCACCTACTATAAAAGTTACCTCTGCCAATGAAATGATGAACATGCCTGATACTCTAGGCCAGTCTTACAATCTTCTACCAAGTTCTGGTCGCAACTAATTTTGTCTTGCACAAAACTTGAGTGATCTAAAAACCGCATGGAGCTTTTATATGGCCCATCACATGCCCCGAGAACCACCTGTACAGCTTCTGCTGTGCTCTTGTATGGACTAGCTCTAGAAGTGCCTTATTTTATTGAGAAGGATTAGGTTTTATATAATTTGGGAACTTGTTCCGTGCCCATAACGGACTATGGGCATGATACTCATGATCTATTATATGAATCTACAATTCTACTGCATATTGCTGCTTCTAATAGTTTACCACCCCCAGAACATGTTACATTGGTGTATCGCAATACCGGAATCCTCTCAAGTCTTGATGTACATGTTTGACGCACTATACAATCAGTGAGGGTCTCCCACGTAGCGGGGTCAGTGGCGCTTTAGTGAGTGGGCTGCAGGAATGTTGTTAAACAAAAACAGCAGGTTATTTAGGGAAGAGTTATGTAGCCTTTAAAATGAAATGTCTGAACAAACTCCTTGCATGCCCTGTGGATTTCTGAACTGCTTGGCTTGTTGTTTTTCTTTGTCCAGAGAATGTGCCATTGAAAATACGACCATAATTCATTTTTATGGGCAAGTAAACTGACCAGGTTTTCCATAAAGGCTGCAATAGCATGAAAAATAAAGAGACCCCTTCTCTGAATAAAGGCAAATTACAACTAGCATGTAAGTGACTTGTGTAGTCATCACCATAGGGTGAGCATTATTATTTAAATATATTCATACACAGGAAAGTTTGGGATTGCACCCGTAATGCAGACACTTTTGTTGGCAGCCTCAGGCGTGTGTGTGTGTGTGTGTGTGTGTGTGTGTGTGTGTGTGTATATATATATATATATATATATATATATATATATATATATATATATAAATTTTTTTATTTTTTTTTCCCCGAGAGAGAGAAGCAGCACCCTGCGTCAAATTTCACCACGGTAATGGGTGCAAGCAGGTAATCCAGATCCGTGGATTATGAGAGAGAAGTAGAAGAGATCCCACAGCACTCCAATGGTTCAAAAAAGCGTGTAGTTTTATTCAGTCAACAGCTGCAACGTTTCCATCCTGCTATAGGAACTTTTACATGCTTGAAAAATGTCCTATAGCAGGATGGAAACGTTGCAGCTGTTGACTGAATAAAACAACACACTTTTTTGAACCATTGGAGTGTTGTGGGATTGATATATATACTAAATCTATTTACAATAGTGCGGTTCTTAGAAGGCCTGTGACTGCAAATTTATACAGCACAAAAGAAATGGCGACCGTACACTGCGAACACTAATGCCACCTGAGCCACTAAATAGAATTATGCATTACTGCCATGACGTGGGTACCTGCACTCCTCCCATTCGGCCCAGGGTGATTTTAATTCGTTCAATGCTGGTACTTACCATCCCCAAGTATATGTAGGCTTCTGGGTGTATGTGCAGCGTAGGTTACCACCTCATAGAGGTCGCCTTGTCATGGCAGGGGGGGCTCACACACTTTGATCAAAATGTGCGCTAAGAACCTCACTATTGTAAGTAGATTTAGCAGTAATGCATATTTATTTATGTTTAGTGGTTTAGGTGACATTGGTGTTCGCAGTGTGCTGTTGCCATTTTCTTGTGTGCTGTATAAATTTGCAGTCACAGGCGTACTTGCACCTGTATACACATTTTGTTTCCCTTTTATATAGAATGTGCTGTTCAAATTATATATATTTTTTTTGTTTTTACTACTTGTAGAAGTTTACCTTTATCAAACCTAGACGTTGCTGTCCCTTAAAGTGAATCTACCAATTACATTTTTCCTAAAAACCCTCCAGCATAAATGATCTGGAGCACTTTCTTAATATACTTGATAAGGCTACGGTTCTCTCTTTCTTTAGTACTTAGCACATTTTCTACACACACTCATAAAAAATCTCACCTGCCTGTAGCCACCAGTAGGGGTCCTCTCTGTTTGTTTTGATGCTCCAATTACCTAAATACGAGCCACATACAGGTCTGACCATCCCCTTGGTGCTGAACAGTGGGACCTGTGGACATGTAAGGAAAAATAAGCAAAGAGGATGAAGTGGTATGCGTGGCACATCATCAACTCTTTGGGACTTGAGCGTCTGTGGGAGACCCTGAAAAATTATCTGCATCTAAAAACCTGGTTGGATTTTTGCAGCGTTCAAGTAATTTATTGGTTCATATGTAGATATTATGCTCATTTTTATATAGCTTATGGGAAGAAAAATTCTTCCCCCCTCCCCCCCAACAATAGCGGTTTAGCTATGACCTTATTGGTCATTCACGAATTAACCATTTAAAACTAGCGGAAAAGATAGGCTCTTAGCAGCCAATCGGGTCAATGATGACACTTTTTTTTAGTATTTTACATTATTTACTATGAGGTGAAGCAGAAAACTGCAAAAATATTTGAGGTAGTATGGCGGTCTGCCGGTAAACTAAAGCAAAATGAACAAGTGAAGTTGGTTATACTGGTTTTAGCCGTAGTTGTAATGGATTCTGTTTTGAGGAAGTTCAGTTGGGGATATTCTGGATATTTAGTGTACATTTTTACCAGTGTTTTTGCAGTTCCTTTCTCGTAAATATTCAGAATGACTGACTGTTTTATTCTTTCTACAATGGATTATAAAAGACTCAAAGTCTACAGGACTTTCCATACAACGTAAATATGGAAGTATACCAAAAATATGGGACCGGATCACTGTTACTGGTTACCTCAGATAAAGCCCTCGGAGTTCAAACACCGGGGTATAAAAAAATACGTGTTTGCACCTTCCAGATGTCTCCTATTATTGCATGTTTGTCGCACTTAATGGTTTCCAAAAAATGTTTTAACCATACAAATTAAAGAGGTTGTCCAGGATTACAAAACCATGGCTGCTTCCTTCCAAAAACCACACCACACCTGTTCATGGGTTGTTTCTGGTATTGTATCTCCGCTTTATTAAAGGAAAAAGAACTAGGCTGCAATACCACACACAACATTGGACAGGTGTGGGAACTTTTTTTATTATTACTACTACTATAATACTAATTGCCCATAGCATTCAGGTAAAGTTCTTGGTCCTTGAATGTAAAAGGGTTGTCCCCTCTAGACAAGTCTTAATAATCCACCGTAACATCTGGAGTTCAGCTGCCATCACTTAGGAAGCTGCAGGCGGACCGACAATAAATTGGTTGTGCCAAGACCGCCAGAGTCCGAGCTGCTCGCTGTAGCACCTCTTTGCTCTAGCTAATAGAGGTCCTGAGAGGGACTGACTTTACCCTCAGGGTACGGTTGGATATATAGTAAGGTTCAGATTTACCAGGGCTGCTGCAGTCAATCTTGGCTGTGTTTGTCAGCTTATTTTAATTATTGACTTATATTTTCCTCCCTCACCCCAAAAAACATACCGATAGGGAATTTAGATTGTGAACCCTGAAGGGGGACCGTAAAAAAAATAAAAAAGGCCCTCCTGTACAGCGCTGCGGAATATGTTGGTGCTATATAAGAAACCAAAATAAATAATTTTTACTATTTTGGTTATTAAGTAAATATTAGTGGACTTGTTGGTGATCATTACAGTAGTGCCTGTCCAATTCAAAGCTTGTTGGATTAAAGGGTTTTTCCAGGAATATCAATTGCCGGCCTATCCTTGGGATACACCATCGATGTTTAATTGGTGGAGGTTTGATCCCTGGGAACCTTAACCAATCGTTTACAAGCTGCAATGAGATCAAGATGCGGTCAGAATTAATCAAACTTCATGTAAGTTTGTAAAAAGCATATCCCATCTCCGCCTAATTGGTTGATATTGGTTTTTTATAACGTTGCTATTTAAAGCCGTTGTAAACCCTCTTTCAAGTTAACAGAGGGGAGTCCCGCATCCCGGACATAGAGAGCGGGATAGAAGTGTCTGTCTCTGTCTCTCCATTGCGCGGACAGCCCGTTGATTTCAATGGGCACCATGCAATGCTTCATTTCACCTGTACTGGCGCTGCAGGAGAATTAAAAACTTGCTGTCATGTTCCACTGAAGCTTTCAACTGATAATATGATCGACAATAGTAGAGAGGTCCCTGCTTAGAAGAGCTCACTATCAAAATGTTTTAACAAAAAAGGATTGTCCAAAGCAGATGACCTCTTAAAGGGAACGTGTCACTAGGCTCGGATCCACTAAACCCAACGGCGTGTCGTTATACAGCTGGGGTTTAGTGTTCCAAACCTGTGCACGTCTAATCTGGACGTTTAGGCGATGGTAACTTGTAAGTTATTTTACTGAGAGGAGTCCGGCATCGGGTGCGTCAAGGATAGAACGCCGAACTCTACTGCACATGTGTAGTGTCCTGTCCTCCAGTACATGCGCACTATGCGCATGCACCCGATGCTCCTCCCGAGCTGGTCTCTGTAACGTGTAAGTTTATTTTACTAACTCTTGCCTAAACGGCTGGTTTCAACATGGGACCGGTTTAAAGGAAAATATAAACAACTAAACCTCCACTGTATGATGACGTGCTGGTGGTTTAGTTGCTCCAAACCTAGTGACGGGTTCCCTTTTAAAGCAAATTTCTTAAACTATCCTCCATTTCTTTGTGTAAAATTTCCTTCTTTTTTTTTTTAACCCCTTCCCGACATTTGACGTACATGTACGTCATGGAAAGTACTGACTTCCCGCATCTTGCCGTACATGTACGTCAAACGTTTGGCACCGGCTCAGAAGCTGAGCCGGTCCCATCATCACCGGATCTCAGCTGTATCTTACAGCTGACATCCGACTGTAACGGCGGGGACCGAAATTAGCTTCGATCCCCGCCATTAACCCCTTAAGTGCAGCGCTCAAACGCGATCGCTGCACTTAAGGTGTTTGCAGCTCATCGGAACCCCAGTAATGAAATTGCCGGGGTTCCGGTGGCTGCAATGGCAACCGGAGGCCTAATACTGGCCTCCCGGTCTGCCTAGCACCGAAGCCGGTCAAGATCCGCCCGGCGGCGGAGCCTGATCGGCTTCCGTAGCTGCCGGCAAGATGGCGCCGGGTCAGGAGCTGATCCGGCGTCATCAGCGGTGGAAGTCAGCTGTACTGTACAGCTGACATCCACCTGTAACGGCAGGAACCGGAGCTAGCTCCGATCCCTGCCATTAACCCCTTCGATGCAGCAATCGAAAGCGATTGCTGCATCGTAGCGGTTACAAGCAGATCGCCAGCCCTGACAGGCAATCCGGACTGGCGACTGCTGTTATGGCAACAGGAGACACAATGGTCTCCTGCTCTGCCATTACGGAAGCCGATTTAGGCCCCGCCGGGAGGCGAAGCCTAATCGGCTTGCTGTCAGTGAATGACTGACAGATCTAATACATTGCACTACATAGGTAGTGCAATGTATTAGAAAAAAAAAAATCTGACCGTTGGACCTTCAAGTCCCCTAGTGGGACTTGAGAAAAAGTGTAAAAAAAAGTATAAAAAAGTGTAAAAAAAAGTGCAAAAAATAAAAGTTTGAAAACAATAAAAGTTTCAAGTAATCAAATAACACACAATCCCCCTTTTACTCTTATCAAGTCCTTTATTATTGAAAAATAATAATAAACCATATGTATTTGGTATCGCCACGACCGTAATGACCGGAGGTATCAAAATATTATATTATTTATTGCACGCGGTGAACAGCGTAAAAAAAACCCGTAAAAAACGTTACCAGAGTTTCTGTTTTTTAGTCACTTTGCCCTACAAATATTACAATAAAAAGTGATCAAAAAGTCGCATGTATCCAAAAATGGTACCTATAAAAACTATAGCTCGTCCCGCAAAAAACAAGCCCTCATACAACTCCGTCGACAAAAAAATTAAAACGTTATGGTTCTCACAACTTGGCGACAGAAAAAATACATTCTTTTTACAAAAGTAATTTTATTGTGCAAAAAGTTGTAAAACATAAAAAAGTTCTATAAATGAGGTATCGCCGGAATCGTACTGACCCGCAGAATAAAGGTAACATGTAGTTTATAATGCGTGGTGAACTCTGTATAAAAAAAAACCAAAAAAAGCTGTGCCAGAATTGCGTTTTTTGGTTTACCTGGCATCCCAAAAAATAGGATAAAAGGTGATCAAAAAGTCACATGTACCCCAAAATGGTACCAATAATAACTACAGCTCGTCCCGCAACAAACCAGCCCTCATACCGCTACGTCTATGAACAATAAAATTAGTTATGGCTCCAATAAGTCAGGAAATAAAAAAATATGCAGTTGTGCCCGAGGAGAACATTTCTTCTGTTTCAAGAGGCGATTTATCAAGGACCTGAAATTAGGGAACCAGGAAGGGAGGGCCCAATCATATCCGATGGAAGCGACGGTGCCCGTATTATACCAGGATAATACTTTCCCAGCAAAATTCCCCAAACTACAAAGGTGCGGAGTGTGGACCAAAAGGGGGATAAGAAATGACACCATTTATCAGTGCGACACCGGCCTGTGCAGAAAGGATTGCTTCACAGCGTAACACACATCTATGGATTATTTTTATTTTTTTATACCACCTGACTATGCCCCTTATATACTCCGCCCCGCTTACATGTACCCCCACATTATAAAACACCAGCAATACTCAAACAAATATAGTACCAAGCAAAATCCGCTCTCCAAAAGCCAAATGGTGCTCCCTCGGCCCTGAACCCTACAGCGTGCCCAAACAGCAGTTTCCTTCAACATATATGGCACCGTCATACCCGGGAGAACCCTTTTAACAATTTTTGTGGTGTGTGTCTCCAGCGTCATAAGCTGGGCATGACATATTTGCCACTGAATGGCATATCTAGGGAAAAATATAAATTTTTAATTTGCACCATCCGCAGCGCATTCATTTATGGAAAAGACCTGTGGGGTGAAAATGCTCACTACACCCCTTAATAAATGCCTTGAGGGGTGCAGTTCCATAATGGGGTCACTTATCAGGGGTTTCTTTTTATTATTTCACATCTGAGCCTCTGCAGTTGTGAACCAATACTTTGTAAATCGCCAAATTAGGCCTCCACTCCGCATGGTACTCTTCACTTCTGAGCCCTGTCATATGTCCAGACAAAAGATTAGGGCCACATGTAGGGTGTTTCTAAAACCGGGAAACACCGCATAATAATTAGAGAGCTGTCTTGTTATGGTGGCACAAGCCGGGCACCACATATTGGCATATCTATGGAAAAAAATCCCATTTTCACTCTGCAACATTGAGCGCACACTAATTTCTACAAAACACCTGCAGGGTTAAAATGCTTACTACACCCCTTGGTAAATGCATTGAGGGGTGTAGTTTACAAAATGGGGTCACTTCTGGGGGGTTTCCACTGTTTTGGGCCCACAGGTGCCCAGAAACCAATCCAGCAACATCTGCACTCCAAATGGCGGTCCTTCCCTTCTGAGCCCTGCCGTTTGCCCAAACAGCAGTTTATGACCACATATGGGGTATTGCCGTACTCGGGAGAAATAGCTTTACAAATGTTGGGTTCTTTTTTTCCTTTATTTGTTGAGAAAATGAAAAAATTTGCGCTAAAGCTACGTCTTATTGAAGAAAAAGGACTGTTTTTATTTTCACTGCCTAATTCTAATAAATTCTATGAAACATCTGTGGGGTCAAAATGCTCACTACACCCCTAGATGCATTCTTCAAGAGGTGTAGTTTCCTAAATGGAGTCCCTTTTTGGGCGTTTTCATTGTTTTGTCCCCTCAGGGGCTTTGCAAATGTGACATGGCCTCCGCAAATCATTCCTGCTAAATGTGATCTCAAAAAGTCAAATAGTGCTCTTTCCCTTCTAAGCCCTGCCGTGTGTCCAAACAACCGTTTATTACCACATGTGGGGTATTGTTTTACTCGGGAGAAATTGCTTTACAAATTTTGCGATGCTTTTTCTCCTTTAGTCCTTCTGGAAATGAGAAAAAAAATCGCTAAACCTACATTTTCTTTGAAGAAATGTTGATTTTAATTTTCACGGCCTACTTCCAATAATTTCTGTAAAAAACCTGTGCGGTGAAAATGCTCACTACACCCCTAGATAATTTCCTTGAGGTGTCTAGTTTCCCAGATGGGGTCACTTTTGGGGGATTTTGACTGTTTTGGCACCGCAAGAGCCCTTCAAACCTGACATGGTGCCTAAAATATATTCTAACAAAAATAAGGCCCCAAAATCCACTAGGTGCTCCTTTGCTTCTGAGGCCGGTGTTTCAGTCCAGTAGCACGCTACGGCCACATGTGGGATATTTCCTAAAACTGCAAAAACTGGGCAACAAATATGGAGTTGCATTTCTCTGGTAAAACCTTCTGTGTTATAAAAAAAATTGTATTAAAAATGTATTTCTGCAGAAAAATATGAAATTTGTAAATTTCACCTCTACTTTGCTTTAATTCCTGTGAAATGTTTAAAGGGTTAAGACATTTTCTAAATGCTGTTTTGAATACTTTGAGGGGTGAAGTTTTTAAAATGGGGTGACTTTTTTGGGGTTTCTAATATATAAGGCCCTCAAAACCACTTCACAACTGAACTGGCCCCTGTAAAAATAGCCTTTTGAAATTTTCTTGAAAATGTGAGAAATTGCTGCTAAAGTTCTAAGCCTTGTGAGGTCATAGAAAAATAAAAGGATGTTCAAAAAACGATGCCAATCTAAAGTAGACATATGGGGGATGTTAATTAGCAACAATTTTGTGTATTATAACTGCCTGTCTTACAAGCAGATACATTTAAATTGAGAAAAATGCTAATTTTTGCAATTTTTCGCTAAATTTTGGTGTTTTTCACAATTAAATACTGAACATATCGAGCAAATTTTGCCAGTAACATAAAGTCCAATGTGTCACGAGAAAACAATCTCAGAATCGCTTGGATAGGTGAAAGCATTCCGGAGTTATTACCACATAAAGTGACACATGTCAGATTTGAAAAATGAGGCTCTGTCAGGAAGGTCAAAAGTGGCTAAAGAGGGAAGGGGTTAAAGACCAAGTACCGCTCGGTGTGACAAATGTGTAATAATATGGGACATCTCGAAAAATATGCTTGATCTATTCAATACTTTTTCATATCCAGGTACAAAGGACAACATATATAATCTTAGAGCATATTTTTGGAACTTTATTAAAAGAGAAAATCTCTTGCATGTGGAGGTCTCTGTAGTCTTTCAGAGGGCTCGCTATATGGCGTTCTATAAGAAAATACATCATTCTTTACATTCCACCCAGAGGAACCAGGTTTCCATACTTGAAATTGTGCTGTCTTTTGAAGTTTTTTTCTATTTCCATCATGGTAGTGATCTTTATAAAAAAAAAAGCATACACTTGATATAACTTCTAAAGTGTTTCGGCTTTTATATGTAAATAATCTAAGAGCCAAGCATGTGGCACCTTACTGAAAAGAAAAATACATTATCCTGTAAATGTGCCCAAGTACTTCTATTAAAATCACTATAATTTGGTCTTTTATATTTGTAATGGTTCAGCTTCCCTAATGTAATGCCAGTCACAGGAGGGGTGAAGTTGGCATTGAGGCTTAGTATAATACTTAAATGGGAACAATGTGGCATCTCTGCTTTTTATCTTTATGTAGTGTGCAAGGAATGCAAAAGTAAAAAAAAAAAATACTTAATCCATATGTGGGACCTGATTTGGTGCCGGTTTATCAAATATATTCTGGATTATTGGACAGCCATACAAAAGTACAATAAACCTTTAGGAAGAAAGCACAAAATAAAATGTTAACACAAAATCTGCTGTTTATAGCACTGGATTTTTCCATTTATTTTTTTCACGTGACTTACGTTATTGTAGATGTCTGCTCAGTTTTCTGCCTCTGGTCTTGTGACGCGATCATCGTGCAGTTCTGTGCTCTAAACAAGTTCCGGATCTAAAGCCGTCATCTACTACGGAAAGCAGCCTGGGCAGAATAAATAGGGCAATGTAGATTTGCAATGGTCACCCATTGTTGCGATGTGATGGCCCAGGCACATTCTGCATGATGTATTGATAAATTACTGTTGACTATAGGAGCACATTAAACTTACTTATGGTCCAGTTTAGACTTTTTCTTTTCGGGACGTTGCAATACATTTTTTTTTTTCTCAAATATTAGAAATTCCTTCTGCTGCCTATGTGCATTGGTCACCTGACTCCTGTAATTGGCTAGTCCCAGATTTATTATTAGAATATTTTTAGTTCTAGTAGTTAAATTTGAATAATTTTCTTGCCTCTCTTCATATCTTCCCTTCTTGGATACTGGTGCGGAATATGATAGTAATATTTATAGAAAATGTAGTAATTAACTTTTTCACCGTACTCCTATCTCACTCTTGTTTACCGGATATGAATGTATCGACAAATCCTATATTTAGTTAGTGCAATTTTTGTTTTAATGTCTAAGTGTTGGTAATTAGTCAAAATATTTTATTTTAATTAGCAGCAAATCCTGTAGTAACGACTTTAATCTTTCTGGTGCCAGAGCTGGGCTAGTCTGGCTTCTCCTGTAAACACAGCTGTACTTGGTATAAGGGCGCTGCAGGGGATGTGAAGATGCTAATTACAGCTGCTAATTTTATCTCTTCTGTACAGTAACCCCTCGTCTTCCAGCAGGGCAACATGGGGAGTCTTTGCCATATGGCTTTTATGTTCTCTTCTAGAAGCAAATTGTTATCATACATCACCGATGCAGACATAATGGAAATGTAACGCATGTTGCGTTCCTTTAGTATGGCATTGCGTTGTATCTATTGTTGGGTTTTCCATTTTACTGTATGTAGAAATCCAATAAAGGGGATCTCTCATGCCAATTAAGGCATATGGACATCGTAGAGGGCAGTCCCATACTCGGAAGACCCCTCCTGAGTGGATATAGCCTGTCAATACATACCATAGATGGCCATTCAGACATGGCTTCTCCCAGCGATTACCAGGAAGGGGGGGGGGGTTAGAGAAGCCGGCCTACGTGTAAAAAGATGACATGAAGACAGCCCCTTTAAAATGTGGTGTTTTTTTTGTGAATGTAAGGCTTATCTCTGTGACATTTCAGAAGAAATTTAAAAAGTTCTGTCAGCAGATGGCAGATTTGTACTCTATGGCCGACACTGATTGCTCAAACGTAGGAACTGTGATGCTTCTCGGGATGTTGCGGCCCTTCTTCGTCAGGCTCTTTGTTTTTTGAAAGTGTCAACAGAAATCTCCCCTTTACCGCAGGTGCATATATGGTGAATGTCCACTGCTTCTTTATTTTTGCCCTAGTTTTTTCCCATTTTGCTTTCCCTGTAAAGTAGGTAATTTGCCCATTTACTGATTACCAGTTCTCATAAATGACCATCTGCAGAGAAATCTTTAACATTTACGATGTAATTATTACATACGTTAAGGCTTTTACCATTTGTTGGAAACAACAATTTTGTTACCACAGAAACAGATTATTTTAATAAACTAATTTTTAGTCAGATTTTTTGTTGGCTGACTATTGCAGCCATTACTGACCAATTATTGTAGATTTTAATGGATACTCTCCACGTAAAGTAACCTGATTTCTTCCTGCTCTGATCCACTATTCTTTGTCACTTCACGCAATGCAAACCTATGTATTAAATCTATGATGAATGTCTGACTAATTTATTGGAAAATTTGTAGGTAATGGCCGTCATGGTAGAGGCCTGATCTATATTTTGTATTCTGACTGCTGAGATATTTGTCCTTGACTTGTAAACCCATCAGCACCTTATCAATCTTCTTATGACTTTACTCCTTAGCAGAATATTACATAGCCAAATGATGGTACTACCAGACCGTCGTGCAGAGGCGTAGCTAGGTTCTCCAGCACCCGGGGCAACGATTTCAGTTTGGCACCCCACGAACCTCTTTGCCGACCTCTCCTTCCCACCTCGCCATCTTTATTTTCTCTACCAATCAATGAGGGTAATTTTTTTTCCACTTTTTTATTGTAAATGTAACTCGAGCATAAAGCCATTTTTACATTTTACAAGCAATATAGTTCTATATACACTACCAGAACAAGGCTCCGTACATATATACAGCATCAGAACAAAGCTCAGTACATATACAGTACCAGAACAAGGCTCAGTACAGATATACAGTACCAGAACAAGGCTCAGTACATATTTACAGCACCAGAACCAAGCTCAGTACGTAGATACAACACCGGAACCAAGCTCCGTACTTAAATACAACACCAGCACAAATACAGCTCAATTTAGTGCAACCCCTGCCATATAGGTTTGTACTAAATTGTATACAGCTCCCTGCATGGCCCAAACAATGGTAAGTATATGCTGGGAGATGCGGATTCACAAAAAAAAAATCATACCACCATCATCTCGCTGCAGATCATACAGTGACTACAGTGCTAATTAGAGGCAGAATAAACATTTTATTTAAGTGACTCACAGGTGACTATCTCAGATTCTAATTGTTCTTTTTCTCTTTTCTCCATCTGGTCCAGACCTTTATGATGACTTCTCCCTGCCACAGCCCATTTCTGCAGTTTGTAACTCAGATGTCTTCAGCTTCTCACTTTTCAAACATTTCTGCACCTATAAACAAAGAGTTCTCATGGTGCCTGACACTGTGCCCCTAAATATAATAGCGCCATACACTCTACCTCTAATTATAATAGCAACACACACACACACACACACACACTCTGCCCCCTGTAGATATTGCATCCCATAGTGCCCTACCTACAGCCCCCTCTGTAAATAGTGCCCCAGATACAGCCCCCTGTAGATAGTGCCCACATATAGCCATCCTGTAGATAATGCCCTACATATAGCCCCCCATGTATATAGTGCTCCACACATAGCCCACCCCTGTATATAGTGCCTTACATATAGCTCTCCTATAGATACAGCCCACCACTGTATAGTGTCCCACATATAGCCTACCCCTGTATATAGTGCCTCACGTATATCTCCCCCTATAGTTCTCCACATATAGCCCACCCCTGTATATAGTGCCTCACGTATAGCTCCCCCCTATAGTGCTCCACATATAGCCCACCCCAGTATATAGTTCCTCACATATAGACCACCCCTGTATATAGCCCCCATGTAGATAGAGCCCCCCCCCCTGTAAATAATGTCACTCACATTTATATTAGGATAAAAAATAATTAAAAACTCACATATTCGCCTTAATCCTGTTCCCGCGTCTTCCAGTGGCAATGCAGACCTTCTCTCTTCTAAGCAGGTCTGCTGTGGTTGAACGACGCAAGCGGCGGCGCTAATTGACAGGGCAAGTCATTCTGCCCTGCCAATCAACGCCTTTCATAGATGCCGTCAGGGACAGTGCGGCCCTGGCGCCCCTCCCCCACCTTCCCTCTTAGTTGCGCCCGGGGCACATGCCCTGTCTGCGCCCCTGCCGCCGTGCACAGTCTTGGTTCATTCTTTTAAGCAGTCTTCATATCCGCACAGGGCAAACTGATTAGAGTCCCTACTGACACCAGTGAATATTTGCCACTGATTTGTAGTCCTCTGTCAAAGGGTTTTATGCAAAGAAAGCATTAATCTATAATAAAAAGATATACCACTTTTTAAAACACTTTTGTGTTTCAATTCCTTACTATTTTCAAGATCTCTGCCTGCTCTCCATGAATAGAAATCAACCTTTTCAATCCCAAGCCTGAAAATCTTCAGCAACCTACGGATGTGACAAACATACATTGTAATGTTGACAACGGTTTTAGTACTAGTGGTGATCGTGTGTGTATGTATGTGTGTGTGTGTGTGTGTGTGTATATGTGTGTGTATATATATATATATATATATATGTGTGTGTGTATATATATATATATATATATATATATATTTAAAAAAAAGATCTGTTCTCTTGTTTAATAAATGGTTTGAGTGTTCTCCATGATGAGGTAAAATACATTCATATAGTTAAAGTGAAACTGTAGCTTCCTTGTCCAATACAAAATACATGGGGATGATTCCTTCATTAAGAGCAGTCTCTAATTGTACCCACTAAATGGTCCCCAAAAGTTGTGAGATGCGCTGGTGGTTCAATTATCCACTACGTGGCACTACTACACCACCTCTCCTATCTTCAGACCCTTTTACATGGGTCAATGATCGGGCAAGCATTCATACGAACTCTCGTTCTCAATCATTGCCCTGTGTAAAGGCTCATTCATCGGCTGATCTGTTTGTTTACGTGGCCAATAAAATGGCCGCTAGTCTGTATTTGCAGACAATTTGTGTACAATAATTTGCGTACAATAATTATAGCGATCTATATTCGTTATTTATATAAAGACATTTTTATTTTAAATATCTATGCAAAAAAATAAGAAAATCGAGATGCAAATCGCCCAAAGTGTTGAAAAAAAATCTAGTTTTTATTTTTGGGCAAAATCGCCCAGCCCTACTCTTTTCCCATACATAATCGATAATCGTTGATCTGCGCCTGTTTTCACAGCCCATACTCCTCTTCAAGTGTTCTGTAGATGAAGAGTCAATGTCTTGTTATGCCCTGTATAACCTTTTTATAGTTTTAGCTCGCAAACCAAATATCTGAAATATCTAATTTTGGCAGATGTAGTTGGCTCCTACTGAATAATCCAATTAAGGGCATAGATGTCACTGTAGTTTACAGCAGACCTGTGGGTGACAGATTTCCCGTTCTGCAAGGCGACGTGTAAATTTATTACAAAATGTGTGATGAATCTTGAGAGCTGTTTAATAAGGAACAGAATATAATTAATACACTATAGATGGAAATGCTCTTATCCAATATGGATGATGAATACATTTTATACAAAAATTTACCACAAAATCCCATTTATTGGATTGCTCGAGAATTAAACAAATGAAGGCCTGTTCTAGTTTAGTCTCTTTTGGTTTGCAGCAGATATTATACATGGGGGCTCTGCTTATGTCTGCGGGCCACGTGGGGAAGGTGCCTCCTTATAATCTGATTACAGTGCCTGAGATTTCTATGATGGATGACTTGCTCATTCTTGGAATTCCTGAGACTGCTAATTGATGGTCTGCATGTTGGGACGAATTTAGACGTCTACCTCCGCTCTTGGCCGTACCAGGGATTATGGCAGAGTGATTTCTCCTTTGTCTGTTTTTGTGGGTAGATGTCATGATATGTTTGTTTAGTCTTAAGATGCCCATTTGTCCGGAGACTTTTTAAATATTTAAGACTACGACCACATTGTGAGCATTAGTGGAGACTCGCTGTCTTGCTCCGCGTCTCTGATATAAATACTTCTCTGATCTAGCATACGCTGTACTAGGAGTGGCCCGTCTTCATGGACGATCCATGATCTATATGTCGTCCTACACCTTTAACCCATCTAGACGGCGGACATCAATATTTCTAGATTATTCTTTTTACTGCATCTTCTCTAGACTGTTGTAGCACAGTTTGAGTGACTTAATATATGTACTATTCAGAAATATACGGTTTAATACATTTGCCCATTAAAGAGGCTCTGTCACCAGATTTTGCAGCCCCTATCTGCTATTGCAGCAGATCGGCGCTGCAATGTAGATTACAGTAACGTTTTTATTTTTAAAAAACGAGCATTTTTGGCCAAGTTATGACCATTTTCGTATTTATGCAAATGAGGCTTGCAAAAGTACAACTGGGCGTGTTTAAAGTAAAAGTACAACTGGGCGTGTATTATGTGCGTACATCGGGGCGTGTTTACTACTTTTACTAGCTGGGCGTTGTGCATAGAAGTATCATCCACTTCTCTTCACAACGCCCAGCTTCTGGCAGTGCAGACACAGCGTGTTCTCGAGAGATCACGCTGTGTCGTCACTCAGGTCCTGCATCGTGTCAGACGAGCGAGGACACATCGGCACCAGAGGCTACAGATGATTCTGCAGATGCATCGGCGTTTGCAGGTAAGTCGATGTAGCTACTTACCTGCAAACGCTGATGCTGCTGCAGAATCAACTGTAGCCTCTGGTGCCGACACGATGCAGGACCTGTGAGTGACGTCACAGTGCTGCACTGCCAGAAGCTGGGCGTTCTGAAGAGAAGTGGATGATACTTCTCATCAGAATGCCCAGCTAGTAAAAGTAGTAAACACGCCCCGATGTACGCACATAATACACGCCCAGTTGTACTTTTACTTTTCAACACGCCCAGTTGTACTTTTGCAAGCCTCATTTGCATAAATACGAAAATGGTCATAACTTGGCCAAAAATGCTCGTTTTTTAAAAATAAAAACGTTACTGTAATCTACATTGCAGCGCCTATCTGCTGCAATAGCAGATAGGGGTTGCAAAATCTGGTGACAGAGCCTCTTTAAGTATTTGAGTCGTCCACTCCAGGCAGGTTGCAAACATTTCTATTTAGCCATTTACTAGTTATATCTGTTCTGCGTGACAAATAATATGGCACGCAGAACAGCACCTACATAGGTTGTCACCCAGCTTGAATGGTCTTGCTGCTACACAAGGTAGTTTTACCAAAGTAATGGCTGCATTACTACCTATTCAGGCCGATTTTTCCATTTAGGTTAGAAAAAGTTGTGTGACGACACCTGTGGTAGCTTTGTTGGCTGCCAAATGAATTGACCACCAACAGAAACGGTTGACTAGAATTTTGAAGAAATTGATAAATGACGACTCAAGGACTAATATTTTACAGGTGATATTTAGGGGCACTATAATGGATGTAAAAACGGCATCACCCGTACGGGGGCGGATGTGGGAGAATATTTACCTTCGTAATGAAGCTTAGAGGGAATGCTTTTTCGTAGTACCTCTAACTACTGTGTTTTACTTGCATGGGTCACTTGGGATTTACATAGACTGCTACAGGGGTAGAACTCCTTTGTTGTGTCCTCATAACACCACTTGTTGGCAAATTTCCAGTTTGTGTTTAATTCTTTTGAGTCAGAAATATAGCGTTCTAATATGAATTGATCTACTACTATTTTGTCTTTGAGTTGATTTCATGTTACAATGCGACTTATCAAATATCTGAAGCAGGATGTGAGTAAATACAGACAACTGGTCAGCATCCTGATAATGAATGATAGGGACATTATAAAAATGTCTGATAGGTGCGAATCCTAGAGATTGGACCTGTATCATCTCCAGAATGGTGGGTAGTAAGACCCCGTCCTGCCTGGTGGCCAGGATTAGACTTCCCTTCTATGAGAGTTATGGTAACAGTCTTTCACATTTGGATCAGCTGTTTCCGTATTCTCGGCTACCACTTTTTACTTGTTCTCCGGCTAAATGCCAGAGTCTCCTCACCGGATGGGGTGGAGATAGGTGCGGGTCCTAGAGGTGGCACCCGAATCAGACATTTTATGACAAATCCTGTGGATATACCATAAATGTTTTACATTTGAATACCCCTCTAAACTGGAAAGACCGAACTGCAGCTATGAGATATACAGTCTCCTTTCTCAGACGACAAGCTTATGTGATTATGACAGAGACGTGAAGGGAGGAGGGAGAAGAGTTTAAGAAATGTAATATTACGTGTGAATGCCCTGCTGGTGTAGTGCCACATCTGCTTCCGGTTTGGTGGAATGAGACCTGTATAGCGAGAGCCAAGTAGTAATATAGTGATGTCATTGAGAAGGAAGGTCCTAGCAGGGCAGTACCTAGAAATCGCACAATGTCTGCTGAAATCAACAGGGCTTAAAGCCTGTAACAGGTTTAATGTTTTGAAATGGTGCTTTCGGAACCGATGACGGTCGGCCGATTGAGCATTCAGCTCCTGTGCAATGTGATAATTATCACCCGTCTTCGCCTATACACAATAACCTATGCAAATACTATTCTCTGCAAAGACGTGACTCTTCTCTTTTTTGCTCCCTAGATAGATTTGCCTGTCACTTGCTGTAAATCGTATTATACAGATTCGAGAAGTGTTTTAATAGGTTTATCAACAGCTGAAGGAGAATCTTGGCTGCACTATTTTATTATCTCGCGTCTATACTATGCAATAATTTGGAGTGAGGAGATTGTGCTTTGCTGTCTCCATGTTCAGTTCTGTACTTCTGGCCATTTTTCATAGTATCCTGAACCACTTAATTTTCATTTATATTATCGCTGCTTGTGTTGTTCCATAGAGGAACTTCTCAGTGCTGCCGTCTCATGCAAATCTGCACGGAGCCCTTGGCCAGCACTGTCTATTGTCCTGTTCCACACCCGGCTCGTCTCATCCCTGGCTGTCCAAGCCAACTGGCCCTGAATTCCCTTGTTTTTTGGACGCACTTTCTTCCCAGAAATAATCTAATCTCACAACTATGTTTTGACATC
This sequence comes from Rhinoderma darwinii, assembly GCF_050947455.1. Lineage (NCBI taxonomy): Eukaryota > Metazoa > Chordata > Amphibia > Anura > Rhinodermatidae > Rhinoderma > Rhinoderma darwinii. The sequence continues at coordinate 66,801,178 of NC_134690.1, forward strand.
TGGCTTTCGCTAAATCCATAATTAAGACTCCGGGTGTGATCGTCTCTGTGGGATTTTCCTTCTAAAGCTCTGAAAACACTTCACTTGCTGATTGACCTATATGAATTGGAATTTTACTTCGTCCTTTACTGCAGAGGCTGTGAATTAAAAAAATAAAAATTTATTGCCTTTTTTTTTTTTCGTTTTCAAGGAAACTCCGGTAGCATGACAGACATTACAACTATTAATGAAAGGTTCTTATACGTGCAAACACACTAAATAGTCCAAGTATGCACCAGCAGGCACATCCGCCTCCTGATTCTTCTAATTCTGCTGAGCCCTCACAAAGACCATGATGGTACGTTCATGTAGAAGTGTTATGGGCCGTGACGATAGGTGCGCGAGGTGATACACACTTTGTTTGTTAAGGAGAAAGGTGGAGGGGCAAGATTACAAAGTGAGGATGGATCAAGCGGAAATACCTTTCAGGTGAGGTATAAGATTGCTTCAGCCTAATAACTAAACCGAAGTAAACACAACAACATAGTGTCTCCATCATTAACAGCCATACTAGACTGAGGCTTCAAGGGCCCAATGTTCTGATTATGCCTGGACTTGGCCCTTACGGAAAATTGTACCCAATATGTAAGTCAATGTAGGGCTGGGCAATTAATTGAAAAATAACCAAAATTCAGCGCAGATAACCAACGTCCTGTTCGCATTTCGGTTTGTTCGATTATTACATGCAGCCCAGCCTCTGCCGTCAGTAATTGTATGCTATTCAATTCGAGTCACTGATAGGCCAAGAGTGGTCCCCCACCCCCCACACGAGCAGCGCATGGCACTATTTACAGCAAGTCCACTTTGTTTTGGTCAGCCGTCGCCACTCAGCCCCCCCCCCCCCCGGACAGTCCCCATTCTTTCTGCTTTGTTCCGTCAGCTTCCCCTCCGCTGCTGTCGACGGTCCCCATGCTTTCTGCTTTGTTAACAAAACACAGCAAAAAAACATGGGGTCCATCTGGGGGAGGGGGGGTGAGCGGCGACCGCATCAGAGAGGAAGCTGATGAAACAATGCAGAAAGTATGGGGACTGTCCGGGGGGGGGGGGGACCGCCGCAGCAGAGAGGCAGCTGACATTGCGCACGAGCGCGGCCTGAAAACCTCTGGTGACGGGAGCTGTATATGAATTAGGCCTGTGATTCCTCTTATAAATTGTTACTCTTCAATGTTTGTGTACTTTTCTTGATGCTGGGTAGAAGGATCTCGAAGATTAAGAACACACTAGTCAGGAAGAACCTGAGTTTGAGATGCCTCAGCAAAGTGTTAGTGGAATGGTATACTACTGTATATAATATATACCGCCTGAGCCGGCCTGCTGTATACTAATATATATGCTGTATGTATACCCCCTGGCTCTAAACCTTCCGTATACTAGTAGTATACAGCAGGCTCGGGGGATAAATATTCAATGGCGTAGCATGCAAATAGGGGCGTGGCATGCAAAAGGGGAGTGGTCTAAATAATCGTTCAATAATCGTAATCGAGGTTACATGTTCAATTAATCGTGATTTTGGTTTAGGTCATAATTGCCCAGTCCTAAGTCAATGCCATGCCACACAGATGTGTCTTATAAGCGTTAAGATTTTTGTTTTTCTCCCTTTCATGCTTGGTCATCAAGTTATTTTTCTATTTTACTTTTTTTATGTTGACTGTCGAGACTAATGTGTAGTTTTATGAGGAGATAATGGGTCAACAGGCAACTGACAAATGATCTCCAGTCCCTGGTGGTGGTTTTTTATTCATAGGTATTCCTCTGACAGTCGTTTTGCTGTGAGCTGCGGCATTTTCGGTCTACTCCGTGTCATGTCCACGATCTCCACTCTACAAGAATGGTGGGTTTTAGAAATGTACTTGTTAAGGACTTGTGGTATTCAGTGGTCTTCAGCACAAGCTTGTATATTCTCACACTTGAGGGGTAATTAACTTTAGAGGACTGACCTCTACCCCCTCCATTTGTTTATTTCTAAAGACGGCTACACATAGTGGGTTGAAAAATGTTTCGTCCTCCATCTGTTCTTACTTACTGTTGTAAGTGAACGAGGTCTGCGGAGTCAAATAAGATAATTAACACCTACTGTGATTGCAACTTCTGAACTATTCACTTCTTATGGTCTGTCATACTGCTAGACACCGGAGATAGATCATAATGCCGACACAACCCATCGATTGTGAGTACGAATCTGTGATGTTTGCACCAAATTTGGTCTGGCTTAAAACTTTTTAATTACCATAGACTTTCCAGTCAATCAAAATTTTGTGTATTGGTCTGATATCCTTTAAATCTATACAGAAATTGTAAATTCTGACTTCATGAAATCCAAATATAGGTGTACAAAAAGTTGCAATTGGAACCACTAAATAACTTGAAATTGCACTGAAGTTAGGCCTCATGCACACGAACGTGCTTTTGCGGCCGCAATTCCCCCGAAAATTCACGGGAGCATTGCGGCTCGGTTCATTCCTATGGGGCCATGCACATGACCGTACCGCAGAAAGAACGGGCAAGCCTTATTACGGCCGTGTTCTCGCGGCTGACACTCCGTGGCCGGCCGACCCGAAAATCACGCTGTGCACATGGCTACGGTCGTGTGCATGAGGCCTCAGTGTTTATGAGCATACCAAAAGTGGACCACCTTTTTAATAGAAGCGTAAATTTCCTAGCTGATAGAATGATCCTTTTAATGATGGACGTTTGACAGATTATTGCCAGGGGTCCCCATAATGTTGGTGTCCATAGCTAGCTTTACAATTTAACTTTAAGGATATGTTCACACCGACCTAGTACCTGCAGGGGATTCCAACTGAAAAACCAAGTTGTGGTGCAGAATTTAGTGCGGACAAACAAAACTTCCCTTCGTTGACGTAGCGACGCGGCCCTCTGTTCTCCGTGCACTCTGGCCTCCTGTGATGACACCGCAGTCCGTATGATTGCTGCAGCCTGTGATTGGCTGCAGCAGTCACATGGGATTGAATGTTTCCCCGACTGTTCTTCATGCAGCCTGGCCTCCTGGGATGACAAGGAGCCATCGCTATGACAACGCCAGGGGGTTAAGTATAGACTTTTTTTGAAAAAGGAGTTTTGTTTGTTTTTTGTTCTCAGATATGCGATTCCGCTGCCAAAATAGCAACGTTTGCTGCCGCTTTTGTCTCCCCATTGAACTCACTGGGGAAAACTGCAACATTTATACTGCAGATTATAAAAACGCAGGTCATTTTATGATTTTTTTTTCTACATCATGTAGATGAGATTTGTTCAAATCCCATCCACTCTGCTGCTTCTGTAATAAGCTGCAGATTTTCCACAATGAAATCCGATGTGTAAAATCCGCAGCTAATCCGCCCGTGTGAACATACCCGAACATTTTACATTCTAGTCATTACAGGAATTGGAAGCGTTTTATGGTAGAGTCTGCTGGACATATTACACCCTAGTGGTTCTAGTTGCTTCTTGAAGGACACGCAGACAAAGGACGTTCGTTATGTCTACTTTTCCAACTGAGCAAATTGATTTGGTTGGTTTCAAATAGAAATGTCTCTGCCAAGTTCCGAATATTTGCAGGCTACCTTGTCATTACCATGACCTTGAATCACTCCCTGGTCATCTTACAGCTGTTGTCTGACACTTGTAGAACAGTTTGCGTTTTTTTTCTCTCAGTCGATGTGGACTGGTATTCACCTAGGAAAATGTAGGCACCTCTTAATTGGTTGTACCAGTGGCATGCTTACCAATGCTTCAGAAACCAGCACATGTGAGGCTGGGCCAGCCAAGATTTATCCACATATACTTTTTAAATGGCTTTAAGGTGCGGAGATGAATTTTTTAAATATTATAAAATACAAATACAAAATGTTAAATTACTTACAATGGATTGCAGAAAATAGTCAACCTTTTAAAAACAATTCTTCGTTTTATCCTTTTTCTGGAAAGCTGGGTGACATCACCCTCATTACATATCCTACATGGGTGGTTATACAGAAGTTGGGAGGATGTATTGTTTATATGATGTTAAAGGCAATGGAAACGGTCGTAACATGCATGTATATTGATTTTTCATGCATGAAGTCCCTGCAGAAAAAAAAAAGCTGCACTTATCTGTTTTATGGATTGAGCCTTCCTTTTTATGGCTCCAGCAGCTGTCATAACCAGTTTGCAACCTTTTCGTCATTCAAACGTCTTCTCTAGGGGTGTTCCCCAGCGCTGGTCACGTGTTCTCTTCACTAGGGGTGTTCCCCAGCACTGGTCACATATTCTCTTTTCTCTAGGGGCGTTCCCCAGCGCTGGTCTCACATTCTCTTCTCTAGGGGCGTTCCCCAGCATTCGTCACGTGTCCTCTTCTCTAGGGGCGTTCCCCAGCGCTGGTCACGTGTCCTCTTCTCTAGGGGCGTTCCCCAGCATTCGTCACGTGTTCTCGTCTCTAGGGGCGTTCCCCAGCACGGGTCACGTGTTCTCTTCTCTAGGGGCATTCCCCAGCGCTGGTCACACATTCTCTTCTCTAGGGGCGTTCCCCAGCATTCGTCACATGTTCTCTTCTCTAGGGGCGTTCCCCAGCGCTGGTCACGTGTCCTCTTCTCTAGGGGCGTTCCCCAGCATTCGTCACGTGTTCTCGTCTCTAGGGGCGTTCCCCAGCACGGGTCACGTGTTCTCTTCTCTAGGGGCGTTCCCCAGCGCTGGTCACGTGTCCTCTTCTCTAAGGGCGTTCCCCAGCATTCGTCACGTGTTCTCTTCTCTGGCTGTGTGGATTTCTCATGCACGAACACAGCCTTCTCTCTGCTCTCCCCCTCCCTTCTGCTGGTCCTGAGGCTGTTTTGCGTAACCATGCCCACACAGTTATACATCATGTCTATGTATTTCTCATCCTCCTCCCCCTCCCCCCTGCTCACGATCTTGTCCCTACGCTATAGCGCTCTACTAACACAGGGGACATGTTGCACTGTGCATGCCCAGTTATCTGTGGTTGGGAGAGATCGCTGGGCATGCACTGTAGTCCTCAGTGAAGAGGAGAAAATCGTTCCCCTTCAGTTTTTCAGAAGCCGTTCTCATCTGCACTGTACACACCAGTGAGTAGGACCTGACACATGTGCAGATATCACACTAAATGCTCATACACAAGTCTCCAAAGGAGGAGCTGCTGAGTTTGCTGACAGGGAGCTGACTGACGGATTAGAGGGAGAACTGAAAACAGCTGGCCATGTACTGACATACACTGCAGGTACAGAAGACAAACGGTAGACTATTTTTAGTTAAGACCAATTAGCAATGTGTCTTAGCAAAAAGCATACAATGCAATTAAAAACAAAAAACAAAAACCTGTGCAAAGGTGTACATAAACTTTTAAGAGTCTGGGAATAGTAATGGTGGCCACAGCTGTTTCTTGGTTACATCTGTTTCTTGAAAGCGGAGTGTCAACCAGTTCAACAGAATAGATTTGGGGTATATGCACACGTTGTGGTTATATGGCATTTTTTTTATTTTATTTTTTATATTGAGTCATATGACCACAATGGGTGTCTACAAAGACAAATGGGGATTTTTTTTTTTCTTTCTGCTGAAGTGACATAGGAGTATTCAGGGAAATATGAACCAAGATTAGTTTACCACAGCAGATGACATTCATCTCGATCAGCCGCCGAAACCCTTGGTATCAATAATAAATGCCAGCTAAGCTGATCTCCAGGAGATGAGTGGTAACTAAAGGAAACTGAAGGCAAACCAAGCACATGCTTGTGGTTGGAAGACGGAGGCTGAGAACAAAACTGCAACTGCAACCTCATTTTGGTACTGGTTAATAGTTTAAATATTGGGTCGTGTTCCCTCTCCCCTGGACTCTTACCTTGGGGATAGTCACTGTGGCTATGTTAGAATTCATACCAACCACCCAACAAAATGGTAGAATATATACTTCCTGTGGAAGTCCAGTCCCTGAGAACGGATTTTGGAGATCTCCAAACCAGTTGTGAGGTAATTATTATGTACGTATGGTCTATACAGAGGGAAAACATATTTTTTTTTTTTTTTTTAAAGACATTTAAAAAATTGATAATGCAAAATTAGGGGCCTGGGTTAGATTCTAGAGGAAGAATAGGGAGACCGTTCTGTAATATATATGTCACCTATAATCTGTACAATTGTATTGAAAAGCAAACTGAAATCTTTTGGGGTGGAAAAATAAAAATAAAGAACAAAAATAATGTGGTGCATAAATATGCACACCCTTAAGCTAATACTTTGTTGAATTACCCTTTGACAGCATTCAGTCTTTTTTGGCTAGAAGTCTATCAGCATGGCACATCTTAACTTGTTGCCCACTCTTCCTTGCAAAAGCGCTCCAAATCTGTCAGATTGCGATGGCATCTCCTGTGTATAGCCCTCCTCAGGTTACCCCACAGATTTTCAATGGGATTCAGGTCTGGGCTCTGGCTGGGCTATCCAAAATGTTGATGATCTTCTGGTGAAGCCAGTGTCTTGGGTCTTTGTCATGCTGAAAGGTGAAATTCCTCTTCACCTTCAGCTTTTTAGCAGAAGCCTGCAGGTTTTGTGCCAATATAAGTACCCCTTGAGAAAGCTGACGGCGAAACGCGCGTTGGGGGCGATCTGTGTGGAGATCTCTCGTTTGTGGTCCATCATGCAATCCACGGGTTTGTGCAGTTCTCTTAGCCCATTTAATAGGGCCATTTTTTGGACCTATTTGTGCTTTCTGGCCAGGTGTATAATACATCTAGAACCTTTTTCTGTTCTTGAGTTTAATTATTTGGCTTATGATATATCCTTTTGGATAGAGATTTCTGTACTATACCACATCACATGATGTTCATATTATGGTAGCATATAACTGGGACTATTTACGCTGTTTCTCCACACTCTCCTTTTTAAATTGTGTGTATTATGGTTTTTATCTTTGTGATGGCCAATATGCTGTTATGTGCAATATAATAAAGTTTATTTTTTATTGTCATGGTGCGTAATTAGTGCTATGTGTCGCTTATTTTCTGGATATACTAGCTGTCTTCACAGTCTTCTATAGGTATTGAGGTTTTGTGCCAATATTGACTGATATTTGGAACTGTTCATAATTCCCTCCACCTTGACTAAAGCTCCAGTTTCACCTGCAGAAAAACAGCCCCAAAGCATTATGCTGCCCCCATCATGCTTCACTGTGGGTATGGTGTTCTTTTGGTGATGTCTAGTGTTGGCTTTGCGCCAAACATACCTTTTGTAATTATGGCCAAAAAGTTCAACCTTGGTCTCATCAGACCATAACACGTTTTCCCACATGCTTTTGGCAGACTTGATGTAGGTCTTTGCAAAACATAGCTGGGCTTCGAAGTTAGAAAAGGCTTCCGTCTTGCCACCCTACTCCACAGCCCGAACATATGAAGAATACAGGAGATTGTTGTCACATGCATTACACAACCAGTACCTGCCAGAAAGTCCTGCAGCTCCTTAAATGTTGCTGTAGGCCTCTTGGTTGCCTGCTGAACCAATTTTCGTCTGGGCTCTTCATCAAGTTTTGAGGGACGTCCGGTTCTTGGTAATGGCACTGTTGTGCCAAATGTAATCCACCTCTTGATGACAGTCTTCACTGTGTTCCCTGGTATATCTAATGCCTTGGAAATTCTTTGGTATCTTTCTCCTGACTGACGCCTTTCAGCAATCCGATCCCTTTGATGTGTTGTAAGCTCTTTACGGACCATGGATTTTGCTGTCACATGCAACAAAGAAAATGTCAGGAAAATCCTAATCGAACAGCTGAACTTTATAAGGGGTTACTCGGTACACAGCTGCCATTATTTAAAGTGATTCTGACTAACACAAGTTTTTAAATGTGATTGGCTAATTCTGAATACAACCACATCCCCAATTATAAGATGGTTTTCACACTTACGCAACCACATTATTTAGTTTTGTTATTTTTATTTTCCCCCTCTAAATGATTTCAGTTTGTTTTTCAATAAAATTGTACAGATTATGGGTCACATTAAACGTGGAAAAAGTTCTGAAATGACTTATCTTGTACTGATTTTTTGACACGACAAAAACCTGCAATTTTAACAGGGGTGTGTAGACTTTATATATCCACTGTATATATGTGTGTATGTATCTATGTGGGAGACAAATATAGAGTGGTGGAAAGAGTCAACTTAGCGGTGTAGCTTTATCAACTATACTGAGGGGAAAAAAAAAAAAAATTTAGGCTGTCCTTAAAAAAAATAAAAAATGTAGTAGTATTTTTTTTTTTTTGTTTCTGTATTTGTCTCCTACTTGTATGAATAGGGGCCACATACAGAACACCGCCATGGGGAGGGCAACAGGAAGGCAATTGGGTTACAAAACATACCATTCTAAACTTAGCTTTATAATAAACCCATTTTTTTTTAAATTTCATTTTTATATATAAATAAGGAAAGACACAAACTGTATGGTGGTAAAATTTGGCCGCAGCCTTTTCATTTAAGTTGACAAACAAAACGATTAAACTATGATGATTAAAAACTTATTAACATGACTTAACCCCGGCTTAGCCATAAGCTCAAGCCTACCTCAAATCAATATGTCCACTCATAATACTGAGTGACTTATCCCTTTTCATCAAAAAGGCTGTGACCATTAAAACAATACAATAAATACAACATAGATTGAACAGTAAGGAGGGCAGCGCAGCGTCACACCTCCATAGTAATGTACCAGATGGTCTGCGAAGACCACCACGTATTCCTACGTTTTTTTATTCTAACTGCGGGTCAGCGGACTACTACTACATCTGTGGCCCAATGACGGTTATCACCAGGCAGACTGCTCAGTCTGCCCTGCAACTGGCGGGAAAAGCTCCCACCAAATAACTACTAACTTCTAGAAGGAATCCACAGGGATGCTTGTAATCCCATGTAGTTCCCTTCGAAGGGTCCGGATTCTGTCAGACTGATGTCTGTGGAGTAACAGAAGATGGTGCTCCGTACTAAGGAGTTGGAGCACCATATTCTTATGAAATATTTATGGAATATCTAAATTATTAAAGATACTCCTTTTTAGAAATATGTCTATTAATCGAGTAATGGGTGAAGATGGATGGCTAACCCTTTTATAAGAAATTCCCCACAATTAACCATTTGCTGTAAGCCGCTCACTGTCAGGAATGTATATTTTATGAGGTCAATAGGTCCTAGAACCGTTAAATATATGCCAGCGCACTAATTCCATGTTGCTATGGTTGAGCAGAGAGAAGTGACTTGACTGACAAATGGAACTGACGGAACCCCAAGAGAAGTGACATTTTGTCATGGAGTCCTTGCATTTGACTGCTGACTCTGCTGTTCGCATATGCTGTAATTGACGTATAGAAGCCGCTCGGCTGTTGAATAGCTCAGTAAAATTAATCCTGACCGATTTTTATATGGATCGCTATGTTGTGGACAATCCCGCCTAATGCTCAAGTCTCAGAAAAAAAACATATGATACTATAGGTGGAACTAAACGCGTCGGCTCACTAGGGGGAATTCATCTAGAAACCCGATGATGTAAAAGGTCAATGTATGACCTTTTACTGTTAATCGAATTTGCATGACTCCAGAGAAACTTCAGGCATGATACGTTTTGGAAAGGTGGAATAGTAACATACCGTCTAAATGGTAATATAATCATTGAAGCAATAATTTAAGTATATTGGAACTCATGTATGAAATATCATACTTCATACTGGAGTATAAATGCGTATGGTTTACATTTCTGCCTCCAGTTTTGCAAACATTGTACTAAGAAAATGTGATGAAACCTCAGTCATCACACGGCTGTTTTGTACATCATGGTCATAATAGGGCGGCTATAGCGGTACATGAGGCCTCTACTGTAGCTCCATTTTCCTCCAATTGTATACTAACGGAAAAAAATTCTGACGGATTCCGTATGAACCTGGAAGAAAACATGGCATTCTCCATCGGACACCGTACGTACAAGTGTATTCCTTTAAAATCTTCTAGGGGGGAGAATCTCTGTTCTGCCGTGTGCATGAGTATTAAAGATGTCCCTTGATATATGGACTTATACACCCGAGTACAATATAGGAGTTCTGTATGTAGCAGCCGGAGTAGTTAATCTTGAACGTGCCGGTTAATTCCCTCCGTCTCCTCTGGAAACCCCCCTCCTCCTAAATTTCCTCTGCTGGATGCTGATAAATGAGCTGTTTCAGCCGCCTGGGTTCTGCACACCTTTATGCATTCATCAAGCAGAGTAGATGCACAATAAACCACACTCCACTACTTAGACTGTTGTATAACTGAGTTAGTTCTGCAAAATCCAGTGTAAAATTCACTTCCTTACCTTTCCACTTCAAAGGCAGAAGAGTATCATGGCTCATTTAATCACAGCTACACACCAGCCTTACTGGGAGACGAACCAAGATTTAATTGTAGGTTGGAAAAAAAATAGTGGCAGCTAAACAGACTGGCTCCGAGCAGCACATGGGGGTGTCGCGTGTTCACACAAAGGATCCTGGGAGCGTGCGCTACCTTACCTCTTACAACAAGCATACTACAAAGGGGAGCATTCAAATAAATTAGGCCAAAATTCTCATTCGCAAGATGCAATCGGTCTACTTTTCTCCGGTTGTCTTGTTGCGAGTTAAAAAAAAAAATTATTAAAAAATGCATACATAGGTATACAACATTGATATCTGACAACATCTTGTGTTCCGTAGCAGCTAGATGCACTATAGACTAATATTCTGAATCTTTCTTTTTCAGGAAATTTTATTATATTACCTTGTTGAGAGATCCCGTCTCTAGATACCTTAGTGAATGGAGACATGTGCAAAGAGGGGCCACCTGGAAGACTTCACTTCACATGTGTGATGGAAGGACACCAACACCAGAGGAACTGCCATCCTGCTATGAAGGCACAGACTGGTCAGGGTGTACTTTGCAGGAGTTTATGGATTGTCCCTATAATTTGGCCAACAATCGCCAGGTTAGAATGTTGGCGGACCTCAGTCTTGTAGGATGCTATAATCTGTCCTTTATTCCTGATAAGAAGCGAGCTCAGCTTCTTCTGGAAAGCGCCAAAAAGAACTTGAAGGATATGGCTTTTTTTGGCCTTACAGAGTTTCAGAGAAAGACTCAATATCTCTTTGAGAGAACTTTTAATCTGAAGTTTATCAGACCTTTCATGCAATACAACAACACCCGGGCAGGTGGGGTTGACTTGGACAATGGCACTATCCAAAGGATCGAGGAGCTTAACGAACTTGACATGCAACTTTACGACTATGCAAAGGACCTCTTCCAACAGCGATATCAATTCAAGAGGCAAGTAGAAAGAATGGAGCAACGAAAGAAGAATCGAGTAGAAAGACTTCTCCAGCGGTCCAACGAGGCTTTTGCCAAGGAAGAGGCAGAGGACCAAGTTCACTGGCCAACAGAAGACTACATGAGCCATATAATTGAAAAGTGGTAGCTGGGCATGGACTTTTATACTACTGGAGAAACTGGTTTCACGTTTTATTCTGTATTGTGTATATATACTGAACATTATAAAGAGGAACACTTTTTTTAATTTAATGTTTTGTAGCACACAGCTCAAATCTTCAGTAACTGTTCATCCTTATGTAGGAGAATGTCTATTATTTTAATGTAGTGAGAATGTGACTGCACAATGTCAACAATGCTATACGTTTTATTCACACTAGGGAGTCATTAAAGCATTGTTAACTTTTTTTTTATTCTTCTCAAACTCTCAAGGGCAACTAATGAACTAATAACAGTGGTATGTTTAATAGCCTAAAACACATTCTTTTATAACCCTTAAAGAAACCCACATGTTGGCCAAAGATAGCAATTAGGAAGACGTCCATGTATAGTATAGGTAACAGGAACTGTGGAATGTTTAGTACGGTTTTATATCCATCCCATTGCTGTTCTGAGGTTCTCCATTGTGTATGTCCCTTTATGTCCTTGATTGTATCTATGCAAAACCGTTTGATGGAAGTCTTTATACACTCCCCTAAACACCAACCACAGTATGTGGAAGGATTGTCCATAGCATTCAATAAATTATTCCATTGACTGCAGTGTTTTGTATGATGCACGGAACATATTCGTCCTAGAAATCTTAAACTGACCATACGTAGTGCAGTAACTGGTCTACATGAAGACAATCGGGCGCTCTAGGTGATCAGAAGAAATCCATATAACAAACTTTTTAAATATTTTGGAAATCCTCTTATCAAATTCTTACCTTTTTAAATATACAATGGGGGTACTGGGCCTTCCCTTTTCTAAGAACCAGGAGATGTCTCTATGACCACAGGTGTTTGTAGGACATCGTTGTCCATATAGATTTTGTTTATTTTGTACATGTAGTATAAAATTTAATTCTGCTTCATATTCTATAGGGCAATAAAACAATTGGATTTCAGGGCAAAACAAACATTATAACTGAAAATTAGCCAAAAATTGGTTAAAGTCCTCTGAACATTTTACTACACGGTAAAGGTAAAAAAAAATCAGATACAACCGATTTATGACATTATATGCCCAAACATGAAATGAACAGCACTGGATGCAAACAATTACTATTTTTAAGTCATTTGATTTGCCTTCATAAATCTAGAATTTCATGGTTACATGTCTTTAGATGGCGCTGCTCTGCCAGGTCCATTTTTGATGAAACCCAAAATGATGGTAATGTACCTAGTAAAAGTACAGGAAAAAAGTGTGGAAAAAATCCTCCAGCTCACCTTGTCACAAGAAATTCAGCACACGGATCCTCGTGTCGGCACACGTCAGAAATACTTCAAAAACAGGAGGGTTGGGTCCAGCGCTGTAGATACGATGTCTAGTTAAAACGGGAATCTGTTCCCAAGTTTTATTTTGTCTTCATTAAAATCGTGGTAGGTAGACTACGTGAAGTAGTTGAGGTGACAAGTGGGTATTGTCCAAAAGCAGAGGGAAAAAGAAGTATAGGCGGTAGCCTACGCGTTTCTGACCTTCTCCAGGTCCTTAGTCATGGCTTATGATAAGTCTGACTGTGCAGTCTTCACTTTTTATAACCAGTCTGTCTTGTATGTAATTAGTTAATTGCGGTTCAGAGCCGAAGGAACAGGGAGGAGCCCCGTGGAACGCAATCTTCCATTTTAACACCTGGAAAAAACTGTCCAAGTTCCATTGAGTAAGGTATGGATAAGGTGTTACTTGTTGAGCGTTAAGATCCTATGTCAGAAAAAACGATCTGTGTACTTAGTAATATCTAATATTTCTAATTTTCTTCTTTTTTAAATTCCAACAGAAATAGAAAGGAGCTCAACAGTTTTCATCAGATCGCTGTTCCTCTTCGGTAACTGTGTTTGAAGTATATAATATTTATTGCGATATTTGATTATAATAGAAATGTCCTAATATAGTGACTTTAGATACGCAAATACGTTTAGAAAGCTGGCTTAAAGGGTGAAGAAACGCCTATTGTTTACTTGAGTGAAAAAACAATGGATTGTGTATTAATGTGAGAAAGACGTACGTTTAAAATAACAAAAAGTACACTGGTATTAGACTTCTTGATATACATTGATTTTTGATTATCCAATTTCGGGTATTCTTTAAGGTTACTTTATTATTTTACCTTTTTTCCCTGTTAGTTAGTTTTTATTTTTTATTTTTTATTTTTCCCTTTGCGTTTTTTTTATAAGGATTTTTGTGTGTGAATTGGCGGGAATATCTTAAAATTACTATTGAAGTTAAAATTCTGGAAAAATTCAGACATTTCCCATGGAACACGGGAACCTCTTATTAATTGTATATATATTCGGATGTTAATTGTATATATCCTGATGTATTCATATACGTTTGACAGTTTCATTTTTAAGAAGATATATATAGTTTTTAATTTTTTCAAAGTGAGCGAATAGATGTTTTATTGGATATTATAAGGATAATCCTTGAAGTGGTTCCCAGTCCATATTATTTCTTTAGACATTTATAATTCATAACAGTTTATGAATTAATGTGGTATATTGTTTGAATATAACGTAAACGGATTTCATTATTATTTTTTATTTATTTTTTATTTTTCGTTGTTTATATTATATTTGATAACATGGTATTTTTATGTGTTATTTGGAACAGTTATGAATGTATTCTTGTTTATTATTTGTCGTTGATCTAAATTATTTATGTCTTTTTGGATCGAAATTTTTAATTTTTAATTCTGTCACTATAATACTAGAGTATATTTAAAAATATTTAGTTGGCATATAAGTTCACTGTTTATTTTTAGAGCTGGATTGCCAGTTATAAGTGAAATCGAGGATATCACCATTTTGCGTTTAGTAGTGGAACATGAGATCTTTTCTCAAATTTAAGCCTTTTGGGACCCTTGTTTGGAGACTAAAGATCCAGAAGGCTTCTCTTGTTTGTGTTATATGTCTAATATCACCGCCTCTTTTTGGATTATAGATTTTTTCGATCGCGTAACAGGAAAAACCATCAATTGTTCTATTGTGTTGAGTTATAAAGTGCTTTGCTACATTTGATGTGTTGAGGATATTTGGATTACGGATGTAGCCAAGGTGTTCAAGAATTCTTATTTTAAATTTCCTGTTTGTACATCCAATATATTTCAGATTACACAATGTACATTCAATTATGTATATGACCGAGTCGGTGTTACAATTCATATAATTTTTAATGGGATGTGTATCAGTATTGGTTGAATTTGTGAATGTCTTTTTTGGTATCACATATGAGCATACTTTACATGGATTATTTCCACATCTAAAAAATCCTTTTTGTTCTAACCAAGAACTAGTTGTCTTGATGGGATTAAAAAACGATGGAGAGAGTGTCGTGGCCAGAGATGGAGCCTTACGTGGGACTATTCTACATCCATTCCTGAGGATGTCATCTAGAGCAGGATCTTCTCTGAGCATAGGTAGGTGTTTATTCACAATTCTTTTTATACTATTAAATTGGTTAGTTTGTTGTAAGACTAATGTGGGTGTATTAGATGTTGGTTTTACATGTTTGTTTTGGGACAGGAGGGTGTCTCTACTTTTCTCAGCTATTATTTTGTCAGCTCTGTCTAAAGACCAACCTGGATATCCCCTGTTAGATAGTCTATTGTGTATAACTTTTGTTTCAGTTAAGAATTGTGCGTCTGAGCTGCAGTTGCGTTTTGCTCTATGTAGTTCGCCCACTGGGATCGAGACAAAGTAAAAGTCTCTGAAGAGGATCAGAAGTCTCTAATATAAAATCCCTCAAGGCAGTCAGTTAATACCTAAATATCCTAAAGTATTTCGATTTTTGTCTTTTGTGCGGTACCTGCAGACTCCTATCGCTTGATCCCTGACCCACGTCTGAATTTTTACCACATCGTCTGGATCACGGTTTAGGCCTAAACAGAACATTAACTGGAAAACAATTTAATGAAGATTTTATCGGTTAGGGTAATACTTTTTAATTCTATTAGATTATCAAGTATAATGCCCGGTGTGTCAGGGTCACGCCGCAACTTTCGTCCATCTCTAATTACAGTAAAAAAATAGTGTAGTACCGTGTTCGCCAGAAACAATATGCAATGTTAGAAACTTTTGTGTAAAAAAAGACAAAAGTAGATATCCATCTCGAATCAGTCAATGTGACTCTCCCGGTTGTATAACATTTACTTAGATATCTACCGACTGACGTATCACGTGTTGTACAAAAGTTGCTGAAAGATATCATGTGACCAGTCGGAAGCACTGTCATTTTTTTAATGCAGTGGTTGACATGCACACAACTTAAATCCTTATTAAACATATCACTGTTCCTAGTATGTGAAGACTCCATAAGCAGAACTGAGCTGTCCAAACGTTGCAACTAGTCCTGTTTAAGGACACAGCCCCACTTAGTGGTATAGGTTGGAACTGCAGGTAAAGCACTTAATGTAAATGGGAATTGTAATTGCCTGTATAGCATTTTTCAGCAGTGAGTGTTTAGAATCACAAAATTAAAATGGACTTGTGCTTACAGAACAGGTTTTATTTTTGTAAGAAGAACAATGGCATTTGTTTAATTTCGGTTCTACTCCAAGTAATGTGAGGGGGTTGCTCATTGTAATAAATTATAACTTATTTTGATGAGCATGTCTCGATATCCATGTCTATTTTATTTCCCACAACTTTCAAAGTCCTATTTAAGGAGGTCCCAATCTTCCACTTTCTTACGTATGTCCCTTCCTTTTTGTCTTCCATGCCACCGTTTCTAATGTTGCATACAGTACATTTTCAAGCGATTTATATCACTGTGAATCACACTTGTCATGTTGCTTTAATAAAGATTTATGCATAATTCTGGTTATGTGCAAATATTTTAAATCTGTACATTACATACTGGAGTTCAGATTTTGAATGCTTGTATAACTGTTATGTTATGTTCATTATATTTGTTCTATACTAAACAAGTTAAAAAAAAAATAGGGGTTTGCAAGTAAAACAAATATTGCAATACATAGAAATTATTAGAATATTTTTGTGTTTGTGTAACGCATCACTGGAATACGGAGTCTACATTAACAGCATTTCTACCTTGCAGACCGCTGATCTCTGCTAATGAGGCCCAAAAGGGCTGAAACCGCTCTGCCCACGTATGGCCTACGTCCTGTTTTAAAGGGTAATTCAACTTTCAAAAAACCTTTGACCTATCTGAAGTTTTGATCGGTGGGGGTCCGAGCACTGAGACCCTCACTGATCACTAAAACGAAGTGGCAGAAGCGTTCAGGTGAGCGAGTGGTGTACAGCTCAATAAAAAGTCTATAAGTCCATACACCGCTCGCTCGACATTCTGAGGAAAGCCGATCAGAAAAGAAGCAGCTCAGTGCTCACCTGAACGCTTTGTTTTAACAATTGGTGGGGGTCTCGGGTCAAAGAGCTCAGACTTCCTGCCCCCCCCCCCCCTGATCAAAACTTCTGACCTGTCACTATAACATTGCCTCCAACAGAGGACTCATAAATCACCAATAAATGATTGCACCTGAATAACATCAAATATTCAGATCACGAAATACAAGCAGGATGACCAGTATAACGCAAAATATAACCTCTTTATTAGATATAAAATGGAATGACAAACCCATGAAGCAAGGATCTCCATACGTAAATAATAAAAAACCACCTAGGTAAAGAAATGCATAGGTAAATCCAGCAAGGGCACGTGCCCGAACAATGAATGCAGTAGCCCTATAGTGACAAGTGGCGAGTTAGGGAAAACCATTAGACTAGACAGGCCCAAAAGGGAGGGCAGAATACAGACCAAAAAAGGGGGACCCTGATCCCCCAACACGTGTTTTGCCACCTGCTTTGTTGGTGGGTCTTAACCCAACGATCTCTTAAGGGAGGGTATATAAAGGAAGGCTGGCCAATTGTAACATCCCCCACTCATGTGGTAACAAAAGATACAGATGACTGGCACCACCCCTGTAAGTCTACTGAAAGAGTCCTCATCTGATCAGTGACAATCCCCTTTTGTCTAAGCAGTACCCTATCCGCTAAAGCCAAGATCTACATCTAGCACTACTTTCCGCTCTAGAGGACAATCAATTGCAACGGGTTTTACAGATTAATTTAGTTTTTAAATTATTGTAGTTGTGGTAAAACCAGACATTGGCATGTTTATTCTGCCACGTAATAGCGACACTTTGGCTAGACAGGGGCCACTACAGTAGTCCATAACATGTTTTCTTCTGTGTCCTATCCATTTTGTTTTTTTCTGCAGATATCATACTGAACCATTCATTTCTATAGAACCATACACACGATCGTTTTTTAAAAAAAAAAAAAAATAATAATATTTGCAAATCCATGTGTCCATTCTGCAAGTTATAGAACCGGTCCTATTCTTGGCTGTATTTTTCAGTCCCTCTCCCTCATTCTAATGTATGAGTCCGCAAAAAAACAAAACATGGACGGCACACGAAAACAATCGTGGCAAGATGCTCGTTTTCTCAGGGTGACTGAGTGGGAAATAAGGGGCTTGGTTTGCAGTTCTCTTGCCAGTAAGAGTTGATCATGGTGGGCTGTTTATCTGCATTACTCAGGTTTGTACAAACTGGACACATCTATAATAGATGACTAAGGCCTTATGAACACGATTGTAATAGTATTTACTGTCCGCAAATAGGGATCTGAAGGCTACGGATGCGCAGCTGTCTGCAATTGCTGAAGCGCCCATAGACTTCTATGAGCGAGTCTGTGTTGCAATTGCGGACAAGAAAAGGAAGTGTTCTTTATTTTGTGGATCATTTCTACGTTCTGGCACACATCTGTAAATATACGAAAAGGTGTCAGTGGACAATAGAAATGAATGGGTCTGCAATTTCATCCGTGATCGCGTATGAAAATTACGGTTGTGGACATGGGGCCTAATAAAAATGTGTGGGAATTTTCCTTTTGAAGTTTTTACTATGTAAACCTGTATTTCTTGTGTTTGGTGTTACATGGTTGAGCTCGCAACACGAACATCTACTGCCCTACCCAATAACGATGTCTTACAACTACATGACTTTACAACACGGTAACCTTACGTCGCCTTGTCACTCGTAAATTAATTGGACTTTGCCCTCGCATACAGATCACTTTCATCACCCGCACCGTTCACACAATTTATAGAGTGTTTTGAAACGCGATGGGTGGATGGGGCCTATCAATTGGAGAAGCCGCTCCTCGTTTTACAGTTTGTGTTAAGAATTGGATAGGCTCCTTCTAATCCTTCCGCAATCTCTCACCTCTAGTGTTTGTAGCAACATGGCCTCAATAGATCATCTAGAAGTGTATTTTAAATGACATATATGGAATTGGGTAGTAATGGATTGTGTAACTGTCTTCTCTCAAATTTCAACAGTTCTTAAGTTTCGGTGTCATTGTCTAATGTAAGGTTTGTATAGATTAAAGGGAACCTGTCACCAGCTTTTCACCTATTAAACAAGCAATATCTGGTGGAAGTGGGTGAAAAATCATTTTTATGTAACCTATAATTATCTTCTAAGTGGCTCTGTAGTATTTAGTTTTTTTAGTCTTCCAGCACCCTATGCTAATGAGCATAAGTCATATCTTCATTCCTCAAGCCTTTCAGAGTTTCCCCCGCCTCCTTACTATTGATTGACAGCTCCTCATCTCCCCCCAGCACACACAAACCTGCACTTGCGCAGTAACTAGATTTGAGGGCCGGCCGAAGCACGGAAGGGTGTCGGACCATACACGACAGCCACGTGCGCGTGATCTCAGGTCCAGATTTCATCATTCAGAGCTAGCCAGTTTTCGGTGGTGGGTAGGCATAAGAAAAGGAACAAGTGAGACTGCTGGATTATTACCATAAGTGGCGCAAAATTTTGCAGATGAGTATTTACGGTCGGAGGAGTTTAGGAGAGGGGATAACGCCAATGAACTTTTGACAGCAGCGGCCAGTGAGGGGTGAGTAGAGTTCAATAGGTGCTGGTGCTGGTGACCGGTTCCCTGTAATAAGACAATGTTTACATCATGGTTTTTTTCTACGTTTGACGTATACGTCAGTAAGGGGTCCCAGCGTGCACATCAAACATAGGCTGTAACGGCTGTGCCCTAACCGTAGCATTCGTCACTGGAATGGTATCTATTAAACAAATACATAATGAAAAGGGTTCATGATGTATCCGTACATTAGTCTATGGCTATGGCATTAGTTTAACGGATACGTCATGAAATGCTATTGAAAAGCTCATGGCTTATCTGTGACAGATTCCACTGGTACGGCATCTGTTGCCCATAGGCTGGAACGTATAAAAATAAATAAATATAGGTTTTAACTTTACTGGATGGGATAGCGAAGTCTTCCATACAATTCCACACTGAGTTTTTTTCCCGTTTTTTTTGTGGCATGCAGACATATACTGGCCAAACAGAGGCCAAAGGCATTCTTTTTGCCCTCCACCTGACAGTGGAGCTCTACGGAGCTTTCCCAACATACACGCTAAACCTACGGCCAAAACGTGATGTTAACAGAACTTAAGAGTAGGGGCTGGGTTCGAAGACTTAGGTTAGGCTTAAGGCATTTGCAAAGGGTCAGGCCAACACTGGGATCTGGTGACTATAGGCTAAACACGCCGGTATGTTGCGGATAGTGGAAATGCCGTAATCCATAGGTCAGGAATCCAGTGTATATATAGGAAAGGTTTAGCTAAGACAGGGAACATACCAGTGTGCAGATTTAAGAGTTGTTGACGGAGGCCTGGTAGTTTGCAGCCACATGCACCTCTCTTGTTTACTGATGGTAATCATATGATTTATGGGGAAAAAAATTGGTTGGACCAATATCACTGATATTTATGAATAAAATGCCAGAATTACAGTGGAGACATGCACATTGAGAGCAGGAGAAAGAAAAAATAATGTAACCTAGAGTAGTTATGTGGATTTGTAGGTCATTCTCAGTCTGTGGAAAGCTGTATGACGTTGTCTATGGCAGCGGTACACAACCTTTTCTGGTGTGAGGGCCAGATTGTCAGAACAATCACTCTCAGGGGCCACAATAAATCTGAAAGGGGTATTCTCATGTTAGACATTTGTGGCATAGTCACCATAAATGTCTGATAGGTGGGGTTCCATTTCTGGCACTCCCAACTATGGGAATGAGCGTTTTCTTCTCTCCTGTTTGGCACTCCAGAGAGAAGGAGAGGAAATGAGAGAGCCATGCATATTGGTTACACTGTGCCCCCCTGTAAAGTGTTAGCTGCACAGTGCTTCACGATTCATGTCCGCTACGCAGTGCCTCACCCAGTAACCCTTTCCTGACATTTGCTGTATGGATACGTCATGGAAAGCTAGTGCTTCCTGCATTTTGCCGTATCCATACGACAAATGCTGGGCACCGGCTCAGAAGCTGAGCCGGTGCCATCATCGCCGGATGTCAGCGGTATCTTACAGCTGACATCCGGCGGTAAACTAAATTAGCTTTGATCCCCGCCATTAACCCCTTAAATGCAGCGCTCAAACACGATCCCTGCATTTAAGGTGTTTGCAGCTCATCAGATCTCAATTTCATTGCTGGGGTTCCGGTGGCTGCATTGGCAACCGGAGGCCTAATACTGGCCTCCCGGTCTGCCTAGCATGGAAGCTGTTGAGGACCCGCCTGGCGGCGGAGCCTGAACGGCTTACGTAGCCGTCGGCTCAGGAGCTGAGGCGGCGTCATCAGGGGTGGATGTCCGCTGTATGTTACAGCTGACATCCACCTGTAACGGCAGGAACTGGAGCTAGCTCCGATCCCTGCCATTAACTCCTTCGATGCAGCGATCGCTTTCGATCGCTGCATCTTAGCGGTTGCTAGCAGAGAGGCAATCAGGAATGGCGACTGTTGCTATGGCAACAGGAGACACAATGGCCTCCTGCTCTGCCATTACGGAAGCCGATTAGGCCCCGCCGGGAGGCGAAGCCTAATCGGCTTACGGTCAGTGAATAACTGACAGATTTAATACATTGCACTACGTAGGTAGTGCAATGTATGAGAGAAAAAAAATCAGACAGATGGACATTCAAGTCCCCTAGTGGGACTTCAAAAAAGTGAAAAAAAAAAGTTTGAAAACATAATAAAAGTTTCAAGTAATAAAATAAATACAATCGCACTTTTCCCATATCAAGTCCTTTATTATTGAAAAAAACCATAAACCATACGTATTTGGTATCGCCGTGACCATAACGGCTTGAGCTATAAAAATATTATATTTATTGCACGTGGAATTCCTCAAGGGGTGTAGTTTCCTAAATGGAGTCACTTTTTGGGCGTTTTCATTGTTTTGTCTCTTCGGGTGTTTTGCAAATGTGACATGGTCTCCGCAAACCATTCCTGCTAAATGTGAACTCCAAAAGCCAAATGGCGCTCTCTCTTCTAAGCCCTGCCGTGTTTCCAATCAGCCGTTTATGGCCACATGTGGGATATTGTTTTGCTTTACAAATTTTGCAATGCTTTTTCTCCTTCAGTCCTTGTGGAAATGAGAAAAAATTAGCTAAACCTACAATTTCGATTTTTATTTTCACGGCCTAATTCCAATAATTTCTTCAAATAAACTGTGGGATCAAAATGCTCACTATACCCTAGATCATTTCCTCAATGGGTGTAGTTTCCAAAATGGGGTCACTTGTGGGGGGTTTCCACTGATTTGTCCCCTCACAGGCTTTGCAAATGTGACATGGCCTCTGCAAACCATTCCTGCTAAATTTTAGCTCCAACTGCCAAATGGTGCTCTTTCCCTTCTAAGCCCCGCCGTGTGTCTAAACAGCCATTTATGACCACATGTGGGGTATTGTTTTACTCGTGAGAAATTGCTTTACACATTTTGCTGTGCTTTTTCTCATTTAGTCCTTGTGGAAATGAGAAAAAAAAATCGCTAAACTTACATTTTGTTTGAAAAAAATTTAGATTTTAATTTTCACGGCCTACTTCCAATAATTTCTGCAAAAAACCTGTGCGGTCAAAATGCTCACTATACCCCTAGACAATTTCCTTGAGGGGTGTACTTTTGGGGGATTTCCACTGTTTTGGCACCGCTAGAGCCCATCAAACCTGACATAGTGCCTAAAATATATTCTAATAAAAATAAGGCCCCAAAATCCACTGGGTGTTCCTATGTTTCTGGGGCCGGTGCTTCAGCCCAGTAGGACGCTAGGGCCACATGTGGGATATTTCCTAAAACTGCAGAACCTGGGAAATAAATATTGAGTTGCATTTCTCTGGTAAAACTTTCTGTGTTACAAAAAAAATGGATTAAAAATTAATTTCTGCAAAAAAATATGAAATTTGTACATTTCACCTCTTCTTTGCTTTAATTCCTGTGAAACGTCTAAAGGGTTAACAAACTTTCTAAATCCTGTTTTGAATACTTTGAGGGGTGAAGTTTTTAAAATGGGGTGACTTATTGGGGTTTCTAATATATAAGGCCCTAAAAGCCACTTCACAACTGAACTGGTCCCTGTAAAAATAGCCTTTTGAAATTTTCTTGAAAATGTGAGAAATTGCTGCTAAAGTTCAAAGCCCTGTAACGTCCTAGAAAAATAAAATATGCCAATCTAAAGTAGACATATGGGAGATGTTAATTAGCGACTATTTTGTGTGGTATTACTATCTGTCTTACAAGCAGATACATTTAAATTGAGAAAAAAAAAAAAAATAATAATTTTTCGCATTTAAATACTGACCGTATCGAGCAAATTTTGCCAGTAACATAAAGTTCAATGTGTCACGAGAAAAAAAATCTCAGAATCGCTTGGACAGGTAAAAGCATTCCGAAGTTATTACCACATAAAGTAAAACATGTCAGATTTGAAAAAAGTGGCCAAAGAGGGAACGGGTTAATACTTATCTGCCCTTTCTGCCAGGGGCGGATTAGGGTACCATGGCCCCCCCAACTCCGAAGACGCTGTACCGTATAGATTTGCAGATTTCTGTTTAGGCGACCACAGATCTGGCACGGTTTTAATTTAGCTGTAAAAGCAGAATGAGCCATGCAGAAGAGAGAAAGCAGAATATTTTGAGACACTGAAGTGGTCAGGATGTTGATAACTTTTTGATTTTTACGTCAATGGAGTGGTGTGTGACGGATTATTTTTTTGCGGGAGGAGTTATAGTTTTTATTGGCACCATGTAAAGTACCATATAATGGGTGAATTGGAAAAAACTGAGATTCCTCCATGGTTTTTTGGGTTTAGTTTTTACTGTATATATTTAGCTTCTCTTAAGGTAAAAGTAGATTTATCATATACTTTTACCTTAAGAGAAGGTAAATATATACAGACCCAGAACCAAGCTCAGCACATATATACAGCCCCAGAACCAAGCTCAGTACATATATACAACACCAGAACCAAGCTCAGTACATATATACAGCACTAGAACCAAGCTCAGTACATAAATACAGCCCCAGAACCAAGCTCAGTACATAAATACAGCACCAGAACCAAGCTCAGTACATATATACAATGCCAGAACCAAGCTCAGTACATATACAGTGAAGGAAATAAGTATTTGATCCCTTGCTGATTTTGTAAGTTTGCCTACTGTCAAAGGCATGAACAGTCTAGAATTTTTAGGCTAGGTTTATATATAGATTATATATATATAAAAAAACAAAACAGAAAATCACATTGTCAAAATTATATATATTTATTTGCATTGTGCTCAGAGAAATAAGTATTTGATCCCTTTGGCAAACAAGACTTAATACTTGGTGGCAAAACCCTTGTTGGCAAGCACAGCAGTCAGACGTTTTTTGTAGTTGATGATGAGGTTTGCACACATGTCAGATGGAATTTTGGCCCACTCCTCTTTGCAGATCATCTGTAAATCATTAAGATTTCGAGGCTGTCGCTTGGCAACTCGGATCTTCAGCTCCCTCCATAAGTTTTCAATGGGATTAAGGTCTGGAGACTGGCTAGGCCACTCCATGACCTTAATGTGCTTCTTTTTGAGCCACTCCTTTGTTGCCTTGGCTGTATGTTTCGGGTCATTGTCGTGCTGGAAGACCCAGCTACGAGCCATTTTTAATGTCCTGGTGGAGGGAAGGAGGTTGTCACTCAGGATTTGCGGGAAAATGGCTCCATCCATTCTCCCATTGATGCGGTGAAGTAGTCCTGTGCCCTTAGCAGAGAAACACCCCCAAAACATAATTTTTCCACCTCCATGCTTGACAGTGGGGACGGTGTTCTTTGGGTCATAGGCAGCATTTCTCTTCCTCCAAACACGGCGAGTTGAGTTAATGCCAAAGAGCTCAATTTTAGTCTCATCTGACCACAGCACCTTCTCCCAATCACTCTCAGAATCATCCAAATGTTCATTTGCAAACTTCAGACTGGCCTCTACATGTGCCTTCTTGAGCAGGGGGACCTTGCGGGCACTGCAGGATTTTAATCCATTACAGCATAATGTGTTACCAATGGTTTTCTTGGTGACTGTGGTCCCAGCTGCCTTGAGATCATTAACAAGTTCCCCCGTGTAGTTTTCGGCTGAGCTCTCACCTTCCTCAGGATCAAAGATACCCCACGAGGTGAGATTTTGCATGGAGCCCCAGATCGATGTCGATTGACAGTCATTTTGTATGTCTTCCATTTTCTTACAATTGCACCAACAGTTGTCTGCTTCTCACCCAGCGTCTTACTTATAGTTTTGTAGCCCATTACAGCCTTGTGCAGGTCTATGATCTTGTCCCTGACATCCTTAGAAAGCTCTTTGGTCTTGCCCATGTTGTAGAGGTTAGAGTCAGACTGATTAATTGAGTCTGTGGACAGGAGTCTTTTATACAGGTGACCATTTAAGACAGCTGTCTTTAATGCAGGCGCCAAGTTGATTTGGAGTGTGTAACTGGTCTGGAGGAGGCTGAACTCTTAATGATTGGTAGGGGATCAAATACTTATTTCTCTGTGCACAATGCAAATAAATATATATAATTTTGACAATGTGATTTTCTGTTTTTTTTAAAATATAATCTATCTCTCACTGGTAAAATTAACCTAGCCTAAAAATTCTAGACTGTTCATGTCTTTGACAGGGGGCAAACTTACAAAATCAAGAAGGGATCAAATACTTATTTCCTTCACTGTATATAACTCCAGAACCAAGCTCAGTATATCAGTATATATATATATATATATATATACACAGCACTAGAACAAAGCTCATTACATATATACATCCCCAGAACCAAGCTCAGTACATATATACAGCACCAGAACAAATACAGTTCAGTACAGAGATCATTTGCAAATTCAGTTTAACCCCTGCTGTATACATTTGTACGACATAAAACGACAACTCCCAGTATAGCCTGAACAATGGTTAGGATATGCTGGGTGTTGCTGTTTAACAGGTTCCCGACCGCTGGCCGTAAATATACGGCCAGCGGCCAGGGTCTCTAAAGTCCGGCGTATAGTATATATACGGCCGCACTTCAGAGACTGTGCACGCGCGATCGCGTGCACACAGCTCTATGCCCTGGCTGTTGCTAACAGCCATGGGCACTGGGCAGAATGTCAGGGGTCAATCTTTTGGCCCCTGAACATGTGATCGCTGTGACAACCAATCACAGCGATCACATGCATTTCTGCATAGAAAACAGTGTGCACGCGATCGCGTGCACACAGCCCTGTGCCCTCGCTGTTACCAACAGCTCTGGGCACTGGGCAGAGTATCAGGGACCAATCTGATGGTCCCTGATCATGTGGTCGCTGTGAAAACCTATCACAGCGACCACATTTGTTTTATTTTGACTTTTCTGGCAGTAAATCTCCTGCCTCTTTTCTTCTCCTCAAACATTGTTTCAGTTTGAGGAGAAGAAGAGACTCGGGAGAATTGCTGCCAGAAGAATACAGTGAAAAAAAATACAGTTACACTAAAACATTCTCTGTATAGATAGATTTCTATCTATCTATACAATCTATCTATCCATCTATCTTTTTTTCTATCTATCTACCTTTCTTTCTTTTATTCTATTAGAATAGGCAGGTAGGGAGTATATAATTATATATATATCCACATATATATAATATATATAGCAATAGCGGTTTATTTTTTTGTTAGCGGTAGTGTAGATATATATAGCAGTTAGTTTGTGTGTTTTATAAAAAAAAAAAAAAAAAAAAAAAATTTGTTTAGTTAGTGTTAGTGTTAGTTACGTTATGGCGAGGAAGTTGTTTAGCGCCGAGGAGGCATACGCCATGCTGTGGTCTGAGTCGGAGACCGCATCAGAGATGGCGTCCGAGATGGAACCTGTTTTAGGTAGTGACGATGACAGCGTCACTTCAGGTTCATCTTCAGGGGACGTTGTCCCTGATGCAGTCGAAACTGCAGAACATGAAAGTGCAGGGCCAAGTAGCGCTGTAGCACGGGACAGCCTGGTCCCTCCAGTCCAGGCTCTTGTATGGGCACCTGCCCCATCTTTTGGGCCTAGAATCCACGGATTTACGGCCACTCCTGGCATAACCGTGGACAATACAAATTTTGTCCAAATGGATTACTTCCATTTATTTATAACGGACGACATCCTAAATCAGATTGTCCACGAAACAAATTTATATGCCACGCAATATATAAGGCAGAAACCTTCATCCACCCATGCCAGAGATTGGACGCCCACCAATTTGCAGGAATTAAAAAATTTTTTGGGGCTCACCCTAAATATGGGTATTGTCAAAAAGCCCTCCATTAGGTCTTACTGGTCAACAAGACCCGCCCAAGCCACCCCAGTATATTCTGCAGTAATGCCCAGGTCTCGTTATGAGACAATAATGAGGTTCCTCCACTTCAATGACAACGCACAGGCCCCCCCAAGTACCGATGCAAACCGGGATCGGTTGTTCAAAATAAGACCGCTAATAAATTCCCTGAATAATTTATTTCTGCAACTCTACACCCCTGAGCAGAATGTAAGTGTGGACGAATCCCTCCTCAACTTCCATGGCAGACTTAGCTTTCGCCAATATCTACCTTCAAAAAGGGCAAGATATGGCGTTAAGCTCTACAAATTGTGTGAAAGCGGGTCAGGATATACCACCGCCTTCAGGATTTATGAAGGGCGGGACCGCACAATAAATGTTCCTGGATGCCCCCCTGATCTTTCCACCAGCAGTAAGATCGTGTGGGAGATAATGCAGCCTCTGCTTCACAAGGGGTACCACCTGTACTGTGATAATTTTTATTCCAGTGTGCCCCTGTTTAGGCATTTGCATGCTGCAAGGACTGGGGCATGTGGTACCATGCGCAAAAACAGAATTGGTTTTCCACAGCAATTAGTGGGGAAGCGCATGGTAAAGGGGGACTCCTGTGCTTATGCATCTGAGGAATTGCTGGCGGTCAAGTTCAGGGATCGCAAAGATGTGTATGTGCTAAGCACGATTCATACCGCAGGAACAGTGGCAGTGAGGGAAAGAGGGGCAACATCGGACAAGCACAAACCAGTGAGCGTGTCCGAATATAACAAGTACATGGGGGGGGTGGATTTAAGCGACCAGGTTTTACAGCCCTATTTAGTAAAACGCAAAACTAAAACCTGGTACAAAAAGGTGGCCATTTATTTGTTACAGGTGGCCATCCACAACTCATTTGTGCTCTATAAAAAAAACAGAGGCAGAGACACATACCTGGATTTCCAGGAGAAAATTATTGAAGGCCTCATTTTTGATGTTCAGGACACCCGAGAATGCCCCCAGTCTGAGGATGTCACGCGACTGACTGAAAGACACTTCGTCAGTCGGATTCCCCCAACAGCAACCAGAAGCAACCCCCAGAAAAAGTGCCGCGTCTGCAGAAAAGACGGGCACCGCAAAGATTCCCGATATTTCTGTCCCTCATGTCCCTCGCAACCAGGCCTGTGCATTGAGCCATGTTTTAAAAAATACCACACTGTTCTGAATTATTAGATTTTAGTTAATTTGTTGAAAATATATTTGCCCTACATTACGTTTTTATTTTTCCCCTGATTTTACTCCAAGGGTGAGGGAGGGAATGGGTGGGGGGTGGATGTCATGTTTGATGTTTTCTAAAGTTCATCTGCTGGAGAGCTCCATTTGCATTAACCTGAAATTTCTTATTTTAGAAAACCCCAAAAAATAAATTCCCATTATACCCCTAGATGAATATTTTGGGATCTCTGCTTCGAGAGCAGATATTTTGGAAGTGTTATAGAAACTCTGTTGAGTTTTGTAAAACCAGCTTTGAAAAAAAGCGATTTGTGAAATAATCTTCTTCTATCGTCCGCCCTCCTACATCTCTATGTGATAAATAAGGCCCACATATTTGGTATCCCCATGCACGGGAGAAGTGGCAGAATGTGAACGGAGATTAATTTTGACCGTGGTCTATGCCGTGTGTGAAAAATGCTGGTATAAACTGACGCATTTGCTAAAAAATTGCTAATTTTATTTTGATCCATCTTATTCAAGAAACTTTCAGAAGAAAACTGGACTGTCTAAAAATATGATAAACCCCTTGAAGGAAACCTTGTGGGGTCTACTTGTGTGAATGAAGTCATTTATGGGGTGTTTCTAATGTTTCAGCAGCATTAGGCCCCCCAGAAAACAGTATGCTGCTATAAAATCAAGTGCAGAATTCCTGGACCGAAAAGGCCAAAAAGCCTCCTTTTATGCCAAGCCCTGGCACATGCCCGTGAATAAAGCACACATATTTGGTATCCCCATGCACGGGAGAAGTGGAAGAATGTGAAATGCGATGAATTTTGTCCGTGGTCCATTTTGTGTGTGAAAAAGCTAGCATAAACTGGCGCAATTGTTAAAAAAAAAGGTAATTTTATTTTGTTCCATCTTATTCAAGAAACTTTCAGAAGAAAACTGGACTGTCTAAAAATATGATAAACCCCTTGAAGGAAACCTTGTGGGGTCTACTTGTGTGAATGAAGTCATTTATGGGGTGATTCTAATGTTTCAGCAGCATTACACCCCCCAGAAAACAGTATGCTGCTATAAAATCAAATGCAAAATTCCTGGACCAAAAAGCCTCCTTTTATGCCAAGCCCTGGCACATGCCCGCACAGCGAATAAGGCACACATATTTGGTATCCCCATGCACGGGAGAAGTGGAAGAACGTGAAAGGAGATGAATTTTGGCCGTGGTCTATACCGTGTGTGAAAAATACTAGCCTAAACTGACGCATTTGCTAAAAAAGTGCTGATTTTATTTTGTTCCATCTTATTCAAGAAACTTTCAGAAGAAAACTGGACTTGCTAAAAATATGATAAACCCCTTGAAGGAAACCTTGTGGGGTCTACTTGTGTGAATGAAGTCATTTATGGGGTGATTCTAATGTTTCAGCAGCATTAGGCCCCCCAGAAAACAGTATGCGGCTCTAAAATCAAATGCAAAATTCCTGGACCGAAAAGGCCAAAAAGCCTCCTTTTATGCCAAGCCCTGGCACATGCCCGCACAGTGAATAAGGCACACATATTTGGTATCCCCATGCACGGGAGAAGTGGAAGAACGTGAAAGGAGATGAATTTTGTCCGTGGTCTATACCGTGTGTGAAAAATACTAGCCTAAACTGACGCATTTGCTAAAAAAGTGCTGATTTTATTTTGTTCCATCTTATTCAAGAAACTTTCAGAAGATAACTGGACTTGATAAAAATATGATAAACCCCTTGAAGGAAACCTTGTGGGGTCTACTTGTGTGAATGAAGTCATTTATGGGGTGTTTCTAATGTTTCAGCAGCATTAGGCCCCCCAGAAAACAGTATGCGGCTCTAAAATCAAATGCAAAATTCCTGGACCGAAAATGCCAAAAAGCCTCCTTTTATGCCAAGCCCTGGCACATGCCCGCACAGCGAATAAGGCACACATATTTGGTATCCCCATGCACGGGAGAAGTGGAAGAACGTGAAAGGAGATGAATTTTGGCCGTGGTCTATACCGTGTGTGAAAAATACTAGCCTAAACTGACGCATTTGCTAAAAAAGTGCTGATTTTATTTTGTTCCATCTTATTCAAGAAACTTTCAGAAGAAAACTGGACTTGCTAAAAATATGATAAACCCCTTGAAGGAAACCTTGTGGGGTCTACTTGTGCGAATGAAGTCATTTATGGGGTGATTCTAATGTTTCAGCAGCATTACACCCCCCAGAAAACAGTATGCGGCTCTAAAATCAAATGCAAAATTCCTGGACCGAAAAGGCCAAAAAGCCTCCTTTTATGCCAAGCCCTGGCACATGCCCGCACAGTGAATAAGGCTCACATATTTGGTATCCCCATGCACGGGAGAAGTGGAAGAATGTGAAAGGAGATGAATTTTGTCCGTGGTCTATACCGTGTGTGAAAAATACTAGCCTAAACTGACGCATTTGCTAAAAAAGTGCTGATTTTATTTTGTTCCATCTTATTCAAGAAACTTTCAGAAGATAACTGGACTTGCTAAAAATATGATAAACCCCTTGAAGGAAACCTTGTGGGGTCTACTTGTGTGAATGAAGTCATTTATGGGGTGTTTCTAATGTTTCAGCAGCATTAGGCCCCCCAGAAAACAGTATGCGGCTCTAAAATCAAATGCAAAATTCCTGGACCGAAAATGCCAAAAAGCCTCCTTTTATGCCAAGCCCTGGCACATGCCCGCACAGCGAATAAGGCACACATATTTGGTATCCCCATGCACGGGAGAAGTGGAAGAACGTGAAAGGAGATGAATTTTGGCCGTGGTCTATACCGTGTGTGAAAAATACTAGCCTAAACTGACGCATTTGCTAAAAAAGTGCTGATTTTATTTTGTTCCATCTTATTCAAGAAACTTTCAGAAGAAAACTGGACTTGCTAAAAATATGATAAACCCCTTGAAGGAAACCTTGTGTGGTCTACTTGTGCGAATGAAGTCATTTATGGGGTGATTCTAATGTTTCAGCAGCATTACACCCCCCAGAAAACAGTATGCGGCTATAAAATCAAATGCAAAATTCCTGGACCGAAAAGGCCAAAAAGCCTCCTTTTATGCCAAGCCCTGGCACATGCCCGCACAGTGAATAAGGCTCACATATTTGGTATCCCCATGCACGGGAGAAGTGGAAGAATGTGAAAGGAGATTAATTTTGGCCGTGGTTCATACCGTGTGTGAAAAATGCTAGCATAAACCGACGCAATTGTTAAATTCTTGCATTTTTTTCCAATTTTGCCCACTTTAGTGAAAAAAAAAAAAATGATATATACTGACAAATGCCACTAAAACAAAGCCCTATCTGTCCTTTAAAAAGAGTGTAAAATTCAAAGATGAACTTTATTCACCTGCTGAGTTATAGTCATGTAAAGAAGCGCATAGCAAAATTGTGAAATTTGCTCTGGTCATTTAGCTGTAAAACAGCCTAGTCCTTAACCGGTTAACAAAAAAAAGAATGCTACCATCCGTCATCTCACTGCAGATCATACAGTGATTACAGTACTGATCAGTCATAGGGAGAATCAACATTTACATTGAGTGAATCACAGGTGATGTCTCAGATTCTTTTTAGTTCTTTTTCTCTTTTCTTCTCCATCTGGTCCAGACCTCTATGATGACTTCTCTCAGGCACGGCCCATTTATGCAGTTCACAGCTCAGATGTCTTCGGCTCCTCACTTTTCCAACATTACCGCACCTGTAAACGTAGATAAAATTCCCATGATGCCACACGCTATGCTTCTAAATATAATAGTATCATACAATGAATATAATAGTACTATACACTGCGACCCTGAATATAATAGTACTATACACTGTACTCCTGAATATAATAGTGTTATACACTGTACTCGTGAATATAATAGTACTTTACACTGCACTCCTGAATATAATAGTACTATACACTGTAGTCCTGAATATAATAGTACTATACACTGTGCTCCTGAATATAATAGTACTATACTCTGTGCTCCTGAATATAATAGTACTATACTCTGCGCTCCTGAATATAATAGTACTATACACTGTGCTCCTGAATATAATAGCACTATACACTGTGCCCCTGAATATAATAGTACTATACACTGCGCCCCTGAATATATATATATATATATATATATATATACATACACTGCCGTTCAAAAGTTTAGGGTCACTTAGAAATTCCTTATTTTTGAAAGAAAATCACAGGTTTTTTTTCAATGAAGATAACATAAATTAATCAGAAATACACTCTATACATTGTTAATATGGTAAATGACTATTCTAGCTGCAAACGTCTGTTTTTTAATGCAATATCTACATAGGTGTATAGAGGCCCATTTCCAGCAACCATCACTCCAGTGTTCTAATGGTACATTGTGTTTGCTAACTGTGTTGGAAGGCTAATGGATGATTAGAAAACACTTGAATACCCTTGTGCAATTATGTTAGCACCGCTGTAAAGAGTTTTGCTGTTTAGAGGAGCTATAAAACTGACCTTCCTTTGAGCTAGTTGAGAATCTGGAGCATTACATTTGTGGGTTCGATTAAACTCTCCAAATGGCTAGAAAAAGAGAGCTTTCATGTGAAACTCGACAGTCTATTCTTGTTCTTAGAAATGAAGGCTATTCCATGCGAGAAATTGCCAAGAAACGGAAGATTTCCTACAACAGTGTGTACTACTCCCTTCACAGGACAGCACAAACAGGCTCTAACCAGAGTAGAAAGAGAAGTGGGAGGCCCCGCTGCACAACTGAGCAACAAGACAAGTACATTAGAGTCTCTAGTTTGAGAAATAGACGCCTCACAGGTCCTCAACTGGCAGCTTCATTAAATAGTACCCACAAAACGCCAGTGTCAACGTCTACAGTGAAGAGGCGACTCCGGGATGCTGGCCTTCAGGGCAGAGTGGCAAAGAAAAAGCCATATCTGAGACTGGCTAATAAAAGGAAAAGATTAATATGGGCAAAAGCACACAGACATTGGACAGAGGAAGATTGGAAAAAAGTGTTATGGACAGACAAATCGAAGTTTGAGGTGTTTAGATCACACAGAAAAACATTTGTGAGACGCAGAACAACTGAAAAGATGCTGGAAGAGTGCCTGATGCCATCTGTCAAGCATGGTGGAGGTAATGTGATGGTCTGGGGTTGCTTTGGTGCTGGTAAAGTGGGAGATTTGTACAAGGTAAAAGGGATTTTGAATAAGGAAGGCTATCACTCCATTTTGCAACACCATGCCATACCCTGTGGACAGCGCTTGATTGGAGCCAATTTCATCCTACAACAGGACAATGACCCAAAGCACACCTCCAAATTATGCAAGAACTATTTAGGGAAGAAGCAGGCAGCTAGTATTCTATCCGTAATGGAGTGGCCCGCGCAGTCACCAGATCTCAACCCCATAGAGCTATTGTGGGAGCAGCTTGACCGTATGGTACGCAAGAAGTGCCCATCAAGCCAATCCAACTTGTGGAAGGGGCTTCTGGAAGCATGGGGTGAAATTTCTCCCGATTACCTCAGCAAATTAACAGCTAGAATGCCAAAGGTCTGCAATGCTGTAATTGCTGCAAATGGAGCATTCTTTGACGAAAGCAAAGTTTGAAGGAGAAAATTATTGTTTCAAATAAAAATCAGTATTTCTAACCTTGTCAATGTCTTGACTATACTTTCTAGTCATTTTGCAACTCATTTGATAAATATAAGTGTGAGTTTTCATGGAAAACACAAAATTGTCTGGGTGACCCCAAACTTTAGTATGTGTAAAGTAGTGTGTATATATATATATATATAAGTGTGTGTGTCTGTGTCTATGTGTGTATAGGAGAAAGCATAGCACTACGACCCTATAAACTATGGATAGGATTAGATACAGTGGCTCAGCACAGTATCACACATGATAGGATTAGATACAGTAGCTCAACAGGCAGTATCACACATTATAGGATTAGATACAGTAGCTCAACAGACATTATCACACATGATAGAAAAACCTACACAAACCTCGACCAAAGCAATGGCATGAAAAGGGGTCCCTTATTACAAGTAGACAACCAAAAGCGAACAAAAAAGGGACATAGCCCTAAGAATGATAGTCAACTATATAATATAGAAAAATGAACAATCTTTATTAAGAAGAAATACAACAATAATCACAGAATATAAAACACGAATGGACCACATAAGGAGATAAAAACAGTACGGTCAGATGAAAAAGACCAAAAACGTACAGAGTCAGCCAACCTAGGGAAGTCAAAAAACCACTCAAATGACCCACAGGGAAATGATCGTGTATGTGGAATGGCAATGCCCAGATGCAGGGGCGTAGCTAGAGGCTCATGGGCCCCGATGCAAAAATTCTTACTGGGCCCCCCCCCCCCCCCCCCCGCAAACTTCTCATGGCCGACGGTCCGCTTTCAGCTGCATCGCTGGGTCTCCTAAGTGACCCAACAATGCAGCACTAGCAGCCGGGGCGTCACTAAGGCTGGGTTCACACACACTATTTACGGACGTAATTCGGGCGTTTTAGCATTGAATTACGTCCGAAAATGCGGCTCAAAAGCGTCGGCAAAGATCTGCCCATTCATTTGAATGGGTCTTACGATGTTCTGTGCCGACGGTCATTTTTTTTTTAAAAAAAAGTGCCTGTCACTTCTTCAGACGTAAATGGAGCCGTTTTCCATGGAAAACCAGCTTCAATTACTTCCGTAATGGACGCAGCAAAAGACGCCTGCACATGCCATTACGGCTGAAATTACGGTGCTGTTTTCTCCTGAAAACAGCACCGTAATTTCAGCCGTAACGGACTCTGCCGTGTGAACATACCCTCAGGGCTTAAAATGTCCGGGAAATAGCCCCAATACATAGGTGTCCGCCCAAAAAAAAGTGTGTATATGAGACAGCATAGCATATCTATAGCACTACGACCCTATAAACTATGGATAGGATTAGATACAGTGGCTCAGAAGGCAGTATCACACATGATAGGATTAGATACACAGCTCAGCACAGTATCACACATGATAGGATTAGATACAGTGGCCCAGCAGACAGTATCACACATGATAGGATTAGATACAGTGGCTCAGCAGACAGTATCACACATGATAGGATTAGATACAGTGGCTCAGCAGACAGTATCACACATGATAGGATTAGATACAGTGGCTCAGCAGACAGTATCACACATGATAGGATTAGATACAGTGGCTCAGCAGACAGTATCACACATGATAGGATTAGATACAGTGGCTCAGCAGACAGTATCACACATGATCGGATTAGACATAGGGCCCAGCAGACAGTATCATACATGATTGGATTGGACCCAGGACAGGTAAGAATAATAATTTTGCTTCTTTATGTGTTACTGATTATTTTTGTGTTTTTTTTACAGGTTCGGCTGTTGGACTTCGGATACGAGGACTTCAATGAAAGCGTTTTTTTTATTCTCAATAAAATGGTTAATGAGGGTTGTGTTTTTTTATTTCAATAAAATATTTTTTCTATGTGCTTGTATCTTTTTAAACTTTATTATCACCGCCTTAGTAATGGCCGCTGGCTGATTGACAACCTCCATTACTAAGGAGGGGCTTAATGTTAGCCGGTGCAGAGGCCACACTAACCCCCATTATTACCCCGGTACCCACCGCCACCAGGGGTACTGGGAAGAGCCGGGTACAAACCAGTACCCGACTATCTGTAGTGACGGGCAGGCACCGGGGCGGCCGCAGGCTGGTAGTATTAGGCTGGGGAAGGCCAAAAACAGTGGCCCTTCCCACCCTTGTAATGCTGCCTGCTGCTGCTGTGTTGTATCTGGCTGGTTATGAAAATTGGGGGACCGTTCTTTCCAATTATTTTTTATTTATTTATTTTTTAAATGACGTCGGGTCCCCCCCCATTTTCATAACCAGCCAGATACAATAAAGCAGCAGCAGGCAGCATTACAAGGGTGGGAAGGGCCACTGTTTTTGGCCTTTCCCCTCCTGATGATACCAGCCTGCGGCCACCCCAGTGGCCGACCATCACTACAGATGGTCAGGTACTGGATCGTACCCGGCTCTTCCCAGCACCCCTGGTGGCGGTGGGTAACGGGGTAATAAAGGGGGTTAGTGTTCGCCTCTGCAGCAGCTAACACTAAGTCCCGCCTTAGCAATGGATGCTGTCAATCAGCCGGCGGCCATTACTAAGGCGGTAGTAATATAGTTTAAAAAAAAACACAAAGACATAGAAAAAATATTTTATTGAAATTAAAAAAAAAACCCACACAGCCCTCATTAACCATTTTATTAATAAAAAAAGCCGTCATGGAAGTAGTCCTGGAATCCGCCGTAGTCCAACGACCGAACCTGCAAGAAAACACACAAAAAATGATTAGTAACACGTGTTAGGGTATGTGCACACACACTAATTACGTCCGTAATTGACGGACGTATTTCGGCCGCAAGTACCGGACCGAACACAGTGCAGGGAGCCAGGCTCCTAGCATCATACTTATGTACGACGCTAGGAGTCCCTGCCTCTCCGTGGAACTACTGTCCCGTACTGAAAACATGTTTACAGTATGGGACAGATGTCCTGCAGCGAGGCAGGGACTCCTAGCGTCTTACATCACTATGATGCTAGGAGCCCGGCTCCCTGCACTGTGTTCGGTCCGGGACTTGCGGCCGAAATACGTCCGTCAATTACGGACGTAATTAGTGTCTGTGCACATACCCTAAGGCTTAGATACAGGGCCCATGTGTGATACTGTCTGTGGGACCCTGTATCTAAGCCTACCACAAGGTAGGCTTAGATACAGGGTCCAGCAGACAGTAATCTTATACAGTATAAGATTACTGTGTGCTGGGGCCCTGTATCTAAACCTACAGTGTGGTAGGCTTAGATACAGGGCCCAGCAGACAGGATCACGCATGGGCCATGTATCTAAGCCTACCATGTGATTGGCTTAGATACAGGGCCCAGCAGACAGCATCACACAATCTGTGATCCTGTCTCATGGGCCCCCTAAGCCTGCTACATCGTAGGCTTAGGGGTTGTACAGTCCCTAAACATTGATGGCCTATCCTCAGGATAGGCCATCAATAGCTGATGTGTCGCCCGGGACCCGCAAATCAGCTGTTTTGAAGGGGCCGCAGCACTCGTACGAGAGCTGCTTCCCCTTCATTTCACTACTCGCTCACACTGTGAATCGCCGACACCGATTCACAGTGTGACCGGAATGAAGTGACAGGAATGAAGGGGAGCAGCTCTCGTACGAGTGCTGCGGCCCCTTCAAAACAGCTGATTGGCGGGTCCCGGGAGTCAGACCCCGCCAGTCAGGGCTAACCTTACCTTCCTCTTCGGCCGCGGCGGGAGTTCTGTCGTCTCGATGCTGTGCGCGGCGGCATAGCGTGGTGACGTCATGCGCTGCGCACAGCGCTTGACGTCAGGACCTCCGCTGCCATCCGGAACCAGGAAGGTAAGTAAAGTATGTTACTATAGTAACAGGGGCCCGCGGCCCGAGTTACTATAGTAACTTTTTATTGATGTGGTGCGGGGGGCCGTGGGCCCCCCTGGCTTCGGGGCCCGGTCGCAATAGCGACCGCTGCGACCCCTATAGCTACGCCAGTGCCCAGATGTAAAAAGAAATAAGGAGAAGATGACTATACATCTAATGCAGAGTATCTAAACATCAGATAAATATGAATGGGCTATAAAGAATCTCTGCACAAAATCAGGGCAGGGTAGACCTGTAGTAGTGTGTGGAAAGACAGAGATAATATCATGCAACAAACCAGGATGTACACATACCCTGAGACATGGTGGGGAGCGGAACAGACGACCCAAAGGGAAGGATGAAAGATGCCTCGACGCACGTTTCGCCAAGCAGACCGGCTTCGTCAGGAGGCTGAGTGACCTAAAACTAGGGGGGCTTATATGGGAATGAACTATGGTTGCCCTCAGCAGTGGCGGACGCAAATCGGCGCTGGACACGCCCACCGAGCGACACACACATCCCGGGATGCGCCGCACGTCAGATGACTCGGCGCCGCATGATGACCTCAACCGAGAGTCACCATGACAACGTAGGACGCTAAGCGGCACTCCCGGATGTGGGTCGCACGGCGCATGCGCACTCCAGCGTCTGTGCACGCACCACAGCGAGGGAACCAAAATAACAAAAACAAGATACGCAAAAGAACACGCTCCTTTTCCCGCTCTGTATCCTCTACTTCTCTGTTATCTAAAGAAGAATGTGGCGGTTTTTTAGACAGACCACAGGCCGCAGGAGATGGAGACCCACTGTCCAACTCCAGAACACCGGCAGTAAAAAGAAAGACCAGGGGGGTGTTCAACAGGGACAAGAGAAACAGGAGGCTCTAAAGGTAATTAATCTTTCCACGCATATCTTATCACCATCACAAACAGATGTTTTAGAAAAAGGTTTATCTTTCTCCCCCACTGGAAAATTTGATCTTTTCACCACTGTTAAAGATTTGGCCCTGTTCTCTAGGAAGCTCATATTTAAGAAACACTTCAATAGAACTGATCATACAGTTCCTATTGGTTCTCTGGCTGAACAACAGGCTCTCGATGCCTTACTATCGCTTCTGGAGGAACAGGACGAAAGGGTAGACCCCCGCCTACCCATGCATCTGTGTCGCCGCTCCCAACATTTTCCCCCTTTCGCGCTGTGTCCATCAGTGGATATTTTCTTTAAATTGGTCAAGAAAGATCTAGAGGGTATTGTAGACAATAGACTGTCCTGCAATCTCAACTATAATCAAAGACAGGCAATTATTGAACTCAAACAACTCAGGGATGTGGTCATCAAACCAGCCGATAAGGGGGGTAATGTTTTGTGCAGAGATTCTTTATAGCCCATTCATATTTATCTGATGTTTAGATACTCTGCATTAGATGTATAGTCATCTTCTCCTTATTTCTTTTTACATCTGGGCATTGCCATTCCACATACACGATCATTTCCCTGTGGGTCATTTGAGTGGTTTTTTGACTTCCCTAGGTTGGCTGACTCTGTACGTTTTTGGTCTTTTTCATCTGACCGTACTGTTTTTATCTCCTTATGTGGTCCATTCGTGTTTTATATTCTGTGATTATTGTTGTATTTCTTCTTAATAAAGATTGTTAATTTTTCTATATTATATAGTTGACTATCATTCTTAGGGCTATGTCCCTTTTTTGTTCGCTTTTGGTTGTCTAATTATCACACATGATAGGCTTAGATACAGTGGCTCAGCAATCAGTATCACACATGATAGTATTAGATAAAGGGCCCAGCTCGCTGACATTGCGGTTCCAGCACTGGACCCAGAAAAGGTAAGTATAAGAATTGTTTTGCTTTTTTATGTGCTACTAATTATTTTTGTCTGTTTGTGTTATTTTACAGGTTCGGTTGTTGGACTACGTCGGATTCAAGGACTACTTCAATGACAGCGTTTTTATTATTCTCAATAAAATGGTTAATGAGGGTTGTGTTTGTTTTTTATTTCAATAGAAAAAATATTTTATGTCCTTGTATTTTTTTAAACTTTATTATTACTGCCTTATTATTAGCGGCTGGCTGATTGACAACATCCATTACTAAGGCTAGGCTTAATGTTAGCAGGCGCAGAGGCTAACACGAACCCGCATTATTACCCCGGTACCCAACGCCGCCAGTGGTACTGGGAAGAGTTGCGTACGAACCAGTACCCGACCATCTGTAGTGATGGTCGGGTACTGGGTCAGCCACAGGCAGGTAAAATCAGCCTGGGAAAGGCCAAAAACAGTGACCCCCCTGGTAATGCTAGGCTGCTGCTGTTGTATCTGGAGGAGTCCCCCCCCCCCCCATTTTTCATAACTAGCCAGATACAAGAAAGCAGCAGCAGGTTAACATTACCAGGGGGGAAGGGCCACAGTTTTTGGCCTTTCTCAGCCTAATGATACCAGCCTGCGGCCGCCCCATTACCCGACCATCACTACAGATGGTCAGGTACTGGATGGTACCTGGCTTTTCCCAACACCCTTGGTGGGGGTGGGTACCGGGATAATATGGGGGTTAGTGATAGCTTCTGCACCGGCTAACACAAAGCCTCGCCTTAGTAATGGACGCTGTCAATCAGCCGACGACCATTACTAATGCGGTAGTAATAAAGACATAGAAAAAATATTTTCTTGAAATAAAAACCACCCAGAAAACCGTCATTAACCATTTTATTGATAATAAAAACGCCGTCATCAAAGTAGTCCTCGAATCCGACGTAGTCGAACGACTGAACCTGTAAAAAAACACAAACACAACAAAAACGATTAGTAACATGTGGTAGGCTTAGGTACAGGGCCCATGTGTGATACTGTCTGTCAAGGCAGGCTTAGATACAGGGTCCAGCAGACAGTAAGCTTATACAGTACATGTGGTAGGCTAATATACAGGGCCCATCAGACAGGATCACACATGGGCCATGTATCTAAGCCTACCATGTGCTTATGTAAGATGCTTATATACAGGGCTCAGCAGACAATCTGTGATCCTGTCTCATGGGCCCTCTAAGCCGGCTACATCGTAGGCTTAAAGGGATTGTCCAGTCCCTAAACATTGATGGCCTATCCTCAGGATAGGCCATCAATAGCTGATGGGTCGGGGTCCATCTCCCGCAACGAGAGCTGCTTCCCCTTCATTTACCTTACTCGCTCACACTGTGAATCGCCGACACGGATTCACAATGTGAGCAAGTGACCGGACTGAAGGGGAAGCACCAGCTCTCGTACGAGCGCTGCGGTCCCTTCATACCAGGTGATTGGCGGGGGTCCTGGGAGTCGGACCCCGCCAATCAGCTTCAAGCAGACAGGGATATTAAACTTACCCTCCTCTTCAGCTGTGGCGGATGTCCTGACTCTATCCAGGATAAGGATGCTGTGCGCGGCGCATAGCGTTGTGACGTCATGTGCTGCGCACCGGATACAGGAAGGTGAGTACTGTAGTTACTATAGTAACGGGCTCGCGGCTCCAGTTACTATAGTAACTTTTTATTGATGTAGTGCGGCCCCTATAGCTACGCCACAGGTTGGGTGAGAGGTCCCGCTTCACTCCGGTTCTCTGAACCGGCTGTAATTTTAACAGCCAGTAAGGGAGAACTGGGGCGAACTGGGCCCCCTTCCAGCCTCGGGCCCCAGATTGCCCTCATTATAATCCGCTCCTGCTTGTTGCACACTGCTTCTCTTCTCTTAGATATGGAAAAAAAAAAACATGTCAGCAGCCACTAGAGGGTGCTCACCAGGGGCGTTGCTAGGGTCTTAAAAGATCAGGGGCACAAGCCCCGAGACATATATTTACCCCCCCCTGAAAAATGAATACATTTTTACATACATATC
Organism: Rhinoderma darwinii; assembly: GCF_050947455.1. Classification (NCBI taxonomy): domain Eukaryota; kingdom Metazoa; phylum Chordata; class Amphibia; order Anura; family Rhinodermatidae; genus Rhinoderma; species Rhinoderma darwinii. The sequence goes on from NC_134690.1 coordinate 66,842,949, forward strand.
GGAGATAGCATATCTATAAGGCCTCATTTACACAAGCGTAATATACGCGCGTGCTTTTCACGCGTGTCGTACGCACCTATATTACTCTATGGGGCAGTGCAGACTGCGTGAATTTTGCGCAGCGCGAGTGCGTTGTGTAAAACTCACGACATGTTCTATAATCGTGCGTTTTTCGCGCATCACGCACCCATTGAAGTCAATGGGTGCGTGAAAAACACGCATGACACACGGAAGCTCCTGCGTTGCATGCGCGTTTTTCACGCATCACTTGTTATGTCTATGAAAAAGAGTTTATAAAGCTGGTCCAAACAAGCACAAACCAGGAAGTGCTTGAGTTTGCTATGCGAGTGGGCCAGTCTGGAAACTACACACAGAGAACTACAGGCATGCCGCGTGGGCTGGATGTGGAGAGGCTTATCAGCCTGGTGCAGGAGAAGGGCGAAATATGGGACACCCGCGCGGAGTCCTACCACAACCGCATGGCCAAGGAGGACGCGTGGGAGCATATAGCCCAGGCGCTTTTTGGGGCAGAATGTGAGAGCAGCAGGACCCGGGACCGCAGTAGGATGGGTGAGTACATGTGTTTAGAAGCGATGCAATGTCATCCCTATTGAAGTACTGTGTCCCTGTCTGTGTCTTTAGCTAAATGCCCAACTGACGTTTTCTGTTGCGGCCGCATCACCGTGTAGCATGTCATTTGCAGGGTAGGGCCTCTCATGTATTTTATGGCTGAGTTGTTAGGGCGTTGTCGCAATGTGTGACCATGTATTTGTTTGTCCTCCAACAGTCCTGGATATCAAAACAAGATGGCGTAGCTGTAGAGACCAGTTCCGGCGAGAAATGGGCGACCGAGGCCGAAGTGGTGATGGGGCTTCTAGAAAGCGCCCCTACATCTATACCAAACAGCTTATGTTTTTGATGGACATAATGGAGATGTGCCCGTAAGAAAATGTGCTTTTGCATGTGTAAAATGTTTTGTTGCACAGGTCATGTTTGCCATCGTGTTGTTTGGGGCAATGATCCCCGAGGATCGTATGGCCCGCCTACACGCGGCCATCATAACGCTCATAGACTCGTCCACACCTCCCACAATCCGCACCGCTGCTTCACAGCGATCGAGCAGTGGTGCGGATTTGCCCTGGCAAGCACCACGGCTAATTTGCCAGCCCCATACCACCCACCCACTCCTAGCGCACGGCCTCACCCGTATTTGAGAACCATGGCTCCCCCTTTCCCTGCCCCAAGTTACCAGGGGCATCAACAGCACCACTATGCTGGAGAGGAACATCCTCAGCAGCTCCATGGCCAGCATAGTGGTGCTGAAATTCACGCATACTCCTCCCCGGGCCACCACTACCAGCACTTGTGAAAGTGTTGGTGTGCCCGTGCTGTGCGTAGCAAGGCAGAGTATTGAAGGGCTGTAAAGTCTGCCCACGGACGTTTTTCCACCATGTTGGTGGTTATTTTTGGTTGACTAGTTGTGTTCCTTTGCACCCTGTGTTTACTGTGAAGTGTAAACAGATAAACAAGGTTGTTCACAGTTTCAATTGCGTCGTGTCTTTATTTCACACCCCTCCACACAATGCTTGCCACAAATGTATTTTGACTGTACACTCACACACTGCTGGGCTTGGGCCCAAATTCATGCACACGTTTTATGAGGTATTAGTTCATCTATAGGGGTTTGCCTTTGTTTGCAAGAGATGTGAAAGTTTGCGTGCTGTCATGTGACTCTAGACACACTAAGGACAGTCGCAATTGGACTCGCCTAACTTTTGGACGACCATCATTCATTGTCATGAAAACTGTTTCTGGAATGGAAAATGGGCTCAGCAAACCCCTATAGATGTAAGCTCGCAACTCACGTCAAGGGTCCTCATGTATTGCGAGTCCCTAACCCTACACGCCCATAACCTAAAACAACAAACACTGGCCACTTGGGACCTGTGGCCGGAAAACGAAAAAAAAAAGCCAACTCTTCAAATGACATCAAGCCCCCATGGTGCGGCTCCTGATGGGCTCTCGAAATATGCCGCCAAACTATCCCGCACTCGAAGTCCGGATGTGAGAGACCTCCCGAGAGGAATAGCCGGGACAGTGTCGCTGGTGGGTGTATATATTCAGCATCAAAGGTAGCATCATGAATGCGGCAGAAGTTATGCAGAACTACACACGCTTGTATGACACGTGTCACATTCTGAATGGACAATTGCATTGTCGACAGAAAGACCCGCCACCTGTTCGACATAATACCAAAGGCACATTCCACACATCTGCGAGCTCGGCATAGGCGGAGATTGAACATGCGGCAGCGCTCATCCAAGCCCCTTCTTGCAAAAGGCCGCATGACTTGCCTTGTCAGGGCAAACCCCTCATCCGCAGCGATTACATATGGGATTGGGGGTCCGCTGGAGCCAGAGAGGATGGAACGTTGCGGCACCGCCAGGAGATTATTCCAAAGCCGTTTACCCATTCGTGATGAACGGAAGATGCGGGCATCAGCAGAGCTTCCATAAGAGCCGATGTCAACAATAGTGAAACAATAATTTGTGTCCGCCAAGGCCAACAATACCATAGTTATAGTATTGAGAGCCACTGCGTGGGGGCTTCTTCACCCGAATGTGTTTGCCGTCTAGGGCACCAATACAATTAGGAAATTGAGTTGCTCGAAGAAATCCCTTTGAAATTCGTAGCCACTGTTCTGTCGTGGGCTGAGGCATGACCGTGGGCTTTAATCTCTGCCGCAGCATGACACAGGTGGATGTGACAATGAAGGAAATGGTGGTCACTCCCAAAAGAAACTCAAAATGTAACGAATGGTAACTATTGCCTGTGGCCAGAAATCTAAAGGCAAGAGAAAACCAAAGCAATCAACAACACATGTTAGGGGGGACTTGTAAAACAGACAGCGTCATTGAAGAAATAATTGCAAGTGCACACATACCTCAAGGTCACAAGCAGGCGTTCCTCTGGGGAAATGCAGCGTCTCATGTTGGTATTCTGGTAGGTGATGCCAGGGCGAATCTGCGCAAGCAGAAGATCAAATGTGGCCACAGACACGTGGCAGAACGCTCTAAATTTTTCAGTGTGCCGACGTAAGTCCTCATACAGAGTATGAAAATGCCCTTTGGAGGTTCGTTGGGCCACAAGTGGATGAACCCAAATGCGACTTCTTCCATGCGTCTGGTGATGCAGCATGGGTCGGCGTTCCCCAAAACGTCGGGAACTGATCCACGCAAGAAGCACATGTGCCAGCGACTGAGAAGGCATAACTGTGCCTTGCAACTCCAAAAACTTCTCAAATGGTGAAACACACACTGGGGTTTCCGCAGAGGCCGCAATTAAGGCGCAAAACATGTTTTCACAGCAAGCAGGGGTTGGGCCAGCAGGCCTATTTGTAGGCTGGGCTTGCATTAATGACCTCTGTGTTTTTAACGCGCGTTTTAAACGCTGGTCGTGCGCGCGTTAAAAATGCAACAACGCTGCGTATACGCATGCAAAACGCAATGGCAACGCGCGCAATACGCAGCATATTTTACGCGCGCAAAACGCACACGCTCGTGTAAATGAGGCCTAAGACTAAGGCTCCTATAGCTACACCGCTGGGTAGAATTGGATGCGCTGTTTCAGCAGACAGTATCACACATGATATACTTAGATACATGGCCCCAGCACACAGTATCACACATGATAGGCTTAGATACATGGCCCCAGCAGACAGTATCATACATGATAGGCTTAGATACATGGCCCCAGCAGACAGTATCCCACATGATAGAGTTAGGGCTCATTCAGACGAGCGTGATTCTCATCCATGTGCTGTGCGTTGAAACAACAGCACATGGACCCATTGATTTTAATGGGGCTAATCACACATGCGTGAGTTTTCACACAGCGAGTGTCCATTGCGTCAAACTCACTTCATGTCCTATATTGGTGTATTTCACGCACATAGCCGCCTCTTGAAGTCAATGGGTGCGTGAAAACCACAGACAGCACACGGACGACATCCGTGTGCTATCGGTGTTTGACGCATCAATTACACAGAAAAAAAAAAATGCTTGCGAGTGCGTGAAAAACACATGCCACACGCAAAGCACACTGATGCAAAATGCAACGCACATGATCAGATTTACGCACGTTTTTACGCACGTAAATCTGTCACGCTCATATGAATGTAGCCTTAGATACAGGGCCCCAGCAGCAAGTATCCTTGTACTTATCCTCAGGGGAACATTTGGCATTTCTGGGGCATTTCTCTAATCAAAGACACCTGTAGAGAGTGCCCCACAGAATGCCCCCTGTATATAGTGTCACAACCCCACTGTATGGTTCCACACACAGTCCCACTGCCATACATCCCTCTTGTAGACAGTGCCATGCAGTCCCCTGTAGGTAGTCCCACATACCCACCTTGTCTCAGAAGACTGTATCATACATTATATGCTTAGATACATGGCCCCAGCAGACAGTATCACACATGATAGGCTTAGATACAGTGCCCCAGCAGACAGTATCACACATGATGGGCTTAGATACATGTCCCAGCAGACAGTATCACACATTATACTTAGATATAGGGCCCCAGCAGTAAGTATCCTTGTACTCGCCCCTACAAAAAATTTTTATGTATATATATACCCCATATCTATAGCACTATGACCCTATAGCTACGGTTAGGATTAGATACAGTAGCCCAGCAGACGGTATCACAAATGATTAGATACAGTGCTGAGCAGACAGTATCACACATGATAGGATTAGATATAGGGCCCAGCAGACAGTATCACGCATCATAGGATTAGATATAGGGCCCAGGTCATTGACATTGCGGCTCCAGCGCTGGACCAGGAAAGGTAAGAATAATAATTGTTTTGCTTTTTTATGTGTTACTAATTTTTTTGACGTGTTTGTGTTTGTGTTTTTTTACAGGTTCGGTTGTTGGACTAGTTGTCGGAGTCGAGGACTACTATGTTTACGGCATTTTTAGGGTTGTGTGGGGTTTTTGTATTTCAATAAAATATTTTTTTTATGTTCTTGTATTTTTTTTAAACTTTATTACTACTGCGTTATTAATAGCTGCTGGCTGATTGACAACATTTATTACTAAGGCGGGGCTTGGTGTTAGCCGGTGGAGAGGCTAACACTAACCCCCATTATTACCCCAGCACCCACCGCCACCAGGTGTATCGGGAAGAGCTGGTTATGATCAGTACCTGACCATCTGTAGTGATGGCCAAGCACTGCGGCGGCCGCAGGCTGGTATTATTAGGCTGGGAAAGGTGTCTGGTAACGCTAGCCTGCTGCTGCTGTATTGCTGTATTGAATAGTTTTTGATAACCAAAGTGATCCTATTTTTTCACTAAACTTGGAGTGCTGCCTTGTATTTTGCTATATATATATATATATATATATATATATATATATATATATATATACATATATATCTCAACAGTATGATTAACTTCAGGTTATGACTATCAACCAAACAAATGGAAAATTGGGAACTGGACAGCAGGTAAGTTGACTATACATTTCCAATGTGCAGCCAAATTTTTTTGGGGAAAACTGAAGGGTCACTTTAATGCTTTTAAAGTTTTGCCCACTAGATGGCAGTGCATTTAAAGGAGACATCAACATCTTAACCCCTTCCCGACATGTGCCGTATATATACGGCGCAATCGGGAAGGGCTTCCCACAAAGTGCAGTACCATTATGTTGCGGTGATAGTGCGGGCTCAGGAGCTTAGCCCGCACCATCACCGCTGGGTGACAGCTGTATGTTACAGCTGGCACCCTGAGGTATCGGCCAGGACCGGAGCTAGCATCCGATCCGGCAGATTAACCCCTCAGGTGCTGCGCTCAATAGAGATCGCAGCATGTGAGGAGTTTTTAGCCACCGGCACACCAGCAACGTGATCGCTGGGTTGCTGGTGGCTGCAAAGGCGATCGGAGGCCTAATACTTACCTCCCGGTATGCCAGCAACGGAAGCCTCCTACGCTCCGCTCGGCGGCGAGGCCTAAAAGGCTTCCGGTACCATCGGCAAGATGGTGCCGGCTCAGCTTCCGGCTCAGAAGCTGCGCCGGCGTCATCAGCAGTGGGTGTCCGCTGTATGTTACAGCGGACATCCCACTATAACGGCAGGAACCGGAGCTAGCTCAGATTCCTGCCATTAACCCCTTCGATGCAGCGATCCAATGCGATCGCTGCATCAAAGTGGTTTGTAGCAAATCGACAGCCTGCCATGCAATGGCAAGGCTGGTGACTGCTACTATAGCAACAGGCCTAACAATGGCCTCCTGTCTCCCATTACGGAAGCCGATTAGGCCCCGACCGGAGCCAGAGCCTGATCGGCTTGCTGTCAGTGAATAACTGACAGTTCTAATACATTGCACTACATAGGTAGTGGAATGTATTAGAACATCAATCAAACAGTTGGACCTTCAAGTCCCCTAGTGAGACTAAAGAAAAGGGTAAAAAAAAGTGTAAAAAAAAAAAGTAAATATAAAAGTTTCAAGTAATAACATAAAACACGATCGCCCTATTTCCCTTAACAAGTCATTTATTATTGTAAAAAAATAATAAAACCATACATATTTGGTATCGCTACGTCCATAAGGACCTGAGCTATAAAAATATTATGTTAGTTGTCCCTCGCAGTGAACGCCATAAAAAACAACCTAAAAAATAATGCCAGATTTGCTTTTTTTTTGGTCATTTTGTCTTACAAAAATTGAAATAAAAAGTGATCAAAAAGTCCCATGTATCCAAAAATGGTACCTATAAAAACTATTACTCGTCTCGCAAAAAACAAGCCCTCAGACAGCTCTGTCGATTAAAAAATTAAAAAGTTATGGCTCTTACAACTTGGCGACAGAAAAAATACATTATTTTTACAAAAGTAATTTTATTGTGCAAAAAGTTGTAAAACATAAAAAAGTGCTATAAATTTGGTATCACCGAAATCGTACTGACCCGCAGAATGAAGGTAACATGTAATTTATAATGCATGGTATACGCTGTATAAAAAAAACTATCGAAGTATTGCTATTTTTTGATTACCTTGCCTCCCAAAAAAAAGGATAACAAGTGATCAAAAAGTTGCAAATACCCCAAAATGGTACCAATAATAACTACAGCTCGTCCCGCAAAAAAACATCCCTCATACCACTACGTCTATGAAAAAATAAAATAAGCTAAGGCTCCAATAAGTCAGGAAAGAAAAATATGCATTTGTGCCGGCCCGAGGGGAACATTTCTTCTGTTTCAAGAGGCGAATTATCAAGGCACTAAAATTAGGGAACCAGGAAGGGGAGGGCCCAAACATATCTGCTGGAAGCGAGGGCGCCCGTATTATGCCAGGACAAAACTTCACAGCAAAATTTCTCAAACTGCAAAGGTGAGGAGTGTGGACCAAATGGTAGGTAAGGAAGGACACCATTTATCAGTGCGACACCGACCTGTGCAGAAAGGATTGTGTCACAGCGTAATATACATCTATGGATCATTAAATTTTTTACCTCATTATTATATCACCTGATTATGCCCCTGATGTACTCTGCCCAGTTTACATATGCCCCACATTATAAACTGAAACACCAGTAAAACTCCAAACAAAACTACTATGAAGCAAAATCCACGCTGAAAAAGCCAAATAGTGCTCCTTCCCTTCTGAGCCCTACAGCGTGCCCAAACAGCAGTTTACTTCCACATATATGGCATCGCCATACCTGGGAGAACATTTTTAACAATTTTTGGGGTGTGTGTCTCCAGTGGCATAAGCTGGGCACAACATATTTCCTACTGAAATGGCATATCTAGTGAAAAATTTTAATTTTTACTTTACACCATCCGCAGCGCAATCATTTATGGAAAAGACCTGTGCGGTGAAAATGCTCACTACACCCTAACTTAATAAATGCCTTGAGGGGTGTTGTTTCCAAAATGGGGGTTACTTCCCAGCAATTTCTTTTATTATTTCACATCAGAGCCTCTGCAATTGTGAACCAATTCTGTGTAAGTTGCCAAATTAGGCCTCAATTTCGCATGGTACTCTCTCACTCCTGAGCCCTGTCGATAGTCCAGACAAAAGATTAGGGCCACATGTAGGGTGATTCTAAAATTGGGAAACACCGCATAATAATTAGAGATCTGTCTTGTGAAGGTGGCACAAGCTGGGCACCATATATTGGCATATCTATGGAAAAAATACAATTTTCACTTTGCAACATCGAGAGCACAATAATTTCTGCAAAATACCTGCAGGGTTAAAATGCTCGCTACACCCCTAGGTGAATACCTTGTGGGGTGTAGTTTCCAAAATGGGGTCACTTGTGGGGGGTTTCCACTGTTTTGGTCCCACAGGGTGCTCAGAAATTAATCCAGCAAAATCTGCACTCCAAAAGCCAAATGGCGCTCCTTCCCTTCTGAGCCCTACCGTGTGCCCAAACAGCAGTTTATGACCACATATCCGGTATTGCCGTACTCAGGAGAAATTGCTTTACAAACGTTGTGGTTCTTTTTTTCCTTTATTTATTGAGAAAATGAAAAATTTGGAGCTAAAGCTACGTCTTATTGAAGAAAAAGGATTTTTTTATTTTCACTGCCCAATCCTAATAAAATCTATAAAAACCCTGTGGGGTCAAAATGCTCACTACACCCTTAGATGAATTCCTCAAGGGGTGTAGTTTCCAAAATGGGGTCACTTGTGGGAGGTTTCCACTGTTTTGTCCCTTTCGGGGCTTTGCAAATGCTCCAAAAGCCAAATGGCGCTCTTTCCCTTCTAAGCCCTGACGTGTGTCCAAACAGCCGTTTTATGACCACATGTGGGGTGTTTTTTTAATCAGAAGAAATTGCTTTACAAATGTGGTGGTGCTTTTTCTCCATTAGTCCTTGTGGAAAAAATTAGCGAAACCTACATTTTCTCTGAAAGAATGTAGATTTTAATTTTCACAGCCTACTTCCAATAATTTCTGCAATAAACCGGTGGGGTCAAAATGCTTACTATACCCCTAGATAATTTCCTTGAGGGGTCTAGTTTCCTAATTAGGGTCACTTTTGGGTGGTTTCCACTGTTTTGGCACCACAAGAGCCCTTCAAACCTGACATGGTGCCTAAAATATTTTCTAATAAAAAGGAGGCCCCAAGACTCACTAGGTACTCCTTTGCTTCTGAGGCCGGTGCTTCAGTCCATTGCCACACTAGGGCCACATACGGGATATTTTTAAAAAACTGCAGACTCTGGGCAATAAATATTGAGTTGCATTTCTCTGGTAAAACCTTCTGTGTTACAAAAAAAATGGATTATAAATGAATTTCTGTAAAAAAAAAAAGGAAATTTGTGAATTTCACCTCTACTTTGCTTTAATTCCTGTGAAATGTCTAAAGGGTTAAGAAACTTTCTAAATGCTGTTTTGAATACTTTGAGGGGTGAAGTTTTTAAAATGGGGTGACTTATTGGGGTTTCTAATATATAAAGCCCTCAAAGCCACTTCACAACTGAACTGCCCCCTGTAAAAATAGCCTTTTGAAATTTTCTTGAAAATGTGAAAAATTGCAGCTAAAGCCTTGTAACGTCCTAGAAAAATAAAACGATATTCAAAAAACGATGCCAATCTAAAGTAGACATATGGGGGATGTTAATTAGTAACAAAAAGATACATTTAAATTTAGAAAAATGCTAATTTTTGCAATTTTTCACAAAATTTTGGTGTTTTTCCACAATTAAATACTGAATGTATCGAGCAAATTTTGCCAGTAACATAAAGTCCAATGTGTCACGAGAAAAGAATCTCAGAATCGCTTGGATAGGTGAAAGCATTCTGAAGTTATTATCACATAAAGTGAAACATGTCAGATTTGAAAAATGAGGCTCTGTCAGGAAGATCAAAAGTGGCCAAAGAGGGAAGGGGGTTAAACGCATGGCATTGTTTACTTGCATTTCTAAATGTTGACCAAACTATGTGTGTGAAGGAGGCCTAAAGGCATTTTTACCTACTTTGTTGTACTAGCATCTGTTCAGATATTTGATGAAAAACAGTTGCTGGAGAGCAGATATCCTGAACTCATTGTGAAGGCAGCCTCAAACAATATTTTCACCTAAAGAATAAAATTATATGTTATCCTATCCCAGCATGCCCCAGTCTGTTGTTGTAGTTTTGCAACAGCTGGAAAGCTGCAGGTTGAGAAATATTGTCGCTTCATTCTTTCTAATAGTAATAGTTATTTTTTTAAATGTGTTACTTTGTATGTGTATACTGTATACATGACTCTATTTTAGTTTCTTATCGTACTTTTCCAGAGAATGCTGCGATTTTCTTCGGCTTGGAAAGAAGCAGTCCTGTTTATTACGAGACAATAAACCTAGAATTGTGAGCAAGGTCTGGAACTGAGGGTTATGTGAAAGTATTAATGCACATGAATGCGAAAAAACATCTCAGAAGCAGCCACAATAGAGACCTTCACGGCACGTTTTATGGCTCATCCATCAAAATCTCCTAATAAAATGTCTGAATGCCTTCTGTATGTAGCCCGAGCTAGACTGCATACATATATTAACATTAGTAAGTAAAGTCGGCCTTGGCTACGGCATTGAGTATAGGAGCAGGTTTATCTATTGGGTAAAATAGGTCATGATGGAAATTATGTTAATGTACAAGAAAAAGAAAATCTGCCAGTGTCGGTAATACAAAATGTCCTTGAATCTTTCATATCTGATTCTTAAAACAGGAGAAATATATTCTAAAAAGTTACTTCGTAAATAGTGGTACAATCATACGTTCTATTTGTCTGGTTTACAGTAAAGATGTGTGTCCCGTGATCAATTCCGTCATCACTTACTTCTCAGAGGCAGATGAGTCGAATCTCTGGCTGGGAGGGGGCCTGCTGTAATAGGGGCCTTCCCTACTGCTCTGCCCGTAATGCAGACAAGGCTAAGAGCCTGTTCACATCACCGTTCGCTTTCAGTTCTGGGGTTCCGTCGGAGGTTTCCGTCGGGTGAACCCCACAACGGAAAGTCAAACTGAAACCACAGCTTCTGTTTCCGTCACTATTGGTATCAATGGCAAAAATAGAAAACCCAGCAGCACCGGTGTAAAGTGGGTGCAAGCCTTAGAAACCAGGCCTAGGTTCCACCTATACAAACTCCAAAAAATAGGCAGCACTCCGTAGTATGGTGAAAAAAGTGAGGGTACTTTATTGCCCCATGTGCAACGTTTCAGCTCTGTCCTCTAGAGCCTTTCTCAAGCAAATAACAAGTGCATATTACAGTGTATATAACATGGTGTCAATTAACACACAATCAATATTGACATCAAGCAAAAAATGTATCAAAACACAATATAGAACATATTCAAAGTGTACCATATAAGGCTATGTTCACACTGAGTATTTTGGGGGAGGAATATCTGCCTCAAATTCCGTTTGGAACTTTGAGGCAGATTTTCCTCTCCCTGCACGCCGTTTTTCGCGCAGTTTTTCGCCTGCGGCCATTGAGCGCCGCGGGCATAAAACAGCGCGAAATACGCTTTCTCTGCCTCCCATTGAAGTCAATGGGAGGTCAGAGGCGGAAGCGCCCGAAGATAGGGCATGTCGCTTCTTTTTCCCGCAAGGCAGTTTTACTGCTCGCGGGAAAAAGACGCCGACGCCTCCCATTGAAATCAATGGGAGGCGTTCTCGGGCCGTTTTTGCCGAGTTTTGCGACGCGGTTTCCGCGTCAAAAAACTCGGCAAAATACCCCGTGTGAACATAGCCTTAAGCAGTGAATAAAATACAGACATAAGATCTATAAATAAGATGGATAATTAAGAGATTGTATCGTACAGATAGCATTCTAACTAAACTATCCAATGAAATTTAATCTAAACACCTGTGAAAAACGGTGTCTGTATTTAAAATAATTAAAAGAGAATCACCTCCTGTATTCGTCCTGATCACGGCGCTGCCATTATAGCCAGCAGAGAGCGCTACTGCGCATGCGTCAGATGGTTATGTCACAATCCCGGCAACAGGGATAACCGGATGCAGCCGCGCAAGCGCACCATGGCGAAAGCGTGGATGCGGCCATATTGGAAGTGGGAACAGGTAAACATAGTGATTTAAAAGATACGAGACTAAGGTCATATACGTAGAATAATGTCTATCAAACAATGAACAGAGGGGGAATATTACTATAGTGCCTGAAGATGGTGTAAATCAAGCATATTTATGAGCAGCAATGTACTCAATTAGAACTGTCTAAAAGTCGACACATATGTAGCGTCCCTTAGGAGAGGGAATAATTAAGCAAAACCTCTCAATTCGCTATAAATCTAGAAAGTGGAGCGGAAAATGGTCAGTGAATATTATAAACAGCCACTGCCATCAAGCAGAGAGGTAGACATAGGCACCACAGATGTATCTCACATCCATGTGCCTTAATGTCGCCTCAAGTGTAAGTTATATACACTGTAATATGCACTTGTTATTTGCTTGAGAAAGGCTCTAGAGGACAGAGCTGAAACGTTGCACATGGGGCAATAAAGTACCCTCACTTTTTTCACCATACTACGGAGTGCTGCCTATTTTTTTGAGTTTGTATTGGTATCAATGGTGACGGAAACATTGCTAATGGTTTCCGTTCGTCACCATTCCGGCAGGTTTTAGTTTTTCCAACGGAATCAATAGCGCGGTCGACTCCGCTATTGATGCCGTCGTTAAAACGGAAAGCTGCCGTGAAACGAAAGCTTTGGTTTCAGTTTGACTTTCCGTTGCGGGGTTCACCTGACGGAAACCTCCAACGGAACCCCGGAACGGAAAGCCAACGCTGATGTGAACAGGCCCTAAGACCCGCCCTCTCAGTTTTTCCCTTGCTGAACCCTTGCACAACTGAGACAAACGGAAACCATTGGCACCGGATCCATCACCATCGAAATCAATGGTTTCCTTTTGTTTCCGTCAGGGTCCCGTTCTGACGCAGATGTGAACGAAGCCTTACCCAGTATAATATTAAAATAGGCACAAGAGTCAGTTATGTTGCTAACGCAGGGATTGCTGCAGCCATAGAAAAAGTTTTGTGATGCATATCTGTCAAAACTGCCTCCCCAGCTGATTCTCAGCAGCAAAAGGGGGCGCCTTATCAGCACTAGTTAGCAAAACATTGGCTTTATTGATTTTCCCAGCCCAGTGGCGCTCCAGGCCCCTAGCTGTGCGGGAAACGACAGCACATCCCCATTCACTTAGATGGAGCGGAGTTGCAGTTTCATGCACACCAAATGGCCAGTTGAACCGCTGTGCAGGAGGAATGCAGAAAAGATCTCCGTCCCTTCATTCTCCGAGGCGACAGGAGTTCCAGAACTTGGACGGCTACAGAACATAATGTTATGACATATCCTAGCGAAATGACATAACATAAAATGATGGGAGTACACCATTAAAGAGCATCTGTCATTAGACCCCTAGAGAGGGTAGAAGCAGTGGGGTCTATGTGTGTTCATTATACAACCCTCCACAATTCTGGGAGCTGCACACTTTTCCCACCTTCTCAATAAATAAACTGGGTGATGATTTTTAAGGAATCTCTTCCTGCTCTCCACCAATCAGCATTGCTGTCAGCCACTTTGGTCTTGATTGGCTGAGAACAGAGAGTCCCGCGGGTATTCTCTCAAACTGATTGTTTATGTGTACAACAAACACGTTTCCGACACAATTGTCCATTTCAGTCCATACATTTACGATATTTATGAAAAAAGTGAGAACAAATAATCTACCAAAATGATTATTTCCCCTTCCTGGATTATACTTTTGTAATTAAAGGATCATGTGGGTGCCACCTCCTTTTTTTCTACTGTGCTAACAACTACCTGCCAATGTTTTCAAGACAAATTATGTTGCACAAACTAGTGAATCATCATGATCAGCTTTAGGCCTTATTTACACGAGTGTATTTAACGTCTGTGATACGCATGTGAAAATCACGCGCGTCGCACGGACCTATGTAAGGCAATGGGGACGTTCAGACTGTCCATGATTTTCACGCAGAGTGTGTCTGCTGCGTAAAACTCACGACATGTCCTATACTTGAGCATTTTTCGCGCATCACGCATCCATTGAAGTCAATGGGTGCGTGAAAATCGTGGACAGCACATGGAAGCACTTCCGTGTGTCGCGCGTGATTCGCACTACAGTTTTTAATAAATGAAGGGAAAAAAAAAAGCATCACATTCATTGCAGTTTCTAAGCATCGAAACCGCGTGTCATAAGGATGCCATATGCGCGTAAATCACGTAGCCACGCACCAAACACTGATGCCACATGGAACTGCAACACGCGCAAAACGCTGCATTTTTTGCACGCGCAAAACGCACACGTTCATTTGAATTTCGCCTTATATGAAGAATAACTGAAAAACTTCAACATGGCTGACCTTATTTTTGGAGAATATCAAGTGTTAGACTTTACAAGCAATAATTAATATCAACAATTGACTGTTGGCTGAACAATCAAAAGTAGTACTTTTATATGTACAGATCGCTCCGCTCTGCAGAGATTTCTCTGTAATACCAATAGCAGTGGGCATCCCCCACACTGCATTTTTGGGAGAATTATAGTGGGCATGCCTTGCTACCGCTATCATATCCAGTATTTTGCAAAAACTCTTGGAATTTTCCGTGTAACTCTAATTGGTAGATAATCCAGAAATATTTGTTATTTTATTTCTAAAGTAGTCCTGGAAGAAATACATGAGCTTTGTTATCTGAGCAGCTACCGACATCCCCCTCTTCTGTCCATATGAAGTCACAGAAACCTTTGGCCTGGTATATTTATAATCTCGTATTTTTACAGAGAGAAGATATTTCTTAGCTCCTAATAGAGACATGAGCTGCAGCCAGGCCCCGAGCTGTCTCCCTGAAGAAATGATGTGTGCACAGAGTCAGATAATTCAAGGATGCCTCTGTCTGACCCTGTTTTTCTGCTTGTTTTCTCTCTGTTCCAGCTGAATGCGTTCTAACCTCTGGATGCCGAGCCAAGGGAATGCAGCTGCACTCAACGCCTTTCAAAACCATCTACTCAAATATAATTGTAATCTCTTTCCTACAGGTGGAGGGGGTAACACTAAAGCAGGAGGGAGACTTTTGTCATTTTGCCTGACCGTATATTGTTGTTCTGAAAATTTCAGGAGAAAAAAAAAAAAACAAAGAAGGCCCCATTCAAAAATGTACAACTAAGGCCCCATGCACACGACCGTGCCCGTAATCACGGTCCATGATTACGGGCACGGCCGGCCGTGGACAGTCATCTGCGGACCTTGCTTCCATTATAAAGTATGGGAGCACGGTCCATAAAATAAAACAAATAGTACATGTCCTATTTTTTACGGAAAGTTTCTATCGCACGGACGCCTTCCTGTAAATATACGGGAAGGTGTCAGTCGGCCATAGAAATGAATGGGTTTGTAATTACGGATCGTAATTACGGACAAAATCTACGGTCGTGTGCATGGGGCCTTAGTGTAAGGATGAAAATTAAAACTAAAAATTCTGACTAGATGAATACCTAAAGGGGTGTCGCTTAATTGGTTACACAAAATTTGCATATCTTTAAAAACCATAAAACAAAATGAAAATTGCCCACTATACCCCTGGATGAATACTTTTAGGGGTGCCGCTTTTAATGAGGTCAAACAAAAGCATTGAAATGGCATACTTGCTATAAGATTTTATTTTTACATTTTTTATCACAAACTGAGCATTTTTTTTTATAATTGGCAACGTTTGTAGTAAAAATTATTTTCATGTTTCATTTTTAGTGGTCAGCTGCTTTGCTAGCACAACATAGTCTTATATACAAGCAAATGCAATGTAAGGCCTCATGCACACTTCAGTCTTTTCCTTCAGGGTGCTATCCGTTTTTGTCACTGATAGCACCCTGAACCCATTCATTTCAATGGCCCCATGCACACTTCAGTTATTTAAACTGATCCGTTGTTCCGTTCCGTCAAAAGTAGAGCATGTCCTACTTTGGTCAGTGATTCAGTCACCGTGTGGCCCATAGAAGTCAATGGGTCCGTGTGCCGTCCGTTTTTTACGGATCCGTTGCCATAGCAACGGCTGGGTGAGACAAAGTTGACAGACTCACAGACTACAGTACACATTCATTCCTGAAGATGGATGTGGAGAGACTCATAGCATTGAAACATGATCACCCAGAACTGTGGGATACACGGGCAGAATGCTACCACAACCGCTATAAAAAGGACGCCGCGTGGGAGGAACTTGCCATGGAGCTTTTGACGCACAGATGGCAGCAGGGAACTAGTGCCCAGCGTCACAAAATAAGTAAGTAAATGCACACATTTCACTCCAAAAATCCAAAAAAAAACAAAGCAAGCCAAGCAGAGTAATCTCAAACTGCTCTCTATGCTCTGAAAGCTGCAGAAAACAGCACCAAAAACTTCTTGTAACCTTTCTATGGGTGTTTCCTGGGACATGTGACAAGTTCAAATGGAGTTTACCTTCCGTTTTTCAAACAGACAGAAAAACGGAAGCACAACGTCCGTGTAAAACGGAAACACGGAACGGAAACGGAGTGCACACGGAAACTAAAACGGACACACGGATCCGTCAAAAACGGCCGATAAAACGGTGATGGAAGTGTGCATGAGGCCTTAGGGACATGTCTAGGTTAGGAGTACAAATTGTAGGTTCATGTACTCTATAAGAAAACTATGTCCCAAAAGAGATAGATTTGATGATAAAAAATACCACCTAATTCCCACCAAAATTTAGCAATCAGCATTCTCAATATAACCCTAGATGAATACCTTAGGAAGTGTAGATTTTAAAAGGGGGTCACTTCAAGGGGTGTAATGTAGGATGTGTACTGTCATCTCAAATCCTCTGCAGGCATGGAGTTAGGCCTAATTTTTTGTCCTGAAAACAAAAGGCTGCTCCTCTGCTTTTGGGCCCCACCATGTGGCCAGGCTCTGAACACAGGATAAATAGGGCAATAAATTTTGGGGTGCATTTTCTCAGTTATATGAGTGGGGGGAAAAAAAAGGAATTTTTTTTTTACACCTGCTTAGCATTAATTTCCGCAGCAGAAGGTGGGCTCAAACTACTCACTATACCCCTAGATGAATACCCTAGGGGTATAGTTTTCAAAATAGAGTAACTTCTGTGGGTGTTACATCATTCCATTAGCTCAAAATTCTCTGCAAGCATGGACTGGGGCCTAATTTTTTGTCCTGAACACCACAGGCTGGTCCTTTGCTTTTTGGGCCCGATCCTAAAGCCTCACATTATGTCGCTGAGCTGCGCTGTTTCCGTAACTTCCATAGTAGTGAAAGGCAGTTACGGAAGCAGCATAACATGCGAGCTACATTGTTTCCGTAACTACCATTGAGTTCTATGGGACTTCCGTAATTCATGGTCGGGAATCATACAATTCAGCCACAACACAAAGCAGTAGAACGGGGTTTAGGGGGCCACCATTCTAGAGATACGTGCGGGGCCCAGAGGTGGGACGCGCATCTATCTGACATTTATGATATATCCTGTGGATATTCGCAAGAGAAATGGTCGGCACTCCGGTTTCTGGGCGTGGTGCTCGTGGAAGGAAAATACTCCAACAATTTTTCTGTGAACAAAATCCCAGCACTCACTGAATCAAATAGTGTTTTTGTTTTTTTTGTTTTGTTTTTTCAAAAGGCAAGAAAGCCGAAACGCGTCTTGTTTGAAAAACAAAACACAATATCCTGTGGATATGTCATAAATGTCTCTGACGGGAGAACCCCTTCAAAGCCAAAACAGGTTCAGTTCCTTTTTTTTACAACTCTACGTTGTCGTTCCTCCGTTATTCCTCATAGAAATTTATGAATAAATTGACAACTGAATGTTACCAGTTGGGGGTGTGTCCCTCCACAGACTGTCAGTGTCCAATCAGTACAGACAGGGTAAAACTGTGTAGGGACACGCCCCATTGACAAGGGGAATGGTAACACCCAGTTGAAAATGTATTCATAAATTTCCCGAAAGAATAACAGATAAAAAAGAAAATATGTTCCAGAACTGTTCTTTCATGGGGAATACAAGTATTTATTAAAATAGACATGTCAGGAGAGGTGACAGGTCCTCTTTAATATCAAACTCCTATATTCATTTCAGACCCCAGGCCAGACTCCCTAAGGCCGGGTTCCCATGGGTCGAATACGCTGCGTAAAAATCACGCAGCGTATCTGACCTGGAACCCACAGCACCCTCTGTACGTAAAATCGCACCACATTTTGGTGTGGTTTTTCGGACGGAATTTCCACTGCGTAAAAAAGCGTTCATACTTACCCCGTCCCTCCTTTGACGTCTGCTTCGGCCTCCTACACTGACGTTGCAGGCCATTCGACCCTGCAGCCTGTGATTGGCTGCAGCAGTCATGTGGAATGCATCGTCATCCCAGGAGACCGGACTGCAGGAAGGAGGAGAGCGTTCTGGGTAAGTATGATTTTTTTTCCGGAGTTGCGATTTTTGCGCCGTAATCCTTGCGATTATACTGCAAAAGTCGCAACACGACTTCCTGTTGCAGGTTTTGCATCCCCATTGAATTCAATGGGGAAAACCCGCAACAGAAAATCAACAAAAACGCAGCATAAATTTACATGCTGTGAAATGAAATTTTGCACTGCAGGTCAATTTATTAATGTTTACGCTGCTTTTTTTTCCGCAGCGCGGGAATGAGATTTTCTGAATCTCATCCACTTGCTACTGTAAATGCTGCGGAATTTCCACACACAATTACGTTGTGGAAATTCTGCAGTATTTACGCTACGTGGGAACCTGGCCTAAATATATTCAGAACCCCAGGGGCATAACTCGCTAATATAACCACTAATATCACCATACAGTGCCCATACAGTGGTCACATTCCGGTTCTACACTAGCACTCTACAGAGTATTATCACGCTGTGACTACAGTGCAATGAATACAGTACAATTAAACCCAGTGACTCACAGGTCACTTCTTCTCTGATTGGACTTTCTGATTGATTCACTGTTCATTTTTGCAGATATTGCTGCCGAAATGTGTAAAGCTCTTCGCTTTTCCAGCATCCGCCCCCCCCTATACACACACTTCCCATCCTGCTGTCCCCTTTTACCTGCGTCCTACTGCTGCAAAAATAGTGCAACACACGTGCCCCACACTGTAATAGTGCCCCCTTTGTGCCCCACACAGTAATAGCGCCCACTTTTGTGCAGTACAAAGTTATAGTGCCTCATATAGCTATAGTGCCCCTTTGTGCCCCACACACTTTTCATAGTGCCCTCTTTGTGTGGCACACAGTAACAGTGCCCCAACACAGTGATAATGCACCCCTTAGTACCCCTCACACCGTATGGATGCCCCCTCACAGTAATTATGCCGCTGTAGCATCTCCCACAAGGATGCTTCCTAAGTGGCCCAACATAGTAAAGATGACCCCTTAGTTCCCCCCGATATAGTAAAGGTGCTCTCTTAGTGCCCTCTCATTAATATTGTAATACTTAGTACCCCTCATACACTAAGAATGGCCCCTTAGTGCCCCCTCACAGTTATTATGCACATTTAGTGCTCCCACACAGTAAGGATGCCCCACTTAGTTCCCCCATATATAGTAAGGATTCTTCCTTAGTGCACCGACATAGAAATTATGCCCACTAGAGCCTCCCTCACAGTAATGATGCCCACAGTGTTTCACAGTAGTCATCCCCCTTAGTGTCCCCCCCCCCACACATTAGTGGTGCCCTCTAGTGCCCCCACACAGTAGTGATGCCCCTAGTGCCCCCCACACCAAATGGATGCCCCCTTAGTGCTTTCCCACACAGAAATAGTGCCCCTTAAAATAACCAAAGTAATACACACCTTTAACTACTTGGTATATTTACAAGTCTTTCTATATATAATACTCACGAAGAAATATATATATTTTTTATACCAACAATGAGCATACAACCATGGCAGATACATCTGAAACAATGGCAGCATGGCTTAAAAATGTGTAGAACTGTACAAACAGACTAAGCACCCATCTTTGAAACTAGTGTTAATAGGGACACATTACTAAATAAACAAAATAAAAAAACATGAACGAACGTATAAAACAAAAGGGAAAAAAAGACTAGTGGTATTTTCCGCTATGTATAGACCCCAGTTTAACCAAATTACTAATGTCATTAAGAAACATGTACCGATATTATATCAAGAGAAATACCTACAGAACATTTTAATATCGGGCATAAATATGGGTAAAAAATATTAGAACTAGATAACATTTGTCAGATGTTACTAATCCACAAAAAAACTAATAGATTCATGGAATCATAAAATTTTGCACAAAAACATAAGGGAAATATAAGTGCATTCTCGTTTCAAGGGATTGAGAGTGTAAACAAACTGCTAAGAGCAGGAGATCAGAGACAGAAATGACTAAGTAGGGAAACTGGATCTTTACGTTGGAATCCAGAATCCCTAAGGGTCTTAATAGATGACATGACCTGATCTATCACTGGTAACACATACTAATAAGTAGTTACAATGAAATAGTAGATGGATCGGCTAAACTTCTACTACACAAGACATATGACACAATAATTCTATAGGATCTAGTTGAGACATTAAATGAAAGGCTGTTTTTAACACTAGATCAGATGACACAATTTTAAAAGTATCGAGCCCCTTTAGGCTAAATGCACACATTGCGTATTTTGATGCGGAAAATAGGCATTAAAACCGCAGGTATACGCACGTAATTCCACAGCTAAAACCGAACTTAATGTTGCGTTTTTACATTTTGATGTGGAAAGAAGTGTGGGTTTATGCTGCGTATTTTGGTGTGTTTTTCTTTAAAACTAGTCAGATACAATTCACAGGTGGAAACGCAGGATTGACATGCTGCGGATTTTAAAATACGCACCGCAGGTCAATTGACGTGTAGAAAGAATCTGCACCGTGTAGATGAAATTTCTTGAAATCTCGTTTACTTTGCTGTTACTGTATTACACTGCAAATTTGCCGCATGAAAATATGTGCGGCAAATCCACACACAATACGCAAAGTGTGTATTCAGCCTTACAGGTGTACGCTACCTACGATTAAGCCTACATGCACACGTTGCGTATTCTGCTGTGAAAAATACGCATCAAAACTGCAGGAAAATGCAGGTAAAAACCGCACATAATCGTGCATTTTTCGGTTACGGTTTTTACGTTTTAATGCGTTTTTCGGTGCGTTTTTCCTTAGAACTAGGCAGATACAATTCGCAAACGGAAACGCAAGATAAATTTACATGCCGCAGATTTTAAATTCGTACTCCCGACCATATAGTCAGGATTTGGAAAGACACACCCCTGTCTATATAAGGTCTCACAGCTGACAATGCATATCAGAGCAAAAACCAAGCCGGGAGGGGGAAAGAACTGCTTGTTAGGCATCATTTACATGACCGTGATATACGTCCGTGCGACGCGCGTGCTTTTCACGCGGGTCGCACGGACCTATACAAGTCTATGGGCCAGTGCAGACAGTTCGTGAGTTTTGCGCAGCGTGAGTCCGCTGCGTAAAACTCACGACATGTTCTATATTTCCCCGTTTTTCATGCATCACGCACCCATTGAAGTCAATGGGTGTGTGAAAACCACGCAGGTCGCACGGAAGCCCTTCTGTGCGAACTGCGTGGTTCGCGCAACAGCTGTCATTCTCTGAATGTAAACAGAAAAGCACCACGTGTCAAAATGATGGCAGCTGCGAGAAAATCTCGCAGCCGCGCATCATACACTGATGACACACGCAGCTGTTAAGTGCCTTTTGCGCACGCAAAACGCACACGCTCGTGTAAATCAGGCCTTAGGATACATTCTCACGACAGTGAAAAAGAATGGCCATTAAAAACTGATCAACTGTCAATTTTTCATGGCCATTTTGCATCAGTATCTCTAAATTTTCATCCATTCCAGTCTGACTGTCCGTTTTTAAGGGCCGTTAAAAAAAAAAGGTGGATTTCATTTGTCAGGTTTTTTTTCGTCCCAAAACCTAAATATACCACAGTGCCCATGTAGATAGTGCTGCAATATCCCTGTATATAGTGCCACGGTGCCAACTGTAGATAATTCCACAGTGCCCACATATATAGTGCCAGTGCCCACATAGTGCCACAGTGCCCACTGTAGATAATGCCAGTGCCCACATATATATATAGTGCCAGTGCCCACATAGTGCCACAGTGCCCACTATAGATCGTGTCACAGAGCCCGCATAGTGCTACAGTGCCCATGTAGATAGTGCCACAGTATCCCCTGTAGATAGTGCCAGTGTCCATGTAGATAGCGCTAGTGTCCTCTGTAGATAGTGCCACACACCCCCATATAGCACCCCCCGGCAGATGGCACCCCCTTGTAGATAGCACCCTTCTCTTGTAGATACCATCCCCTCCCCTGTAGATAGCGCCACTGTAGCTTACGGTAGGAGCAAAATCATACATGGACAGTGACGTCAGGAGAGCGGAATCCCCTGCCAGAGCGGGCCGGGGATTCCACTCCAGGAGTAACCCCTTGACATCACTGCCCATATATGTATAGTGACGCAGGGTGCTTCTCCCGGAGCGGAATCCCCTGCCAGAACAGGCCGGGGATTCCGCTCCAGGTGTAACCCCTTGACGTCACTGTCCATATATGGATAGTGACGCCGGGGGCTTCTCCAGGAGCAGAATCCCCTGCCAGAGCGGGGTCTGCCCACCAGAGATTCCGCTCATACAGGGAGCTACAGTGGAGCTATTTACGGGGATGGGGGGGTTTGCTATCTTCTGGCAGGTGGGTGCCGCTCTACATGGAGGGGTGCTATCTACAAGAATGGAGTCCCCAGGCCAGAGATCTTGCGATGCTATGGCCGGGGATTCCATTGCGGAAAGCCCTGACTTCATTGTCCTTATATGGATAGTGCTGTCAGGGGCTTCCCCAGGCTCAGTGCTCAGAGTAGCTCTGTGTGCAGGGAGTCCTCGGCCAGGATCAGTTTTTATCAGCTGTTGCAAGGATTGTTTCCTGAAAAATGGCCAGTAAAAACTGATCTATTGACTTGTATGGGAGCCGTCTGGCCGTGAAAACTGACAAATATAGGATATGTCCTATTTTTTAACGGCCAATATTAACGGGCCGTTAAAAAAACGGCCATGTGAATACACCCATAGAACTTCATTGTTCTGAAAATCGCCATGTGACGGCCGTTAAGAAAACCGTTTTTCACTGTCATGTGAATGCAGCCTAAAGTTCAGAGACAGGATTGAGTGGAGGCACAGATCTGGGGAAAGATACAAAAAAAATTCTGCTGCACTGAAAGTTCCCAAGAGCACAGTGGCCTCCATAATTTGTAAATCGAAGAAGTTTGGAACAACCAGGACTCTTCCTAGAGCTGGCTGCCCCACCAAACTAAATAATCGGGGAAGAGAGGCCCTGGTAAGAGAAGTGACCAAGAACAGAATGGTCATTCTGGCTGAGCTCGAAAGATCCTGTGTGCAGATAGTTGACCTTCTGGAAGTTTCTCCCATCACTACAGCACTCCACCAATCTGGGCTTTATGGCAGAGCGGCCAGAAAGAAAACTCTCCTCAGGAAAAGACACAAGAAGGCCTGCCTGGAGTTTGCAAAAAATCACCTAAAGGACTCTCAGACTGTTAGAAACAAGATTCTGTGGTCTGATGAAACCAAGATTGAAGTTTTTGGCCTCAATTCTAAGCGTCATGTCTGGAGAAAACCAGGCACTGCTCATCACCTGCTCAATACTGTCTCTACAATGAAGCATGGAGGTGGGAGCATCATGCTGTGGGGGTGTTTTTCAGCGTCTGGGACAGGGAAACTGGTCAGGGTTGAGGGAAAGATGAATGGAGCAAAGTGCAGAGATATTCTTAATGAAAACCTGTTCCAGAGTTTCAACAAGACCCTAAGGACACAGCCAAGGCAACACAGGAATGGCTTAGGGACAAATCTGTGAATGTCCTTGAGTGGCTCAGCTAGAGCTCAGATTTGAACCCAATCGAACATCTCTGAAAAGACCTGAAAATGACTGTCCACTGACGGTCCCTATCCAACCTGACAGACCTTTAAAGGGTCTGCAGAGAAGAATGGCAGAAAATCCCCAAATCCAGGTGTGCAAACCTTGTGGCATCATACCCAAGAAGTCTGGAGGCTGTTATCACTGCCAAAAGGTGCTTCAACTAAGTACTGAGTAAAGGGTCTGAATACTTATGTCAATGCAATATTTTAGTATTTCCTTTTCAATAAATCATCAAAGATTACTAACATTCTGATTTCACTTTGTCATGATGAAGTATTAAGTGCAGAATGATGGGAAAAAAATTATATATTTTTTTATTTTAACACAAGGCCTCAACTTAACAAAATGTGAAAAATGTGAAAGGGCCTGAAGACTTTCTGAAAGCATTGTATACAATTGAAAGTGGTGCCGGGCGGCCCCTGGTCCACGCGCTCTGTAGCAGACTATCTTTTTTTCAGTAGTTACACCACTGCAGACGCCCTATATTAATATCAGATCCCAGACCAGACCCCTATAATTATATTCAGACCCCAGACCAGACCCCCTAAATATATTCAGATGCCCTTTATTAATACCAGACCCCAGACCAACCCCACTAAATATATGTAGACTCCCTAAATATATTCAGACGCCATATCAGATCCCCAAAATATATTCAGACCTAAATAGATTAAACCCCCTATATATATTTAACCTCACATCAGACCCCTAACTTATTTTAGAACCCAGACGTTACTATATACTTACCCCCCTCGCTCCCGGTTCTTGTTCAGCTCTAGGCGCCGCTGCGCTGGGTCCTGAAAACTATATATCCCCAGGTGACTGGGTGAGGGAGGCTAAAACTAGTGTGACTCCCGGTAAAACAGAGAGTTGACATGTGTGAATAAGTCATATACATCAGGAGAAGTTACACGCTGGCAGCTGTATTACCTACATATCCTTAATAACTAACATTTAGATAATTTATTTTTAAAGTGAACTGTTCTGTTTATGGTGCTGGTTTGTATTGTTGCAATGGATAGTTCAGATTTAGAAATCTAAGATAAGCCCCGCCCACTGATGTCATGTGACTGACTACAGCCAATGGTTATGTGGACTATAACGGTAGAGAGGAGAAAGAGAAGAAGGTGGAAAGTCTCACTGGCATATATATATATATATATATATATATATATACACACACACACACACACACACATATATATATACTGTGCAAAAGTTTTAAGCAGTTGTGGAAAAATGCTGCAAAGTAAGAAAGCTCTTAAAAATAGATATGTTAATATATTTTTTTTATCAATTAACAAAATACAAAGTGAATGAACATAAGAGAAATCGAAATCAAATCAATATTTGGTGTGACCACCCTTTGCCTTCAAAATAGCATAAATTCTTCTAGGTACAATTGCACACAGTTTTAGAAGGAACTCGGCAGGGAGGTTGTGCCAAACATCTTGGAGAACTAACCACAGATCTTCTGTGGATGTAGGCTTCCTCAAATCCTTCTGTCTATTCAAGTAATTCCAGACAGACTCGATGATGCTGAGATCAGGGCTCTGTGGGGCCATATCATCACTTCCAGAGGTTCTTGTTCTTCTTTACGCTGAAGATAGTTCCTAATGATATTGGGGTCATTGTCCTGCTGCATAATAAATTTGGAGCCAATCAGATGCCTCCCTGATGTTATTGCATGATGGAAAAGTATTTCTCAGCATTGCGGACACCATTAATCCTGACCAAATCCACAACTCCATTTGCTGAAATGCAGCCCCAAACTTGCAAGGAACCTCCACCATGCTTCACTGTTGCCTTCAAACACTACATTATTGTACCACTCTCCAGCCTTTCGGTGAGCAAACTGCCTTCTCTTACAGCCAAATATTTCACATTTTTCCTGATCAGTCCAGAGTACCTGCTGCCATGTTTCTGCACCCCGGTTCCTGTTTTCGTGCATAGTTGAGTTGCTTGGCCTTGTTTCCACGTCTAAGGTATGGCTTTTGGCCTCAATTCTTCCTTGAAGACCACTTCTGGCCAGATTTATCCGAACAGTAGATGGGTGTACTTGGGTCTCACTTGTTTCTGCCAGTTCTGAGCTGATAGCACTGCTGGACATCTTCTGATTTTGAAGGAAAGTAAGCATAATATGTCTTTGATCTGCTCCACTAAGTATAATTGGTCGTCGACTGCTTCTAAGGTCCTTAACCTTGCCCGTTTCTTTGTGCTTCTTCAAAAGAGCTTGAACAGCACATCTTGAAACCCCAGCCTACTTTAAAATCTTTGCCTGGGAAAGACCTTGCTGATACAGTACAACTACCTTGTGTCTTGTCAATGTGCTCAGTCTAGCCATGGTAGACCTGTGACATGAAACTGTCGTCCACAACCCCACCCTTTGTAGCAGAGTTTGATTGTTCCTCACCTGGTTTTAAGCCTCCTACGCAGCTATTTCTGTTACAGTTAGGCTGGGTTCACACACACTATTTACGGACGTAATTCGGGCGTTTTAGCCTCGAATTACGTCCGAAAATGCGGCTCAAAAGCGTCTGCCCATTCATTTGATGTTCTATGCCGACGGTCATTTTTTTTACGCGCCGCTGTCAAAAGGCGCCCGCATCAAAGAAGTGCATGTCACTTCTTCAGACGTAAATGGAGCCGTTTTCCATGGACTCCATGGAAAAACAGCTCCAATTACGTCCGTAATGGACGCAGCAAAAGACGCCTGCACATGCCATTACGGCTGAAATTACGGTGCTGTTTTCTCCTGAAAACAGCACCGTAATTTCAGCCGTAACGGATGCTGCCGTGTGAATATACCCTTAATGGCTGTGTCTCAACCTACATATGAAAATGATGCTCATTATCACTTGTTTGGTATAATTGGTTAATCATACACCTGACTATAACCGTACAAAATCCATGACTCTGCAAGTGTACCTAGAAGAATTGATGCTATTTTGAAGGCAAAGGGTGGTCACACCAAATATTGAATTGAGTTAGATGTTTTTTCTGGTCATTGAAAAATTATTAACACTTCTATTTTCGAAAGCATTCTTACTTTCAAGCATTATACTGCCTAAAACTTTTGCACAGTACTGTATCTAACATATATATACACACACACACACACACACACACACACACACACACACACACACACACACACACACAAACATTTGTGACCTCCTATGCGTAGTGTATGATATAACCTGTATATACACATAACATGCTCTATGAGTCATCTCCTCATTCTGGTCCTGATAGCTACAAAAAAAATTATATTACACAGCCATAAATTATAATCACTACATAGAATCACAGCCTCTGTTGCTGGTGATGGATACTCTCCAATTACATTTATCCCCAAACATATTCACCCTTTCCCCCAGAATTATGGAGGTGGAGCCATCTATATACACGATGATCCATACAATTTAAGTGTAGAATCCTTCTATAATCTCAGGAAACCATAAAAACGTGTCTATAGAGATAGCAGTGCAGCCCCGGAGATGTTAATACGGATCAGCCATTCACATACTGCCATATCAATGCAGTTTTCATGGGACTGACATAGCTATAAGAAATCTCAATGATAGACTGCCTCCATAAAGCTGTATACACCAATGGTATTGAATGATATTCCCAACAGCTACCACTGCCATGTCACATAACTCTAGAAAGTGACATCATAGTCACATAACATCACAACAACTGTTGAAATCAGTTGCGCCGCCAATGCCCATTGTGACCTACATGACTCTTGGGTGTGGCCATGTAACTGTGACCTCACAATCACTGCTACACTATAAATACCGGTGCAGGGACCCCCTAAGCCTCAGTCTGAAGTGCTCAGTTGAAGACTTGAACTCAACACAACATGGGCTCTAGTAGGAAGAAGAAGAAGCAAACATCATCTTCAAAAGGAAATAAATAAGAGTGGAAAAGAGGAAGATGAAGTTACACCAAAGCAGAGAGCCATTGAAAGTGGACAGGACTCACATGAAAGATGCATCCAGATGACTGCAGGTAACCCAATCACAGTAGCCTTGCATAGTCAGTGGAACCGGATTATGGGACTTCTGATTCAGAAAAGAAATGACATCATGACCAAAGCAAGGGCCTGGATTGGAACTACAGATCACATCAAGATTCATCAGGAACAACATGATGGAAATCAAGATCTTCTAAGACCTGGGCCAAAATTGCCAGAAGAGAAAAGTAAGGAACAATAGGACGGGTCAAAAGAGAAGATAACATCACAGTACTATCTCAGATCAAATAAGAGATCAGGTGAGAGAGCCTATAGGAGCAGAGCCTATACTAGCGCTTTGCCCGGGACTCCAACTCTGGGGAAGCTCCAGACATCGTGTGTCCAAACATGGACAGCGATGTCAGGGAATTCCGCAGAGTCCCGGAGCAGAGCAGATACTAGCGCTCTGCCTGGGACTCCGCTCTGGGTAAGACCCTGACACACTGTCCATATATGGACAGCGATGTCAGGGAATTCCACAGAGTCCCGGAGCAGAGCCGATACCAGCGCTCTGCCCGGGACTCTGCTCTGGGGAAGACCCTGACACACTGTCCATATATGGACACCGATGTCAGGGAATTCCACAGAGTCCTGGAGCAGAGCCTATACTAGCGCTCTGCCCGGGACTCCGCTCTGGGGAAGACCCTGACACACTGTCCATATATGGACAGCGATGTCAGGGAATACCCCAGAGTCCCGGAGCATTGCCTGTACTAGCGCTCTGCACGGCACTCCGGCTCTGGGGAAGCCCCAGACATCGCTGTTCATATGTGGACAGCGATGTCAGGTAATTCCAGAGTCTCGAAGCAGAGCGTATACAAGCGGCTCTGTGTCCCGCGGTCCGCAGATGACAGCCCCAGGGACCGCATGCGGCCCGCGTGCTTGAGACCCCTGATCTATATATAGTGTCTAGGATGAGCGTATCTAAAAACATCTCTGACACCTGACACTCCAAGTAGGACAAACCCACAACTCATCTAGTTTCCTCTTAACCAGACCCATTTATCAGGACTATCCACCATTCCATGATGTACGCATCCAAATCGGTGATAACAAATATGTATGGTTTATTATTTTTTTCAATAATAAATGACTTGATAAGGGAAAAAGGGGGAGATTGTGTTTTATTTTATTACTTGAAACTTTTATTGTATTTTTTACAACTTTTATTTAGTCCCACTAGGGGACTTGAAGGTCCATTTTTTTTTTGATGTTCGAATACATTGCACTGCATAGGTAGTGCAATGTATTGGAACTGTCAGTTGTTCACTGACAGCAAGCCGATCAGGCTCCGCCTCTGGGCGGGACCTAATCAGCTTCCGTAATGGCAGGCAGGAGGCCATTGTTAGGCCTCCTGTTGCCATAGTAGCAGTCGCCAGCCTTGCCACCGCATGGCAGGCTGCCGATTTGATACAAACCACTTTGATGCAGCGATCTCATTGGATCACTGCATCGAAGTGGTTAATGGCAGGAATCGGAGCTAGCTCCGGTTCCTGCCAATAGATCGGGGTGTCCGCTGTGAAATACAGCAGACACACACTGCTGATGACGCCGGCTCAGCTTCTGAGCCGGCGCCATCTTGCCGATGGTATCGGAAGCCTTTTAGGCCCCGCTGCCTAGCTGGGCATAGGAGGCTTCCGTTGCTGGCAGATCCGGAGGTAAGTATTAGGCCTCCGATCACCTTTGCAGCCCAGCATCTGAGGGGTTAATCGGCCGGATCGGATGCTAGCTCCAGTCCTGGCCGATACCTCAGGGTGCCAGCTGTAACATACAGCTGTCAACCGGCAGTGATTGTGAGCTAGCTTCATCTCCTTCACGTACAGTAACGTGAAAAGGCGTTAAGACACCAGTTTCCATCACGTTACTGTACGTGATTGGGCGGGAAGGGGTTAAAATAGAAAAAAGTGTCAGTCATAGATTATAGGAACCTGAGAAATGCTGAGTATATCTTATATTTATACACTCCTCAACATTGAAATTGCAACACCAAGAAGGAAAAGTTTTGAAATAGTGGAAATCACAAGATCGATAGACATGTTTGCGAGATCACGCTGTGTGTGCAGTGAAACAAGCTGAGCTGGAACGATGAGAAGTGTATGACGCTGATTGGTCGGCGTCATACACTTCTCTTTACAATGCCCACTTGGTCAAAAGTAAAAACACGCCCAGCTGTCTATTAAGAAACTAATTAACATAAATCTAAAATTGCTCATAACTCGCTCAAAAATGATAGTTTCTCTAAATAAAAACCACTGCTGTCTACATTACAGCGCCGATCAGATTATGTAGGAGATAGGACACTTATAATCTGGTGACAGTCTCTTTAATGTTTGTCTGAGGAATATTATTCCACGCTGAATGCACTTGGGCACGCAAATCATCAAGATTGGCTGCTGGCAGGTCCCTTTACAATTGCCGACCAATGATGTTTCGTCTTTTCTCGATGGGAGACAAGTCCGGAGATGTTGCAGGCCATGGTAGTAGGTTTAGGCCACGCAGGCTGTTCACAGTAGCATGAGCAACATGCGGCCTGGCATTGTACTATTAAAAAACGGCTTCTGGGACACTTTGGAGAAATGGCCGTACCACTGGTTCCATGACCAAATCAATGTAACACTAAGCTGTTAGTGTACCTGAAATAAAGACTAGAGGGGTCTGGCTACCGTACATTATGCCACCCCACACCATAATCCCGGGAGTAAGAGTAGTGTATTGTTCCCTCGTGAAGGCCTCTTCATGGCATTGCCCATATGGTCTCCAGACCAATCTCCGGCTATTACTGCGTTCGAGACAAAAGCGGGACTCATCGCTGAAAAAGATAGACCTCCACTGCCGTCTTGCTGTGCACCATGATAGCCTTTGAGACCGGTGGCATGTGGGCTATGGTACACCCGTAGCTGGACGTCTAGCTTATAGCCCAATGTTGTGCAAATGCCTTCTGATGATCTGTGTCGACACTGGTTGCCGCCCTAGGCTTGGGATGTGGCGTCTAATTTCACTTGCAGTACAGAATGGATAACCATGCGCCATTCTTCCAATCAGACGATCCTTCCATGCAGAGGTTCACCTCCGCGCACCTCTGGCTGTCATTGCCGTTCGTTGTTATTCTCCCAACCTCCGGGACACGCAACGTTGAACAGTGCTGACATCTCGGCCTAGGCGCGTAGCGATCTGCCATTGTGATAAACCAAGGCCTCTCAGTTCAGGATTTTGTCCCTCTCAGTTTGCCACAAGAGGCGATAACTGGCATGTCAACGAACAGGAGGAATTGCACAATCATCCCACACCACTTGATCCGATATTTGAGGTTTCATGTGACTAAAAAGCTTTGCTTTTAATCTGGCATTTATGCCCTTCCCACATGCCACAGATTGCCCTTCTTGGTGTTGCAATTTCAATGTTAAGGAGTGTAAGGCTGGGTTCACACGACCTATTTTCAGACGTAAACGAGGCGTATTATGCCTTGTTTTACGTCTGAAAATACGGCTCCAATACGTCGGCAAACATCTGCCCATTCATTTGAATGGGTTTGCCGACGTACTGTGCAGACGACCTGTAATTAACGCGTCGTCGTTTGACAGCTGTCAAAAGACGACGCGTAAAATTGCAGCCTCGTCAAAAGAAGTGCAGGACACTTCTTGGGACGTTTTTGGAGCCGTTTTCTCATAGACTCTATTGAAAACAGCCCCAAAAACGACCGAAAAAACGGCACGAAAACGCTGCGAAAACGGCACGAAAA
Organism: Rhinoderma darwinii; assembly: GCF_050947455.1. Classification (NCBI taxonomy): domain Eukaryota; kingdom Metazoa; phylum Chordata; class Amphibia; order Anura; family Rhinodermatidae; genus Rhinoderma; species Rhinoderma darwinii. Next base: position 66,874,753 of record NC_134690.1, read on the forward strand.
ACGTGAGTTGCTCAAAAAACGTCTGAAAATCAGGTGCTGTTTTCCCTTGAAAACAGCTCCGTATTTTCAGACGTTTTTTGCTCAGCGTGTGAACATACCCTAATAGGAATCAGGTAGGGATTTTTTTTCTTTCAATTAAACTGACAACACAAAATGTTACCCCAGATGTGGAGATGTCACCATCCAAGACTGCTAATCCCACTGCTGACTGCAATGGTGTATGCTCTGGTATGTAAAATAGGAGTTATCCTTGTTTCAATCAAGACAAATTCCTAAATCACTGCTCAGTAGCCATTATAATCAAAGACGTTGTCCAGTCTAATGGGTCATGCTTGGATGTATGGTACATTGCACCAACTGCTGCAGAATGTCTTTGAGAGATGAAAGGGGGAGCTTCATGTCCATCAATCAAGCTACTGCTTCTTCTTAAAGAGTTGCTGCACCTGGGTGAAGGAGAAATTTAAGCTTCAATGTCCCCAATGTTGGGATCACAAGTGCCACGGAGTTGGCGCCTTCATGTTCAGTTCTCCAAGCTCTACTTACTGAATGACAGATTCAGGGTGTGTTCACACGCTTACTAAAAAACGACTGAAAATACGGAGCAAGAAGTTTTTCTAAATGGCCGCGTCAAAAAACGGCCCGTTGGAACAGAACGCCATTTTTCCCATTGAAATCAATGGGCAGATGTTTGGAAACATTCTGCTTCAGAGATTTTTCGGGCCCAAAATAAGCGTGTGAACATACCCTTAGCGTCCAATCAGGGGGTCACTCGGAGCAAACAGTGGCGTTTTATTCTGGTGTTTTCTCCATAGGCTTCTCTATAGTATTCAAAAAACGCTTCTACAGAATGACACAAAATAAAAAACGTTGCCAAAAGTGAATGTAAAAACACCAGAAAAAACACTGGCGGTTTTTATACACGTTTTTTCATGCAATTTAAAACTCCAGACTAAAACCTTGTTTGAAGGGAGCCTAAGGGTATGTCAACATGTAGCGAATAAGCGGCGGATTTGCGGGAGGAATTTCCACAGCATATTACAGTAGCAGCAAAGTGGATGAGACAGAGTATGTTCACACGATGAGAGGCTTTTACGGCTGAAATGACAGACTGTTTTCAGGAAAAAACAGCTGCCTCGTTTCAGACGTAAATGCTCCTCCTCGCATTTTGCGAGGCTTCTCTGACAGCCGTAAATTTTGAGCTGTACTTCATTGAGTTCAATGAAGAACGGCTCAAATTACGTCTGAAAGAAGTGTCCTGCACTTCTTTGACGAGGCTGTATTTTTACGCGTTGTCGTTTGACAGCTGTCAAACGATGACGCGTTAATTACAGGTCGTCTGCACAGTACGTCGGCAAACCCATTCAAATGAATGGGCAGATGTTTGCCGACGTATTGGAGCCGTATTTTCAGACGTAAAACAAGGCATAATACGCCTCGTTTACGTCTGAAAATAGGTCGTGTGAACCAAGCCTTAGGGTATGTTCACACGCAGAATCAAAAACGTCTCAAAATACGGAGCTGTTTTCAAGAGAAAACAGCTCCTGATTTTCAGACGTTTTTTTGTGCCACTCGCGATTTCACTGCGTTTTTCACTGCTTTTTTTTTAGCTTTTTTCAATAGAGTCTATGGAAAACGGCTCCAAAAACGTCCCAAGAAGTGTCCTGCACTTCTTTTTTCGCGGCGTTTTTTTTACGCATTCTGCTTCTTCTTAAAGAGTTGCTGCACCTGGGGCCGTAAACGCCCTGAAAAACGGCTAAGAATACGGAGGCTGAACGCCTCCAAACATCTGCCCATTGATTTCAATGAGAAAAACTGTGTTTCGTTCCAAGTGGGCGGTTTGTAAAAAAGGAGTGCATATCACTTCTTGAGCCGTTTTTCATTGTCTCAATAAAAAAACAGCTCCTAGAACGACTGTAAAAAATGCATCAAAAAACGCTTGATGCATAAAAAACGGCTGAAAATCAGAGGCTGTTTTCCCTTGAAAACAGCTCCGTATTTTACAACCATTTTTTGTTTGCTGTGTGAACATACCCGAACAGGTGAAAAAGCACACGCATAGCCTTCTAAAGGAGTATTCCCATCCATCTTGAGCATTTACGGCAGTGGTCAGCAACCTTCGGCACGCCTTCTTTTGTAAAACTACAATTCCCAGCATGCCTTTACAGCTGATTTATAGTGGATATGCCATATAGCCTGATAGGTGGGGTCCCAACCATGGGACCCTCACCTATCAGAAGAACAAGATTTCCAAGCGGGATTAGACCTTTAACCCCTTCCCTCTTTGGCCACTTTTGACCTTCCTGACAGAGCCTCATTTTTCAAATCTGACATGTTTCAATTTATGTGGTAATAACTCCGGAATGCTTTTACCTATCCAAGCGATTCTGAGATTGTTTTCTCGTGACACATTGGACTTTATGTTACTGGCAAAATTTGCCCGATACATTCAGTATTTATTGTGAAAAACACCAAAATTTAGCGAAAAATTGCAAAAATTAACATTTTTCTCAATTTAAATGCATCTGCTTGTAAGACAGGCAGTTATACCACACAAAAATGTTGCTAACTAACATCCCCCATATGTCTACTTTAGATTGGCATCGTTTTTTGATCATCATTTTATTTTTCTAGGACGTTACAAGGCTTAGAACTTTAGCAGCAATTTCTCACATTTTCAAGAAAATTTCAAAATGCTATTTTTACAGGGGCCAGTTCAGTTGTGAAGTGGCTTTGAGGTCCTTAGATATTAGAAACCGCCAATAAGTCACCCCATTTTAAAAACTGCACCCCTCAAAGTATTCAAAACAGCATTTAGAAAGTTTCTTAACCCTTTAGACATTGCGCAGGAATTAAGGCAAAGTAGAGGTGAAATTTACAAAGTTCATTATTTTTTTCCAGAAATTCATTTTGAATCCATTTTTTTTGTACCACAGAAGGTTTTACCCAAGAAATGCAACTCAATATTTATTGCCCAGGTTCTGCAGTTTTAGGAAATATCCCACATGTGGCCGTAGCGTGCTACTGGACTGAAGCACCGACCTCAGAAGCAAAGGAGCACCTAGTGGATTTTGGGCCTCCTTTTTATTAGAATATATTTTAGGCACCATGTCAGCTTTGAACAGGTCTAGTGGAACTAAAACAGTGGAAACCCCCCAAAAGTGACCCCATTTGGGAAACTACACCCCTCGAAGAATTTATCTAGGGGTGTAGCAAGCATTTTGACCGGCCAGTTTTTTTGCAAAAATTTTTGGAACTAGGCCATGAAAATGAAAATCTAAATTTTTTCAAATAAAATGTAGGTTTAGCTAATTTTTTTTCATTTCCAAAAGAACTAAAGTAGAAAAAGCACCACAGCATTTGTAGAGCAATTTCTCCCGAGTAAAACAGTACCCCACATGTGGTAATAAACGGTTGTTTGGACACACGGCAGGGCTTAGAATGGAAAGTGCGCCATTTGGCTCTTGGAGCTCAAATTTAGCAGGAATGGTTTGCGGAGGCCATGTCGCATTTGCAAAGCCCCTGAGGTGACAAAACAGTGGAAACCCCCAACAAGTGACCCCATTTTGGAAACTATACCCCTCGAGGAATTTATCTAGGTGTGTAGCAAGCATTTTGACCGGCCAGTTTTTTTGCAAAAATTTTTGGAACTAGGTCATGAAAATGATAATCTACATTTTTTCAAATAAAATGTAGGTTTAGCTAATTTTTTTTCATTTCCAAGAGAACTAAAGTAGAAAAAGCACCACAACATTTGTAGAGCAATTTCTCCCGAGTAAAACAATACCCCACATGTGGTAATAAACAGTTGTTTGGACACACGGCAGGCCTTAGAAGGGAAAGAGCGCCATTTGGCTCTTGGAGCTCAAATTTAGCAGGAATGGTTTGCGGAGGCCATGTCGCATTTGCAAAGCCCCAGAGGTGACAAAACAGTGGAAACCCCCAACAAGTGACCCCATTTTGGAAACTATACCCTTTGAGGAAATTATCTAGGGTATAGTGAGCATTTTGACCCCACAGGTTTTTTGCAGAAATTTTTGCAAGTAGGCTGTGAAAATGAAAATCTACATTTTTTCAAATAAAATGTAGGTTTAGCTAATTTTTTTTCATTTCCACAAGGACTAAAGGAGAAAAAGCACCATAAAATTTGTAAATAAATTTCTCCCGAGTAAAACAATACCCCACATGTGGTAATAAACGGCTGTTTGGACACACGGCGAGGCTGAGAAGGGAAAGTGCGCCATTTGGCTTTTGGAACTCAAATTTAGCAGGAATGCTTTGCGGAGGCCATGTCGCATTTGCAAAGCTCCTGAGGGGACAAAACAGTGGAAACCCCCAACAAGTGACCCCATTTTGGAAACTACACCCCATGAGGGAATTATCTAGGGGTAGAGTGAGCAGTTTTACCCCACAGGTTTTTTACAGAACTTATTGTAACTAGGCCGTAAAAATGAAAATCTACATTTTTTCAAAGAAAATGTAGGTTTAGGTATTTTTTTTCCATTTCCACAAGGACTGAAGGAGAAAAAGCACCACAACATTTGTAAAGCAACTTCTCCCGAGTAAAATAATACCCCACATGTGGTCATAAACATCTGTTTGGACACACGGTAGGGCTCAGAATGGAAGGAGCACCATTTGGATTTTGGAATGGTTTCTGGGTGTCATGTCATATTTGCTGAGCCCCTGTAGTACTAGTACAGTGGAAACACCCCAAAAGTGACACCATTTGGGAAACTGCACCCCCTGAGGAATCATCTAGGGCTTATAGTGAAAATTTTGATCCCAAAGGTTTTTTGCTGAATTAATTAGAATTAAGCCATGAAAATGAAAAATATTTTTTTTTCCAACAAGATGTCGTTTTAGATACACATTTTTCATTTTTACAAGGAATAGAGAAGAAAAAGCACCCCAACATTCGTAAAGTAATTTCTCCCGAGTACAGTAACACCCCATATGTGGTTATAATCAGCTGTTTACGTATATGGGAGCATTCAGAAGAAAAGGAGCGGTATTTATCTTTTGGAGCGTAGATTTTGCTGGAATGGGTTGCGGACACCATGTTGCATTTGCAAAACCCCTGATGTACCAAACAAAAGTGACCCCGTTTTAGAAACTACACCCCTAAAGGCATTTATCAAGGGATGTAGTGAGAATTTAGACTCCACAGGTGTTTTTCAGAAATGAATACGCAGTGGATGGTGCAAAGTGAAAATTGCAATTTCTCCACTGATCTGCCTATTCACCGCACAATATGGTGTGCCCCTAGAGAATCTTACCCCATAAATTGTTAAGCGGGTTCTCCCGGGCATGGTAATGCCTTACTTGTGGCCATAAATTGCTGTTTGGGCACACTGTAGGGCTAAGAAGGAAAAGACCGCCATTTTGAGCATGGATTTTGCTTGGTAATAGTTCTGTTTGGGGTTTTGCTGGTATTTCAGCTTATAATGTGGTGGCATATGTAATCTGTGCGGAGTATATCAGGGCATAATAGGAGGGTATAATCATGGGGTAAATAATACAATTATCCATAGATGTGTGTTACGCTGTGAAGCGATCCGTTATGCGCAGGCCGGCGTCACACTGATAAACGGTTTTCTTTCTTATCCCTCCTTTGTAACGCTCTGCACCTTTTGGGGACATTTTCTCCTTCGTAGTTTGGGAAATATTGCTGGGAAAGTTTTGCGCTGGTATAATACGGGCGCCCTCGCTTCCAGCGGATGTGCTGTGTCCATTCCCTTTCCTAGTTCCTCAATACTAGGGCCCTAAAACTGAAGGAATGTTCCCCTCAGGCCTGCGCATTGAGATGTTTTTTCATCACCGCATTACTAGTGCCGTAACTTTTTTATTTTTTAGTTGATTGAGCGGTGTGCGGGCTTGTTTTTTGCGAGACGGGCTGTAGATTTTATTGGTACCATTTTAGAACACATACGACTTTTTGATCACTTTTTATTTCATTTTTTGGTAAAGGAAATTACCAAAAACAAGCAATTCTGGAATAGTTTTTTATTGGTTTTTTTTCTCTGCATCCACAGTGCGCCCTAAATTACATGTTAGCTTTATTCTGCGGGTCGATACGATTACGGCGATACCAAATTTATATAGTTTTTTTTATGTATTGCGGCTTTTGCACAATAAAATCACTTTTTTTATAAAATCATTTGTTTTCTCTGTCGACATTCTAAGACCCATAACTTTATTATTTTTGCGTGCACAAAGCGGTGTCAGGGATTATTTTTTGCGGCACGGATTGGCGTTTTTTATTAGTACTATTTTGGAGTAAATGTGACTTTTTGATCACTTTTTATAGCATTTTTTGGAAGGAGATGTGACCTAAAAACAAAGATTCTGGCGCTGTTTTTCATGTTTTTTTTTTACCGCGTTCACCGTGCGGGATAAATTACATAATAGTTTTGTAGTTTGGGTCGTTACGGACGCGGCGATACCAATTATGTATAGTTTTTTTTATTTTTACGGTTTTTCCCATAATAAAATACTTACTATGGGAAAAAAGTCAGTTTAGCTTTATTTTTATTTGAAATGTGTGTGTTTTTATTGTTTTACCACATTTTTATTTACTTTTTTTAACTTTTTTTACTTGTCCCACTAGGGGACATGAGGGCCTGATGCCCCGATCGCTACTCTAATACACTGCACTACATACGTAGTGCAGTGTATTAGCGCTGTCAGTTATTCACTGACAGCAAGCCTATGAGGACTCGCCGCAGGCGGGTCCTCATCGGCTCCCGTACAAGGCAGACTCGGACGCCATTTTCTGGCGTCCGATTGCCACAGCAACCCAGCGATTGCATCACTGGGTTGCCGATCGGGTGAAAACCTATCAGATGCTGCGCTCTATTGAGCGCAGCATCTGAGGGGTTAATCTGCCGGATCGGAGAGTAGCTCCGGTCCTGGCAGTTACAGGAGGGTGCCAGCTGTATAATACAGCTGTCCCCCCGCAGTGATAGTGCCGGCTCTGCTTCTGAGCCCGCACCATCACTGCGCCGTATATATACGGCGCTTTGCGGGAACCACCTCCCGACAGCGCCGTATATATACGGCGTATGTCGGGAAGGGGTTAAGAAAGTATTTTTTGGGGGAAATGCTCTTTAACCTTTTGAGGATGGATGAGAATGCTGGTTATCTACTGCAGGCTTGATGAGCACTGTGCCAGAAAATGTTTTCCCCCCAAAATGAAATATATATATATATATATATATATATATATTAAATGCTAGTGCATATATAAGGGAAGATGACTCGTAAATAAAGTACACCTCGGATCGCAAAAAATAAGGCCTCATAACAGCTACTTCAACCTAAAGATAAAATGTTATGACAACAGAAAAGCAGAGGCAAAATAACAAAGATGGCCTGGTAGTAAATAATAAACCTCAGTTAAAAATAATTATTTGCTTTTTGGCCTCCAAACACCCCACCCGATTATAACTCCCATTGCACAGATAAGATTGCAGGCTTTCCCCTGAGACGTTTTTTTGGAGACCATAAAATAGTATTCACACTGTACAGCTGCCAGTCTACACCAGTGAAGACAAAATAGTAACACAGTTCTTCCCTCTAGTAATAAAACTTCCGTAAGACTCGTCACCCCGACAGTGCGCAGCGCCATCTTTAAAACGGGCAACATTTCTCTGTACACAATAACCATTTTCACAATCAATTTAATTTCAAATAAAGCGGCATTCTAAATAGAGAAAACGCCTGTGTTACAAGTAGGGTTAGGCTTATAGAAGTCTCTCAGTGGTTTAAAAAATGAAATCTGCCCACAGGTAAGATGGCCGCTGGCTTACACCAAAGACGTCACCCGTACACAGCGAAGCGGAAGTAATCCTGTGGAGGGGGCGGGGCGCTTCTAGAAGAGAGAGTAGCCGGTAACCGTGAGTATGTCTATGCACTCCTCATCACTTACAGATGTGTGGTCACGGGGGAGGGAGAGGATGATAAGAACACTGGCCAGCTCATAATTTAACTAGTTCACTGCCATTCCTGGGTGGGTCAGTTGCATTTATAACATGTATGTCTGAATATAGGGGATCCAGTGTGCTGTGGTAACAATACAAGGACCATTGCAAGGAGTCCAAGTTATACCATGTAACACAGCGCTGTAGGGGCCTATAGCAGGAGTCCAGGTTATACCATGTAGCACAGTGCTTGGGGGGACCATTGCCAGTCCAAGTTATACCATGAAACACCGTGCTGGAGGGGCCAATACCAGGAGTACAGGATGTACCATGTAACGCAGTGCTGGCGAGGCCAATACCAGGAGTCCAGGTTATACCCCGCCAATACCAGGAGTCCAGGTTATACCATGTAACACCTTGCTGGAGGGGCCAATACCAGGAGTCCAGGTTATACCATGTAACACCTTGCTGGAGGGGCCAATACCAGGAGTCCAGGTTATACCATGTAACACCTTGCTGGAGGGGCCAATACCAGGAGTCCAAGTTATACCATGTAACACAGGGCTGGAGGGGCTAATACCAGGAGTCCAGGTTATACCATGTAACACAGCGCTGGAGGGGCCAATACCAGGAGTCCAGGTTATACCATGTAACACAGTCCTGGAGGGGCCAATACCAGGAGTCCAGGTTATACCATGTAACACCTTCCTGGAGGGGCCAATACCAGGAGTCCAGGTTATACCATGTAACACCTTGCTGGAGGGGCCAATACCAGGAGTCCAGGTTATACCATGTAACACAGCACTGGAGGGGCTAATACCAGGAGTCCAGGTTATACCATGTAACACAGCGCTGGAGGGGCCAATACCAGGAGTCCAGGTTATACCATGTAACACAGCGCTGGAGGGGCTAATACCAGGAGTCCGGATTATACCATGTAACACAGCGCTGGGGGGATACCGGGAGTCCGGATCATACCATGTAACACAGTTCTTTTGGGTCATAAATATGATATGACACACATTGCAGGAAGTGGACATACGCTGCTTGGTGTGCTCTGTTTCTTATGTTCGGACATACAGAGTCTGCAATTTCTTCCATATCTTATATCAAAGCTAAACTTCCAGATGTAACCGCGATTATAAGCCTCTTACAATTTAAAGTTTTTTCCCATATGGACGTCATAGAGTGGGGTGCCCTTCTTAGGATCCCCTTCTATTAGTCAGAGTTCAGAAATGCTGGAGCTTAATGGGAGGCTGTCCGTAATTTTAACCCCTCAAAACGTCTGGCAGCACTATATACAGGCGGGGCAGGGGAGCGGCGTAACAACACCTGTGGTTTCGGTCATGCAGGTTGCGTGAAGGAGAAATTTAAGCTTCAGTGTCCCCAATGTTGGGATCACAAGTGCCACGGAGTTGGCGCCTTCATGTTCAGTTCTCCAAGCTCTACTTACTGAATGACAGATTCAGGGTGTGTTCACACGCTTACTAAAAAACGTCTGAAAATACGGAGCAAGAAGTTTTTCAAAATGGCCGCGTCAAAAAACGGCCTGTTGGAACAGAACGCCATTTTTCCCATTGAAATCAATGGGCAGATGTTTGGAAACATTCTGCTTCAGATATTTTTCGGGCCCAAAATAAGCGTGTGAACATACCCTTAGCGTCCAATCAGGGGGTCACTCGGAGCAAACAGTGGCGTTTTATTCTGGTGTTTTCTCCATAGGCTTCTCTATAGTATTCAAAAAACGCTTCTACAGAATAACACGAAATAAAAAACGCTGCCAAAAGTGAATGTAAAAACACCAGAAAAAACACTGGCGGTTTTTATACACGTTTTTTCATGCAATTTAAAACTCCAGACTAAAACCTTGTTTGAAGGGAGCCTAAGGGTATGTCAACATGTAGCGAATAAGCGGCGGATTTGCGGGAGGAATTTCCACAGCATATTACAGTAGCAGCAAAGTGGATGAGACTTAGGGTATGTTCACAACGTCAAAAACGTCTCAAAATACGGAGCTGTTTTCAAGAGAAAACAGCTCCTGATTTTCAGACGTTTTTTTGTGCCACTCGCGATTTTCGCTGCGTTTTTCTCTGCTTTTTTTTTTAGCTTTTTTCAATAGAGTCTATGGAAAACGGCTCCAAAAACGTCCCAAGAAGTGTCCTGCACTTCTTTTTTCGCGGCCGTTTTTTTCCGCAAAACAAAACGCAGCGAAAAACGCTCCGTTCTGCTTCCGATTTTTTGGCAGTTTTTCGGTCGTTTACGGCCCAAAAAACAGCAGAAAATAGGCCGTGTGAACATACCCTTAGGGTATGTTCACACGCTTAGCAAAAAACGTCTGAAAAAACGGAGCTGTTTTGAAGGGAAAACAGCTCCTGATTTTCAGAAGTTTTGTAAGCCACTCGCGTTTTTCGCAGAAATTTTTGGCTGTTTTTCTATAGAGTCAATGGAAACGGCTCAAGAAGTGACCTGCACTTCTTTTTCGCGGGCGTTTTTTTACGCGGGCGTTTTCAAAACGGCCGCTTAAAAAAAAAAAACGTCGGAACAGAACGCAGTTTTTCCAATTGCAATGGGCAGATGTTTAGAGGCCGAAAGTAAGCCGTGTGAACATACCCTTAAACAAATCTCATCCAAACGCTGCACAGCAATTGACCCCCAGTACAGATTTTTACAGCATTTTCCCTCCTTTCAATGGTGAAAGCCGCAGCAAAATCTGCATGTCTACCATGTGAATTTAGCTCTGGAAACTGCGGATTTGCAGCGCTGGCAGAATTTTTTGTTCTGTGTGGACTTTCCGTCCATGAAGTTCCCTCCTGTACGTAGGAACACCTTATGTTACAGAAAATATTCTCCTGCACATGAGAGATTTTTATGCATATGCAGCAGATTTGTTGCAGAAATTTTCCTCTATAAATTAATCAGTTCCGTACATCTCAGTAAATTGTTTCTGCAGAATATTCATAGATTTTTACAAACCCAATCAGATCAATGGTTCAGTTGCAGAAATCTCTGCAGCAAATCTGTCGCATGTGAACATGTCCTTAAAGAGGCTCTGTCACCAGATTGTGCAACCACTATCTGCTATTGCAGCAGATCGGCGCTGCAATGTAGATTACAGTAACGTTTTTATTTTTAAAAAGCGAGCATTTTTGGCCAAGTTATGACCATTTTTGTATTTATGCAAATGAGGCTTGCAAAAGTCCAAGTGGGCGTGTTTACAGTAAAAGTCCAACTGGGCGTGTATTATGTGCGTACATCGGGGCGTTTTTACTACTTTTACTAGCTGGGCGTTGTGACGAGAAGTATCATCCACTTCTCTTCAGAACGCCCAGCTTCTGGCAGTGCAGACACAGCGTGTTCTCGAGAGATCACGCTGTGACGTCACTCACAGGTCCTGCATCGTGTCAGACGAGCGAGGACATCGGCACCAGAGGCTACAGATAATTCTGCAGCAGCATCGGCGTTTGCAGGTAAGTCGATGTAGCTACTTACCTGATAACGCCGATGCTGCTGCAGAATCAACTGTAGCCTCTGGTGCCGACACGATGCAGGACCTGGGGCAGGAAGTGAGTGACGTCACAGCGTGATCTCTCGAGAACACGCTGTGTGTGTCTGCACTGCCAGAAGCTGGGCGTTCTGAAGAGAAGTGGATGATACTTCTCATCAGAACGCCCAGCTAGTAAAAGTAGTAAAAACGCCCCGATGTACGCACATAATACACGCCCAGTTGTACTTTTACTTTTCAACACGCCCAGTTGTACTTTTGCAAGCCTCATTTGCATAAATACAAAAATGGTCATAACTTGGCCAAAAAAGCTCGTTTTTTAAAAATAAAAACGTTACTGTAATCTACATTGCAGCGCCGATCTGCTGCAATAGCAGATAGGGGTTGCAAAATCTGGTGACAGAGCCTCTTCAAAGTGGTCGTTCACTTTAGATGAAAGTCGGCCAGTCTCCCGAAGGATCAGTCATATTTGTTTTCAACAAGCCCGATCCCTTTTCCGCGTGGCAGATAAGCCACTGCCAGACCACTTTTATACCCTTCTAACCATTGAAATAAACATGTTAATGTTGGAGTCTAGAGGAATAGCTGTCAGTTTGGATAACAACTATCTAAAGTAGCGCGTCTTCTGCGTCACTGTAAAGTTGTCTGCTCTGATTGGACAGAATCACAGTGATGCAGGAGGCAACGCCTACTGAGGAGAGATGAGGTCTCCTCCTCTCTTTACCTTTTACTCAAAATTTGCATATTGGGCATCAAGCGGAGCACGGGCCGTAGCGGTACAGCGGGAGGGACACAAAAATAAAAACGACAGCACTGGAATCGAGAGGACGCCAGGAATAAGGGGCTGTATGTGGTTTAAAAAAACCACAAAACATGACAGGTCCTGTTTAGCAGCCACCCTCCCCTTAAGTCCCATGATTAGTGCAGAAGGGATAAATATAATGGTATGTGCACACGTGAACTGTCTTTTACGTCTGAAAAGACAGACTGTTTTCAGGAGAAAACAGCTGCGTCGTTTCAGACGTAAAAGCTCCTCCTCGTATTATGCGAGGCTTCTTTGACGCCCGTAATCTTGAGCTGCTCTTCATTGACTTCAATGAAGAACGGCTCAAATTACGTTGCAAAGAAGTGTCCTGCACTTCTTTGCCGAGGCAGTCAATTTACGCGTCGTCGTTTGACAGCTGTCAAACGACGATGCGTAAATGACAGGTCGTCGGCACAGTACGTCGGCAAACCCATTCAAATGAATGGGCAGATGTTTGCCGACGTATTGGAGCCGTATTTTCAGGCGTAAATCGAGGCATAATACGCCTCGTTTACACCTGAAAATAGGTTGTGTGAACCCATCCTAATACATTTGCACCATGTTCTGATCCCTACCTCTAGGGCACCATTTCTACGTTTTAAACCCAATTACTCAACTTCCCCTATGTCACGCTCCTCAAGGTCCAGGAAGCTCATATAGGGTGAGTGGCATGGTCGGGTCCTCAATGCAGAGCTGGTTTTTTTTTTCTCCATGAGTCTGCCTGTGATGTAGAGGAAATGCTACGTTCACTGGGGGTTTTCTTTTTCTGTGTGGCACGTAGATAGCGACTACTGCTCTGGAGGACTACCACAAATCTCCTGCATGCTTTTTGAAACCCCATCCACACATGAAAGAAAAATGTCTCCTTCGCTACGTCTGGACGTAGCCTTAAGTCCAAAATTGTCTTGGTCCTTAAGGCCTCGTTCACATCGGCGTCGGGTTCCGTTTGGGGTTTCCATTCATCCAATCCGTCAGAGGAACAGATGAACGGAAAGCCAAACGGAAGCCATTATTTTCAATGGTAATGCTTATGTTGCAAATGGTTTCTGTCTGCTTCCGTTCCATAAGGTTTCCATTTTTTTTTTGCGGAAACAATAGCGTAGTCGACTACGCTATTGTTTCCGCTAAAAAAACGGAAACCTTACGGAACATAAACAAACGGAAACCATTTGCAACATAAGCATTACCATTGAAAATAATGGCTTCCGTTTGGCTTTCCGTTCATCTGTTCCTCTGACGGAATGGATGAACGGAAACCCCAAACGGAACCCGACGCTGATGTGAACGAGGCCTATGGGGTTAAAAGGGTTTTCTGATCTTTAGACGTGAACAAATATTTGATTTGCAGTAAGATTGGTCATTTTCTAATGTGATGTCTGTAGGCGAAATGGCTCTGTAAGCCATTCTAATATTTAGGCTATGTTCACACGCTAAAGTAAAAACGGCTGTAAAATACGGAGCTGTTTTCAAGGGAAAATACCCTCCGATTTTCAGCTGTTTTTAAAGCTTCAAACGTTTTTTTTTTATGCAGTTTTTGTAACTCTTTTTCTATTGACATGCACTTCTTTTTACGGGTCTTTTTTTACAAGCCGTTTTTTCAAACTGCCCCGTAAAAACCTCCCCGTCTGAATGAAACGCCATTTTCCCATTGCCATCAATGGACAGATGTTTGGAGGCGTTCACCTTCCGTTTTTTCAGGTGTTTTTCGAGGCGTTTATTCCCCGGAAAACGGCTGAAAATACTGCGTGTGAACATAGCTTTAGTCACATGACCATGCTCCTGGTGTTTATCTTCCTTTTTGTGTGATGTCCTGTACACTGAACACGAGGTTACCTCCCCTCTCCCTCCTCCCTGTAGTACAGGACATCGCACGTCACTGGTTTGTGGAGGGATTGTGTTTCTCATGCTGGGCAGCAGATAGCAGACAGTAAATAATTACAGCACTATCTGACACCTTGTAATAGGGGGCCATGCAGGCAGCTGCAAATATGGGCAATGTCTGTAGAGGGGAGAGGAATCGTGGGAACTGTAGTCCTTTACAATATAATCCCACCAACAGCAAGACGTATTAAAGTAAATGCATGAAGCTAGGTAACATAATGAAAATAACCGACTTCTGAGCTATGGTGGCATCATCTGGTGAGCATTCCGACACTTATAGGTGCTTTTCTATGTTTTTCTTAAAGTGTAGCTAAACGTTTGACAAACTTCTGACATGTCATAGAGACATGTCAGAAGTTTGTATTGGTGGGGGTCCGAGCACGGAGACCCCCACCTATCACTAGAACGAAGCGGCTGAAGGTCTCGTGTTAGCGCTCAGCTGCTTCATGTCTGTTCGGCTTTTTCCTGAAAGCCGATGTATCGGTGTACAGGCTCATAGACTTTCTAATGAGTCCTTACACAGATAGGGTATGTTCTTATTTTTGGCCGTTTTTCGGGCCGTAAAAGGCCGAAAAATGGCCGGAAAATCGGAAGCAGAACGCCTTCAAACATCTGCCCATTGATTTCAATGGGAAAAACGGCGTTCTGTTCCGACGGGACATTTTTGGAGCCGTTTTTCATACACTCTATACAAAAACAGCTCCAAAAACGGCCGTTAAAAACAGCGAAAAACGTGACTTTGAATAAAAAACGTCTGAAAATCAGGAGCTGTGACATGTCAGAAGTTTCTCAAACGTTTAGCTACACTTTAAAGAGGCTCTGTCACCAGATTTTGCAGCCCCTATCTGCTATTGCAGCAGATAGGTGCTGCAATGTAGATTACAGTAACGTTTTTATTTTTTAAAAACGAGCATTTTTGGCCAAGTTATGACCATTTTCGTATTTATGCAAATGAGGCTTGCAAAAGTACAACTGGGCGTGTTGAAAAGTAAAAGTACAACTGGGCGTGTATTATGTGCGTACATCGGGGCGTGTTTACTACTTTTACTAGCTGGGCGTTGTGTATAGAAGTATCATCCACCTCTCTTCACAACGCCCAGCTTCTGGCAGTGCAGACACAGCCGTGTTCTCCAGAGATCACGCTGTGACGTCACTCACAGGTCCTGCATCGTGTCAGACGAGCGAGGACACATCGGCACCAGAGGCTACAGATGATTCTGCAGCAGCATCGGCGTTTGCAGGTAAGTCGATGTAGCTACTTACCTGCAAACGCTGATGCTGCTGCAGAATCAACTGTAGCCTCTGGTGCCGATGTGGCCGACACGATGCAGGACCTGTGAGTGACGTCACAGATCTGCACTGCCAGAAGCTGGGCGTTGTGAAGAGAAGTGGATGATACTTCTCGTCACAACGCCCAGCTAGTAAAAGTAGTAAACACGCCCCGATGTACGCACATAATACACGCCCAGTTGTACTTTTACTTTTCAACACGCCCAGTTGTACTTTTGCAAGCCTCATTTGCATAAATACGAAAATGGTCATAACTTGGCCAAAAATGCTCGTTTTTTAAAAATAAAAACGTTACTGTAATCTACATTGCAGCGCCTATCTGCTGCAATAGCAGATAGGGGTTGCAAAATCTGGTGACAGAGCCTGTTTAAGCTCGGAAAACACCTTTATGTATTGTATGTTTCCATACTCTCCATGCTGGGTCGTCCCATCAGGCTGTATATAATATGTATATGGATGTACAGATCTGTATGAACAGCAATAAATCAATGTAGTCATTTTACAAAAAGTAGAATTCTAAAAAGGAAAGTTTCACATTTTGATATCCATTTCCACTGCATATATGTGTCTGGTGCTTTTAGTAATCCTCCTTTGTCCTCTCCTGCAGGAATATGGAGGCAATGTCCCTTGTCTTGGTTGCGTGCCTTTGTTTCTCCTTTGTGAATGCAGATTCAAAGGCCGTGACAATGTCCCTCACCACAAAGTGGCTTTCTACGTCCCTGCTACTGGAAGCCAGGTAAGAGCTGAAAGAGGGTCGGCATAGAACAATGACGTCTTTATAGTTCTCATCATTATGCCGAATAGATGTGAAAATTAAAAAAATATTCTCACTTTAAAGGAGAAAACCACTTGTCAGCAATGTAGGTGCACACGGTGCAAAACAAACCTGGCATTGCCGCAGGCTGTGTACTGAGAAGGTCTTTGGGTAATTAAGACGCATCAAGCCTAAGATTTGGCTCCTCCGCAGCTTCTGGTGTGTTTATTCTTGTTCTGTTTCCTGGTCTGAAACGTCTTTCCTCTGAGAGCCAAGTCATACGAAGTCTTCTAAATCCTTTGTGTGTAACCATGGGCAGCATTCTCTGCTCCTTCCCCT
Source organism: Rhinoderma darwinii (assembly GCF_050947455.1). NCBI lineage: Eukaryota > Metazoa > Chordata > Amphibia > Anura > Rhinodermatidae > Rhinoderma > Rhinoderma darwinii. The sequence continues at coordinate 66,891,243 of NC_134690.1, forward strand.
CCTCCATACCATATCATAAATATGTGTCATTTACTATTTCACAACGGTGAATGCTAGAACTTGCATCATGGTATAAAAATATCACCAAACATTTCACTTAATAAAACACAGGCTTGGTACGGTTCCAAGCCGGGAGATTTTCCTTGTATGGGCCTGTGATAAAACATGGCGGTATAGGTCCTAGATGTAGAGGAGTTAGATTTATAAGTTAGGCATTACACACTTGAAGTGTACTTAACTTTTCAGGAGATTTTCAGAATAATCTGTCATATGTGTGTACATGAGGTAGAACACTATTTCTGGCCATTATATGACCTGTATTCTGCATTATTTAGCAGTTTTCCCCTCTGCAGGCTCTATCCCTAATTCTCAGTTGTCTCTGCGCTAGTGGGCGGAGCCTAACTGCTATCATGTCTTTTATACACAGTACACATAGAAGAGGAGAATCCTGCACTCCTATCTCTATCTATCACATATATAGAAGCGGCAGCAGTATGGAGGAGATTATACAGCAGTAATGAGCACTGTAGCTGTGAGTCAACTACTGTCATTATCTCAATAGAATTCTTACCAGCAGCCTCTGTCTCTACTCGCTCCCTGCTTCCTTCTCATACTCCCGCCTCCCCTCTCCATAGACTTCTATGGGCAGCATATATGTCTCTCTCTCATCTCCTGCTCCCTCCTACTGCTCCTTCCTCTCCATAGACTTCTATGGGGAGCAGTGTCTGTGTCTCTGCTTTTTCTCCCTCCTGTGTCTGTGTCTTTCACTCCCTTCTCCCCGTCCCCTCAGGCTGTGAAGAGACACACTCTCACTTCCTGCAGTCCTCCCCTCTGCGTTGTAACTAAAGAGGATTTTGCTTAACATCAGGGGGTGAACAGCAGATTACAGGAAGGGAGACACCAAGTGGCAGTAACTTCACACAGAATTTGCATGGATAAAACGACTACATTTTAACAGGAATGAAATTCCAAAGTTGATCTTTATCAGGTTTACTATTGGATTAGCATAAATTGTTTAAAAAGTAGGCCTATTATATATTATGCAGTGTTATATTGTCAGGGTTCCTCAGGCTACTGGACCTACTTTTTACCAACTGGGCGTTGTAAAGAGAAGTGTATGACGCTGACCAATCAGTGACCAATCATTGTCATACACTTCTCATTGTTCCAGCCCATTGTTACAGTGTGATTGTGCAGTGGAAGAAGCTCGGCTGGAACAATGAGAAGTGTATGACGCTGATTGGTCACTGATTGGTCGGTGATTGGTTGCTGATTGGTCGGTGTCATACATTCCTCTGTACAAAGCCCAGTTGGTAAAAAGTAAAAACACGCCCAGTTGTCTATTAAGAAACTAATTATCATAAATCTAAAATTGCTCATAACTTGCTCAAAAATGATCGTTTTATAAAATAAAAACCACTGTTGATATCTACATTACAGCGCCGATCAGATTATGTCTGGTGACAGCCTTTTTAAAGAGGTTGCCCACTTCGGAGTACTATTCAAATGCCACTTTAGAGCACGTTTTTGTAAAGAAGATCAATGCCCAGGACTGTGTCCAGCTTGGAAAGCCATTTCTCGTATTGCGTGGATTACATGGATGTCCGTTATTATTAATGACTAGCCTTGTAGAAACATATCGGCTTCTCACCCCTGAGATTGGGAAGGATCTCGGCAGCTTTTGCACTATTATCATATGACTGTAGAGGAAGGTGCTGCCTAAGGCTGGACAGACTGTTCTCAGGAGATTCACTGAAAATCTAATGTCTATGGGAACACCCTGACTGTCCCCTGTCAATTCCCTTTATATTAAACAAAAGTCTTACAAGATTTTTGTTTCTTGCGGGATAAGTCGCCCTATATAATCTGGTATTGACTAATCTGTCTGTCCCTATTGAAATACTATGCACTCATCTAAACTAAATATGCATTTTTATGGGGGACTTGGGTGAATATAGCTCATCCAACAGCTATTTTACATCTATGGCCGTCTTTAGGGTCAGTTCACACAGAGTTTTATGACGGGAAAAAGAAGCGAGATGCCCTATCTTTGGGCGTTTATGTCTCTGACCTCCCATTGACATTAATGGGAGGCAGAGAAAGCGGATTTCTCTGCGTTTTTACTCGTGGCGCTCAATGGGCGCGGGCGAAAAACACCTCGAAAAACATGGCAAACGGCGTGCAGGCAGATCAAAATCTGCCTCAAAATTCCAAACGGAACTTTGAGGCAGAATTTTCTGCCTGCAAAAATCTCAATGTGAACATACCCTAAGGGTCAGTTCACACTAAGTTTTTTGACACGTTTTTTGAAGCGGAAACCGCGGGAAAAAAAGCGTCATGCCCTATCTTCGGGCGTTTATGTCTCTGACCTCCCATTGACATCAGTGGGAGGCAGAGAAAGCGTATTTCGTGGCGTTCTTTGCCTGCGGCTCAATGGCCGCAGACGAATAACGCAGCGAAAATCGGCGTGTAGGCAGAGCAAAATCTGCCTCAAAATTCCAAACTCTGTGTGAATCCAGCCTTAGAAATATATTTACCTGTAAGCGAGAAAGACAAAAAAAAAAGACCAAGTTCAAAATAAAATTCTCATTTATCTGAAGAGCTGCCATGTAATGCTACATCTGCCCTTCAGTGTCTGCTGCAGAGAGAAAGGCCTTACTGGCTCCGGTGAACGCTGGGAGCGGGACTGATCGGCCCAGGGGCCGCATTCTAAAAGGGGTTGTTTCTGATGAGACATTTCACAGTGTAGAGTCACACTTGTATATAGACTTTCTAGAACACTTCCATTATAATCAAATAATCCATTGAATTGAAACAAAACGTGAGTACATTTGAATGTCTTTCTATTCCTATCCCTTACAGACCTGTGTTTTTCTTCATAGTGAATTTCTGGCTGAAGATGGATCGGATACGTTTTGGACGTTTGTGGATAAAAACCAACAAGTAGATGATCAAGGTTGTAATACCAAGCTCTATATATGGGAAATAAGATTTGGTTTTTTTTCCACTAGTATGACATTTGTCTGTGTCTAAAGTTAGCGACCCTGACATAACATTTTGGAAAAATTTGAAAATAAAGGTCAATTGTGGATTGTAGGAAATTTATGTAGGAAATTGCATAATCAGCAAGTCCCATTGATTATTTACTCCTGGCAGCAGGATCAGTCCGGTGCTAGAAAGATGGGCAGGGAATTTCAGATTCTCTCTCGTTGCCCTGAGTTCTCATCTACAAGTCATCCAACACCTTTTATTGCAATTAGACAGAGACTATAGACATTCATAATACTCCGCTGTTACTCGGGTCATAGAGAATTGACAGTAAATTATGGACAGAGACATAGGAGTCCGATCAGTAAGAGTCTGACAACTTGGGCCCACACTGATCCTGTGAACAGGGGTCCTCGGTCCCCATTCCTGGACTAAAGGTGGCCATTCATGCATAGTTACTCTTTATAATATTCTGTGGGGATTGTGGAAAAAAAGCCATACTTGCTCATTCAAGAGTTTTTGTTTCTCGCATGGATTTAATGGAAAGCGACCATGCACTCACGCAGCCAACTCCCCCAACCCAAATGGAGCAATGGCCACCCCTGTTCTCAGGATCAGTCTGGGTCTCATAGGTGAAAGGGCTATTCTGTCTGATAGATGCAGATCACACTTCTGGAACCCGCACCTATCCGCAGAACTGGATTCCCTGGACCCCATTCTGCCTGACAAGGTGGACGTTGGCCCTTGCATCCAGGAGGAAAACTATGGAGAGGTGATCGGGATTACAGAAACAGCCGAGCTTAATGTGCTACGCTTTTTTCGGAACTGCCATTCTCTTCTATGGGAATTTCAGAAACGACATAACACAGCGAGCTCGGCTGTTTTTATTTTGTTTTTAATTGACTAATTTTCTTAAAGGAGTCGAATGAAGACAACCCCTTTTCAATCAGAAGTCGGCCTGGTATTCACTATTATTTCCAGGGGAAGCCGCATCCGACCAGATGTTCCCCTTCATTCAAATGAATGGCCACCTGGAAGGACTGTGTGCACCAGAGTTAGAGCTGTATTTTGTGAGTGGTCCCCTGCCCTGGCTTATAGAGGGCGTCCCGTACAGGGAGTCGCCCTCTATAACGTCCATATGCCCTAACAGAGCATATGGAAAGGGGTTGTTTTCATGAGACAAGCTTTTCAAGGGAATGATACCACTGGTTTCCACCACAGATTGTTACACGCACACAAAAAAGCAAAAACGCTCAGTGGAAACCCTAGAACAACGCCACGTGTTAACCTAATAGTCGCTTCTGCATGCAGTGAACTTCTAATGATGTCTTATGATTCTGCCTCTTTTGATTGAAAACACATCAGCCCTACCAAAAGTGATTCCCAGATATACCGTATACTGCAGTAATGTCACGTACACATATGTTTATACTTTATTCTTATATTTTAGGTTCTGATTCCGCCAACTACAATCTATTCATGAAAAGTGCTGCTCGGCTCCTTTCTCCTGTCCAGCAGAATCTGTTGCAGTTTGCCCTGTCTCTTCGCTCTCACTCAGCCACCGTCCAGACGTTCCAGCAGGTTAGAACCCAGGCCTTCCATACATAGATGCTTAATGTTGTTACTTACACATTGTGTTTCTTATTAAGAATATTATTATTTGTTAGGTTTTGAGAACAATAGAATGGCCATTCTGCACTGCCTCTGAAATTTGTTGCAAGTACATGTCTATAATAATTGATAACTTTGATTTCAGATCGCAGCAGATGAGTCGCCTCCTGAAGGCTGTAAAGCTTTTCTAGTGGTTCACGGGGAGAAGACTTGTGATCTTGACAAGTTACCGGCACTTCTCAGTGGAGCTCTGGAAAGGTACAACATAAGTTCAAATAGAGTTGCTTTGTGGCTGGTGCTGAAAATCTTAGTGGCATTAAAGGAGGCAAACACAGCTTATTGCTGCGGGTTTTAGCAGCCAGACCCAAGACAATCAGATGAACATCGGAGGGGCTGTATTTAGAAAATGCTTTAACTGCAGGGGAAAAGTAGTTTTACGTGCCACCCATTGAAATGAATGGGCAACCATGCAATATATAGGCATGCTGATTCCTCCAGATTTAAAACTGCTTTTTGCAACAGATCTTCACACAGAAATTGGACTTCCCTCTGTGATGTCCATGTGCCATAATAAAGCATAAGGACAGTTTTGTCCTGAGGGGGCGACCCCTTTAATGGTGATTCGTAGAATTGTTTAAGACTGACAGTCCTTGGGCTTTCTATTAGGTTGTGTTTGAAATCAGGTTAGAAGAAAGTGCAATATGATGATCGGTTTCTTATCTAAGGGATATATACTGTTCTATTATTCTATTATTTATGTAGCACCATCATATTCTGTGACGCTGTACAAAACCTAATAAACACGTAGGCTTGGTTCACATGTCGCGGTCAAAAAGCATTACAGTATGCATCTACCATTTAAAATACAGTTCAAATGCAGATATAATATACAGGGTGGGCCATTTATATGGATACACCTAAATAAAATGGGAATGGTTGGTGATATTAACTTCCTGTTTGTGGCACATTAGTATATGAGAGGGGGGGGAAACTTTTCAAGCTGGGTGTTGACCATGGCGGCCATTTTGAAGTTGGCCATTTTGTATCCAACTTTAGTTTTTTCAATGGGAAGAGGGACATGTGACACATCAAACTTATCGAGAATTTCACAAGAAAAAGAATGGTGTGCTTGGTTTTAACGTTACTTTATTCTTTCATGAGTTATTTACAAGCTTCTGACCACTTATAAAATGTGTTCAAAGTGCTGCCCATTGTGTTGGATTGTCAATGCAACCCTCTTCTCCCACTCTTCACACACTGATAGCAACACCGCAGAAGAAATGCTAGCACAGGCTTCCAGTATCCGTAGATTCAGTTGCTGCACATCTCGTATCTTCACAGCATAGACAATTGCCTTCAGATGACCCCAAAGATAAAAGTCTAAGGGGGTCAGATCGGGAGGCATTTCTTCTGCGGTACAGAAAAGGGCCGAACCTCAGACTGTTCCCACTAAGTTGGAAGTATACAATTGTCCAAAATGTCTTGGTATTCTGAAGCATTAAGATTCCTAAACTGGAGCTAAAACAACCCCATAGCATTATCCCTCCTTCACCAAACTTTACAGTTGCCACAATGCAGTCAGGCAGGTAACGTTCTCCTGGCATTCGCCAAAACCTGACTCATCCACCAGACTGTCAGATAGAGAAGTGTGATTCATCACTCCACAGAACACGTTTCCACAACTCCATCCGACGCTTGGCATTGTGCTTGGTGATGTATGGCTGGCATGCAGCTACTCGGCCATGCCATGAATCTCCCGGCGCACAGTTTTTGTGCTGATGTTAATGCCAGAGCAGGTTTGGAGCTCTGCAGTTATTGAGTCAGCAGAGCGTTGGCGACTTTTATCCACTATGCACCTCAGCACTCGGTGATCCCGCTCTAACTGTACGCGGTCTCCCACTTTGTGATTGAGTTGCTGTGGTTCCTAAACGCTTCCACTTTGCAATAATACAACTCACAGTTGATCGTAGAATATCTAGGAGGGAAGAAATTTCCCGAACTGACTTGTTGCAATGGTGACATCCAATTACGCGACCACGCTGGAATTCAGTGAGCTCTTTAGAACGACCCATTCTTTCACAGATGTTTGTAAAAGCGACGTCATGACTAGGTGCTGGATTTTATACACCTGTGGCAATGGGACTGAATGAAACACCTGAATTCAATGATTAAGAGCTGTGTCCCAATATTTTTGTCCATATCGTGTACATGTATATAATTGTGGTTTTAATGTTTTCCTTGCAGGTTGGTGCACTTTCACACTATATATCTGTTATCTGATTTCTGTTAGTGAATCATCTTCTGAATGCCTTTAGATTATCAATGTTGTAATTATGTCAGAGGAAGTCTGTTGAAGCGGATGTCTGATATAATCTGAAGACTACATTAAAGAGGCTGTTACCACATTATAAGCGCCCCATCTTGTACATGATGTGATCGGCGCTGTAATGTAGATTACAGCAGTGCTTTTTATTTTTAAAAACGATCATTTTTGACGGAGTTATGACCTATTTTAGCTTTATGCTAATGACTTTCTTAATGGACAACTGGGCGTGTTTTACTTTTTGACCAAGCGGGCGTTGTACAGAGGAGTGTATGATGCTGACCAATCAGTGACTAATCAGCGTCATACACTTCTCTCCATTCAGTTACACAGCACATAGCCATATAGCTACATCGCTATGTGTTGCCACATATACACACTATAACGTTACTCAAGTGTCCTGACAGTGAATAGACATCACTACCAACCAGGACGTGATGTCTATTTAGAATCCTGACAATTCGGTAATGTTTGTGTGAGATTTACAGCAAGGCAAGCGTGATCTCGCGAGATTAATCTGTAAACTGTCATTTAAAACGAAATTACGCTTGATGTGCTGTAAATCTCACACAAACGTTACCGAAGTGTCAGGATTCTGAATAGACATCACGTCCTGGCTGGAGGTAATGTATATTCATTGTCAGGACACTGCAGTAATGTTAATATGTGAGTAAGTGACTGCACATCATGATCTAGCTAGATCACTATGTGCTGTGTAAATGAACGGAGAGAAGTGTATGACGCAGATTGGTCACTGATTGGTCAGCGTCATACACTTCTCTCCACAACGCCCACTTGGTCAAAAAGTAAAACACGCCCAGTTGCCAATTAATAAAGTCATTAGAATAAATCTAAAATAGGTCATAATTCCGTCAAAAATGATCGTTTTTCAAAAATAAAAAAACACTGCTGTTATCTACATTACAGCGCCGATCACATCATGTACAATACAGGGCACTTATAACGTGGTGACAGAGCCTCTTAAAAAGGCCGTGAACACCTTTTACATGAGAACCATTTTTTATTTTTTTTTACATATGTTAGTGGTTATCTGGTGTTAAAAATAAAGTTACACTAGCTTTAGGACTGCAATCTTCATTTGTTAAAGGGGTTATCCGAGATTATGAAAAACACAGAAAAGTACCTGGATGTGTCTGAATGGTCACCAGTAATTATTTTTCATTATGTTACCCAGCTCTGTCCAGTACAGCTGTTTTGCTGCTAGAAAAATGTACAGTTCCCATGATTCCTCTCTTCTCTCGCAGACATTGCCTCTATTTACAGCTGCCTGCATTCCTCTCTATTACAGGGTTTAAATAGGTTTTCACAGGATAGGTGATAAATATCTGATTGGTGGGGGTCCGACAGCTGAGACCCCCACAGACCACGAGAACAGGCTTACCTTGCCGTTCCTAGCAGCCCCATAGAAATGAAAGGAGCAGTGGTTGAGCATGCGCACTACCGCTCCATTCCTATGGGGCTCCCTTGGAACGGCAAGTTAAGCTTGTTCTCGTGAACGGTGGGGGTCCCAGCGGTCGAAACCCCACCGATCAGATATTCATCGCATATCCTGTGGACAGGTGATAAATAATGATTATGGGAAATTCCATTTTAGGTAGCACTGCAATAATTTCTTCACATACAACATAGATCTGCTACTCACACTGCACGATCTGCTGCCCTGCATGTGAAATACAACAGGGAGGAAAGGGTCACGTGATATGTGATGTTTTCTTCGGAGAGGGGAGATGACCACATGGTAAGAATATGAAACCTCAATCAAACAGGAGATCAGAACTAGGACATGACCATGTGACTAAAAGTAAGACTGGCTTACAGAGACAGTTCAGCTACAGACAGTACATTAGTAATTGATAATTGATCTTCCTGCATGTAAACCATCTGCACATCATTTTTTAAAACTGGATAACCCCTTCAATTAATTGTATTTTAATGCCTTTTATAACATGAGTGAACATTTGGAAAAGTAAATGCAACTATTCACATACAGCCAACTCCTAGGTGAACAGACACATAATTACAAAAGTATGTATCATACAGAGATCGCAGAGTCCTAGGATAGTCCAGCTCACATATCAGTAGTTATAGAAGATAAATCTTTCATTTATTTTCTGATATGCAGTTTGCAAGCTGCCCCTAATTTCAGCCATTTCTTATGTGAGCATGTCCCTCCTAGTAATACGTGCTGGATCTCCCCTCACCCTGCAGTCTCTGCCGTGGGTTCTCTCATCCCTATCCATGCTCTAATTCAGCCTGCTGTTTATAATCTCCTCCGATCCCCTGCTTTACTACTGTCAGAGGAGGAAGGGGTAAAGCGGAGAGCAGGCCCACTGACCTGACAGCAGCTGGGAGCAGTGTGCTGTTGGATCTATGTCAGAATTTTCAGGACAATTAGCTATGTGAAGAAGTTACACAGACTACAGCAACAAAATGGTTGGGAAATTTTTATTGAAACCTATTCAGAAAATTGCTTAATTTGCATTTAGGAACCAAACGAACAATAAAAAAAAGTGCATAGCCTTTAAACATCGGTCAAATATTTTTTTTCATTTTCTATTGGGTCCTCCAATGGTCTAATGTGCGTGTGGACAGCGCCACTGTGATCCCACCATCTCCTGTCTGGGAAACAAGGATCAGATAGGTTGGATTTTAACTCCTCTAATTCTATGTTTCCCCAGGAGATAAGTGGCATCAGGTGTAAATGGTAGCTGCTTATCTCCACCCTTTTTTTTTTTACTTAGCTGAACAAGTATGTTTATGGGAGAGTCAATGAAGTGTATGGCCAGCATAACTGAAGCTGCTGAGTGCTGCTAATACAGTTACATATGTAGTGTTTTGAGCCTGCAGGATATTCTGGTGCTTTGATCTGGTCTTGTGGTTTCATTTTATATTCATCTTCATTTATTTTCTGTTATGCACTCAATACTAAATAAGAGTAACCTATGGTTTACATGTTATGTACTGTTATTTGGACAGGCCAAAGCCGTTTCTTTTTAAGGGAGATCACCATTATCCTGGAACGTCTCCTGGAAGTCCGGTGGTGATATTATACGGGGAAATTGGCACTAAAGAATTTTCAAGGTTGCACCAACATCTGTCAGAAAAGGCCAGAGCAGGGAAGATTGTATATATCCTACGGCACTATGTCGCGGTAAGAATCTATTTGTGCTCTGTTCATGCACCTTTATACACTCCTTTTATCCAGCAAAACGAATCAAGGCTGATTCTTGTAAAAAAAGAATCAATGTTATTATATGATTTTAACAATCTCATCATATGAGCTTCATGTGGTTACCTTGTGTGTTGTAACTGGAAGTAATTTGTATGTATTTTCATAAAATGGAGTATAAAAGACGGGTAAGTTGTCTTCCCAGTAAGGTAAATCCACTGTTTTACGTATAGCCATAGCACAATCCCATTAATCTAGCACTGGACTTGATTTCGCCCAATGGTAAGGATCCAAATGCAGAAAAGAAAGAGCATTTTAATTGGATGATGCAAACGTTTGATGACTTCGGAGACAGGGGACATTGCTGCTGTTGTGTAACATACAAGTCATCCTTTTGTTTCCTTAGAATCCAAGGCCAGAAAAGGTATTCCTCTCAGGTTATGGTGTGGAGTTGGCCATTAAAAGTACAGAATATAAAGCAAAGGATGACACACAAGTGAGAGGTAACCGTGAAGCCTGGCATGACCATGTTAAAGGCCATAAAAAACAATTTGGTGATTTTTTTTTTTTTCTTGTATGTGTTTGGGCATAAACATTTTTCTAATATCGTTTTATTAAAAATGATATCTTGTTTTAGCGCTGCAGCTTCTCTGTATCTACTATAGGGATGTCACGATACCAGAATTTGGACTTCGATACCGATACTTCGTTTAGTATTGCGATTTCGATACCAATTTCGATACTTTTGCCAACAGTAATAAAAAAAAATTCTTCCGTTTTCTGATGTGAGGCGCGACGTGTGATGAATTTTGAACGCGCCTCACATTAATAGTAATTAATCCCATCATGTTTCTCAGTCATAATGGGTTAATGTGCGAGGTACATGATGGGGTTAATTACTATTAATGTGAGGCACATGGAGGGTAAATTCATCGCACCTCGCGCCTCACATTAATAAGTGAATGAAAGCCGTGTTTATTTCATTTTTTTACAGCGCACACATCATAAATGATGCAAAAACATTGTTGTGCGCGCCATTACTGAATGTGTGTATTTTATGTATTGAGACTTATTTTAATGTTTATTGTAAAAAAGGTGAAGGTGTATTTTTTTTTCATTTTAACAATACTTTGTTTTTACTTTATTTTTAAACTCTAATGTACTGACATATATCAGATATGTGCAAGTACATTAACCTGTGGACAGATAGCACACAGGCAGTTGTTAGGACATACTTGGGTATGCCCTAACAGGAAATATGGTAAGACAGCCCTGGGGTCCGTCAATAGACCCTGGGCTGTCTGCCCATATATGGTATGGCCCTCGATCGCGTAACAGGAATTCCCTGTGACGCGATCCAGGGGCATCCCCCCTGCTCATTTTCTCCTGAATGCTGCAGTCCGCTGTGATCGCAGCATTCAGGGGAATAACGGCGGAGATGAGCGGTTTCTCTGATCTCCGCCGTTATAGAGTGGGGCTGCGGCTGTGTAATACAGCCATTGCCCCGCTCCTGACAGGAAGTGCGCGCGCGGTCAGCATGAGGTGGTGCGGCCGGCGCTGCACTAATGAGCGGAGGTTCAGGCACTGAGGACAGAACATGGGGGTGTTTTGGAGTGCGCCCGCCATGTTCTGTCTCCAGTGCCGCAGATCATTAGTGCAGCGCTGGCCGCATCGCATCATCCTGACCCCGCGAACTTATCATGACTCAGGAGCGGGGCTGTGGCTGAAGTACACAGCCGCAGCCGCGCTCCCATACATTCATGTATTACTATACTGAGCTGTGCGGCTGCGCAGCTCAGTATCGAAATACAGGAAATAGCGGTATCGAACCGTTTAGGGATGCACAGTATCGAAACAGTATCGAAGTTTCGATGCACCGTGCATCCCTAATCTACTATACATAGAAGCTGCATAACGCCGTTGTAAGCCAAATCCGTCAGTGAGCTGGACTAATGCCTCAGCTGACAGTGACTCCTGTATGCCTCGGACACACAATGTAAAGGTAATTTTACACGGCCCAATACTGGCCCCAAAAACGAGCGTCGATCAACGATACAGCACGTCGATTGGCGCTGGTTTGCTCCATTCACAAGGAGCAATCATTGGTAATGTATGGGGACGAACGTTATCTTTTGTCCCCATGCTCTTGTATAATGTCAGCATCACATTTACCTGTTACATATGTAGATTTGCTGCCAACTAGCGACCATTTCTTGGTTCGCGTAAAAGATGTGTTAATCTGATGAATGAGCCTTTGCTCGTTCATTAGCTGATCATTGCCCTGTTTATACAGGGCAATGATTGATGGGATTGAGGGTTCCTACAAGTGTTCATTCAACTGATCATTAGTCCATGTAAAAAGGCTAAAACCCTAAGGCCTTATCCACATGGCCGTGTTTTGTCTGTGAGATACGGACCTTATGTAGGCCGCATTTCCCAGACCGTACACCGTTCAGGGAGCCGATTTCCTAGAATTATATTAATCTATAACGCAGTGAGTTACTGCCTCCTGTATTGAAAACATCATTACAGTATGGGACAGTATTCTCACGGGGAGGCAGGGACTCCTAGCATCATACATAACTATGATGCTAGGAGTACGGCTCCCTGAACTGTGTTCGGTCCAGGAAATGCGGCCGACAAATGGTCCGTATCTCACAGACTGAACACAGCCATGTAAATAAAGCCTAATACCAATCAAATCTAAGATCATCAATTAAAGATTTGATCGGTTTTAGGGTTAGATTGTGGCTTACCCTGGTGTTATGCAGCTTCTATGCACAGTGGATGCATTGAAGCTGCAGCTCTAAAAGAAACTATTTAAAAAAAAAAAAAAAACCTTAATTAAAAAAATGTTTAGTATGCCCAAACACATACATTACATAATGTATTTTAGCTTGCTGGATTTAGGAACCATATATTAGGGGTTGGCTAGTCAGAGTCCCCTGTTTTGGACATCAAGTACTGCTCTATGCTCTTGAGTTTTACCTGTGTAAAATCATTGTAGGCTTGTAAAAATGATCAGGGACTGTGTCATGCTTTTTCCTGGTCATAACGGTGCAAAGTGTAGGACTAATTTTCCCTGTGGTTACCTTTTCCCCCGAGGAACCTGAAATCTTAAAAAAAAAAAAGTTGTAAAAAAAAAAAAGACATTTCCTCTAGCTAATATTCAATGTTTTTCTATTTATATGTGGACATCAGTACTTCTAATATGAGTTAATATGTGGCTGATCATCATTCTAGGTAATGTAAATGCCACGATGGTTGGGGACAACGATCCAGTGGATGAGGTTCAAGGGTTTCTCTTTGGAAAGCTCAGGTACAAGTCTCCTTCTTTCTGGGGGGGGGATAAGAAATGTGATGAGCGCTTCTATGTGGAGCTGGCGGGATGGAAAGGATTTTATCATGTATGAGTGCACTTCTACAGCTCTCGTGAGTAACACTGGTAGCCACTTTGCTGAGTATAGTGTCACATTGATAAAGTAATGTTATTATGGAGTGACCGTTCTGTATGTGAAGACTTTGCACAATGCATTAAAAAGGAAGCAGGTCATCGCAGGTTACTGACAGAATATGAATAGGTGAAGGAGATCAGCTGTAAAGTCTTTCTGGTATGTGAGTGCGCGTTTCTATGTGGGTGAATACATTTCTATGTTGAACCGTGTATATGCTTGGCCAGCTTAGTATCTGACATGATGGGACAATCTCCGTCATTCAAGAGCTTCTGTTCCCACCGTAGGTTGAGGCTGGCGCCTTCTCCCTTGCTCTATAATTGTTCATTAGTGTCCCTTGTATCATTCTGAAGTGTGAAGCCGGTCATACATTTTACATAGCTGTCCGTTCGTCCGACAGCTATTCCTCCCGATTCCCCCATACACATGCACGTTCGGCCGAACGTGCATGTGTTCTACGTGAGAAAGACGCTGACAGACGAGTCTGACATCGGCTTCTCTAATAACAAACAAAAGGATTGGGCATGTGGGAATTCAACATGCCAACCCTTCTCTCAACCGATGGCAGATGTCTGGATGGTGCTATACACATTAGATGATTGACCTGTCCCGGGTTCGACTGCCATACATGTAATGTGTATGGCCAGCCTTAGTCATTTGGTTTACTACATCTATGCAAAGCTGCACGATGTCTAATAACTGACTTACTAGAGGCCAGTAATATCCATGCAGCTCCGGAAAAGGTCCAATGTCCTGATTTTTGCGGCCATAGGAACTTACAAGTGGTAATGCTTCATACTTGATTGATAAATGTATTTGTCCTACCTATTTTGGCAACTAAAACAATGATATGACTCCTTTTAATAAGAAATTTCCAAAGGCCCCTAATTTTTTTCCTAATTCTCTAATATATTCTGCAAAGGGACTCTTACGTTTGGGCTTCACTTTCAATGTGGAAGTATAAGAAGTGTTTGCATTGCAGGCAGCTGTATCCAGAGCTACAGGAGCACCTGAAGGAACTGAGGAAACATTTGGTGGAAAGCACTAATGAGATGTCACCATTGAAAGTGTGGGAGTTACAAGGTACTTGAAACTAAGTATTGTGAAAGTGTTAAGTTAAAGGGGTATTCCCATCATATATCGCTAGGATATGCTATCCCTTTGTGATCGGTGCGGGGTCTGACCATCTTTCAATGCAATGGCTCCACAACATAAGGGAACCCTGACTGCATGGTACATAAATAACGAAATATATTTCTTAATATTTTTAAGATCTGAGTTTCCAGACTGCTGCTCGGATCCTAGCAGCCCCTTCTTCTGAGGCTCTGCTAGTTATGAAAGATCTGAGCCAGAACTTCCCTACTAAGGCCAGGTAATGTGACGTCATCGAACCATTGTAGGACAATATCTTCATAGTGGTTTTTCTCCTTTGTTATATTAAATATTTTTTTGTGTTTATTGTCTACAAGAAGAATTTACTTATATTCTGTGTTTCGTAAATAGGACATTAACTAGGACTGTAGTGGACTCTGCAATGCGGACGGAGGTGGAGGAGAATCAAAAGGTAAGGTTTCCATTTAGAGGTGATTGTAAAATTGGGTTCTTTATATTGTTATTACTTTGGTTTATTAGTCTAAATTTAAAGGGAAAAAAAACCACATTTACTTTCAGGCTCAATTGTAGCCTATTCCTATGGTTAGAAAGTACCTACAAACACAGCGTCACCTCCCTGACATTGATATGTTTCCAGGCCCATTTGCATTCAATGCCCAATAATGGAACCTGCAGTTGAAGCTTCTTACTAGCAATCGGCGTGGTCACACCGATCAGACATTGATGGCATATCCTAGCGATACGCCATCAATGTATGTACTGAGGCAGTCCCTTTTAAAGTCACTGATATCTGATCGAAATTCACTATTTTCCTGTGCCAACAAGACTTGGGGGTCCTGTATAGTGATGATTATGTTGCTAAATTATGCAAATTGTGTAACAAAATAAATTGATCAAAAACCACTAGTGTGAATTCTGCTAAAGTAGACTGTTGTTTCCCAGAAACTGATGTGATACTAAACTAGAAATCCTGTCCATCACCATTATTCTGGGTTTCTAGATGTAGCTGCCTGAGCTAGATGGGGCCTGTTTGATATTCATCTTTTTATATACAGTTACTATAGTTGTATTGAACGCCTTGTTACTTCTATTTTATACAATTTATGCTTTAAGGGCCTGTTCACATCAGCATTGGCTTTCCGTTCCGGGGTTCACCCGACGGAAACCTCAGACGGAACCCCGGAATCAATAGCGCAGTCGACTCCGCTATTGATTCCGTTGGAAAAACGAAACCTGCCGGAATGGTGACAAACGGAAACCATTAGCAATGTTTAGTTTCTGTCACCATTGATATCAATGGTGACTGAAACGGAAGCTGTGGGTTCAGGCCCTAACACTTGATCTTAACATTGTCATTAATACATTGTTTCTATTTCACAGTATTTTAAGGGTACCTTGGGTCTGCATCCTGGAGACTCTGGTCTGTTTATTAATGGACTGCACGTTGATCTAGACAGTCAGGATATCTTCAGGTAATGTGAGTGTGTTCAGAGGAACACTCGCTTTGAATTGTTTTTTTTCTATTCTATTATCTGTCAAGGAGAGGGTGTTAATTTTTTTTTGGTCTTAAATAATTCATTAACCAATTTAAAAAGCATCAATCTCAGACAGATCCTTCAATGATGCGGCATCTACAAGATGTTCCAAAGAGACGGTTTCCTGCATTCTCATCTACGTGTGTTATATCTCACAATCTGATAAATACCATGTGCACCTCACGATTTCTTGCTTCTTTTTTTTATTGCAGCTTGTTTGATGTTTTGCGTAATGAGGCTCGGGTGATGGAGGGTCTCCACCGCTTGGGTATTGAAGGCTCGGCCCTCCATGATGTTCTCAAGCTCAATATCCAGCCTTCTAACTCCGACTACGCTGTAGATATTCGCGGTCCTGCTATCTCGGTAACTGACGTCCTATAAAACCCCAACAATGCACTGGCCACCTCTCATGCTTTTTTGCTGTTCCTCTGTAAATCTTGCTGAATTTGTTCAGCAGCTTCATTCCCTACCTTTACACTACCTCTGTTTACTACTATTATCTTTACACTACCTCTGTTTACTACTATTACCTTTACACTACCTCTGTTTACTACTATTATCTTTACACTACCTCTGTTTACTACTATTATCTTTACACTACCTCTGTTTACTACTATTACCTTTACACTACCTCTGTTTACTACTATTATCTATACACTACCTCTGTTTACTACTATTACCTTTACACTACCTCTGTTTACTACTATTATCTTTACACTACCTCTGTTTACTACTATTACCTTTACACTACCTATGTTTACTACTATTATCTATACACTACCTCTGTTTACTACTATTACCTTTATACTACCTCTGTTTACTACTATTATCTTTACACTACCTCTGTTTACTACTATTATCTTTACACTACCTCTGTTTACTACTATTATCTTTACACTACCTCTGTTTACTACTATTATCTTTACACTACCTCTGTTTACTACTATTACCGTTACACTACCTCTGTTTACTACTATTACCGTTACACTACCTCTGTTTACTACTATTATCTTTACACTACCTCTGTTTACTACTATTACCGTTACACTACCTCTGTTTACTACTATTACCGTTACACTACCTCTGTTTACTACTATTATCTTTACACTACCTCTGTTTACTACTATTATCTTTACACTACCTCTGTTTACTACTATTATCTTTACACTACCTCTGTTTACTACTATTATCTTTACACTACCTCTGTTTACTACTATTATCTTTACACTACCTCTATTTACTACTATTATCTTTACACTACCTCTGTTTACTACTATTATCTTTACACTACCTCTGTTTACTACTATTATCTATACACTACCTCTGTTTACTACTATTACCTTTACACTACCTCTGTTTACTACTATTATCTTTACACTACCTCTATTTACTACTATTACCTTTACACTACCTCTGTTTACTACTATTATCTTTACACTACCTCTGTTTACTACTATTATCTTTACACTACCTCTGTTTACTACTATTATCTTTACACTACCTCTGTTTACTACTATTACCGTTACACTACCTCTGTTTACTACTATTACCTTTACACTACCTCTGTTTACTACTATTACCGTTACACTACCTCTGTTTACTACTATTACCGTTACACTACCTCTGTTTACTACTATTGCCTTTACACTACCTCTGTTTACTACTATTACCTTTACACTACCTCTGTTTACTACTATTATCTTTACACTACCTCTATTTACTACTATTACCTTTACACTACCTTTGTTTACTATTATTATCTTTACACTACCTCTATTTACTGCTATTATCTTTACACTACCTCTATTTACTGCTATTATCTTTACACTACCTCTGTTTACTACTATTATCTTTACACTACCTCTGTTTACTACTATTATCTTTACACTACCTCTGTTTACTACTATTACCTTTACACTACCTCTGTTTACTACTATTATCTTTACACTACCTCTGTTTACTACTATTATCTATACACTACCTTTGTTTACTATTATTATCTTTACACTACCTCTATTTACTGCTATTATCTTTACACTACCTCTGTTTACTACTATTATCTTTACACTACCTCTGTTTACTACTATTATCTTTACACTACCTCTGTTTACTACTATTATCTTTACACTACCTCTGTTTACTATTATTATCTTTACACTACCTCTATTTACTACAATTATCTTTACACTACCTCTGTTTACTACTATTACCGTTACACTACCTCTGTTTACTACTATTATCTTTACACTACCTCTGTTTACTACTATTATCTTTACACTACCTCTGTTTACTACTATTATCTTTACACTACCTCTGTTTACTACTATTATCTTTACACTACCTCTGTTTACTACTATTATCTTTACACTACCTCTGTTTACTATTATTATCTTTACACGACCTCTATTTACTACAATTATCTTTACACTACCTCTGTTTACTACTATTACCGTTACACTACCTCTGTTTACTACTATTATCTTTACACTACCTCTGTTTACTACTATTATCTTTACACTACCTCTGTTTACTACTATTACCTTTACACTACCTCTGTTTACTACTATTACCTTTACACTACCTCTGTTTACTACTATTACCGTTACACTACCTCTGTTTACTACTATTATCTTTACACTACCTCTGTTTACTACTATTATCTTTACACTACCTCTGTTTACTACTATTACCTTTACACTACCTCTGTTTACTACTATTACCTTTACACTACCTCTGTTTACTACTATTACCGTTACACTACCTCTGTTTACTACTATTATCTGTACACTACCTCTGTTTACTACTATTATCTTTACACTACCTCTGTTTACTACTATTATCTTTACACTACCTCTGTTTACTACTATTACCTTTACACTACCTCTGTTTACTACTATTACCGTTACACTACCTCTGTTTACTACTATTATCTTTACACTACCTCTGTTTACTACTATTATCTTTACACTACCTCTGTTTACTACTATTAGCTTTACACTACCTCTGTTTACTACTATTATCTTTACACTACCTCTGTTTACTACTATTATCTGTACACTACCTCTGTTTACTACTATTATCTTTACACTACCTCTGTTTACTACTATTACCTTTACACTACCTCTGTTTACTACTATTACCTTTACACTACCTCTGTTTACTACTATTATCTTTACACTACCTCTGTTTATTACTATTACCTTTACACTACCTCTGTTTACTACTATTACCTTTACACTACCTCTGTTTACTACTATTATCTTTACACTACCTCTGTTTACTACTATTACCTTTACACTACCTCTGTTTACTACTATTACCGTTACACTACCTCTGTTTACTACTATTATCTTTACACTACCTCTGTTTACTACTATTATCTTTACACTACCTCTGTTTACTACTATTCGCTTTACACTACCTCTGTTTACTACTATTATCTTTACACTACCTCTGTTTACTACTATTATCTTTACACTACCTCTGTTTACTACTATTAGCTTTACACTACCTCTGTTTACTACTATTATCTTTACACTACCTCTGTTTACTACTATTATCTGTACACTACCTCTGTTTACTACTATTATCTTTACACTACCTCTGTTTACTACTATTACCTTTACACTACCTCTGTTTACTACTATTACCTTTACACTACCTCTGTTTACTACTATTATCTTTACACTACCTCTGTTTATTACTATTACCTTTACACTACCTCTGTTTACTACTATTACCTTTACACTACCTCTGTTTACTACTATTATCTTTACACTACCTCTGTTTACTACTATTACCTTTACACTACCTCTGTTTACTACTATTACCGTTACACTACCTCTGTTTACTACTATTATCTTTACACTACCTCTGTTTACTACTATTATCTTTACACTACCTCTGTTTACTACTATTCGCTTTACACTACCTCTGTTTACTACTATTATCTTTACACTACCTCTGTTTACTACTATTATCTGTACACTACCTCTGTTTACTACTATTATCTTTACACTACCTCTGTTTACTACTATTACCTTTACACTACCTCTGTTTACTACTATTACCTTTACACTACCTCTGTTTACTACTATTATCTTTACACTACCTCTGTTTACTACTATTACCTTTACACTACCTCTGTTTACTACTATTATCTTTACACTACCTCTGTTTACTACTATTTCCTTTACACTACCTCTGTTTACTACTATTATCTTTACACTACCTCTGTTTACTACTATTATCTTTACACTACCTCTGTTTACTACTATTACCTTTACACTACCTCTGTTTACTACTATTATCTTTACACTACCTCTGTTTACTACTATTATCTTTACACTACCTCTGTTTACTATTATCTTTACACTACCTCTGTTTACTACTATTATCTTTACACTACCTCTGTTTACTACTATTATCTTTACACTACCTCTGTTTACTACTATTATCTTTACACTACCTCTGTTTACTACTATTATCTTTACACTACCTCTGTTTACTACTATTATCTTTACACTACCGATGTTTACTACTATTATCTTTACACTACCGATGTTTACTACTATTATCTTTACACTACCGATGTTTACTACTATTATCTTTACACTACCTCTGTTTACTACTATTACCTTTACACTACCTCTGTTTACTACTATTATCTATACACTACCTCTGTTTACTACTATTACCTTTACACTACCTCTGTTTACTACTATTATCTTTACACTACCTCTGTTTACTACTATTACCTTTACACTACCTCTGTTTACTACATTTATCTATACACAACCTCTGTTTACTACTATTATCTATACACTACCTCTGTTTACTACTATTACCTTTACACTACCTCTGTTTACTACTATTATCTATACACTACCTCTATTTAGTACCCTTCACAGATCTCTATGTCTAGCAGTGCAATGTCTGGATATATGGATGCGCTGTCAGACAGAGTAGCTGCTTTTCTGTATGTGAAAGCCGGAGCCTCGTCACTAATAAAGCTACGTCTTCTGCCTCTGACAATGTGTATACAGCATTGCAGACAAAATGAGGGGTTGCTAAGTGTTATTATAATTTTAGATTTCTACTCCTTACATACAGGTCCACAGGTTCTGTATCTTCGAGCATTATCTGTGAAGGGGGTAAACCGCGCAGTGGGGAGGGGAGGTTGGACATTTTAATGCTTATTTTCCATTTTCAAATGAACTATATGAATTACAAAGTGTATAATATCTGCACATTGAATCAACTTCAGTATTTGTATGGTGGAATTTCTAAAAGATAATATCAAGTTTTTTTCAAAGTTGTACCAACAGGTACTTGTCAGGTATACAATAACATTTAAATATAAAACTGCAGAATAGTCTTTATGTTCTTTAATATAATTCAGTTTACTAAGAAACATAAGACACTGGTTTATGTGTAATGTACATGTGCTTTTAAAGGCTGTGGACACCTTTGACATGGGAATTTTTTTTTTACACATGTTCGTGGTCTGGAGTAAAAAAAAAGTTGCACTAAGTTGCAATTCCTTCCTTCAATTACAGACCCCCTGATATGTAGTTTGCAACTTGCTCCTAATTTGAGAGTTTACTTATGTAGACGTGTTCCTCCCAGTAATATATATTGGATGTGAGGTCTGTGTGTCCAGGACGCAGCTGCCTTCACTAGCATGTATCAGCACAGCTGTATTCCTGTACTGCTTTCTCCTTCCACAGCCCATGAGGAATTTTTTCCCCTTTGTGCTGATAGACCCTGATGCTGGGGAGTGTGCGATCTCTCCCCCTCCCTCTGCACTGTCCGCCCTGGATGCTCTCCTCTCTACACTTATACACTAGCTGTATGATCTGTCTTTGCCATGTGCTTTCCTCCCTATCTTCACTCTCATGCTGACATCCTGTGTAATCTGCCCTCCCTGAAGATATGGATTCTTTCCCCATGTTCACAATTTGATCCTCCATGTACAACCTTCTCCCTCTCCTTGCTGCTATCGCTAACAATGAGAGAAGGGAGGAGGGCGATCGGAGAAGGCTGACAGAGACAGGGGTAGTGATGTGTGAATAATGTCAGAAGCAGCAGGACAATCAGCTAGGCGCAGTAGTTACACAGACTCTACAGCAGCAAAGTAGTAGGACATTTTTGATGAAGATTATTTTGAAAGTTGTGTCCATAGCCTTCAAGGTGGTAAAATCTGATGGAATAGTGTAAATATGTTGATTCTATACTAGTTGCTTAGTGTCAAGTGATTTTGTTTTATCCACACATTGTGTGTTAACCATGCAGCCAAAGTGCTTGTAACATCTGTAGGTTTTTCTCCCCTCACATTCAGCCATACATTCTGTATTTCTGCTTGCATTGCAGTGGGTGAACAACCTGGAGCTGGATAGCAGGTACAACTCCTGGCCATACAATGTTCAAGAGCTGCTCCGACCTACCTTCCCTGGAGTAATTCGACAGATACGCAAGAACTTCCACAACTTTGTAAGCAAATTTAATCTGTATCAGCTATGGCTTATTAGACAAATGTTAAACTATAAAGCAGGGTCTTCACGTAGCAGTCTTGGTGTGTTTTTTTTTTTTTGCTGCAATTACGGCAAAATGCTACGATCTAACTGTGATTCCGCAAAAACGGTGGCAATTGCCGCAATTGCACGGTGATTGCTGCCAAAAAAACACCAAAACCGCAGCGTGAAGACCCAGCCTAAGAGGTGAATTATAATTACACACTAGGATTAATCTTATTAAAAATCACTTAAAAAAATTAATTCAAAAACGTAACTTATTTGTATCCGTGGGGGTCTGTGGGCTGTGATCTCCACTGGCAACTGGAACAGAAAGGGCCCTGGCACTCCTGTGAGCGTTGTGCCCCACTGGCCTTCAGCTTTTTACAGTCCCTTTCAAGTCTACTTCACTGATCTCAATAGCTCAAGTTGGGCAAAATTGCAACATATGTTGTTTGAGTTTTTGAACTATTGTATTCTTTGCTCCCGATATATGTATGGCATATTGATTCGCTATAAATGTCTGATCTGTTGGGGGTCCAAACACTGGAGGTGCCTTAGGGGCCCCTTTCCCGGGGCTGTTTTAGCTGAGGATGTATAATCACCATTATAGTGGATAAGTGTTATGGAAACTTCCTTTGATAACGTTTATTTTAGCAGTCATCTCTGGTTATACTTGTGTTTCTCTCCAGGTTCTTTTCATTGACCCAGAGCAGGAGTCTACTGCTGAGCTGATAAACGTAGCTGAGATGTTCCTCAGTAATCACATACCATTAAGGTAATTTATTTTACATTAGTGAAGATACATCGACTTAACGGAATGTATCAGCAGTTTTGAGACCTCAAAACTGCTGACAGCGCTATATAGGGGAGGGCATTGTTACTATACCTTTCTCTCGGTCATGCAAGTTGTATGACTGAGAAATCAATGTTTCATTTTCCGTGCCACTGAGCTTGCACTTGATGTGCAAGTGCTCCTTGGCTTTTCTCATAGAACGATGCCAGACTATCCCCTTTGCAATGAGTGATAGTTCTTGCTGTATCCTGATTGGTCGGTAGAGCCGTCACTCAGGGCACAAAGAGGAATTCTCGCTCATGCAACTTGCATGAGTGAGACAAAAGGTATCGCTACAATGCCCTCCCCCTCCCTTATATTTCATTGTCAGCAGTTTTGAGGCCTCAAAACTGCTGATAGATCAACTTTAAATGGGCTTGTCCGATCTGGACTACCCCCTTTCCATATGCCTTAGTAGAGCATATGAATGTCCTACATGGTGGTCCGCCGCTTGCAAACATTAGGAAATCTTTTACAATTTACTGCAGCATAGACACAAACTTCGGGTTCAAGTAAACATCCATAACATATGTTAGTAGAACCCGGGAGTCACTATGCGGCATCCTAAAACTAGTATCCTGCTTTTTGATGTGTACTCTGTCCTCATTCTGAAATGCATCATTAGTACATTGGCTTGTATTTAATGTTGTACAAGGCATGTCTGCAATGCCCATACACATTACATAGTCCGCTTTATTGGGGCTTAGAATCTAATTTCCCTACCTTCAGGCATACTTGGGTATGAACTGAACTGACGGAATCGGCTTTGACGGCAAGATACAGCTTCTATGTATACAGGATGCATAAAATCTCTATCTCAAAAAGTAAATTAGTGTTTTAATAAAGCCAATTAAGAAGTTGCTTAAAATCACCTCAAATTTTGTTTTATTAAAAAATATAAATATTGCGCTCAAAAGTTGTACATAGCCTTTTAAGCTGATTACAGGACCATAAGCAATCAGCTGTAATCTGTGGATGTATCTGTCAGCAAGTGTAGGGGTTCTCCACTTTGGGCAATTCCTACTTGACAATAAAATGACCACAAAGAAACCCCCTTCTGGGACTCCCAGCTATCAGCTGTAATCTTTGATGAAAGCTGGCAGTGTTCAATTTTCTGCAGCACCCCCACAGGGAAAATGAGGCATTACACAGTGCTTATTCATATAAATGGGTTGTCTGTGTGATGCAGGACAGGACAGTTCCTCCAGAGCGAGAGAAGCTTTTTGTAATTGCTTTCCACTCTGCCCAAGAGATGAGGAACCTGAACAGAGGACCCCCCTCTATTAACTCAGAATTCCCTAATAGGAGATACAAGAATGGGCTTTCTAAACTGCACAGCCCCTTTAGTTTTCCAGCAGCCCCACTGGAAAAACAAAGCACTACACAGTTGTCCTTGAAATCAATGTGCTGTCCTTGTAATGCAAGGACTTATCAGTTCCTTCAGAGCAAAAGATGCTCTTTGTAGCGATTCTCCGCTAATAGATCGGGCATCCCGCGGTATAACTCAGAACTCCTTAAAATCACGAAGAGTCACTGATACAAGGGCAGGTTAAAACACCAGTTCCCAGCAGGAGCCAAACAAGTCACAATGCTACGTTCTTCAGAGGAAAAGACGCTATGTCACAGCCGTTCTTTACTAATATATAAGAGTTCTGAATGGGGCAACTCACTGTCCGAGTTCCCTAGTAAGGTATTTAAAAATGGGTTTTTCCAAACTAGACAACCCCTTTAATGTAGCAGGTGGGCTCACAAATTGATCACATTGTGTGTTAAGAACCTCACATTTATAACAAGATATTAAAAAACACTCAGCAGTAATGTTAAGCTATATACATAATCTGAAACCCACCATGGGGATTAGCGGATCACTGTGGGCCAGGCTGCGATCAGCTGTTATTGGCTGCGGACGGCTGCACATTTTGTCAGTTCAGGGGTAATTTTGTAGTACATAACGTCCATTTAAATTAAAGGAAACCATATAATACATGTTCATGGCAATTGTGGCAGAGCAATTCCAATAAAACTTTTATTGAGTATCCCTGCTCTATGACGTTCATGTGTTCCTGTTTGGCCAACCCTTTAAGTCTTCCATGAAGGTAAGTGCAATAACCATTTACATTTCTACCCTTGGACAGTTCTATACACCGTTTATATTGTTTTGGACAAAATGTCCTATTTTCCAGGATAAATGTAAAAGTGGATTTTTCATAATTGAAATGTAATTTATTCTGCCACCACTAGAGGGCGCCTTGTTTCCACACATCAGTTGTAAAGGATTTCTTTATCTTGCAGGATTGGTTTGGTGTTTGTCGTAAATGATGCTGAAGAGGTTGATGGTTTCGAGGATGCGGGTGTTGCTCTACTGAGGACTTTCAACTACGTAGCTGATGAAGAAGATAACTATGACGCTTTCCAGATGATTGTATCGGTTAGTTTTTTTTTTAGGAGTTGCAAAATCATTCACATGATAAAGTATGTTCCTTATTGTTAGCTCCTTAAAGGGTAACTAAACTTTCAGAAATCTTCTGACATGTTTTACTGACTTGTCAGACGTATTGATCAGTAGGGGTCCGGCACTAAGACCCCCACCAATCGCTAAAACAAAGTGGCAGAAGCGCTGGGGTGAGCGCTGAGTCGCTCGGTTTCTGATCGCATTTTCTTGGAAAGCCGAGCAATTGGTGTACTGGATCAATAGAAAGTCTATGAGCCCGTACACCAACTGCTCGGCTTTCGGAAGAAATTCGATGAGAAACTAAATGGCTCAGCTTTCAGCCCAGCACTTCTGATACTTAGTTTTAGCGATCGTTGGGTGTTTCAGTGCTCGAACCCAAACCGATCAAAACTTCTGACATGTTACTAAAACACTATTTATTCAAACTTGTCCACAATATCTATTCACCGTGGGCTTATGGTTATTTTGATATATAACGTGTAGAGAATGGCAGAGAAGGCAGAGAATGCAGTAAAACGCTTGTCTCCGCAGGGAAGGACTGACACCCAGGCTCCTCTCCGGCAGCTCCTAATTCTACAGCATGTGTATATTTAACCTTGCGGAGTTGAAAGTCATGTCAATTGTCCATACACTGGCTTTATATTTGTATTCTGTGTAGATCTACAACAAGGTGCGGACTGGTGAAAAGCTGACGGTGAAACATGTCACTAGTGTCCTGGAACAGAAGTATCGTTATGTGGAGCTGAGCAGTATTTTGGGCCGAGACTCCTCTTATGACCAGAATAGAAAGGTAAAAGTATCCTTAATATTCTCCACGCTCGGGGGGGGGGGCAGTAGGACACTTTATGGGGAGATATAAGAAGGTGAAAGCTTTCAGCAACTACCTGAGTGTTCCGTTCACGACACAAAGGGTTAACTACGTGATAAACTCTGAACATTAGATGATTGTGGGTGCAAAAGTTTAAGGGAAATATTAGAAAAAAAAATCCCCCGATAGCGATTTTTAGTAATTTCTCATTTATTCCTCTATAACTGTGTTCCAGGTGATAACAATTTTACATTGGATTCTGTTCTCAAACTCTGTTACAAACCTGATATCTGCCCCCCATTTTTCCTCAGGAGGGGAAGGAGTACTTTCTGCAGACTGGATTGTCCCCGCTCCCTGTGATTCTCTTCAATGGAATACCGTTTCAAAAAGATCAGCTTGATCCCGATGAACTGGAGACTGCCGCTATGCACAAAATCCTCGAGTCAACCACTTTTTTCCAGAAAGCCGTGTATCTGGTGAGACCAAACTCTCTTCATCTTGCGAGGATGTGATGAAGGTCTGTGAGCCCAGGCCCGCTGACTTGTGACGTTCATTCTGTTATCATTTTATATTAGATGCTCTTTATAAAGGGATTCAGCGGGGGGCACGCGGCCACTGTATGTGGAGTGCGGTGCCTCCTGG
Organism: Rhinoderma darwinii; assembly: GCF_050947455.1. Lineage (NCBI taxonomy): Eukaryota > Metazoa > Chordata > Amphibia > Anura > Rhinodermatidae > Rhinoderma > Rhinoderma darwinii. The sequence continues at coordinate 66,918,704 of NC_134690.1, forward strand.
CTTGATTTGGGCGAGCATCTTCCTGTTGCGGTAATGGGACGTGTGTGCAGGCAGGAGTTGCAGCTGTGGCCACCTTGTGCCTCTGAGCAGGGTGGCACTGTAGTTGGCACCGTAGTTGGCACACAGCGCACACTTTTCGGAGTTCTTTAATAAAGGGGTTTATCTGTTGACAGATTTACTTCTATCACCTTTTGTCCATTTAATTTAGAAGACCAAAATGAGAAATGTTTCTTGCTTCTTAGAACTCCATAATAAACTTTTTTTTCTGCAAGCATAAAGTTTAAGTGCTCGAAATAGTTTGAGAGGTTGTTAAGCAAGAGACATGACCGCAGCGCCGGATGTTTCTTTCGTGTGGAGATCCAGCAGTGTCGCTCTCTAATAGTCCGCGTGGCTGAGGCCACAAGCTCTTCTGTCTCCTGCATTTTAAGAAGTGAATAGAGGATCACCCCGCAGACAACTGGCTGTGGGAGAGGGACTGAGCATACCCGTCCACCAGCACTCAGCTCATTAGGTGGATGTGTAGATTTCTATATACACTTTGAACACTAGGTGGTGCCATACTATAACTTTTCACTGGATTATTTTTATTACAGCATATGTGGCAAACATTGTTCATTTTTTAGGATCTATACAATGAATATGAGATTTACTGTCGTTGCTTCTAAAGTAATTGGGGGCAATCATCAGAACTAGTGCACAGGAAAAGTGGAGCAGTTGCTCATAGCGACCAGTCAGGTTCCAGCCCTCATTTTCAGAGACTCTTGAATAGTAGGAACCTGATTGGCTGCTTACACAACTGCTCCACTATTCCCTTGCACCCGTTTAATAATTCTCCTCAGTGTGTTATGTCAAAACCTTCCAGTAAAACTTGATGAGGTTGATCTCCAGACTTTATTCTTACCAAGGCTCATTTCACTGAGTATAGATGACTTCTTGGTTTTAGTTTTATAATTATTTTGTACGTTCTCCGTGCATTGGTTACCCGGTGAACCTGTGGTGGGCATACACAGCAGCCGGTCTGAACAAGCGGTGCCGCATGAGGGAGGGTCAGGGCAGAAGCCAGAGGCTTTGATGAGGCGTCTTATTACTGTATTGCCCCATATGACATCCTCCGCATAGCACAAGCCGTATGGGCAATGCAATGTCTAGCTTATGAGTTCTGATCTTTATACGTAATAATCTGAATGGCATTTTCCTGTCCAAATAATTGTTAATAGAATAGTCTATTCATTGACATGTGCTTGCTTTCTGTTCATCGTAGATCACTGACAACTCTCAACTTCCTTGGTTAAACTTTCTTGTAACTTCCATGGAGCTGCGTAAACTTTATGGAAATTTTTTTCTTTACACAGGGAGAAGTGACAAATGATCATGATGTTGTGGATTACATTATGACTCAGCCTAATGTAGTTCCCAGGATTAACCTACGGATCCTTGAAGTGGAACGTCAATACTTGGACCTCACTGCCACCAGTAAGTCACCACCTAGATTTCTACATACGTTGTATTCGTCTAGTAAAATCCATTCTGATCCCTCTAAATCATTGTGAAGGGGAAGCAGACATCGGAGATTCTTATTTTTTGTTTTTAGACCTGGGCTGCTTAGTGAAATCATGTACATCTTAGATGGGGAAAAAAAGATCGGGCATGTTCAATTTCAATATGCCCGATCCTTTATTCTTAAGGGAGATAAGTTGCCACCAGAGGAGTCTGGCAGCGGCTCAGTCCTCTCTCCCTATTGAAAACACTTGCATGCTCGGCTGACCCAATGTACATGTGTATGGGGAGGTCGGGTGAAATAGCTGTCAGATGATTAAGCATTCGGCTGACAGCTATTGAAGGCGTATGGCCACTTTTCAAGACATTTTCCCACGAAGAACACAGGATAGGGGATAAATATATGATCGCTGGGGGGGCCTAACCACTGGGACCCCCACCGATGGCTAGAAAGGAGTCCATTCCTTCGCGATCGCAGTGAGGAGGATTTTGAATGGACCGGCGGACGTGCATATGCGCTGTCGCTCCATTTATCGTCTATGGGGCTGACGGAGACAGTCGAGTGCAGCGCCATAGCAAATACATGGTCTTGAATGGTGGTGGTGATATGTTCTCATGTTTCACTGTAGACATTCAGGTACTCATACTGTTAACTCAAGAGGTACTGGGAGGTACTACAGGCTCATAAGGACATAATAAACGGCATTACTGAAAACCCCTCTATAACCTTTAGAAGGGGAAAGAATTTACGTGATCACCTTGTACAGTTAAAAAGAAAGATTGGACATGGCTGGATAGAAGACCACAAGGAACTTTTAGATCGGCCATTGCTCAGCATGGGAGTTTATAAATATTGGGAAGAAATTGCAGAGTGTGTCAACAGAACTGGAATATGACATTAAAGACTGTGTGAACTGTTAGGCCCTGTTCACACAGAGTTTTTTGCGGGAGGAAAATTCTGCCTCAAAATTCTGTTTGGAATTTTGAGGCAGATTTTTATCTGCCTGCACGCCGTTTGCCGCGTTTTTCGCTCGCACCCATTGAGCGCCACGGGCAAAAATGCAGCGAAATACGCTTTCTCTGCCTCCCATTGATGTCAATGGGAGGTCAGAGGCGTAAACGCCCGAAGATAGGGCATGTCGCTTCTTTTTACCACAAGCGTTTTTTACCGCTCGCAGTAAAAAAAACTCGTCCGCCTCCCATTGAAATCAATCATTTTCGGCCGTTTTTCGGCCGCGTCAAAATACTCTGTGTGAACAGGGCCTTACACTATTCCACTATGGGAATTGTATATTTAATAAGTTTCTCCTGCCCCGCAAATTATGTCGGAAAGGTCATACGACAATTTTGTAGCAGGATATGTGACCATATGGGGGATGTGGAGAACATGAGACACCCCCGTAGCAAAACATGTATGGGAACACCATCAGGTTGGTACACATTGTCTAAAGTTCCAAGAGATAGAAAATGTTCGCCCACCAACAAGAGATGGCGATTGGGATAACCTTATTTTGAGAAAAGAATCCTAGTGGACGTACAGGCTTAATACTGTGAAGCCCGCCAGAATTAATGATTATATTTCATATGCGTGCTTTATTGAGTAGCATTGTCTATCAGTAACCTCAAACAATGATATTGCAATGATGCCCAGGAATTTTAATAATCTTTGGCTGTAATTATATGCCAACGTATATACCCCCTCTGAAAAAGAAAAAAAAGATGCAATATATGTGCCTTTCCCTTAGGCCCTGATCACACAGAACGCAGCGAAAAACGCTTTTTCTGCCTCATTGATTTCAATGGGAGGTCAGAAGCGGAAGTGCGGCAAAACGAGCATGCCACTTTTTTTTTCACCGCGAGCGGCTAAAAAACCTGCTGGAAAAAAAACTCCTCCGCATCTCATTGTAAACAATGGGAGGCGGTTTCAGACGTTTTTTTTCTGCCGATTCCGATGCGGTTTTCACGTCAAATGCAGTGTCCTTTCTGTTTTCGTGCTACAAGGAGATCAATAACAATCATACACTGCTAAGGATGATAAACTACCAGCAAATGGTTACAATGTTAATGAGAACTATCTACAAATACCTATATTTGTCGATCAATAAACACAGATAGTAGATCAGAATCTTGCACTATACACTGATAGGAGCATCAGTGTATCCCTGGAAACGGAGGAGGAGACCTCCAGACACGCCCCATAACACTAGATTGACCATTTGGCAAGGAAATGGGAGGTAACGTCATCCGGTCATGTGATTCATGATGCTGGTAGGTGGAACGCCCACGGATTGGTCTAGAATAGGGCTTGTCCAGATAAGATGGGAGGAGACTCCTGCTTAAATACACACAGTGTCCTGCGCGACGGGAGGCTGCTATCAATGCCGATCCACGCCGTTATGCTGCCGGACAGCACAATAACAAATGCATAACATTCAGTGTGTTACTAAGACCCCTGAAGAAATAGACACATATGGAAACACATAGGGTCTGATTAAATACCAGTAAGGAAGAAGGGACAGGTCTGATAGGGTATAGTCCTCCTGTAGCTCCCAGCCAGAGAGAAACACAAGACCGGCAGGAACAGAGCAGGGAGAATGTGACAAAGCAACCTGAAAGACTGGAGAGATGTTTTATATACAGTTAGGTCCAGAATTATTTGGACAGTGACACAAGTTTTGGCTTTTTAGCTGTTTACCAAAACATATACAGTTATATAATCAATATGGGCTTAACTCCTTAATGACCGGGCATGTTTGTACCTTAATGACCAAGCCAGATTTGTCAAATCTGGTATGTGTGACTTTATCAGAGAATAACTCTGTGAAAGTTTTGAATATCCAAGTAATTCTGACATTGTTTTTTCGTCACATGTTGTACTTTATTTTAGTGGTAAAAGTAGACTGATACGATTTGCGGAAATTAATTAAAAAATAGAGAAATTGAAGAAATTTTGTAAAAATTATCATTTTTCCCTATTTTTAACTGCAATATGTCACATATGTACACACATACTGCACAATTTTTTTTATTAAATATATATTTCCATCGCTTTACTCTATTTTGGCAGCACTTTTGAAAAAAAAATTTTTTTTGGAGCAATTTGGAAGACTTACAAATTTAGTAATGATTTTATACATTTTGAAGTACATTTTGTTTTCCTGCACCAAGCCAGGTTTTCAGAGGCTCATAGGTGTCAGAATGGTGGAAACCCCCACAAGTGACCCCATTTTGAAAACTACACCCCTTAAGGTATTTATTAAGGGGTGTTGTAAGTATTTTGACCCCACAGTTATTTTGTAAGAATTAATGCAAAGCAGGCGTAAAAAAATATAATTTCACTTTTTTCATAAAAGTATCACTTTGAAGACCGATTTCTTTGTAAAGCGACCATGAGACTGAAGAAACACACCCCAAAATCTATCACCCTGTTTCTCCTGTTTTCAAAAATGCCCCCATTGTGACCCTAATGCATTGCTTGGACACACGACAGGGCCCGAAAGGGAGGGAGCACCCGGAGGCTTTCAGGACTCATATTTTGCTTGAAAATGTTTTAGGCCCCACTGTATATTTGGAGAGGTTTTGAGCTACCAGAGCGATAGAAACTCCCCATAAACGACCCCATTTACAAAACTAGACCCCTTAAGGTATTTATCTAGGGGTGTAGTGCGTACTTTGACCCCACAGTTTTTTGCTAAATTTAATGCATTGCAGGTGAAAAAAAAACAAAAAACACTTTTTTCATAAAAATATCACTTTGAAGACCGATTTCTGTGTAAAGCGATCATGAGAATGAAGAAAAACACCCCAAAATCTATCACCCTGTTTCTCCTGTTTTCAAAAATGCCCCCATTGTGACCCTAATGCATTGCTTGGACACACGACAGGTCCCGAAAGAGGGAGCACCCGGAGGCTTTCAGGACTCATATTTTGCTTGAAAATGTTTTAGGCCCCACTGTACATTTGGAGAAGCTTTGAGCTGCCAGAACGATAGAAACTCCCCATAAACGACCCCATTTAGAAAACTAGACCCCATAAGGTATTTATTTAGGGGTATAGTAAGTATTTTGACCCCACAGTTTTTTGCTAAATTTAATGCATAACAGGTGAAAAAATAAATTATTTCACTTTTTTCATAAAAGTATCAGTTTGAAGACCGATTTCTTTGTAAAGCGAACATGAAAATGAAGAAACACACCCAAAAATCTATCACCCTCTTTCTCCTGTTTTCAAAAATACCCACATTGTGGCCCTAATGCGTTGTTTGGACACACGGCAGGGCCCCAAAGGAAGGGAGCACCCGGAGGCTTTCAGGACTCATATTTTGCTTGAAAATGTTTTAGGCCCCAATGTACATTTGGAGAAGCTTTGAGCTGCCAGAACGATAGAAACTCCCCATAAACCACCCCATTTCGAAAACTAGACCCCTTAAGGTATTTATCTAGGGGTATAGTTAGCATTTTGACCACACAGGTTTTTCGCTAAAAATATTGGAATTAGTCTGTAAAAATTTAAATGTACTTTTTTTCTGAAACAACATAGAAATTGTTATTATTTACAAGGAATAACGAAGAAAATGCACCCCAACATTTGTAAAGCAATGTCTCCCGATTACGACAATACCCCATATGTGGTAATAAACTGCTGTTTGGACCCACAGCAGGGCTCAGAAGGGAAGGTGCGCCATTTGGATTTATGATTTTGCTGGAATGGTTTTCGGTGCCATGTCGCATTTGCAATGCACTGGAGGGACCAAAACAGTGGAAACCCACCAAAAGTGACCCCATTTTGGAAAAACCTTCAAGGAATTTTTCTAGGGGTATAGTGAGCATTTACACCCCACGGGTCTTTTGCAGAGTTTATTAGAATTAGGGTGCGAAAATTAATATCAAAATTTTTTCCACTAAAATGTTGAATTTTCTCATTTTCACAAGGCATAAAGGAGGAAAAAAACAACCATTTTTTATAAAGCAATTTCTCCCGAGTACGGAAATACCCAACATGTTGTCATACGTTTTTTCATTAGAAATGAATTAACCCTTTCAGGACTGATCCAGTTTTTGCTTTCATATTTTAGATTTTCCCTCCCCGCTTTCCAAGAGCCATAACTTTTTTATTTTTCCATCAGTAGAGTGGTGGGAGGGCTTACTTCAAGCTGGAGGAGCTGCAGTTCTTATTGGTACCATTTTTTGGTACATAAAAAGTGATTCAAAAGTTGTATTACATTTTTTAGAGCAAAGGTGACAAAAAAAAACAAACTGCGATTTTGGCGGTTTCAATTATAAATTTTTTTAAGGTGTGCACTGTGCAAATTAAATAATGGTATATTGTAATAGTTCGGACTTTTACGGACGTAGCGATACCAATTTTGTTCATTTTTTTTACATTACTTTAGAAGAAAAATGCGAAAAGGTGTTTTGTTTTTTTAACTTAAAAAAAAAAAATTCTCACTACTAATAACTATAATTCTTCTACACATTTTATTAATCAATCCCCTTAGGGGACTTGATCCAGCGATCATTGGATCGCTGGTATAATACACTGCAATACTAATCTATTGCAGTATATTGTTATTCTTACAGGCTTCTGTAACAGAGCGATCGCTGTTCCTGTCCGTTAGTCCCGGGTGTCAGCTGTAATACACAGCCGACACCCGCAGCGTATGGAGCGGACTCAGAACGTGAGCCGGCTCCATACATCAACCGCCGCACCATGACGGGCAATTAAGTCATAGTGCGCAAAGGGGTTAGTGCACAGCGGATGGTTCAAAGTGAAAATTGCAATTTTCCACCGATATGCCATTTTAGTGCATAATATGTTGTGCCCAGTTTGTGCCACAGAAGACAAATACCTCATAAAACGTTAAGCGGGTTCTCTCGAGTATGGCGATGCCATATGTGTGGGAGCAAACTGCTACTTGGGCACGCTGCAGGGCTCAGAAGGGAGGGACGCCATTTTGCTTTTGGAGCGCAGATTTTGCTTGGTAGTTTTTCTGTTTTGGGTTTCGCTGGTATTTCAGTTTATAATGTGGGGGCATATGTAATCTGTGCGGAGTACATCAGGGCATAATAAGAGGGTATAATAATGGGGTAAATAAATAATAATTCATAGATATGTGGCCGGTGTCGCACTGATAAATGGCGCCCGATCTTAACCGCTTTTGGAACATTTGGCATCGCCATATTCTGAAAGCCAGAACTTCTTTATTTTTTCACCACCGGAGCTGTGTGAGGGCTTATTTGTTGCGGGACAATCTGTACTTTTCATTGGTACCATTTTGGGGTACATGCGATTTTTTTTTTAATCACTTTTTGTTACATTTTTTTGCAATCCTGAGCAAAAAACAGGAATTCTGACACCGTTTTTTAGGTTTTCTTTTTGCGGCGCTCACCGTACGCTATAAATGACATTTTTACTTTATTCTGCGGGTTGGTACGATTACGGCGATACCATATGTATATAGGTTTGGTCCTTTTTTTTAGCGTTTGCACAATAAAATGACTTATTTATAAACCAAAAAAAATTCTGTGTCACCATATTCTGAGAGACATAATTTTTTTATTTTTTAGTCAAAAAAGCTGTGTAAGGGCTTGTTTTTTGCGGTGCGGATAGAAGTTTTTATTGGTACTATTTTCGGGTACATGCGACTTTTTGATCACTTTTTATTCTTTATTTAGCAAGCGGTGGTGACCAAAAAAATTGTGATTCTGTCGTCGTTTTTTATTGATTTTTTTTGGGGTGTTCATCGTGCGGGGAAAATAACATTACAGTTTTATAGTTGGGGTCGTTACGAACGCGGTGATACAAAATATGTGTACTTTTTTAACGTGTTCATTTTTTTTCTATAATAAAAGTCTTATTATAGGAAAAAAAGCATTTTGTGTTTATAGAACTTATAACTTTTATTTTTACACTTTTTTGAAAACATTTTTATTACTTTTTTTTACTTTTTTCTCTTGTCCCACTAGGGGACACTTAGTCTTGCAGCTTTGATCGCTGCTAGAGTACATTACACTACACACGTAGTGTAATGTACTCTAACTGTCATTGTGACGTGACAGTCACACTGACAGGAAGCAGAGGAGGAACGGCCTGAGGCTGTTCCTCCGAGGCTTCCGTACATGGCAACCCGGAGGTCATTATCTGACCTCCGATTGCCGTGACAAGCATTGGAAGCCCCCACGATCACTTAGTGGGGGCTGCCGATGTGCTTCAAACCACTTAAATGCGGCGACGGCAATCCGTCGCCGCACTTAAGGGGTTAACTGCCGAAAGCAGCGGCGATGGTCCGCTGTCCGGCGAGACTGATGTCTCAGCTGTCTAGGACAGCTGTCAGCGCGGGTCTGTCACTCTGTGTTTACACAGAGTGACAGTTTGAAATGCGGACGAAAATGCACGTCATGGTGCGGGAACTAGCAGCCGACCAGGACGTGCATTTTCGTCCTTGGTCGTGAAAGGGTTAAATACACACTCTCAGCTTTAATTTGAGGGTATTTACATCCTAAGACCCCCATGCACACGATCGTAAAAAAATCTCCGCAATACGGTCCGCAATTACGGGCCCGCTCGGTTCTATTGACCGCGGACACTTTTTCGTATCGCTACAGATAGTTGAATTATGGAGCATGTCCTACTTTTCGTTTTTTACGGGCCGTGCTCCCATACTTTGTAAGGGAGAACGGCCCGAAAATGCGGGCTGCGGCCATAGACGGCCGGCCGTGCCCGCAATTACAGGCTGTGATCCATCATTCATTAAGCAGATAAAAGGTCTGGAGTTGATTCCAGGTGTGGCATTTGCATTTGGAAGCTGTTGGTGTGAACCCACAACATGAGGTCACAGGAGCTCTCAATGCAAGTGAAACAGACCATCGCTAGGCTGAAAAATGAAGAAATCCATCAGAGAGATCGCACAAATGTTCGGAGTGGTCAAATCAACAGTTTGGTACATTCTTGAAAAAAAGAGCGCACTGGTGATCTTGTGAACTCCAAAAGGCCTGGACGTCCACAGAAGACAACAGTGGTGGATGATCGCAGAATCCTTTCCATGGTGAAGAAAAACTCCTTCACAACATCTACCCAAGTGAAGAACACTCTCCTGGAAGTAGGTGAATCAGTATCTAAGTCTACCATAAAGAGAAGACTTCATGAGAGCAAATACAGCGGGTTCACCACAAGGTGCCAACCATTAATCGGCCTCAAAATTGAAAGGCCAGATTAGACTTTGCCAAACAACATCTAAAGAAACCAGCCCAGTTCTGGAAAAGCATGAAACTAAGATCAACCTGTGCCAGAATGATGGGAGGAAGAAAGTATGGAGAAGGCTTGGAACAGCTCATGATCCAAAGCCCACCACATCCCCTGTAAAACATGGTGGAGGTAGTGTGATGGCATGGTGGGGGCAGTGTGATGGCATGGTGGTGGCAGTGTGATGTCATGGGCATGCATGGCTGCCAAAGGCACTGGGTCACTAGTGTTTATTGATGATGTGACTGAAGACAGAAGCAGCCGGATGAATTCTGAAGTGTTCAGGGATTTACTTTCTGCTCAGATTCAACTAAATACAGCAAGGTTGATTGGACGTCGCTTCACAGTACAGATGGACAATGACCCAAAACATACTGCGAAAGCAACCCAGGAGTTTTTTAAGGCAAAGAAGTGGAATATTCTGCAATGGCCAAGTCAACCACCAGATCTCAACCCGATCGAGCTGCATTTCACTTGCTTAAGACAAAACTTAAGGCAGGAAGACCCACAAACAAGCAACAACTGAAGACCGCCGCAGTAAAGGCCGGGCAAAGCATCACAAAGGAGGAAACCCAGCATCTGGGGATGTCCACGGGTTCCAGACTTCAGGCAATCATTGCCTGCAAAGGATTCTCTACAAAGTATTAAAAAAAACAACATTTTATTTCTGGTAATGTTAATTTGTCCAATTACTTTTGAGCCCCTGAAATGAAGAGGTTGTGTAGAAAAATGGTTGCAATTCCTAAAAGTTCCACAGGATGTTTTTGTTCAACCCCTTGAATTAAACCTGAAAGTCTCCACTTCAATTGCATCTCAGTTGTTTCATTTCAAATCCAATGTGGTGGCATGCAGAGCCCAAATCATGAAAATCGAGTCACTGTCCAAATAATTGTGGACCTAACTGTATAATGAGACCATCCCCAAGAAATCCTCCAGTATTTCAAACTTATACCAAGTATTTGAAATTCCCCCTCTTTTTTTGTTCTTGTTAATATATTAGCTGGGACTATGGCTTTCCAAGAGTAAATCAATAAACACAATTCTTTTTAACCTCTTGAGTTAAGAGTATGAGTACCTGAATGTCTACCATGAAACATAATTCAATAACGAGTACAAATATAGTGATCGAAAATTAACAGTGAAAACTTGATGTGTTCTCATAGGTGAAGTGTTGTCTATAGCAGGAAATCTGTTAATGGGCTATTCTGGTTCCAACTAATAAAGCTTAAAAGGGTTTTCCATCTACTGACAACTGTTGACCTATCCGCCGGATAGGTAATCAGTACATGATCTGTGGGGGTCCGACACCCGGGCCCCGCATAGATCAGCTTTTCCGGTGCCTCCGTGCACCGGACGTACAAGCCGGAAACAGTTAGCTCTGGCCACGGAATAGTGGCCGAGCTGCAGTACTGCTACTCTGCTCCTATTCAAGTGACTAGGAGCAGTTCTGCAGCACGGCTGCTATGCTATGTACGGAGCCAACTGCTTCTGGACTCCGTACATAGCATTATGTGCCACAACATCCGGTTCCCGCGGGCCACCGGAGCGGCTTATACGTGCGGGTGTTGGACACGCACCGATGACATACTGATGACCTATCTGGTGGATAGGTCATCATTTGTCAGAAGGTGGACAACCCTAATTCACAAAAATATGGGTGTGGTAGGTATACGTTCACTTGTATTGACTTATATTTAGAACTGCCTGTGTAAACGTTTTAAAACAAATTTTATTAAACATAATTCATTATTAAAAAATGTAGGGCAAAAGTTGCCAAAGAAATCAGCTACAGGCGTTGGCAAGCAAATCCGGATTGCACACAATAGCTTGCGGGGTGTGAACATGTAGTCAGCACCAAAATAGCAGTGCCTAGCATGTAATAAACACCCCACACATTCACAGCTGCTACAGATATAAAAAGACCACTTCCCAACGCGTTTCTGCACCAAGTAGGGGAGCGTCCTCAGGGGTATATCTTGTCTTATTAATCTTTATTGGTAAAGGGCCGGTCAGCATGTATTATGCTGTTTAAATTTCAGTTACGGCACGTATGAGACATCTGATGTCGGTCCAAACACGCGCCGGCAGAACACTGGGATCTTATGCACATCAAGCCCCACCTCCCTGGCTGGAGGCGTGATCAAGCCGCACCAATCAAAACACAAGACGTCAGAACAGACGCCCAATCGATCAGCCGGCCCCCTGGTAACCACTCAGCCAAAGGGATCGATGCAAACCGCATCGTTAGTAACATGGGGGGAGCCAAAGGCGGCCGAACCCAGCAAGACGACATAGCACCAAACTGAACGCTGTGATACAGCAAGGGAAACAGAATCGGAAAATGACAGCCCGAAGGCCGTAAATGGATGCGCGTACAGCACAGAGTAGAGAGCCAGGACGACATAGACGCCGAAGCCAAGGCACAAACATACCATAAAGTACGCACATCAGGATCCAATTAAAAATGCAGCAAATACACCGCATAGTAACATAGGCGAGTCACAGAGAGAAAGCATTATTGTATAATGAAAGGTTATGCACATTTCTAATAAACTTTCTTATTATTTCCTCTCCGTTCTAAAATCTTTGCTTGTAGTCAGTGAATAGGAACTCTCATTGTTTACTTCCAGAGGGTGAAGTGATACGATGATCATACAGGTGTACATAGCTCTGATATCTGTACTGTAAATGTAACAAGCCATACTGCTGTGTGTCCATCCCATGATCAGGACACATTTTACTTCTCTGGATGTAAACGAGAATTTTTTTATTCAATGATCACAAACAGGGATCTTTGTAATGGAATTACTAGAGGAATTTACAAAAACGAACTGTAAAACTGTCCTTGTTGCCCATAGCAACCAATCAAAGATCAGCTTTCATTACGCTCCGCTCTGATTGGTTGTTATAGGCAACAAGGACAGTTTTACGGTTAGGCAGTTTTGGTAAATGAGGCCCTTATGTATATTAGAAATGGCATACATTTTCATTATAATGTATAACCTTTTTTTTTTTTTTATATATATTTTTTATTTTACTGAAACCAGAATACCCCTTAAAATAAGCCTCCATCTTTATAGTTATTTATAGTGACTATCACAGTTTGTTTCCTTAATAAATCCCAGCAGATACTAATGTAATAATTTATTTCCATGCAAATATTGATTATGATTCTCGATGTTTCACATGATGATTTCTGCGCTTCTCAGATAACTTCTTCGTGGATGATTATGCCAGATTTAGCATATTGGATTCCAACGCTAAGAGCGCAGCAATAGCCAACAGTATGAACTACCTCACCAAGAAAGGTAAGAAAAGAAGCAAATTTAGTGTTTCCGTGCGTGGGGCGATCGTGTGCATCCTCTTGTCAGTTCAGCCATGAATGCGCTATTCTTCTCATGACTAGTTGTGGACAGAAGAAGAAACTACTTCCTGTCAGCCATATTGGTGCCCATGGTGCTAATATCTTGGTCAGCTAGCAAAGCACACAAGCCATAAATCTATTCATGTCATCAGTCCCAAGTCTTTTCCTCTTGTCAGCTCACCATGGCATCCAATCACTGTGAAACAACACAGTCCAGTGCAGGGGTCCGCAACCTTAGGCACCCCAGCTGCTGTGAGACTACAATTCCCAGCATGCCCTGACAGCCTTTGGCTAGAATGATAACGCCTTTGGCTGACAGGGCATGCTGGGAGTTGTGGTTTCTCAACAGCTGGAATTCTGATGGTTTCTGAACCCTGGTCTAGTGCATTAGAACTTGAAAAAAAAGGTTAAATGAGAGATTTAAAAAAAAAAAAACTGAAATAAAAAAAACTTTTAGCTTTAACAAAATACGAAGAGTTTTATTATGGACCCAGAATAGTTTTGGTTCATATCCCTGGAAATGTACTTCAGATATGTTCTCAGTTATAGACATTGCTATGTTTGTCCACTTGACCAATATCCGTCTCCTGTGGTTATTCCATGGTCTCTTGTATTCGGGATGGTCCTGCATTTGGCGGGTCAGCACTCATCGCTTATTCTCTTTACACTCATTACTTTTTTTTTTTGTTTCTTCTCATTTCATCTCTTTCTGTTTGTCTGGTCCAGGAATGTCCTCCAGGGAGATTTATGGTAATCTGACTTCACGTTCCTCGTCTATTACTGTGCATGTTATACCTTGCCTGATGCTTTATGTCTTAAACTATAAAATATAGATATAAAATAAGCGGCTGTATAGGACTCAAGTGACTATTAGCCTTTCTAACATCGTGACCTCACTAATTCTCCTCCATTACCTCGCTGCTGGTCTTCTCCACCACTGTAAACTGTGGCAGCAAAAAGCCACCATGGTCAAGCGTCGTGACAACACGTCGTGATTTAGCTTTCCAAATAACAAGCGGTAAGTTAGTGGAGGATAATTGGTAAGGTGAGTTGTAAGAAAGTTTATTTGACTATTTATGCCTTTTATTTTAGATCTGGGAAAACCCCTTTATAAATGTGCATGTTCCTTTATTCTCTGCTTGTGGTTCCGTCAAAGTCCCCTAACCCTGCATGACGTCTAATCTGTTTTTTTATTGGCAAAAAAATGTACGTACATTTCCTACAGCATAGACAAGTGCATCTGATGGAAAAAAATGTCACTTTATTTTATCTTTTAACTCCTCGGTTGTCTCTTCTTTTTACATTTTCTATTAATGTGTACGTGTACTTTCATAAAACGATTGACATGTCACAAGCTTTTATCAGTGGGGGTCCGATCGCTAAAATGGAGCGGCAGAAGAGCTCAGGTGAGCGCTGAGCTGTTTGGTTTCTGATTGGCTCTGCTTGGCTTTTCTTGGAGAGGTGTACAGGTTCAATAAAAAGTCTATAAGTCCGCACACTGCTTCTAGGAAAGCCGAGCAGAGCCAATCAGAAACAAAGCGGCTCAGCTCTCACCCGAGCGCTTCTGCCACTTCGTTTTAGCGATCGGTGGGGTCTTAGTGCTTGGCACCCCTCAATCAAAACTTCTGATATGTCACTATGATGTGTGGAAAGTTTTATTAAAGTACAGGCACACTTTAAATTACCCATAGTACAAGCCCTACAGCTTCTGTTATGTCATTGCAGTTTATAAGTTACTGAACTTACCTCCTTCCTCCCGTGTTCACACTGCACAGTCTGAAGCACCCTGTGGGATGCTTTGGTCTTATTATATGTCGTCTTGGTAGTTCTCAGAGGTAACATTACTCTATATAAGTATTATGAAGATGCTTCATTTGGTTTCATACATTTCCTGTACACATTATGTACATATATAGCGTCAGAGGTATACGCTGTTGTGTCTATGTGTAATGCGTCATTTAGATACATACAATACGAATCTCACAATACCAACTCTTGCATTGTTTGTTGCAGATGATTCTTTTGTCAGACCCGTCACGTTTTGGCTTGTGGGAGACTTTGACAAGACCTCAGGACGTCAGCTTTTGTATGATGCAATTAAACACCAGGTAACTAAATGGCAGAAGAATCGCAGCATTTACTTTAGATAAATATTGACCGAACTAATAATCTAAAGGGGGAGTCTGCCTGTTATCTGGCGCCAGAGGAAAAAAAGATCAGGCATATTGGATTCCGACATGCCCGATGGTTTCCTTCCCCCGGCAGATATGTGCCACCCTTTCCTTATTTAAATAGCTCAGCTGATCCAATCACGCATCTACGAGGGGGGGGTGGGAGAGATATGACCAGCTGTACATGACCTTTACTCTGTGCCATGTGGAGGAGATTCTTTGAGAAGGGTTATTGTAATCTTGTATCTTCTGAATATTTACAACTTCGTAATAAATAAACCCCAAAAAAATAAATAAATCTGATTCTTTCCAACTTCTATAAATTTTACGGTAATTAAAGGGAATGTGTCGCCAATTATTATTATTTTTTTTTAAGTAAGTTACTTATTTTTATTATATTTTTTAAGTTTTTTGCTGTATTTGTCTTTTTTCTTCAACAAGGTGGGAAGTATTAAAAATTAAATAATAATTTGACATGTTTTGCTATGTTGGCCACCAGAGGGAGCACTTCCCAGAATTACAGCAAGGTGAATAAGGGAAAGCACCCAGATTTACAGCTGCTGTAAATGTGGGAGGGAGACTCACCCCCCCTCCCTATTTTTGGCTACAAGCCAGGAAAAGGTGTCTTCAAATTGCTAAGCAGTGTCTGACTCCCATTTTGGGAGTGATTGTACAAATGGCAGCTGGCAGAAGCTATAGGACACACCAAAAGGCTAAGAATGATGAAAGTCAAGAGGGAGACCCTGTGATGAATTACTTTTCAGTTGACAGGTTAACACGGTGTGTATTTGACGTGTTTTTTGGCGCATTTTACGTGCCAAATACCGCTTCAAAAACTGATTGATTACGCTTTTCATTTACATAATTGGTAAAGCGCGCTGTTAGTACATACAACGCACTTTTGTACACACGCGTTTAAAAAAAATGCATTGTGTAAATAAAGAAGTGTCGAGTCAATTCAAGTACGATCCTGTATATGACCATCTGTTGTGATGGCCGGGCACTGGGGTGGCCACAGGCTGGTATTATCAGGCTAGGAAGAGCCAAAAACCGTAACCCTTCCCACCCTGCTAATACTAGGCTGCTGTTGTGTTGTATCTGGCTGGTTATAAAAAAAAATTTTTTAAAAATCGACGTGGGGTCCCCCCCACTTTCATAGCTAGCCAGATACAACACAGCAGCAGCCTAGCATTACAAGGGTGGGAAGGGCCACGGTTTTTGGCCCTTCCTGGCCTCATAATACCAGCCTGGGGCCGCCCCAGTGCCCGGCTATCACAACAGATGGTCGGGTACTGGATCGTACCCGGCTCTTCCTGGCACCCCTGGTGGCGCTGGGTACAGGGGTAATAATGGGGGGTTAGTTGCAGCCTTTTTACTGGCTAACACTAGCCCCGCCTTAGTAATGGACGTTGTCAAACAGACAACTGCCGTTATCCAGGCGCTAGTAAAGTATTAAAAAAACACAGACATAAGAAAATATTTTTATTGAAAATAAAACTCCCCCACAAAACCCTCATTAACCATTTTATTAAAAAAAACAAAACCCAAAAAAACGTAGATCATCGCAGTAGTCCAACGAATCTACGACGTAGTCCAATAGGTCCAGCGGAACCTGCAAAACAAGAAAAATATAAATACTTATACTCCCCTACAGCGACTTCTGTCTTCTCCCCTGCACCACAATATATACTACAGGTCCCTGTACAAGCACCCTGCACGCACCCCCCCACGCAAACCATCACACAACCCCTCCACAAGCACCCTGCACACAACCCCCGCCCCAAAGACACCCCCCAACATCACCTTGCATGCACCCCCCCACACACACTCACCATCACACAATCCCCCCCCCATAAGCACCCTGCACACAGGGGGGGGGGTTGTTTGTGGGGCAGTTTCATGTTTGGGAGGGATGTGTGTGTGTGGGGGGGGGGGGGGTGTGCTCGCTGGTGATTCTTCAAAACAGCTGATAAGCGGCTATGAAGGATCAGCGGCGCCCGTTCATACTCCGCTGCACAAAAATAGGACACCGCTCTGCTTCGCACACTACACAGACACTGCCCTGCTGCGCACACTACACACACACACACACACACACACACACACACACACACACACACGACTGCTGCGGACACTGCACACACACACACACGCACACGACTGCTGCGGACACTGCACACACACACACACACACAGCCCTGCTGCACACACTACCAACACACACTGCTCTTCTGCACACACTACACACACACACACAGCTCTGCTGCGCACACTACACACACTACAAACACACCTCTGCTGTGCATACTACACACACACGCACACACAGCTCTGCTGCGCTCGTACTACACACACACAGCTCTGCTGCGCACACTACGCACACTACACACACATCTCTGCTGCGCGCGTACTACACACACACAGCTCTGCTGCGCACACTACACACACATCTCTGCTGCGCGCGTACTACACACACACAAAGCCCTGCTGTGCACGCACACACACAGCCTGCTAGACACACAGCTCTGCTACACACATAGCTCTGCTACACACACACACAAAGTTACAGCAGGTGTGCAAGGGGGCCACGAGAGGGGGTGGGTGGGGCCGCGAGAGAGAGACAGACGAACACACACACACACACCTTACCTGCAGTGCGGCCAGTTTTCAAAATGGCGCCGGCTTTCCACCTAAAAACCAGCTTCTACGTTGGGTCGCCCTGAACTGCACATGCTCAGTACAGAGCGAGACAGCAGAAGCAGAGGATGTAATGAACAGGCCCTATTAGTTATGTCCTATGCTCTGTACCCGCCGTATTCCATCTGTGTATGTGTCGTGAATTGACACATACACAGATGAAAGAAAACATGGCTGCCCCTAGTAAAGTAAGAAAGTGTTAATAAAAAAAACCATTCTGTGTGAAAAAATAAATAAAGTCAATATAATATTTTATTAAATAAAAACACATAAATTAATAAAAAAAAAAAATCATGACACCTTTCCTTTAAAGGAACACACAAACTAAAGTGAGAAGCTTTTAGAAGAGCTGCTGCTATCACATACTGTCTATGTCTATGAATGTACCTGGAGGCTGTGAGGTAAAGTAGTGATCATAGGGACTTCTTTCAGTGATCCTATGGAATCCATCCTCCCCTCCCTAACCTAAATTGCTGCTAACAGGAAGCAGTAGACCGCATCTAGCTGCACAGCATTGTGGGATATACTTAAGGTTTAGTGTGACTTTAAGGCATTCAATAAATTTGCTGTTTACTATAAGACCGTGCACTGATTTGTGGCCCTTTCGCTGCGCACCTAGATTACATGTCTTTTTTTAACTTTCCTTTCTAGAAAACTAGTAATAACGTAAGAATCGGCATAATCAACAATCCCAGCGAGGATCCGTCTTCTGAAAACACTCGTATTGGCAGGGCCATCTGGGCAGCTCTCCAGACCCAGACCTCCAACAACGCTAAAAACTTTATTACCAAGATCATCAAAGAAGAAAATGCGGGAGCGCTGGAGGCCGGACGGGACATGGCAGAGTTTGCTGTTGGGGTACGTTATGTAGACGGATAATGAATTACTTGTGTCATATGTATGTAATCTATCTAGCAGCACCATCAATGTATTGCCATGCCAAATCTTCCAATGCTATAGGAATTTATGTTGAAACGACACATATTGTCCCATATTGTCACCTCATGGCTCTGTGTTCTCTGGCTCTGTCCCTCAGGGAATGGACGTCAGTCTCTTCCGTGAAGCTTTTGACTCCCCTAAGGTAGATTTTATACTCTCCCATTCTGCGTACTGCCGCGATGTCCTGAAGCTGAAGAAAGGAGATCGAGCCATTATTGGCAATGGAAGGGTGAGTTCTTGTAAAGAACGAGGGCTGTGCATTGTTATTACAGAAGGTGTTTGCCGAGGTCTGGTAAATATATAAATACATTTTGGCTGTACATGGCTAAATATGATAAATGTGGTTATGAAGGGGATGGTAATGAGTCCTGATGATACAAAATGCTCAATAACGTACAAGAAGTGTTGACGGAAGCATGAATGTCACTGCAGGTGGGACAATCATCATCATCATCCTCCTCTGGCAATACCTGCTGATCGCCGGGGGTTGCAGCAACCAGTCTGGATTTGTAAAAGGGGTTGTTGACTTGGCTAATTTTGTCTCAGCAGGATAGCCCCTATGTCCTAGCAGGGTTTATTGAAGGCATACGCTTGGACCCCCATCTTTATTAGCCACACCCACTCTGGAGAGCTCAATGTGACCACGTACTATGCGATCAGCCATTCTTCTGATCGGTTGCATGATCTTTCAGCCGCTTGTCTCACGCGTCATAAAAACACGGTGCATGAGATTAGGGCCTCAGTATGAAACCGTGCTCATGAAGGGGTTAATGTGACCAGACTTCACTATATCCGGGAAACGATTGCGAGTATTTTTCCGGCATACTCACCCTTTGTTTTCTGTGTAGATTATTGGACCCCTCAGGGATGGGGAGATATTTAATCAAGACGATAACCACCTTTTGGAGAACCTAATTCTCAAGACTTCTGCACAGAAGATCAAGTCGCACATCCAGAAGCTGGGCGTGGAAGAAGATCAGTACGTTCTTATCCGATATGAAATGCGGTCACATCTTATCTTTAGTCTCGTGCTGTTGATTCTGTCATTATATTACTCCCAGACGGTGTAAATTATCCTTTACTCTATGCAGTGCCAGCGATCTGGTCATGAGAGTGGATGGTCTGCTGTCCTCTCAGCCAAAAGGTGAAGGGAGAATGGACTACCTGCTCACTGAAGACCAGCACAGGTGAGACATAATTCTACAAAGTGCTACAAGTAACGTAAAATGATGTTTTTGGCCACTCATACTACTGGTAGCCGTGCCTGAAGGTGTTTGCAGGTGGTTTTGTGGATTTTTTTTTTTCGGGTCCACTGGATAACCCTTTTAAACATCCTCCGAGTCCCCGGTTCTTGTAGTTGGTGGGGTCCCTGTTATCTAGTTTGATAATTACACAGGATACGGATTAGAATTTGTTCCCATATATTCTTTATAATGTTCTAATAGTTTACATGCATTTATGTTTCTTCAGTGCCATTAAGATCAGACCTAAAGAAGGCATGATGTACTTTGAAGTGATGGCTATTATGGATCCTGTGACAAAAGCAGCACAGAGGATTGCACCTTTACTTTTAGTACGATTCTTGATCACACAGAAACTCAAAAGGGAGTAAAGAGTCATTCGGAGCCCTGACTGTAAATCCTTCCCTTCTGTCATTCACAGGTTTTAAATCAGATCCTCAATATGAATTTACGAGTGTTTATGAACTGCCAGTCCAAGTTATCAGAAATGCCCCTAAAGAGGTAAGAATGTGGTTGTTAATGGCGGCTTCGCAGATCCCATTTTGGCTATGGAACGGTTATCCTCTATGTTTTACTATCCCGAAGGCAAGAGGATAGCGAGGAAAACTGCATTTATAGAGGTTTCTCCCACAATTGCCGTTCATCACCTGTCCTCAGGATAGGGGATAAATGTCTGATCGCTGGGACCCCCACTCATCTGTTGTTGAGACAGGAGATCAAAGTGCTGGCTTTCTTTTATTAACCCTATGGAAACACAGCAATGTTTTTTTAATTTATTCTTTTTGCCTTCCAAAAGCTATACCTTTTTATTATTTTTC
Organism: Rhinoderma darwinii; assembly: GCF_050947455.1. Taxonomy (NCBI): domain Eukaryota; kingdom Metazoa; phylum Chordata; class Amphibia; order Anura; family Rhinodermatidae; genus Rhinoderma; species Rhinoderma darwinii. The sequence goes on from NC_134690.1 coordinate 66,939,672, forward strand.
CATCGATATAGAAGTATGTGGGCTTGTTTTTTGCGGGACGAGTTGTAGTTTTTAATGTTACCATATAATGTATTGGGAAACTGGGGGAAAAAAATATTTGTGGGGTGAAATGGTCAAAAAACAGCGATTCCGCCATTGGTTTTTGGGTTTCGTTTTTACGGTGTTCACCATTCAGTAAAAACAGCATGTTAAGTCTATTCCATGGGTCAATATGATTACGTTAAAATGCCAAATTGTTAGTTTTCTTTGTTTGATCACTCTTAGGGTATGTTCACACGGAGTGTTTTCAGGTGTAATTCGGGGCGTTTACGCCTCGAAAAACGGACGCAGAACGCCTCCAAACATCTGCCCATTGATTTCATGGGAAATACGACGTTCTGTTCCGACGGGCCGTTTTTTTTTTACGCCTTGTTTTTCATTGACTAGAAAAACAGCTCCAAAAACGGCCGTCAAAAACGCAGCGAAAATCATGAGTGGTTTAAAAAACATCTGAAAATCAGGAGCTGTTTTCTCTTGAAAACAGCTCCGTATTTTCAGCCGTTTTTGATTTTTTTGTGCGCACATACCCCTACAAAGGAAAAAATATTTGTTCAAATTTGTCTAATTTTTTTTGGGGAGCGAAGGTGAACTAAAAACTGAAATTCTGGCAGTTAAATATTTTTTTTACATCGTTTACCATTTGAGTTAAATAACGTTATATTACAAAAGTTCTGACTTTTACGGCAGCTATCAGTTGTTGTTTTTCTCTTTTTTTTATATATATTTGCGGAAAAATGGCAAAAAGTTTTTATTAACTTTGAATATATATTTTTTTAACGTACATTAAAAAAAAAAGAGCCGACACCCGCTCAGTATTGAGTTCGCTTAGCCCGTGAACCCGCTCCAAATTTCCTCTAGGTGGCTGTCACGTACATGTACGTTGCATGTCGCCAAGGGTTAAGGTTTATAATAGATTCCGTAAGTTAAAGGCTTCACCCCACAGGTTTCTGCACACAAGAAAATGACAGCCCTCTGCGAACACTAATGCCGTCTAAACACTATAAATAAATATGCCTTGCTGCTGAATCTACTTACAACAGTGAGGTTCTTAGCGCACATTTTCATCAAATTGTGTGAGCCCACTTACAGGTTCCTGCCTCCAAACAACTATATCCATATTAGAAATATTCTTAGTGTCCAGAATTAAATAGAAAATAGCAGTGATTTGTTACAGACCCCCCGATGTAGGGTTGTGTACCCTCCCTTATAGATGATCTGCATCGTATCACATTGTGAGCGGCAGAAGAATTGACATTTTATACAGAGAGGATTTACAAGCCCTAATCCTGTTCTACATGCACATAGGACAATGCGTGTTTCCATCTCGCCGCGGTTTGCCTTGGCATCTTGCACCTGTTGGCACGGACGTGTTCTGAAGCTTCCACAGAGCGACAGATTGATAATACACGCTAGCGTCGATGAACCGCACTAGTGACTGCAACTAGTGGACTGCGCGCGCGATTACTGTAATCCCTATCAGCATGGGGATTTATCAGTTCAGCATCTCTGTTCTTGGCGGCTAGAAGTGACTGGTAACGTTTTCATGCTTCTATAAATCCTGTTAACCGAGTTCATTGGGAAAGCAGCCATTGCCCAACTCCTGTGGTTTATGGAAATGTAATTCCACCGCTAGACGGATGAGTATCCTCGGAGTTGAGCTGCAGCCGCGAAGCATCACATTACACGAACACACAAATAATTCTAACACATGGTGTCCATTTCAGTTGTATTATTACTGCTTTGCGCTGTGTGGGTAGTAACATCACCCCTCTGTTTATTAGCTTTTACCGGTACGTGTTGGAGCCAGAGATCGTCTTCACTTCCGACCATAAATTATCACCTGGTCCTATTGCCAAGTTCTTAGATATGCCACAGTCGCCCCTCTTTACTCTGAACCTGAATACTCCTGACAGCTGGATGGTAGAGTCGGTGCGGACACCATATGACTTGGATAATATCTATTTGGAGGAGGTAATGTTAAGGCTGTGAAGCTGAATTTCCTCTATATACTAGACATATTATTGTTCTCTCCGGGAAAAATAGCTCAGTGTGACCCTGACATGTCTGTTTTAGTAAATACTTGTACTTATACTACACCAAAAAGAAGCATCTTTCCTTTGAAACAAACTCATTACGCCGTTCCTCTGTTGTTCCTACTGGAAATATATAAATAAATTGACAACTGGGTGTTAACCTTCCTCTTGTCATAGAAGCGTGTCCCTACTGTTGTGGAAGTCAATGGCTCAAAATATATTAGACTGAAATTTAGACGAGTGTTCCAACCGACACTCACGCCAGGAACTTTATCCAGCATCCTAATCAGGAGATTTCATATCGATATGAGAGAGGAAGAATAAAACACACAGACAATGCTCGTATACTCAAAATACTCCTCTGAGGGTTTATTGCCAAACTCAATTACAATAATATCATTCAAAAGGGGTGTAGACTTGAGGTTAACCAATCAGAGGCAATGTGACAATAATTCTTATTCATCCAATAGCAGACCATAAGAATATTTCAAATGCTTTATTATAATTTTTCATTAAAATGCTGACATCAGGATTGCACCTGGAGGCGAGCATACAATGGGGTGGTGTTAACTGTGCTTTCCCATAGGGGGAGTACATAAGATAAGGAGAAATAGTTGCACTTTATGCCTTGGCGTTCAGCCAGACCGCCATGTGAACATTTAGAAGGACATAAGAATAATACACAATAATAACATATTTTTTGCAGACTCAAGCAGAACTATGTAGCGGAAAAGTCATTAGAAAACGGACAATACATATCTTCTTAATTCGGCATCCTGCTTGATAATTCATAATGTAATTTAATACAGAGAATATAAGTAAACTGACCATCCTGCACACTACACACTGACCCTGTCCAATCAGTACTGACAGTGCCTGTGTGTGGGGTCACGCCCTGTTGACAAGCGGGATGGTAACACCCAGTTGTCAATTTATTCTTCCATTTCCAGGAGGAATAACAGTGAAATGGCGCTATAAAAGATTCTTCAGATATTTTTTTTATGGTGAATACAAGTACTTACTAAAACAGACACGTCCGTAATCGTTTATTATATTATTTTATGACGTCTTATTTATATGATTTCCCGCTTTGTACTCGATTTGATTGTAGGTGGACAGAATTGTAGCAGCAGAGTTTGAGCTGGAGTATCTGTTATTAGAAGGCCATTGTTTTGACGTTTCTACTGGACAACCACCTCGCGGACTACAGTTTACTTTGGGCACAGCCACCAATCCTGTGATCGTGGACACCATTGTCATGGCTAATCTTGTAAGTTAATCAAAACCACAAAAAAGGCCATACTCACTAGGTAGGTGGGTGGGTGAAAACCCGTTCCCATCAGGACGCAGACGGGTCAAAGAATGCTGCAGAAGGAGTGTGCATTAAGTAGTGATAGCCCCTCCCACTAGTCTTGAGGGGAGTGGCGGACTAAGTGCTCAAAGGTGTGCGATAAATGAGTGTCAGTGTAGTGCTAGGGTGTGAATGGATGGTAAAAAATAAATATGTATGTATGAAAGTGTGTAATAATGTAATAAAAATAAATAAATAAATGTGATAAATAGGGGTCAGTGCTGTGAATAGTACATGGGGTGTCAGTACTATGTGTAATACGTGGAGGGATAATGTGCTGGTCGTCAGGCATGGCGTATCTTGCCGAATAACAGCCTATTTGTAACGCCGCTAGTGTTAGCTAAAGCGGGCTGCTCTGCATTCCAAACCTGTTTGTGTTTTTAAATTAGGAACGAAAAGTTCTGGTTAGGGACTCGCAAGGCACTGGGGACCCTTGACGTTGGGTTGCGAGCTTTGCGTATTTTGGCCAAAATAACAACTAATACCCCATGTTTCATGGATATTTCTTACTACGTATACTACACTTTTTTTCAGGACGCAGCCGGGTCTTATATGCTGGGAGGGCATGATGTGCTGGCGTTTGGTTTGGAATGCAGAGCAGCCCGCTTTAGCTAACACTAGCGGCGTTACAAATAGGCTGTTATTCGGCAAGATACGCCATGCCTGACGACCAGCACATTATCCCTCCACGTATTACACATAGTACTGACACCCCATGTACTATTCACAGCACTGACCCCTATTTATCACATTTATTTATTTATTTTTATTACATTATTACACACTTTCATACATACATATTTATTTTTTACCATCCATTCACACCCTAGCACTACACTGACACTCATTTATCGCACACCTTTGAGCACTTAGTCCGCCACTCCCCTCAAGACTAGTGGGAGGGGCTATCACTACTTAATGCACACTCCTTCTGCAGCATTCTTTGACCCGTCTGCGTCCTGATGGGAACGGGTTTTCACCCACCCACCTACCTAGTGAGTATGGCCTTTTTTGTGGTTTTGATGATCTTTATGTCCCATTTTTTCTGTTTGTAATCTTGTAAGTTGTAGGATGATAACGCTTACATAAAGGAATAGCCTGACGTTATACTATTGCTGATGCATTCACAATGGTTTTCATTTTGATGAAATACGAGTACAAGATAATGTAAGATTGATCCATGCGCTGTACCAATAACTAGAAAGATAGCATTCCGGACACTGCTATAACTGTATCATATAAAACAATTTACATATATTATGATACTGATACTCTGCGGCCTCGGCTCCCCCTTTCCTTCCACTGAGAACTCCCACTTGGTGAACTTGATTATTTCTCGTTTTAGAAGAGTAATACTTTATTTGGCCAGCAGATGGCAGCATCACACAGTTACTCAGCCCCCTGAAATAATATTAGTAAATGTTCGGATCCAATTGTCTGGTTTTTATCATATTGTACAGATCAAAAAATGGTTAAAACCTGCAATTTTTGCTTCAGTTGTAAGAGCCGTCTTTTTTTAATTAACCCTTTCCCGCCACTTCCATTTTTCAGATTTTCACATTCGTTTTTTCCTCCCCATCTTCAAAAAGCCATCACTTTTTTTATTTTTCCTCAATATTGCCATATGAGGGCTTGTTGTTTGTGGGACGAGTTGTGGATTTTCATGGCACCATTTATTGCACCATATAATGTAGTGGGAAACTGGGAAAAAAATATTTGTGGGGTGGAATAGGAAAAAAGCAGCGATTCCTCAGTCTTTTGGGGGTTTTGTTTTTACAACATTCAACGTGCGTGGTAAAAACGCCATGTTAACTTTACTCTACGTGTTAATACGATTACGGTTATACCAAATTTATATGGTTTTACTACTTACAAGGAAAAAACTGATAGTTAAAATTGAATTTGTGTTTTGTCGCAACCCTAAACATGTTACATTATAGGACTGGAAAATTGTAGTTTAAGCCTCCAGAGCAGTATTTTTATATCGAATAATCATGGATATTGTGCGTGTTACATAATATACAAGTACTTCTGATTTTTACTTACAGGGTTATTTCCAATTAAAAGCTAATCCTGGCGCGTGGCTTCTTCGTCTGAGGAAAGGCCGTTCAGAGGATATTTATAATATATACAGGTAAAGCACTGAATTCATAGAAATGCAATCTTTATGATGGACCTTTGAGCCAGTGACAGTATATTACAATAATATGAGATATATTCACTGGAGGTGTATGCCAGTGTTCACATCTGTCAATGTCTTGGATACCTTTCCCTTGCAGCCATGATGGAACAGATTCTACCCCTGAGGACAAAGAAGTAGTCGTCGTTCTTAATGATTTCCGAAGCAAAACCATCAAGTTAAAGGTAAGTCATGTGGTGCAGAAAGGGTTTCTTTGCCTACTTGGCATGGATGTTTTTTTTTAGCCAATCGAATGACCAGAAAGCAACCCTAGATTGTCCCAATAACATGTCTTTACTCTACCTAAGACTCCTGTAATTATAGTTTCCATAGTCGGAATGATTATGGTTTCCAGCCGCCCCATAGAGTAAGTTCTCATTGCTCATTCACTCATATCTACCGTACCCTTGAAGGATATGTGTGGGACTTCTTAATGTGCCATACAAGTGTTTTGTATACTACAAGCCATTATATATGTATTTGTTTTATATAGGTGCAGAAAAAGTCAGACAAGATGAGTGAAGATCTTCTCAGTGACGGGACAAGTGAGAATGAATCCGGCTTCTGGGACTCCATTACATGGTATGGTTATACAGGTTTGGATTGGTGTTTAGGACTACGGTTGGTTTTTCCCACATCTTTCCAGAAGAATCCTGACTAAAATGTGTCTTGTGGAATCAGGCGACTTATCACATTCTCATTACTTCATATCTCATGTTGTCTTTACATTCTGAGTCTTATCTTTCCTTACACATTATTTGTCACTATTACACCGCCCAATAGTTCATTGATAGGCGCTCGTTTGCTCCTGTCACACGCAGCTATGGATGGGGACGAGCGATCGTTACTCCGATATACGTTATTATCATGTCTGCAGCAGATCTCGCCAGTTTACACTATTTTAGCACATCTGTCTGCAGACTGTTTTTTAAATGTACTGGACAATCCCTTTAATAAATTCTGCAAGAACAAGATATGTTAAGGTTAGTACTAAAATAGGGATCTATCAGGTCACCTAGTCTGCCCTATATACACACCAGCAGCACAGACGTGGTTATATTTAGTTTTATAGTATGACATGCAGTAGAGTATAAAGCCTTGTAAATTCTTCCCAGACTCAGTGGGTCCCCATTACAGAGGACCTGTCACTAGGTCCTAGAATGTCATTTACATATGCTACCTTTTATCCGCTTCCTCCCTGTTTCCATCGCCGCTTTTATTTTCATCCAACAGAGTTATTGTCCCCTGTTCAAATTCACTGTAGTTAGCCAATGGGGCGTGAACTACAGTGAATCTCCCTGGGTGGAGCATCTTCTGAGCCTCTTAACCTGTCCAATCAGTGTGAGGCAGTTTATGACAAATGTGCTTGATGAGATGTCTTCTCCCAGCGTGGTCTCGCGAGATCACACTGCCTAGGCTTGTCATAAGTTGCCTCACACTGATTGGACATCGTCAGAGGCTGAATATATGTCTCCACCCGGGGAGATTCACTGTAGTTCACTCCCCATTGGTTAACTGCAGTGAATCTATCTATCGGGTGCCAAAAGAACAGGGGACAATAACTGTAGAACGAGGGGGGGAGAATAAAAAGGAAACGATGATGGCAACTGGGCTATAGAAAACATGTCAATTAGATTTATGGACCTCTTTATGTTCTGCTTCCTCAGCTCACGGCCACCTACCCACACACCCATATGAGATTGTATACAGGAAAAGCTGTCAATCAGCAAGTGTGGGCGGGGGAATTCTAGTTTCTAACGGGTTATCTGAATACAGAACATTCCAACACCCAAGAAGATGTCGCCAACTGCTCATTATCCTTACAGCGACCAGTCACAGGAATTGCTATCCATGAAATGCCTGGATAGACTGTGTCCCCCAGAGCTTGTTGGTTCATATAGGGGGGTCCTAGGCATAAAAAATTGGAAACAAGTGTTTTTCAGCACTCCCCAATTCCTATTCTCTCCTAATATACTTCTTCAGTGAGTTCTGCTTTGTTCTTAAGATCATACTACACGTGTAATGAAGAGCAGGAGACAGAGTGCAGGCCCTGTATCATAGGCTCCTGTAGGTAGTATTGGGGGTCCCAAGTATTTAAATTGTGTGACCAGTCTTTTCTTTTTTTATAATCAGGGGACTTGCAGGAGGACAGAAGCAGGAGGAGGTAAAACAAGATAAAGAGGATGTGATTAATATTTTCTCTCTGGCCTCCGGACACTTGTACGAGCGCTTCCTCAGGTGAGGTTATAGTTTAGGACACATGAGCGGCATCGTGTACAATCTGTTATCCTGCACTGTGGCTCCGGACATCGGCAAAACAATCCCTCTGATCTTCAGATCGCTTTCTCATAATACAATAATGCACATAACGCTACTGTGAGCCTGTAGAATATGCTGCATGGAGATGCAGGTGTAAAGACCTTAGTGCTGCGACCACAACGAGACAGCGTGCAGATAAGAAAGTTTCAGCAGACACAGATGATCGCACATTGTACATCCTGGCGAATCCTATGAACAATTTGTATGTCCAGCAAATGATCAGGACTGCACCAGTACATTCATAGCATAATGTGAAAGGGACAATAAAACGGTCTGGTGTCTTGAGATCTATTTCTTTTCCCACAGAATAATGATGTTATCTGTACTCAAGAATACAAAGACACCGGTGAAATTTTGGTTTTTGAAGAACTATCTGTCCCCTACATTTAAGGTTTGTATATTTTGGATGGGGAAGGGGACGGTGGGTGGTTCCTGGTAAGTCAAGGGTTTCCACATCTCAATAAGATCATGGAGGCCTCATCATTAGATATTCACTGCATCACCCTTTGGTGGATTTTTGGGCAATGAACAGATATATCATGCATCCTTTTGGGCATCTTGCTCTAGCATTATGTTTTCAGTTAGCACCACTACTATTATGTATGGGATAATGCCCCCCCCTCACTGTAAATTATAAGAATATTAGCAGTCAATAAGGAGTCCCCTGACCATATAAAGGAATAAGGCTGCGGTCTGAGTACATTTATACAGGTCACCGAAGTCCGAGGTGACTCCTTTCGGCAGGAAGGGATGAGTGATGTCTATGTAACTCCATTTATCGCGGTATAATCGTCAGGATCTGACATCAGAATGTGATGTGGATATAATTATTCTTTACAGAGACATCAATGCGAAATTTCCATTTACAGTGCCTTGTGAAAGTATTCACCCCCCCCTTTTTATGATAAGACATGAGCCCCCCAGATTTGGACATCGCAGGGGATATTCTGTTTTATAACTGGTTTGCATTACCCGTCCATGCTGCTTTCTACTTCCAAGTGCCATAAGACGTAATTACTGCTTGCAGGTTGTGTACGGCGTCCCCTGCTGGGGCAGTTATGTACTGTAATTATGGGACTTCAGTGAACAATTTTCCACTAATCAACCGTATGTTTTAACTCTAACAGAACTTTATTCCTCACATGGCAAAGCAGTACGACTTCCAGTATGAATTGGTCCAGTACAAGTGGCCCCGGTGGCTACACCAGCAGACTGAGAAGCAGAGGATAATATGGGGGTACAAAATTCTCTTTCTGGATGTACTTTTCCCACTGGCTGTGGATAAATTCCTCTTTGTAGATGCCGACCAGGTATGTCAAAATCATATGAAGGCCATAAAGCTTTGCATGACATCAATTAAGTGGTTTATTCTGTGGCGCTCATGCCACTTCGCTCACTTTTAGACATGGCCTGTAAGTGACCCTGGTCTTGGCCAGCTTCTGACATGTCATAGATTGCATCATTGGGTATTTATGGGCCCCAACCAATTGCTAGGACGAAGGTCCCCCAAGTCTAAAGTTTGAAGGCACATAACTTTTGGAAGACTGCTGGGGGCCCTTTCCTTATAGCAATTGGTAGAATAGGGGCCTTCTCAGATCATGTAACATAAAACTTTTATTTATTATGTAACCAGCAAGGGGCTTACATGTTTTGGACATTAGAGGTATTTGAAGAATTTTCACAGTAATTTTGACTTTTTTCCAAATTCAGTTTTGTTTTTTGTTTTTTTACATAGTTTATACTATGAAACACTATATACAATGTAATTGGCCTTCAGCTTCTGGTACCCTCACCTATTGGGACAGCGGGCGCTCAGCTGTGTAACTTCTGTAGACTTTAATGGAGAGAGCTGCACACATGCGCACCTTCCTCTCCACTTCGTCATCTCCTGTGTGCGGCCGCCTTGACTTCCTGGGGACTCAGGGGACGCTCATTATCCCGATAGCTATATAGGTCCCAGAGGTTGAACATGACATTAATGTCTGACATGTGAATATCCTTTAAAAAAAAAAATTACAGTTACACGGCCATCTTTTCAATGGCTTTAACACCACATTTATACCTCTAATCATATCATTATTAATATATAAAAGGTGGTGGCTTCTCTTTTTAGATTGTGCGCACTGATCTGAAGGATTTGAGAGACTTCAACTTGGACGGTGCCCCATATGGATACACTCCATTCTGTGAAAGCCGAAGGGAGATGGATGGGTATCGCTTCTGGAAGTCTGGTTACTGGGCTAGTCACTTGGCTGGACGGAAATACCACATTAGGTAACCATTTTCATTACTTTCATTTTATTTTTATTCCTGTTGAGATGTATGACTGATATAGAATTCGTAATGTAACCTAAAGGGAAATTGACCATACTGTTACCTTTTTCTTCCTAGTGCTTTGTATGTAGTGGACTTAAAGAAATTCAGGAAAATAGCTGCAGGAGATCGACTACGAGGACAATATCAGGGACTGAGCCAAGATCCCAACAGTCTTTCCAATCTTGACCAGGTTTGCGTTATAGTAGTGTATATTAATACTACACATTTTACTGATGTATTGTCTGTTAAAGGGAACTCGCATCAAGGAAAGACCCCTTTTACATTATGACTTCTTTAAAGTGTCCTAATAAAGATAAGCTTGTGGGTGTATGTTTACTCAATAAATGGACCCCAAAGTCCTGATGAGGGAAGAAATGTAACACGCTTGAAATGCAAACAGCATGTCGACCTGCAGTGAGCCCTCGCAGCAATTCAGAAGTGTCAGTAGGATTCACGTGTCCGCATGAGAAGTGGTCAGAACTAATGTGACTGTGTCATGTATCGGGACAGGGGAGAGATTTGTGCTGCCGGTGTACTTATCTCACAGAGAATTGTCTAGACTGTATATAACTATAGAAAACCTTGTGAGAAGTAATAGGTCTGTATGGGTTTTCAGAATGTTTCCATTCATTGACAGCAAACATGCATCTTAAAGAAAAAAAAGATCTCCGTGAAGCGGTTTTACAAAGTTCATGTATTTTGTAATTTTTTGTATTTTTTTTTTCTCTTTCTGTAGGATTTGCCAAATAACATGATTCACCAAGTGCCTATCAAATCGCTTCCACAGGAATGGCTGTGGTGTGAGACGTGGTGCGATGATACATCCAAAAAAAAGGCCAAAACTATAGACTTGGTAAGTGTTTTGTGGCTTTTGACAAAGAAGGGAGATGATTAATATTAGATGCAGTGCAAAGAAGAGAATGGTGGGAACAGCATCTTAATAGAAACCAGTCTAGAGCAAGTCACACGGTGGGTTTTGTCCAACTCACCCACACCAGCATAGTAAAATGTATTTGGTGATAGCACTCAGTTATATGATCAGATCTGAAAAAAGCGTTCCTTTTTCCAACATGCGTCGTTTCGGCTAACATTAAAGAGGCTCTGTCACCAGTTTATAATGGCCCCATCTTCTATATAATCTAATAGGCGCTTTAATGTAGATAAGTAACGTTTATTTTTGACCAAGTTATCATCATTTTAAGTGTTATGTAAATTTGTCCTTAATGCCCAAGTCGGCATAGTAAAGAGAAGTGCATGATGCTGACCAATCAGTGACCAATCAGCGTCATACACTTCTCTTCATTCATGTTGAACTGTACTCACAGCACAGAGTGATCTCGCGAGATCACGCTGTGCTGTCACTCCCACAGTAACTTTACCGGAGTGTCGGGATAATGAAAAGACATCGCCTCCTGGCTGGAGGCGATGTCTTTTCATTCTCCCGACACTCCGGTAAAGTTAATGTGGGAGTAACGGACAGCACAGCGTGATCTCGCGAGATCACTCTGTGCTGTGAGTACAGTTCAACATGAATGAAGAGAAGTGTATGACGCTGATTGGTCAGCATCATGCACTTCTCTTTACTATGCCCACTTGGTGAAAAGTAAAAACACGCCCACTTGGGCATTAAGAACAAGTTTACATAACACTTAAAATGCTCATAACTTGGTAAAAAATAAACATTTTTAAAAAACAATAAAACACGTTACTTCTCTACATTAAAGCACCTATTAGATTAGGTAGAAGATAGGGCTGTTATAAACTGGCCTCTTTAAGCTTTTCTCAAGCATAATACTAGATGCAGGTAACCAGTGTAATGTCTGTTGTCTACCATGCCAGCTCCGTACATTATTTGCTTCTTCAGCTATTTCTTTGTACATTCTGATTTTCAGTGCAACAACCCAAAGACCAAGGAGCCAAAGTTAGAAGCCGCGGTGCGTATTGTCCCAGAATGGCAAGATTATGATCAGGAAATCAAGAGGCTGTATAATGTCTTTCTGGGGGAGACTTCTGGTGCTTTGGTGGATCAGCCTGATGTCATTAGGCAGCCAAATACACAAGGTAATTGACAGTGTGGTGTAAGGCGGCAACCAATCTGACTCCTTATGTCATTTATAAGGGAAACTTACAAAATAATATCAAGCAACTGATTGGTCAGTGGGATCGCTCTATATTTCCAAAATTGTAAGGTGATGTAGCCATCAAAACAGCGCAGTGTGACTGCGAATCACAATTTCTTAACTGTAAATTTGCTTTTAATGTTGGAAATCCATTCAAAATTGATCGTCTGATGTTATAGATATGTGCCAGAAGATAATATCTATGTAAACCCATGATGGTCATAATAACCAGGAGCAGACATCATAACCAGAGGCGTAGTTCTTCTAAATGGTACTCCGCAACAACCTCTTTTTCAATTGAAGCTGGCCTGGTGGTCAGCGGATCGCTGGGGGTCCGGCTTCAAAAACCTCCATACATCTGCCATTATTGGTGAAGGATCTGCCACTGTCCATACAGTGTCCCATATGAATGGCTGAGTCTGCCCTTATAGGGAGGGATCTTTATTAGCGGCTCTCCGCTGAAGACAATGATAGCCAGCCAGTTCATTTATTTCTATCCGGGTTGCAATACAGAAAACACAGCAGTAATATTCTATATTTATTGTATTTTTTACAGATCACAAGCCACACGATGATTTATGATTCACAGATATCTACAGAAAACTGGACTCCAAAGATTTTTTCTATTTTTTTTAAAACAGAAATTGAGAGATTATTGGGAAATTGATTTTACAGAATGTCTGCAAAACTGCTGAATGGTTTGATAGGATGCGGTATTGGGGTATTTATGTTTTGGGTTATGACTGGTTTTTTTTCACTTAGGGAAACCTGTATTTCTTCTTTTATCCTCGTTTTGAGAATGTTCCAAAAACGGAAACAAAAACAACCACCAGTAGGTGGAAATCAACCGGCTTCAGTTGTTCCCCAAAACCGACTATATGATTAAACCACTTAAATCTGATAAAATGTGTTTACATGAATTCCTTTATATATATTTGTACAGGCAAATGAAAGGGACGTAATGGCAGCTAATTGGTGATGGGTTCATGAATAATTATGGCTATGTACACCTTCGTAACCAATTTTACTGCCCTAATGTATCTAAAACTAAAAATGAGGCACGTGCAAATAATTTTAACTAAAAATGCAATACAAACCTATGTGTTTCCATGGTAACAGACTACAAACATTCCCTGTGTAGTCAGTTCCTATCTATCTATCTATCTATCTATCTATCTATCTATCTATCTATCTATCTATCTATCTATCTATCTATCTATCTATCTATCTATCTATCTATCTATCTATCTATCTATCTATCCCCAGATGAAAGGGTGTATGACTGCAGGATTAGAATACACAGAGTTTGTTTGCAGTCAGTAACACTGAGGACACGTAGATCTGTAGACACAAAATATGTACAGATTTTTTTTTTAAATAAAACTATTCGCAAAGATGCTTTATTTTCAATTTTAGACTCATTGGAACAAAATAAATGGTTGTGAAGGAGGAGATAGTCTTCAGTGTCACATTGGTGGTGATCTGTCATCTAAGACACCACAAGTGTCAAAATTAAGGTGTCCCAACCCCTGTTTTCATTATGCAGTAGTGGCGAGCTGGACCTGCTTGTTCTCCATCTTGATGGGTGACCCCAGAATAAATGGATTGTCATAAAAGTATTTTGTTGGAAATCCTCCTTAATGAATGATAATATGTGTCTCTCTGAGGGACGACGTCAGAAGTTGCCTATGGATTGACAGTGCATATTTATTGAGGACTCCACCATCAAAGTTACATTCCCTGCTTTCAGGAACTGTGAAACATTTTTACGCTGCGAGTAATCTACATGGCATCAGTCATTTTTTTTAGAAGACCGACTTTCCATGATTTTGTAGCTTGTTACAAAAGGATTCCATATTCATACCAAAGGGTTTCCTAAAAAGATACGCAAGTACATACCTTCAGATTAAAATGTCACCAACAGGATGCCTCATATGTCTGTATAAGTTTGTGCATATATATATATATATATATATCTATCTATATCTGCAGTAAGTAGGCATATGACATCTCATAAGAGTAACTGGAGAGACATATACAATTGTGTGCTTAAATGGTTTTGCATTAGAAAAAAATAGTTTTTTTTAAGGTCACAGAACCCCTCTTGTCCATGGGCTGAGTCTGATATTGCAGCTCATTACCATTTACAGCCATGGGGGGGGGGGGGGGGGGGTTTAGACCCTTTGTTTACTAATCCCAGACAGCCCCTTGGATTTTGCCTTTGTAAACCCCATAAGATTGCTCAGGATGAACTTCATAAACTGCTTTCTCAACATTGGTCTCGCCGTTCTCTCTGCCGCCATTCACTGTACTGTACCTGCTGCCAGTATTCAAAGGATAGCTGTCATGTACAAGAGACATTGTTAATATATGTGATAATGTGAGATGTATTTAAGGGGATGGCTTATGGTCTGTGATGTGAGACTATAACCCTCAGCCTGCTGCTGTCAGGGCATGCTGGGAACTGTAGTTTCGCAACCACAACATGCAGATCCCTTTTTTTAAAGGGTAACTAAACTTTAAAACCGCTTTTGACGTGTCATGGTGACATTTCAGAAGTTTTGATCAGTTGGAGTCCGAGCACTGAGACCCCCACCGATCGATAAAACAAAGCGGCAGAAGCGTTCAGGTGAGCGCTGAGCCGCTTTGTTTCTGCTTGGCTTTCCATGGGAAGCCGAGCGAGCTATGTACGGGCTCATAGACTTTCTATTGAGCCTGTACACCGCCCACTCGACTTTTCAAGGAAAGCCGAGCAGAGCCGATCAGAAACGAAGTGGCTCAGTGCTCACCCGAGCGCTTCTACGCTTCGTTTTAGCGAATTCTCTGACCCCCGCCGATCAAAACTTTTGCCATGTTAACGTTTTTAAAAGTTTAGTTAACCTTTAAGACAAAAATAAAACACAATAATGCCTTTTTTTTCCCCAGTTGTGGTCCATACATGAGGTACTGGGCCATTCATTTAATGCCACAGTAATGTGGTCATGCAGTTACTTATTTTGCCACGCTTTCTATTTCTGCCTTTGTTATGTAGTAGATGAGAATTTCACTTTTGCTGCTGTAAGGGTATGTTTAGACGCAGCAGAATTTTACCGTGAATGTGTTACATGCAGATGCAAATTACCGACCTAAATACTGCTGTGTGAATGTGGTTTTAGGGCAATGGTCCCTTGGAAAAAGTATGCAAAATAGCTCTCCAGTAAAAAGGAAACTGTCCCTCTTGTACCACCTTATAATCCGAACCACACACCCATCTGTAGTCAGCAAGAGTTTAATGAAACCCTATTCACTTGCATTTACTGTAATTTGCTGTCGATTTCCGGTGCAGAATGTTCACTGAAAATCCACAACAAATCGCAGCGTCTTAAGCCCCAGCCTGTCTATTCTATATGAGAAGAAAAATCGTATAATTCTAGAACAAATGCAGGAATGTCCGGTTACTTTTTTATTTTCCAAATGGCCACTTAAAAAAATAAAGAGCTGAAATCTGATTGGTTGCTATGGGCAACTCCTCCACTTTTCCTTTGCACTAGTTTTGATAAATCTCCCCTATCCTCCGTTTAGAAAGGCCACTGGGTCTTATTACAGCGTATTCATTTATTGAGTAGCCGTTCTGATGCTTCTTCTTTATTCGAGGTATAGACGGGCCAAGCTGTGAGCGCAGAGGAACCGTCTTCCAATTTAGCTACGAACAAACCATGAGTGAGTTTTGCCGGTAGCGTTCTAGACCATCTAGTATGGGTTCTCCTCTTCTAGCCACAATCAATAGTGGGCTTGATGATCATCCTTTTAATTTCTAGGGATTGGGAGGAGGGAAGGTGTAATATTCATGGGGGTCAATGCTGCAGTGTGATCAGTTGTGGCCATTACTGTGCTTAGAACTTTAAATTGAATGTCCACCCTTGAACACCATTTTTTAAATGATCTAAATGGGTTCAAAATTCTGTGTTGATTCATTTCTTAATATATCTTTAAAGTGGTTGGAACTCCGTTTTTCTGATACAAAGCTCCAAATCCCCTGCATTGACAATGGTGGAGATTTAGTAAGACTGCCGTGTCACACGCCAGTCTTAGGGCCTGTTCACATCACCGTTCGCTTTCTGTTCCGGGACTCCGTCGGACGTTTCCATCGGGTGAACCCCGCAACGGAAAGTGAAACTGAAACCACAGCTTCGGTTTCAGTCACCATTGATATCAATGGTGGTGGAAACATCGCTAATGGTTTCCGTTCGTCACCATTCCGGCAGGTTTCCGTTTTAACGACGGAATCAATAGTGGAGTCTACTACGCTATTGATTCCGTCGGAAAAACGGAAACCTGCTGGAATGGTGACGAATGGAAACCATTAGCAATGTTTCCGTCACCATTGATATCAATGGTGACTGAAACGGAAGCTGTGGTTTCAGTTTCACTTTCCGTTGCGGGGTTCACCCGACGGAAACCCCCGACGGAACCCCGGAACGGAAAGCGAACGGTGATGTGAACAGGCCCTTAATAAACAGTTTGCTGGAGTAAAGAGCCGTGGCTCGTACATGATACTGTCCCGAGCAGCTGTGTATCACTCAGTGCCCTGAGTGCAGTGTCACATACCATGTCCTAATGCTGCCCATGATCAGTACTATGTATGAGCCACGGTCTGCTGTGAGGGACTGAGGGGAAAAGCGGTGAGGAGAATACATGTTTTTTTACTTTTTTATTGTGCATTGGGGAAGGGGGAGGATAGTCTGATTGCGGGGGAAGGGGCAAGGTACGGAGCCCAGCACAGACCTCTATCTTGCTACACCCGCAAAAAAGTTAAATCTTGGCCAGTAGGGAGCTGGCGTAAATTCCTGCTATAAATTGTGCCACTTTCTGGAATAGATTATAGTAAATTTGTGGGGTCGCGAGTGGCCCTGCCACTTTTGTTAATCCACGCCATTTTTTTCCCAAAAGTGTTGAGAGCAGCATAAAATGCCCAATAGTTGCAATTTACCCCGCAAATTTCAACTTTTGGGCCTTTTGCGACTTTTCTATGCCATAAAACTTGAGTAGAAAGGGTAATAAATTCCCCCCATAGTTATAACATAAAACTCTGGCTCTCTGCAGCCACCACTAGAGGGAGCTAATTGCTTTCTGTTACACATTGAACTCAATAATAACCCAGTATGCAGTAAGCTCCCTCTGGTGGCGGCTGCAGGTAGTCAGGTTGTTACTTTTCAAATCTATGTCTATGCAGGAGAATTGAAGCTCTATATTAGAAAAACAGATCTCTGACCACTATGAAAATATGTTAAGAAATGAATGAGCACAACATTTTGCACCTTAAAGCGACATGGTGTTAAAAAGGTGAGATTTACTTTTACATTATGTTACCAGGGGTGTATATGTAATGTCACACTTGACTAGCAGGCCCAATAATCTCCAAAATAGGTGCCAGGTACACCACCTGCCTGTTGATCAAACTCCAAGGATAGTAGAGTCTGCCTACTATCAAGATATTCAAAATGTCAGGCTGGGGCTAAGCAGGTGTATTCGTATAATTACCAATAAAGTCAGTGAGAATTTTTCTTTAGTGTTCACAACTGCAGACTGGCACCTTGAGCACTTTTCTGGATAGTAGCCTGGGATTATGGTCAGCAGCGAGTAGCTTTGGCTTTCGTTATCGCCTAAATTATGCGCAAATATATTGGCAATGAAGAACGTTGATTGCACTAAAATTTAATATGTTAATGTTAACTCTATTTAGTATTGGTTGTGTAGTGAAATGACTGATCAGTATTGCTGACGCTGTATTCAACAGTCTTTCCGTCTCTTACATATCACTCTCATTCTGAATTGTATTGGTCATTAGGAAAAGATTAAGGGGATACTGCATTTCATGTACAGCCATCCCACCTTATACTGGTATTAAAACACTGGTCTGTGGGTTTGGCCCCTCACAAATCCAGAGAACAGGCCAGTTTTAGTCCCGGCCACTGGTGGGAAGTCCACAAAGTGTATACAACATGCCATGGAAGATCTGACTTTTGCATTAAAGCCAACCTGTCACCAGCATAGACACTGCAAACCAAAGGCAGCACCATATACTTATGACTTTTTTCAAAGTTTTGAAAAATAATCATCGATATCTGCTTTACCCTGCCAAAAGAAAACTTCCCCAAGTACAGATGTGCCCTTCATTACCTTTCCGCTTATCTTAACATATCCTGAGATGTGTCTGGCGTGAGATAACCAGCTTTGGAAAAAAAATACCTGAAAAAACACATGATTTTGTGATACTTTGTCACGAGATGTCTATGCTATATGTGCCTATGTGTGGCCACCCGGAGGTTGTGATGTGAATTACAGCCTGTCAAGGGTTTTGCTAGCATGTCGTAATGTTGTGTTACGTTAGTTTCTTGAGAAATTGGAGTCTTTTACCATATTCAAGCAAAGGTAAGGGTGGACACATCTGTATGTTAATGGAGCTTCTATAGATCATGGGTTCATGGTAAATTTTTGCGTTCAGGTCCCTATCCTAATGACAAGTCCACTTTTGATGCTAGATTTACTTAATTGACAACTCATTCTTCTATAGTTTATGAAAACTGTTACAGTGGGAAGCCTGTACTGAAAGGTGACATTACCAATTTGGTTGATTCCCTGTCACATGATGATGTCACAGGTTTGTAATGAATAACTAGGTTGTATAATAACGAGTATTGGATTGGCCGCAGGCATGGTTGCATTTTCTGTTAGGCACTAGTTCCACTGTAATTGTGCACCTTTAATATTTATGACCAGGTGTATGGATCTGATCAGTGAGGAGGATTATGGGAAATTAATTCAGTGTTGTGAAAAAAAGTGACCATTATGTTAAAGGAAAGTTTTCAGCCATCTTCTTCCACCAACAACTTTTATTGACGGGGTCCCTTAGGCCAGGATCAGACACACATTTTTGATGCAGAATTTAGTGCCGTTTTGGGCTCCGTTTTTTTTAAAACCAAAATGGGTCCAAAAGGAAGGTACGGTATAAAGAAAAGACTGATGCATATTTTTTCTTTTGTCTCTGCTCCTGTGTTTGACCCAAAAAACAGCCAAAAACTGCAACTAAACCGTGTGTGTGATCCTGGCCTTAATGTGTAAAACGACAAAGTTCCTCTTTACACCAGGACTATGGGAATTAAGCTATTACAACTGCAGTTTAACCTGCAAGAAAATACAGATTCTACAAAACTCCTTGACTTTGTAGATCACAGCTATACCTGGCAAGTAAAGGTTGGAGGGGACTAAGAACACCAACCAAAGTTTTTAGATGGGGATGGGAGAACTCCAACCAAACATTGTCAGGTTTATCTTGGGTTTTCCTTTGACCAGATGAACCAGCTAGGAATCGCCAGTAAATGTCCCATTATGGGTCTTACGGTTCTGAGTAAGATCTTTGCACATTTATGTTTATGTATTTAGAGTAGATCTTAAGTTGCTGCATTCAAGAACCGTCAAGTGTTCAGGAACTCTGCAAGGACTGAGCACGTGGTTTGGGTGACGTGTGATACCGCCCTCTGTTTTCTGTATAGAAGATTTATAATTGTGTGATTTTTGTACTTCTTTTCAATCAGAATGTTTCTATTTGATTAAAAATGTTTTTGCTATCTCTGTCTGTGCGCCATCACTTGTTATTTTATTTATTCACTAAAAGACTATTCATTGTCTGTAAAAAGCAGATATAGCGAAAATGGCAGAGCAGATAATATACATTTACCAATAAGAAAATATGGTTAATGACAACGCTATAAGGTTTGATATGGACTCCAGCAACATGGAGGAGGGAACATTTCACAGGCTGTTTACCCGCTCTCCTTGCCCTTTGGCTGCCTAGAATGCTGAGTTGTTTTAACTAGTTTTTCTTTTAAAAAAAACAAAACTTTTGAAGTCCATTTTCCACTTTGCATCAAGATATCATCTACATAAATACATAAAATGTTTAGTGCGGTGCCTGAGGAGAATGAACTTGTAGATCTGAAATCTACAGGGTGGGCCATTTATATGGATACACCTAAATAAAATGGGAATGGTTGGTGATATTAACTTCCTGTTTGTGGCACATTAGTATATGGGAGGGGGGAAACTTTTCAAGCTGGGTGTTGACCATGGCGGCCATTTTGAAGTCTGCCATTTTGTATCCAACTTTAGTTTTTTCAATGGGAAGAGGGTCATGTGACACATCAAACTTATCAAGAATTTCACAAGAAAAACAATAGTGTGCTTGGGTTTAACGTTACTTTATTCTTTCATGAGTTATTTACAAGTTTCTGACCACTTATAAAATGTGTTCAAAGTGCGGCCCATTGTGTTGGATTGTCAATGCAACCCTCTTCTCCCACTCTTCACACACTGATAGCAACACCGCAGAAGAAATACCTCCCGATCTGACCCCCTTAGACTTTTATCTTTGGGGTCATCTGAAGGCAATTGTCTATGCTGTGAAGATACGAGATGTGCAGCAACTGAAACTACGGATACTGGAAGCCTGTGCTAGCATTTCTTCTGCGGTGTTGCTATCAGTGTGTGAAGAGTGGGAGAAGAGAGTTGCATTGACAATCCAACACAATGGGCAGCACTTTGAACACATTTTATAAGTGGTCAGAAACTTGTAAATAACTCATGAAAGAATAAAGTAACGTTAAAACCAAGCACACCATTGTTTTTCTTGTGAAATTCTCGATAAGTTTGATGTGTCACAGGACCCTCTTCCCATTGAAAAAACTAAAGTTGGATACAAAATGGCCGACTTCAAAATGGCCGCCATGGTCAACACCCAGCTTGAAAAGTTTTCCCCCTCCCATATACTAATGTGCCACAAACAGGAAGTTAATATCACCAACCATTCCCATTTTATTTAGTTGTATCCATATAAATGGCCCACCCTGTACTTAAAGGAATCCTACAACTAAAATTCATATATGCAGACACTGAACCAGCAGGGTTTATGGGTGATGTGAACTCAGAAGCCTGCAGAATTTTAAAAGCAACTTTGGTACATTAGTTGTGTTGTAACTTAATACATATTATATTTCTAGATGGTAGTAGTAATAAATTAACATTTGAAAGCATATCTAATCTTTCGGGCGACTTCTCAGAACAAGCTGTGTACATAATATGTGTGCACATGAAGAATAACACTATCTGACCATTATATGACCTGTATTCAGCATTTTTAGCAGTTTTCCCCTCTGCAGGTTCTATCCCTAATTCTCAGTTATTTCTGAGCTAGCCTGTAACAAAATCTCCTGGCTTAAAGGGAATGTGTCGCGAATTAACCTTTTTGTTTTAACCCCTTAAGGACGCAGCCTAGTTTTAGCCTTAAGGCTCAGCCCATTTTTCAAATCTGACATATTTCACTTTATGTAGTAATTACGTCGGAATGCTTAAACCTATCCAAGCGATTCTGAGATTGTTTTCTCGTGACACATTGGGCTTCATGTTCGTGGTAAAATTTGGTCGATATATTCAGTGTTTATTGGTGAAAAATTGCAAAATTTAGAGAACATTTTGAAAAAAATAGCATTTTTCAGAATTTAAATGCATCTGCTTGTAAAACAGACGGTTATACCACCCACAATAGTTACTAGTTCACATTTCCCATATGTCTACTTTAGATTGGCATCGTTTTTTGAACATTATTTTATTTTTCTTGGACGTTACAAGGCTTAGAACATAAACAGCAATTTCTCATATTTTTAGGAAAATTTCAAAAGCCTTTTTTTTAAGGTACCTCTTCAGTTCTGAAGTGGCTTTGAGGGGCCTATGTATTAGAAACTCTGATAAAACACCCCATTTTTAAAAACTAGACCCCTCAAAGTATTCAAAACAGCATTTAGAAAGTTTTTTAACCCTTCAGGCATTTCACAAGAATTAAATCAAAGTGGAGGTGAAATTTTCAAATTTCATTTTTCTTGCTGAATTTCAATTTTATTCAATTTTTTTTCTGTAACACAGAAGTTTTTACCAGAGAAATACTACTAAATATGTATTGTCCAGATTCTGCAGTTTTTAGAAATGTCCCACATGTGGCTCTAGTGCGCTCGTGGACTAAAACAAGCCCTAGAAGCAAAGAAGCACCTAGTGCATTTTGAGGCCTCTTTTTTATTAGAATATATTTTAGGCAGCATGCCAGGTTTGAAGAGGTGTTGAGGTGCCAAAACAGTAGGAATCCCCCAATAGTAACCCCATTTTGGAAACTGCACCCCTCAAGGAATTCATTTATGGTTGTTGTTGTTACCATTTTGACCGCACAGTTTTTTCACAGCACCTATTTGAATTGGGCTCTGAAATTAAAAAAAATGACATTTTTTCCAATAAGATGTCATTTGTGATCAAAATTTCTTATTTTCACAGGGAACAAAATACCCCATTTTGTTGCCCAATTTGTCCTTAGTGCGGCAATAACCCATTTGTGGTGATAAACTGCCGTTTAGGCCCATGGGAGGCCTCAGAAGGGAAGGAGCGCTGTGTGTTCTTTGGAGTGCAGATTTTGCTGGATTGGTTTTCGGGTGCCATGTCGCATTTGCAGAACCCCAGAGGTATCAAAGCAATAGAAACCCACCAGAAGTGACCCCATTTTGGAAACTGCACTCCTCAAGGAATTCATTTATGGGTAATGTGACCATTTAGACACCATAGTTTCTTCACAGAACTTATTTGAATTGGGCTGGGAATTAAAAAAAAAAATATTTTTTCCAATAATATGTCGTTTTAGCTCAAAAATTCTTATTTTCACAAGAAATAAAATACTACATTTTGTTGCCCAATTTGTCCGGAGTGCGGCAATACCCCATTTGTGTTGATAAACTGACGTTTGGGCCCATGGGAGGGCTCAGAAGGAAAGGAACGCTATTTGTTCTTTGGAGTCCAGATTTTTTCCTGGATTGGTTTTCGGGTGCCATGTCGCATTTGCAGAGCCCCAGAGGTATCAAAGCAATGGAAACCCACCAGAAGTGACCCCATTTTGGAAACTGCACCCCTCAAGGAATTCATTTATGGGTGTTGTGACTATTTTGACTCCATAGTTTTTTCACAGAACTTATTTGAATTGGGCTGGGAATTAAAACAAAATAAATTTTTTCCAATAATATGTAGTTTTGGCTGAAAATTTCTTATTCTCACAAGAAATAAAATACCCCATTCTGTTGCGCAATTTGTCCTGAGTGCAGCAATACCCCATTTGTGGTGATAAACTGCCGTTTTGGCCCATGGGAGGGCTCAGAACGAAAGGACCACCATTTGGCCTACTGGGGATTTTCTGGTGTGAAGTCATGCATGCAGAAGCCCCTGTGGTACCAGTACAGTTGAAACTCGAAAGAAGTGACCCCGTTTTAAAAACTACACCCCTTAAGGCATTCATCTAGAGGTGTAGTGAGCATTTTGACTGGAGACATACACCCCATAAACTGTAATGTGGGTTCTCACAGGTATGACGATACCCTACATGTGGCTGTTATCAGCTGCCTGGGCACGCAGCAGGGCTTAGAAGGGAAAGATGAGGGGGATAAGCTGTGCGGAGTACATCAGGGTAAGTAAAATTGGGGTAAATTATAAACCAAGGGATGTATGATAAATTTTAAAACACTTTCATACAGAGCTCTGGTTTTTCGGGACACGCGTTACATTGATATATTGTGTCCTCCCTTATCCCCCTCTTATAGCAGACTTTGCACCTCTTTTGACTTTTTCCCTTCTTGCCAGTTTGGGGAACTTATCCTGGAAAGTGTTGCCCTGGTACGATGCGTGTGGCCCCGCTTCCAGAAGTACTGCGTGTCCCCATTCTTGGTCCCTAAAGATTAGGTTCTTGATAATCACCTCTTGAAATTCCAGGAAAGTTCCTGTCTGGCCTGTACATCGATGTAGAACGTAAACATTGTACAAAGCCATCGGTATGATGTGCACGGCCAGCTTCTTATACCACACCGCATGGCACTGTAGGGCTTCAGGACTTGATCTGACAAGGCCACCCCTCCCATGTACCTATTGTAGCCCAGGATGCAGTCTGGTGTGGGGGTCTCTGTACTGGTACCTCGTACTGGTACATGGGTACTGATCTCTCTTGTCTTGTACTTGACACACAATATGTTGCTGCTAGAATGTGCCCTGCTCTCACCCCTTCTTGTTTGCCCAAGCAGAGTCTTAGGGAGGCCTCTCAGGTTTCTTCTAGCAGTGCCGCATGCCGCAGGACTTCTGGAAGTGTGGCAGTTGAAGAGTGGGACGCTGGTATAAAAATTATCCAGGTAGAGGTGGTGACACTGGTCCAGCAGTGGGTGCACCAAATCCCACTCAATTTTTGCATTAACTCCCAGTAAGGGGGGTCATTCTGGGGGCTGAATACTGGTGTCCTTCCCTTCATATATCCTAAATCTGTAGGTATACCCTGATGCACTCTCACACAGCTTATACATCTTCACGCCATACCTTGCCCTCTTACCCGGCAGGTACACACGGAATTGAACCCTCCCTTTAAAATCTACCAAGGACTCATCAATAGAAATACACTTCTCGGGGTGTATGATTGGGAAAACCGGGCACTGAAACGGTCTAATAGGGGTCTCCGTTTATACAAACGGTCAAAACTGGGGTCATCTCGGGGTGGGCACGGCTCATTATCAGTATAATGTAAGAAGCGAAGTATTGCCTAATTTATTTATTTTTTTAGGTTCAAGTTCAGTTCTGAAGTTGCTTTGAGGGGCCTATATATTAGAAACCCCTATGAAACACCCCATTTTAGAAACTAGACCCCTCAAAGTAGTCACAACAGCATATAGAAAGTTTATGAACCCTTTAGGTGTTTCACAGGAATTTAGAGCAAAGTAGAGGTGAAATTTACATTATTTTTTTTTTGTCAGAAAATCCTCTTTATACCATTTTTCTTTATAACACAAAAGGTTTTATCAGAGAAACGCAACTCCATATTTATTGCCCAGATTCTGCAGTTTTGAGAAATATCCCACATGTGGCCCTCGGGGCGGTAATGGACTGAAGCACCGGCCTCCGAAGCAAAGGAGAACCTAGTGGATTTTGAGCCCTCCTCTTTATTAGGCACCATGTCTGGTTTGAAGAGGTCTTGTGGTGCCAAAACAGTGGAAAACCCCCAAAAGTGACCCCATTTTGGAAACTAGACCCCTTGAGGAATCCATTGTAGTTTTCATGTCATGCATGCGGCTTTTTGATCAGTTTTTATTCTATTTTTAGGTGGCGTGGTGACTAAAAAAACGCAATTCTACTATTGTTTTTTTATTCTATTTTTTTTATAGCGTTCACCGTGCGCTAATGATGACATATTCACTTTATTCTGCGGGGCGATACGATTACGGCGATACCAGATGTTTATAGTTTTTTTATGTCTTATGGCGTTTGCACAATAAAATAGTTTTTGTAAAAAATCATTCACTTTTTGTGTTACCTTATTCTTAGGGTATGTGCACACACACTAATTACGTCCGTAATTGACGGACGTATTTCGGCCGCAAGTCCCGGACCGAACACAGTGCAGGGAGCCGGGCTCCTAGCATCATACTTATGTACGATGCTAGGAGTCCCTGCCTCTCTGCAGGACAACTGTCCCGTACTGTAATCATGTTTTCAGTACGGGACAGCAGTTCCACGGAGTAGCAGGGACTCCTAGCATCGTACATAAGTATGATGCTAGGAGCCCGGCTCCCTGCACTGTGGTCGGTCCGGTACTTGCGGCCGAAATACGTCCGTCAATTACGGACGTAATTAGTGTGTGTGCACATACCCTTAGAGCCATAACTTTTTTATTTTTCCATCAATAAAGCCGTGCGAGGACTTATTTTTTGCGTAACGAACTGTAGTTTCCATCAATACCATTTTTAGGTACATGCAACTTTTTGATCTCTTTTTATTCCATTTTTTGGGAGGTGAAGTGACCAAACAATTGTGATTCTGGTACAGTTTATTATTATTTTCTTTTACGGCGTTCACCGCGCGGGATAAATAACGAAATAATTTTGTAGTTCAGGCCGTTACGGACGCGGCGATACCAATTATGTATAGTTTATTTGTTTGTTTATATATTTTTATTAATAATAAAGGACTGATAAGGGAAAAAGGGGGATTTTTACTTTGATCACTTTTAAAACTTTTATTTTCTTATTTTTACACATCTTTTTTTAACTTTTTTTTTAACTTTATTACTTTGTCCCATTAGGGGACTTGAGGGCAGGAGGCCCTGATCGCTATTCTAATACACTGCACTACATGCGTAGTGCAGTGTATTAGAGCTGTCAGCTACTCACTGACAGCAAGCATAGTGGGTCCTGACTTCGTCAGGACCCACTAGGCTTCCGTCGGTGGCATAGCCGGACGCCATTGTTTGGTGTCCGGTTGCCATCGTTACCATCGCCAGCCGCTATCGTGTAGCAGGCTGGCGATTGTAGCTTAACCCCTAAAAAGCCGTGATCACTATTGAACACGGCTTTTAAGGGGTTAATCAGCGGGGACACAGCGATCTGTCCCCGCTGGAGGAGCTGCGGCAGCTGCTGTACGAGACAGCAGCTGTCACAGCTCCTGCATGTGTCGGGAGGACGGCCGAAATGGCCGTTGCTCCCGCGACGTAATAGTCCGTCGCTGAGCGCTAACGATATAGTTAGCGCAACGGATTATTACGCCGCTGAGCGCGAAGGGGTTAAAGAGGCTCTGTCACCACATTATAAGTGCCCTGTCTCCTATATAAGGAGATGGGCGCTGTAATGTAGGTGACAGTAATGCTTTTTATTTAAAAAAACTATCTATTTTCACAACGTTAGGAGCGATTTAGGTTTATGCTAATGAGCTTTCTTAATGCCCAAGTGGGCGTATTTTTACTTTCGACCAAGTGGGCGTTGTAAAGAGGAGTGTATGACGCTGACCAATCGGCATCATGCACTCCTCTCCATTCATTTACTTCACTAGCGATATAGTTATATCACTATGTGCAGCCTCATACACAAACCCTAACATTACTACAGTGTCCTGATAATGAATACACATGACCATCCAGCCTGGACGTCATGTGTACTCAGAATCCTGACACGTCTGAATCTTTTTGTGAGATTCCTGCAAGTGAAACAAAATCTCGTTTACCTCCATAATCTCGCGAGATTACGGAGGTAAACGAGATTTTGCTTCACTTGCCTGGATCTCACAGAAAAGATTCAGAAGTGTCAGGATTCTGAGTACACATGACGTCCAGGCTGGATGGTCATGTGTATTCATTATCAGGACACTGTAGTAATGTTAGGGTTTGTGTATGAGGCTGCACATAGTGATATAACTATATCGCTAGTGCAGTGTAAATGAAGGGAGAGGAGTGCATGATGCCGATTGGTCAGCGTCATGCACTCCTCTGTACAACGCCCACTTGGTCGAAAGTAAAAATACGCCCACTTGGGCATTAAGCAAGCTCATTAGCATAAACCTAAATCGCTCCTAACGTTGTGAAAATAGATCGTTTTTTTAAATAAAAAGCATTACTGTCACCTACATTACAGCGCCCATCTCCTTATGTAGGAGACAGGGCACTTATAATGTGGTGACAGAGCTTCTTTAAGTAAGTTACTTATTTCTTTTTTTCTCAAATCTGTTTTTATTTGAAATACAAATCGTAACATCATATAAACAGGGGCACATTAGCCCAAAGTGCAAAGAAATAAAGTTACAATTTCAGTACATGAGATTTACATTGCAAATTACAGACACTATATACAGGTATACATAAAAACAAAAATATGGAAAACAGAGGGGGGAAACACCGTGACAATAGCGTATGTAAGCAGCAATTAGTATTTGGAACCATTTCCAATCAAAAAGCAATATAATCAAAGAAATATATAAGCAATGCGCACATATCTAGAGGATCTACCAAACCGAAGCTCCTCCATATGACAATATGTAAACTATAGTGGGTGGCCTCTATTGTTCCAGAAAGAAACCCACGACTGCCATAATTTCATATATTTAACATGACTGCCCGTCTCCCAGCTAGCCAACTCTTCCAATCTGGATATCTGATGCACCTTTTCAATCCATTGTCCCATAGTTGGGGGGTCAACAGATCTCCACCGAAGTGGAACCAACAGTTTCGCCGATGTAAATAAGATTGTTGGTAGGTTATGCCTAGGGGGTCGAAACTGCTGGGGTAAGTTACTTATTTCTATTATATTTTTTTACGTTTATTGCTGTATTTCTTTTTTTCTTCCACATGGTGGAAAGTATTAAAAATTAAATAATAATTTGACATGTTTTCCTATGTTTGCCACCAGAGGGAGCACTTCCCAGAATTACAGCAAGGTGAATAAGGCAAAGCAACCTGACTCAGCTGCCGTAAATGTGGGAGGGAATCTCACCCCCCTCCTACAAGCCAGGAAAAGGTGTCTTCAAATTGCTAGCAGTGTCCGGCTGCCATTTTGGGAGTGATTGTACAAATGGCAGCTGGCAGAAGCTATAGGACACACCAAAAGGCTAAGGGTATGTTCACACGCTTACTAAACAAAGGGAAAACAGCGCCTGAATTTCAGCCATTGTTTAATCAAACTCACGTTTCTGGCCGCGTTCTTTTACGGCCGTTTTTGGAGCTGTTGTTCTATAGAGTCAATGAAAAACTGCTCCAAAAACGTCCCAAGAAGTGACATGCACTTCTTTTCAACGGGAGTCTTTTATGTGCCGTTTTTAGAAAACGGCCGCGTAAAAAACGCCCCGTCGGAACAGAACGCCGTATTTCCCATTGAAACCAATGGGCAGATGTTTGTAGGCGTTCTGCTTCCGATTTTTCAGCCGGTTTCGTGATGTTTACGGCCCGAAAAGCGGCTGAAGACACTGCGTGTGAACATACCCTTAGAATGATGAAAGTGAAGTGAATGACTTTTCAGTTGACAGGTTCACATGGCATGTATTTGACACGTTTTTTTGCGCATTTCACGTGGCAAAAAACGACATAAAAAACGCTTGATTACGCTTTTTATTTACATAATTCGTAAAGTGCGCTGTTAATACATACAATGCGCTTTTTTACACGTGGGTTTTTACAAAACGCGTTGTGTAAATTAAAGAAATGTTGAGTCAATAACTTTCCCCACACACTCAGCTCTGCTACACACATACACAACTCTGCTACACGCAGACACACATACACAAACCTGCTACACACAGACACACTCAGCTCTGCTGCACACATACACAACTCTGCTACACACACAGCATTGCTATAGACAGACACACACTCAGCTCTGCTACACACACAGCACTGTTATAGACAGACACATACACAACTGCTACACACACACACACAGCTCTGCTACACAGACACATACACAACTCTGCTACACACAGACACACACACTCAGCTCTGCTACACACACACACAGCACCGCTACACACAGACACACACACTCGGCTCTGCTACACACACACACACACTCAGCACTGCTACACACAGACACATACACAACTCTGCTACACACAGACACACACGCGAGGTGGGGGTCACGAGAGGGGGGTCTGTGAGAGAGAGGGACAGACAGAGACACACACACCTTACCTGCAGTGCAGCTGGTCTTCATAATCACACTTGCTATCTCCCTACAAACCAGCTTCTCTGCTGTGTGGCTCTGAACTGCATCTGCGCAGTACAGAGGCAGATGGCAGACGCAATGAACGGCTCCCGTTCATTGTGTTCTATGCACTGTGCTGCCGTATTTCATCTATGTATGTGTCGTTAAGGGTATGTTCACACACTAGACTAAAAACGTCTGAAAATACGGAGCTGTTTTCAAGGGAATACAGCTCATGATTTTCAGACGTTTTTGAAGCCACTCGCGATTTTCACTGCGTTTTTCGCGGCGTTTTTTACAACCATTTTTGGAGCTATTTTAAATAGTCTATGAAAAACAGCTCCAAAAGCGTCCCAAGAAGTGACCTGCACTTCTTTTTCGTGGCGGATTTTTACGCGGCTAGTTTTCAAAACGGCCGCGTAAAAAGATGGCCTGTCGGAACAGAATGAAGTTATTGCCATTGCAATCAATGGGCAGATGTTTTGAGGCGTTCTGCTTCATATTTTTCAGCCGTTTACGGCCCGAAAAACGGCCGAAAATAGCCCGTGTGAACATACCCTAAGAGACACATACGCAGACTAAATAAAACATGGCAACCAGTACAGTAAGAAAGTGTTAATAAAAAAAACAACTTTGTGTGAAAAATTAAATAAAGTCAATATAATATTTTATTAAATAAAAACACATAAATTAATAAAAATAAATAAATCATGACACTGTCCCTTTAACTGCTAGCATGTCTTCTATACACTGCACACATAGAAGAGGAGAATCCTGCCCTCCTATCTCTATCACATATAGAAGCTGCAGAAGCATGGATAAGATTATACATCAGTAATGTGCAGTGTAGCTGTGCCTCTCCCTAAGGCATCATGCCCACTTCCGTTTTCTCCTTCAGGGTGCTAGCCGTTTTTTTGACGGCTAGCACCCTGACCCATTGATTTCATTGGGGCCATGCACACTTCAGTTTTTTTGACGGTCCCGTTCCATTCCGACAAAAGAAGAGCATGTCCTACTTTGGTCCGAGATTCCGTGACCGTGGGGCCCATACAAGTCAATGGGTCCATCAAAAAAACTGAAGGCACATGGAAGGCATCCATGTGCCGTTCGTGTGTGATGGAGCCGTTGCCTAGCAACGGCCGGGCGGGCAGAAGTACAGAAGAGATATTGCACTGCACTAATCGGCAGCCCCTTCTCTCTAATCAGTGCTGGATAGAGAGAAGGTGCAGCCCCTTCTCTCTATCCAGCACTGAACGCCAGCCTCTTCTCTCTATCAGTGCTGCATAGAGAGAAGAGGCTGGTAAACAGTGCTGTATAGAGAGGTGACGCGGTGACGCGACAGTCCATGTGACCGCTGCAGCGGTCACATGGGATGAAACGTTATCCCAGGAGGCCGGACTGGAGGAAGAAGCAGGGAGTTCTGGGCAAGTATAAACTTTTTTGAGTTTCTGGCTTTTGAAGGAAACATTAGAAATCTATATTGTGAGTGCCGCGCATGGTACTCACTGTCCAGCAGTAGTCACTGTCCAGGGTGCTGAAAGAGTTACTGCCAATCAGTGCAGCCCCTTCTCTTTATCCAGCACTGATCGTAACTCTTTCAGCACCCTGGACAGCAACTACGGCTGGACAGTGAGTACCATGCGCGGCGCTCATAAACGGAAACATGGAAGTGTACACGGAGTACACACAGGAACCACACTGATGCAATCACGGGCATACAGATCCATGAAAAATGGCCGCGAAAACTGTGATGGAAGTGTGCATGAGGCCTAACTCTGCTCATGCACCCTCCTTCCCCCTCTCCATAGACTACTATGGGCAGCTTTAACCTGATTCCTCAGTGAGCTGATAGTCTTGCATTTATCAGTAAATTCAGAGTGAATGAACAGTTAGGAGTGGCAAGGGGGGGTGGGGGACGAGGGCTGATAAAAGGAGAAAAAGGCATTTTACGCCGGCCCTTTTGCACCGGCCGGTGCAGCGAGTGCCGATCAATGAGACATCGTTGATCGGCGCTCATTTGCTCCTGTCACAAGAAGCTATGCATGGGGACGAGCGGTCATTACTCTGATCGCTTTTCCCCATCCATTATCATGTAGGCACCGCGTCTCCCTGTTTGCACAGTGAGATGTGCGGCCGACAACGATAATATTTTACTGTTATAAAACTATACGACCAGCAGATGATCGAGCTTGTTCATTTGCTGATCTCTTCCCCTGTTTACACAGGGCAATTATCGTCAATGAGCATTATATTATCACTCGACTGCACGATAATCATCCTGTGTAAAACCCCCTTAAGAAGATATATTGCAGTTTCTTATATTCTATGCTTGTACTATTGATTTGTGCAAAATTTGTTGAAAAGTCAGTGACCACTTAAGCAATTCTCTAATTGTTTCAACAGTAAATCAACAAGCCTGCCTAACTAATGAATAGTTTATTTAAGTAGTAAGGCTGGGTTCACACGACCTATTTTCAGGCGTAAACGAGGCGTATTATGCCTCGTTTTACGTCTGAAAATAGAGCTACAATACGTCGGCAAACATCTGCCCATTCATTTGAATGGGTTTGCCGACGTACTGTGCAGACGACCTGTAATTTACGCGTCGTCGTTTGACAGCTGTCAAACGACGACGCGTAAATTGACTGCCTCGGCAAAGAAGTGCAGGGCACTTCTTTGCAACGTAATTTGAGCCGTTCTTCATTGAACTCAATGAAGAGCAGCTCAAGATTTACGAGCGTCACAGACGCCTCGCATAATGCGAGGAGGAGCTTTTACGTCTGAAACGACGCAGCTGTTTTCTCCTGAAAACAGTCTGTCATTTCAGCCGTAAAAGCCTCTCATCGTGTGCACATACCCTAAATGGAATAGTTCTATCAGTTCATGCAGTAAAATATAAGCCAGTACTGCTATCATATTTTTAACACTACGTAACCAGTTCTCTTTTGCTTGCTAGTTATATAACCGAGAATTATATTTCTGCTGTGACATAAAGCAGACTGCGGTCAGCAGAATAGTAACAGTTTATATATATTGCTGCAACTGTTTTTATAATGAGAAATCACAAAGCATGAGACTCATGCCGGCTGCGTTGCTTGTCCCTGTTTAGGATTAAGGCAGCATTAGCATGACAGCCCTTTCTATCAAGGTATCCTGTGCCTTGTGTTCAGGTGACAGTGACATGACAGAACAATTACTCCCTACATGCGCAGCCGAGCTCACAACATAACAGACGGCAGAAACCTAATGAGTGAAAGCTCAATTTGTCACATTCACCTAATGAATATAATGTAAGTGCATTTAACGTTAACATTTTCTTTCACGAGCTGAAGTGCAAAATAACTGTATTTTAAGGGATGAAGAGTAAATTATAGACTAAAACTTCTGATGGCTGCTTCATGAGAGAAACAATGGATTCTGAACAGAGAACCGCTGTAAATGAATGTACGCAGTCCTCCCAGCAGGGTATTTATAGCTTAGCAAAGTCACCGAATGTGGATTGCTGCATTAGTTTCAAAATAGACGGCAACATGAGGATGGAAAATAAAGAGGACAACGCCTGAAGGCAAGAGTGTATGTTCCATAGAGACTGATCAGGCGCCTGCTATGGGGTTATTGAGAAAGGGGGCTTTCGATGGTTGACCCCATCCCCTTTGCTATTAAGGACCTGTGTTAGACTCCCCCCTACAGAAGAACAGCATTGTTAGAAAACATCGAAAAAAAAAGTGACTCCATGGTGGACTTGACGTATCTATGTACCACATGGTGGACCATTCATTTGAATTACCGCCATGTAATACTATAGTTTCCCTCTAGCAGCCTCTGTAGAGGATATTTGGTGGTCCCACATTTCCCCTTGCAATGTCAGCTGATCTCCAGGGGTTTCAGGAGAAAGTCATTCAGTGATCAGCTGGTAATCATGACCGCATTATATTAAAAAGTGTCATAAGGAGTCGTAGCTAGGATTTCCTTCACGGGAGCAACGATTTGTTCACATCTGAATCAGAGACTCCATTTGAAGCCTGTGTTACAGATCCCGTAATGTCGACAGACCTCATAAGTCAATGGAGTCTATCGGGAGCTGGGGATATCCATTGTACAACGGATCTGATACGTTGTCCTGGTCTGTTTATAAATGGAAACCAGGACCCAGATGTGACAAGTGCCTTAGCTACCATAGTCTGTATCTAAATACCCTGACCAAGGCAGAATGCTTGTTGGCGCCCCCTGGTACCGAGTACTCAGAGCACATGCACACGCCTGCCCGCCCTAACTATGCCCCCACTTTAAATAATCACATTTTGAATAACCAGATGAAAGTTGAGAATTCGGTGAGTTACATTATACTGTGCATAAGTTACTCGTTTTCCTAGCTAGAAGGGAGCATTTGTGCAAATGTTCTTTAAAGGGATTGTCCCATCACAGACAACCCCTTACTTATCGAAGCTGACTTCTCATTTTGCCAGGGAAGCCACGGCCAGCCAGACGTTACCCCTACAGATTTGCTGTAGAATTGTAGCATTACACGTTGGTCATTCATATGAATGGCCATCCATGTAATACATGGAGGACTTGAGCCTGCATGAGGTCACAGAGCTGCCCCGCTCTATCTAGTAGAGGGGATCCTGAGTTGGGGACCCCTACCTCGTTGACATCCCTATTGTACTATAGAGCAAACACTTGATGACTGTAACATATACAATACACTGCATAAATGAAAGCAAAATAATTTGGCAATTTACCAAGAAGACTAAATTGGGGTTTCTATGTGATGTCATGTTCCAGGAACTCTAGTTTATCATTTAACAATAAAACATATTAAACAAGAAAATATGAGTTTCTTAGCAATCTGATAAATTGAAAAAATGAGAACACCTTTCTGAAAGTTACAAAACACAACTTAATAAAATGTTTTCTGGTGCTAGGTAAGGTTAATAGATCAGCAGAACAGCCCTACTCAAACAGGGGGGATTGTTTGACGATAAGAAGTGATTAACCCACTAAATGACACCACATGGAGAGAATTGTCTGGATGCGTGAAAAAGAAAACGATTTCATTGCACAAAAGAGGACAAAGGTACATAAAGATTACTGTATCACAAAGTAATACAACAATTAAAAATAGATGGTCCGATGACGAGTTCGTTGACAGTTCAGGCCATCGCCATTAATAGTCACCTAGTGATGAGAACGTTTTTCTGATAAAAGTGCAGCAGAATCGCTAGGCAAGTGTCTCAGAGCTGCAAAAAGCTGTGACCAGCCAAACTGGAGTGACTGTTTTATCGCACACATTAAGACGCATCCTACATAGAGGTAGAGTGCATGATTATCATCCACGTAGGAAGCCACTGCTAATGACAAAGTTCAAGGAAGGCTGTTTAGCACATTGTTAAAGGTCAAGACTTTGGGGAATCCATACACTGCTCTAATGAAGCCAAAGTCAATATTTGGATCTGATGGCATCCTAATTGTATGGCGTCGCAAGAGGCAGGAGTACAATGAGAAGTGCATGGTCCAATTTGAAGTACAGTGGTGGTAAAGTTCTTATATGGAGATGTATGGGGGTTGTACTTTATTGATGGCATTATGAATTCTCATATGTACTAAATCTAGAAAGAAAAGATGATACACTCTCTACTACCCTCTCTACTTGGGTCGTAGAACACTTTTCCAACATGACAATGACCCCAAACATTCTTCCAAGGCCATGCTGAATTCGTAAGGAAGAACAAGGTGAAGGTGCATCAGTATACAAGTATGTCACCCGACCTCTTCTTCACTATCATAGAGGAACTGTGGAGAACTTTGAATAGACATGTTTAGCAGCAATCCCATCAAGGCACTCAAGGAGGTGATCCTTCAGTAGTAGAGAAGGATAGACGTGACAATATGTCGTGAACTTGAATACTTCTTCCATGAATTGTTATGGTGATCATTTAGAAATAGAAATACACTCCTCAACATTGAAATTGCAACACCAAGAAGGAAAAGTTTTGGAATTGTGGAAATCACAGGATCGATAGACATGTTAGTGATATGCAAATGATAAAAAAATGGAAACAAAATATTTCAAATATCTTGATTTATTCAATATCGAGTTTGAGCGCTATGTGCAGAAATACACACACTTACATGCCTTGGCATGCTATCAATGGGGTTATTAATGGTTGTCTGAGGACTGTTATGCCATGCTGAAAGCACTTGGCACACAAATCATCAAGATTGGCTGCTGGCAGCTCCCTTTACAATAGCCGACCAATGACGTCCCAGATGTGCTCGATGGGAGACAATTCCGGAGATGCTGCAGACCATGGTAGCACATTTAAGCCACGCAGGCTGCTCACAGTAACATGAGCAACATGCAGCCTGGCGTTGTCCTGGAGAATTGACCATACCACTGGCTCCACGGCTGAATCAATGTAACGCAGAGCTGTTAGTGTACATGAAATGAAGACTAGAGGGGCTCGACTCCCGTGCACTATGCCACACTATAATTCCAGGTGTAGGACCGGTGTGACGTTCCCTTGTGAAGGCGACTTCATGGTGTTGCCCAAGTGGTCTCCAGACCAATCTCTGGCTATAGTTTCATCCAAGACAAAAGTGGGACTCATTGCTGAAGAGGATAAACGTCCATTCCAGCCTCCATTGCCGTCTTGCTGTGCACCATGATAGCCTTTGAGAGCGATGGCATGTAGTCAATGGAACACCTGTAGCTGGACGTGTGGCTCGTAGCCCAATGTTGTGCAAAAACATCTTCTGATGGTTTGTGTTGACACTGGTTGCCGCCCTAGGCTTGGGATGTGACGTCCAAATTCACTTGCAATACAGAATGGATCACTATGCACCATTCTTCCAATCAGACGATCCGTCCGTGCAGAGGTTCGCATCCACGCACCTCTTGCTGTCATTCCTGTTTGTTGTTCACCCAACCTCCAGGACACGCAATGTTGGACAGTGCTGACATCTCAGCCTAGGCGCGTAGCGATCTGCCGGAGTGATAAACCAAGGTCTCTCAGTTCAAGGATCCTGTGCCTCTCAGTTTGCGACAACTG
This sequence comes from Rhinoderma darwinii, assembly GCF_050947455.1. Lineage (NCBI taxonomy): Eukaryota > Metazoa > Chordata > Amphibia > Anura > Rhinodermatidae > Rhinoderma > Rhinoderma darwinii. The sequence continues at coordinate 66,976,636 of NC_134690.1, forward strand.
CACGTCGATGAACAGGAGGCATCGCACAATCATCCCCTACCACTTGATCTGATTTTTAAGGTTTCATGTAGCTAAAAAACGTTGCTTTCATGTCCCTTCCACATGCCACAGATTGGAGCTCGGCGCTTGAAAATTTGATCATTTGCAGATCTTAGTGACACCTGCTACTTCCTCGATTTGCTGAACCTTATGGCTTTCCCTTCTTGCTGTTGCAATTTCAATGTTGAGGAGTGTATATCTTTATCTTCAGAGGGGGTGTATTCATGAGGTACTGTATACAGTCTTTGAATTTCTTTTCTATATACTTTCCTTGATCATCAGATTAGTAACGTATCCCCATTTATAAGTGTTATCTGCTTCTGTTATCTCTTTGTCTTGTATTTTCGTTAATTACAACCCATTTGCTTCTGCTTTACCAATTTCACCTTGGCTCAGGACTGTAAGGAGAGGTCAGCCTGCAGCTGGGAGATGTCATCTGTAATTTAAAGTTTACATTAAATGGAAATCGTGGTGCGGGTTAAGGTTTCCCTGGGGACGTTACTTAATCGTGCGGATCAAACTGATATAATTTAATAGTCACAAGGATCCATCTGTGTCCGTCCTGGTAATTGATATCTTCTCCTGGGTGCTTTCCTGATCATTTAACAAGTAATGTGGCAATAAAACGATATTCTGTAAAGTGTAATGTTCCGTTAGGTGTAGGTATGTAACATGGTTTCTGCATCTCAGTAAGTACATGGAATTGGTTACTGGAAAAATTACGTTTTATTGTAGAACAAAACGCTGGTCCGCAGAAAGGAGAAAAAGTGTCTTTATTGTAGTTAATTGATAAAACAATATAATTGTCACATAACTTCTTGATATATGCTGAGGAATAAAATCGTACAGGGCTGTGAGCTATAAAGAGACACCCCCAAAAAAATCGTACAAATATTGTGAAAAATTCTGTTTAGCTATGTCAGGAAAAGGGGCTATTAATTTACTGCTACTACTTCATGGATTGTCATGCTGCTTTTCCAAGGCCCTAAATGGCAAATCTGTTAACTTATGCATCAATATGGGAGCCAAGGATGTACAGATGGGTCCACCCTTACTTTGCTTGAATTTGAAGGACTGCAATTTATCATGACACAAATTCAATACAATATCACAACTCGACATGCTGCAATTTAAATCACAACAACTGGGTGGCCACATATAGACACATGTAGCATCGACATCTTGTGACAGACTATCGTCAATCATGTTTTTTTTTCAAAGTTGGTCATCTCGCGCTACACATCTCAGGATATGTTGAGATAAAAGAAAAGGTAAGGAAGGACACATCTGTTTTAATGATTCATTTGTTAGACTTTCAGAAATTTGGGAGCACTAGGTGTAAACTACTGTAAGAGATGCAATGACGACCATATTTGATATAACTTTCCACAAAGCAAATGTACAGATGGAGAATACCTGGGAACATTTTTCAACAACTTGTCAGAAGAGAATAACTTATCTGTGAAGGATTTGCCTGACACAGCTTCTGTGTCGACGCCCGTGGTTTATCAGCCTGCATCTGTTCCTAGGTCTGCTAGAGTGACTCGATCTGCTACCACTCAGGCTGGTAGGCTGTGGAGTGGGAGAGCCTATCGCAGCCTGGCCAGATGGTTCTAGCTCCCGCCCTTGGTCCACTTATACCTTCATTTGCTGCTTGTCCTTTGCCTGTGATTCTTCCGTTTCCTGGCTCTGCTGTTCCTGCTGTTACTACTGTGACCTCTGCTTCATATTGACCCTGGCTTGACTGACTATTCTCCTGCTCTGCATTTGTTACCACGTACACTCCTGGTTTGACTCGGCTCGTCCACTACTCTGTTGCTCACGGTGTTGCCGTGGGCATCTGCCCCACATTCCTTTGCTTTTGTGTTCCCTTGTCTTGTTTGTCTGTCGGGCACATATTGAGCGTAGGGACCGTCGCCCAGTTGTACGCCGTCGCCTAGGACGGGCTGTGCAAGTAGGCAGGGACTGAGTGGCGGGTAGATTAGGGCTCACCTGTCTGTCTCCCTATCCTGACATTACATCATCTATATGGATTATTGTAGTTCTAACAAAGGTATATGCAAATTTTTGGAGGCAAGATGATAAATCTCTCTTTTGCATTAGATGGCCTTTTGGGTCATATTTTCTAGACCCACATTTCGTTTAAAGTCCATAGGAGATTAAAAACATCTTCTTTGGGGACTATACTTCTGATCTGCCTTTTGGCTCATCCAGCGAAGGGAATTGCGTTGTTCCAAATCACCATTTACATTTCCACTGGCTAGTATGCTTGAAAAGCAATAGTTATTAAAGAGGTTTTCAAGAAATTTACATTCATGGCCTATTTTGGGATAGCCCATCAACCCCCTGGACTTTAACCGATCAGCAGAATGAAGCAAGTACACCTTCACTGTTGTACCGAACACTGCTTCGCTTCCATAGATGTGGGTATGTCTGGTACTGCACCTCATCCCCATTCACGTAAATGGGGCTGAACTCAGGATGAGCTGCAGGACCAGACTCATGTATGGAAGTTCTGTAGTGTCTATTACAACAGTGAAGGGACTGCTTCACTATGGCCCCTTAGTTCTGCTGATCGCAGGCTTCCCGGGTGTTGGACGCCCCAATAGTCAAATATTGATAGCTTATCTTAACTGCTTGCCGACTAATAACGGGTTTGATTGTCTATATTGCTAGGCATCCAGAAGGACCACAGGTCTGTCTGACCATATTCCCTGTTGTTAGGGCATGCTTACGCACCTTTTACACCGGCCGATAAGCGGTCGGTGTAGCGAGCGCCGATCGAGACATCGTTGATCGGCGCTCGTTTGCTCCTGTCACACAGAGTTATGGATGGGGACAAGCGGACGTTACTCTAATCGCTCTTCCTCATCCATTATTATGGATCCTATGAACACTCGTCTGCCCGATAATTGTCCTGTGTAAAACCCCCTTTAGGTATGCCCTTACAACTGTCTACACTCAGTACAAAGGCTAATGTACTGGCAAATAGATATATGCTAGTACATTATAGTTAAAAAATAAAAATTAATAAGACAAAACGCAATTTTTTTTTTGCATTACATAAACTACTAAATTTAGGTCCCAAGATGTAAAATAATATTGATATATTTGGTATCCTCAAAACCGTAACAATCTACACAATAAATGTAAGGCATAAATTATGATGATGGATGAATGGCCTAAAAGAAGAAAAAATTGCTTTTCTTCTGCATTTTTGCCGACAAAAGTTATAAATGAAACAATAATGTATAAGTACAAAAAAATATGCACATTAATAAAGTACAACTCGTCCCGCAAAAAACAAAGCCTCATACAGCTACATCAACTGAAAATAAAAACAGTTATGACAGTGACAAAGAGCCAAAAGAAAAAAAATTGTTATTGTCCACAAGTCCAAAATTGGCTTGATTCTCAAGGGTTTAATAATATAGAATAAATTAGTGTCAAATTATTTTAAGTGAACATTGATGTGGATGGTGATTGTGAGGTGGATCCTTATGATAAGGATGAGTTGCCAAAACGCATGACAGGAAGTGTTGTTATGCGAACACCAGTCCTTTCGAAGTTCTGGTCTTTGATAGCTCCACAAAAATTGGCTTTTTTTACATTTTTAATCTTGGTAGTTCTCCTTTAACATTATAATAAGGGAGAAATCATCACTGTAAAACTCATAAATCTTTATTGTGACACAGTAATCTTAAAGGGAATGTGTTGCCAGAAAAACATGTTTTTTTTTTTTTAATTAAACATTTAGTGTGTAGGTGATTAAACATTGTTCAAATTTTTTTTATTTTTTTCACGAGTCAGGAAATATTATAAATTAATTCTAATTTATAATATTTCCCATTGCTGGTCACTAGATGGAGCTATTCCCAAAATTGCAGCATTGCAAAATTGGGTAAAAAGCCCTCGCTCTAGTGAGCTCTCAGCATCCCCCCCCTCCTTTATCCTGGCTAGTGCCGTGATAAACGAGGGGTTTGAACGGTCTAACCTCCTACACTGTGTGTCGCCATTTTTTGAGCTAACACACAGTGTAGTAGGTTTACATACAGTAATAAACGTACACAAACACGAACATACATAGAAATCTCTTACCTGCTCCTGCCGCCGCGGCTCCCTCTGGCCCTTCCGCTCCGTCTGCTGCCGCTGGTCCAAGTGCACTTCCGGTCCACAGGAAAATGGCGCCGGACGGCGCGCATTTCAAATTGGACTGTGTGGGAGCGGCGCATGCGCAGTTCCCACACAGACGGCGTACATGTTAGTGGATGGAACGGGCCCCGTTCGCAGTCCCTATGGGACTGTGGCTGCCGTATTCCATGTCTGTATGTGTCGTTAATCGACACATACAGAAATGGAAAAAAAAATGGCAGCCCCCATAGGGAAGAAAAAGTGTAAAAATAAGAAAAAGTAAAACACAAACACACAAATAAATATAAACGTTTTTAATAAAGCACTAACATCTTTAACATATTAAAAAAAAAATTGTGATGACACTGTTCCTTTAAGCCTCCCTTTTATCCTCCTCTGAAAGACTTTCGTTACTAAATGAAGAAAATGTACAACCATAATAACATTGCACAGCATCCATTGTATTAAAATATTGCTTTTCCTTCTAATTAGAAGAAAGATCTCATTTATATTTGGCCTTAGATTAGCCATGGTTCTTTGAAAAGTGCATTAAATGAAAATCCCATCAATACACAATATAATAATGTACATGGCGAATATTAATTCATTTCTGGGCCGATCTATCAGAAAATCAATGCGCCAATTTCCTGTAAAATGTTGTTCTATAGAGGGGGGTGCAAGACCATTTAGCTTCATTATTGTTCCGAGATAATTGTAACAAGATACCGCGCAATATTCGTTGCCATCCTAATGTAATTGCTGACGAGATTCTCAGATAATGAAACGCGAGTCTTGTTACTTTTATATGTTATCTGATGGATGACAAAAAACTTCACTGTTAAAGCTGATATTGCTTCTAAGGTCACAAACAATTCTGTGTGCAGATAACAAGACTGTTCACACTGTCTGATACATCGTACAATGGGAAGAGCCGGAAGGCGCGGTGCGATCTTATATACAGTAGTATACACTGTATACACAATCAGTCCATAAGGACAGGATCTACATTTAGATAGCGTTTAGCTGTTTTTTTTTTTGTTATAGGAGTTTTCCCCCCGCAGATTTTATGGCACATTTACTAAATAATCCATTAGGGTGTAGTTACACGTGGCGTATTTGCCTTTTATTTCCGCAGTGTAAAAATATGCAGCAGAAAACTTTACAATGTACTCCTATGAGAAAAATATTTTGCAACGCAAGAAATTCAGAGTTGCGGAATCTTTTCCACAGTGTATTTTTACCCTTTGAAGCACAATACAAATACGCCACGTGTGATTGCACCCTTAGGCCGGATTTACACGAGCGTGTGCGATTTGCGCGTGCAAAAAATGCGGCGTTTTGCGCGCGCAAAATGCACTTAACAGCTCCGTGTGTCATCACATATGATGCTCGGCTGCGTGATTTTCGCGCAGCCGCCATCATTATGACACTGTTTGGATGTTTGTAAACAGAAAAGCACGTGGTGCTTTTCTGTTTTCAATCATACTTTTGATGCTGTTGCGCGAATCATGCGCGTCCCACGGTAGTGCTTCCGCGCGGTGCGCGTGATTTTCACGCACCCATTGACTTCAATGGGTGCGCGATGAGCGAGAAATGCAGAAATATAGGACATGTTGTGAGTTTTACGCAGCGGACACCCGCTGCTTAAAAATCAAGGACTGTCTGCACGGCCCATAGACTAATATAGGTCTGTGCGAGGCGCGTGAATATCACGTATATCGCGTTCGTGTAAATCCGCCCTAAGTATGACTGGTAATCCAGCTGCTGCTGCTACCACAGATCAAGTGAACATGGGACTTGTCACGAAGGGTCTGTGGACCCACTGGGTCGTACCACCTTGGCGGTAAGGCAGCTTGCCAACAGGGCACAGGTGAAAGTCTATAGTTCGTATAGGTACCTGTGACAGCTCAGACAGCAGCAAAGCAGGCTTGGCTGGGACTAGGCAGCAGGTAGACGTCAGGCGAGGGGAAGCAGGTCAGACGTGGATACAGCATGACATGACTTTAGCACAGCACAGTGCTCAACCAGGATGGTATTGAATGCTAGGAACAGGAACTGGAACAGGGAACACACTAGGAGGCCATCACATAGACAAACTAGGAAACATCAACAACGCTCAGGCATAGAAGCATGGGGCAGGACCCCTCTTATAGTCCAGGGTACTCACGGGTTCAAAGTTTATCAAAGGTCCGGTGCGCGGGCTGCCCCTTTAAGAGCGGGCACGAGCGTGCGTGCGTGCGTACCCTACGGGATCCGGCTGAGGTGAGTGAACGCAAGCGTCTCCTGAGGAGGCTGGGGCCAGCGCTTGCTGACTCGTGGCTGCGGCTGTCAGGAGGGGATTGGAGCTGACAGCCCGCAGCCACGGACATTACAGTATCCCCCCTCTTACGCCCCCTCTTCTTGGGACCAGAGCGAGAGAGAAACTTCTTCAGAAGAGCAGGAGCATTGAGGTTCACCTCTGGCTCCAAAGACCTTTCTTCAGAACCAAACCCCCTCCAATCCACCAAATAAAAGATCTTTCCTCTCACTTTTTTGGTGTCCAGGATCTCCTGAACCTTAGAGGTGTCTGAAGGGCCGCTGGAGGCAACCACAGGGCTAGGAGTCTTGGTGTAACGGTTCAGAACCACCGGCTTCAGGAGGGAGACATGGAAGGAGTCGGGGATCTTGAGGATAGGAGGAAGCCGAAGCTTATAGGCGACAGGGTTGATCTGCTGTAGGATCTCAAAGGGTCCAAGGAACCTGGGACCAAATTTGCATGATGGCACCCTTAGTCGGATATTCCTGAAAGACAGCCAGACCCTCGTGCCAGGAAGAAACTGAGTAGGTTCTCGTCTCCTTGTGTCAGCCTTCCATTTCATGCGGTCGACTGCCATTAGGATGGAGGATCGAGTCTGCTGCCAGATCTGAAGGAAGTCTCTAAAGGTGGAGTCAGCCACTGGAACCTCGGAAGTATCGGGCACCGGGAAAGGAATTTGTGGGTGCTGGCCGTAAACAATGAAGAACGGCGTATTCCTTGTTAACTCGCTGGTGTGATTATTGTAGGAGAATTCTGCCCATGGGAGCAACTGCACCCAGTCATCATGCTGCTTGGAAATGAAGTGGTATAGGTAGTTCTCCAAGATCTGATTGATTTTCTTGAACTGACCATTGGACTGAGGATGGTAGGCTGATGAAAAGTCCAATTTCACACCGAGGAGTCTGCAGAGGGCTCTCCAGAACTTCGAGGTAAACTGAACCCCCTGATCAGACACAATATGCTGCGGCAAGCTGTGCAGACGGAAGATGTGCTGGATGAACAGCTTGGCCAGCTGAGGAGCAGAAGGAAGGCCGGTCAGAGGAACGAAGTGCGCCATCTTCGAAAATCGGTCCACCACCACCCGGACAGCACTGCATCCAGCAGAGAGAGGCAGGTCTGTAATAAAGTCCATAGCTATATGCTGCTAGGGAGCATTGGGCACAGGCAATGGCTGGAGCAGACCAGCAGGTCTGGAGTGAGTGGCCTTGTTGGCTGCACATACAGAACAGGAAGAAACGAAGTCCATAATGTCCTTAGGCAGCGTGGGCCACCAGAAATGACGAGCAATCAGATCCTGGGTCTTACGGAGCCCCACGTGACCTGCCAGTCTAGAGGAGTATCCGCAGCGGAGGATTCTTCCACGATCAGCCAGGCACACAAACGTCCTTCCTGGAGGAATGTCCCCAACTTGCAGGGGATTGACAGAGATAATGCAAGACGGATCAATAATATTCTGTGGACCCTCCAAGGTGTTTTCCATCTCGAAAGACCTGGACAAGGCATCGGCCCTCACATTCTTGTCGGTCGGGCGATAATGGAGCTCAAACTGGAACCTTGTAAAGAACAGTGACCACCTGGCCTGATGAGGGTTCAGCCATTGGGCCGTCTGGAGTTATGTCAGATTCTTGTGGTCTGTAAAAATCAGGATCGGATGAGCTGTGCCCTCTAGTAGATGTCTCCATTCTTCCAGGGCCAATTTGATGGCCAGTAACTCCCAATCCCCAATCGAGTAGTTGTGTTCTGCGGAAGAGAAGAGCTTAAAAAAATATCCACATACCCTTGACTTGCCCTTGGGACCTCTCTGGAACAGGAGTGTACCAGCACCGACAGAGGAGGCGTCCACCTCCAACGAGAACTGCAGGGAGACATCCGGATGATGGAGGATAGAGGCTGACGTGAAGGCACTGTTCAGGCTATTGAATGCGGACTCTGCCTCGGGAGTCCACACCTTGGCGTTCATATGCTTCTTAGTAAGGTTAGAGATGAGAGAAGTCAGTGAGAAGTTTGGAATAAACTGCCAGTAAAAATTAGCGAATCCCAGAAAGCGCTGTATGGCCCTCAAGCCTTGAGGGTGTGGCCATTCCAGAACAGACTTTACCTTCTCAGGATCCATCTCGATACCTTGATTCGAGACGATGTAGCCCAGGAAGGGTAGAGCATCTTTGTCAAACACGCACTTCTCCAACTTGGCGTACAGACAATTCTCCCTTAACCGTAGCAGAACTTGATGGACATGTCTCTGGTGCGTCATAGGATCTGGAGAAAAAAAATCAAGATGTCATCAAGATAGACCACAACATAAACAAAGAGGAGGTCACGTAAAATGTAATTCACGAACTCCTGGAAGACCGCGGGAGCATTACAAAGGCCGAAGGGCATTACTAGATACTCATAGTGTCCATCATGGGTGTTAAATGCAGTCTTCCATTCATCACCCTGGCAAATCCGGACTAGGTTGTAAGCCCCACGCAGGTCTAGTTTAGAAAAAATCCTGATACCACGTATACATAGTTACATAGTAGTTACATAGTTAGTACGGCTAAAAAAAGACACATGTCCATCAAGTCCAACCAAGGGAAGGGAAAAGGGAAGGAAAAATTTCTACACATAGGAGCTAATATTTTTTTGTTCTAGGAAATTATCTAACCCTTTTTTAAAGCCATCTACTGTCCCTGCTGTGACCAGCTCCTGCGGTAGGCTATTCCATAAATTCACCGTTCTTACTGTAAAGAAGCCTTGTCGCCTCTGCAGCTTGAACCTTTTTTTCTCCAGACGGAGGGAGTGCCCCCTTGTTTTTTGAGGGGGTTTTACAAGGAACAGGATATCACCATATTTTTTGTATGCGCCATTAATATATTTATATAAGTTAATCATGTCCCCCCTTAGTCGTCTTTTTTCAAGGCTAAATAGGTTTAATTCTTTCAATCTTTCCTCATAACTTAAATTCTCCATGCCCCTTATTAGCTTCGTTGCTCTTCTTTGTATTTTTTCCAACTCCAGGGCATCCTTTCTATGAACTGGAGCCCAGAACTGAACTGCATATTCTAGATGGGGCCTCACTAATGCTTTGTAAAGTGGCAATATTACATCTCTGTCCCGCGAGTCCATGCCTCTTTTAATACACGACAATATCTTGCTGGCCTTTGAAGCAGCTGATTGACACTGCATGCTGTTATTGAGTTTATGATTTACAAGAACACCCAGATCCTTCTCAACAAGTGAATCCGCCAGTGTAGCTCCCCCTAGGACATATGATGCATGCAGGTTGTTGGTACCCAGATGCATAACTTTACATTTATCTACATTAAACTTCATTTGCCAAGTGGACGCCCAAACACTTAGTTTGTTTAAATCTGCCTGCAATTCACAAACATCTTCCATAGTCTGAACTATATTACATAGCTTGGTGTCATCTGCAAAAATAGAAATAGTGCTATTAATCCCATCCTCTATATCATTAATAAATAAGTTGAATAATAGGGGTCCCAGCACTGAACCCTGGGGTACACCACTTATTACCGGGGACCATTCAGAGAAGGAATCATTGACCACAACTCTCTGGATACGGTCCTTGAGCCAATTCTCAATCCAATTACAAACTATATTTTCTAAACCTATAGTCCGTAATTTACCCATTAGGCGTCTATGGGGGACAGTGTCAAATGCCTTTGCAAAGTCCAAAAACACTAAATCCACAGCGGCCCCTCTGTCTAGACTTCTGCTTACCTCTTCATAAAAACAGATTAGGTTAGTTTGACAACTTCTGTCCTTAGTAAAACCGTGCTGGCTGTCACTTATAATGCTATTTATTGTCACATAATCCTGTATATAGTCCCTCAATAGCCCCTCAAACATTTTCCCCACGATGGATGTTAAGCTTACTGGTCTATAATTACCCGGGGAAGACCTAGAGCCCTTTTTGAAAATAGGCACCACATTTGCCCTGCGCCAGTCCCTTGGCACTATACCAGTCACTAGAGATTCTCTGAATATTATGAAAAGGGGGACAGAAATAACTGAACTAAGCTCTTTAAGAATTCTAGGGTGTAACCCATCTGGTCCCGGAGCCTTGTGCACATTTATTTTATTTAATTTAGCTTGGACCATCTCTACATTCATCCAATTCAGTATATCAGCCGATATATTAACAGCACTGTCACCGGCTACATCAGCTGCTCTTTCTTCAGTTGTATATACAGAGCTAAAGAACCCATTTAGTAACTCTGCCTTCTCTTGATCCCCTGTGATCAACTCCCCATTACCATTATCTAGGGGTCCTACATGTTCAGACCTTGGCTTTTTTGCATTTATATGCTTGAAGAATTTTTTAGGATTTGTTTTACTATCCTTGGCCACCTGCCTTTCATTTTGTATTTTTGCTAATTTTATTACATTTTTACAGATTTTATTAAGCTCTTTATATTTTACAAAGGCTACAGCTGTACCCTCAGATTTGTATTTTTTAAATGCCCTTTTTTTGTCATGTATTGCCCCTTTCACAGAAGGTGTAAGCCATGTGGGGTTTAATTTGAGTCGTTTATACTTATTACCTGTAGGAATAAATTTTGCACTATAATAACTCAAAGTAGATTTGAAAATCTCCCATTTATCATTTGTTCCATTATTTGACATTAGTTCTTCCCAGTCCATATCCTGAATTGCAGCCCTCATCCTGGGGAAATTGGCTTTCTTAAAATTAAATGTTTTTGCCCTCCCAGCCTGCGTTTGTTTTTTACAGTATAGGTAAAATGTAACTATATTGTGATCACTGTTACCGAGGTTTTCACGAACATTGACATTCCCAACAAGATCTGCATTATTAGAAATGACCAGATCCAACAGAGCTTCACCTCTAGTCGGGTCTTCCACAAACTGGCCCATAAAATTTTCCTGCAACAGGTTGAGGAAATGTCTCCCCTTTGCAGTTGAAGCCGAACCATGACACCAATTAATATCCCGGAAATTAAAATCTCCCATTATCACTACAGTACCCGCCTGTGCAGCCCGCTCCATCTGTTTATATAGCTGAACTTCCATCTCCTCAGTTATATTGGGGGGTCTATAGATTACACCAAAAGTCATTTTTTCAGTGTTTACCTCCCTTTCTAGTTCCACCCACAAGGTTTCAACCTCCTCACAGTCTTCACCCACTATTGTCTCTTTCACACTCGCCTTCATATCACTTCTCACATACAGACATACACCACCACCTTTCCTATTTGTCCTGTCTTTACGAAAAAGTGTAAAACCCTGTAGATTTACAGCCCAGTCATGTGAAGAGTCCAGCCATGTTTCAGCAACACCAACTATATCTATATTTTCTTCCAGTATCAAGGCCTCCAGCTCCCCCATTTTACTTGCTAGACTTCTGGCATTTGTGAACATACACTTTAACTTGCCTGTCAGTTTTTCACTTTTATTATCAGAAATGTGATTTGACATTAATCGGTCCTTTTTATTTACACTGATGTTTTGTAACGAAAGGATCTCCTTATCCTGTTGTCCAGTCCTCTCCCCACATTCTGTTTCTCCCCCCACCAATATAGTCTGACCCCTCTCTAACCTGGCTACCCCTTTTTTTTCTACATTGACCTCCCTCCTCAGCCCTAGTTTAAATACTCCGCCACCCCAGCTAGAATTCTCTCCCCCAGCACAGCGGACCCCCTTCCATTTAGGTGCAAATCATCTGCAGAATACAGTTTGTACCCCAATGAAAAGTCAGCCCAGTGCTCTAGGAACCCAAATCCTTCTCCTCTACACCAAGACTTCAGCCATGCATTTAACTCCCTAAGCTCCCGCTGTCTTTCCTGTGATGCGCATGGCACAGGCAGTATTCCTGAGAATACAACCTTGGAGGTCCTTCCCTTCAGCTTGTAGCCTAGTTCTTTAAAATTATTCTTAAGGCTCCTCCACCTACCATTTATTCTGTCGTTGGTACCGACATGGACCACGACAGCTGGATCATCACCAGCCCCTCCCAGCAATTTGTCCACCCGTTCCACCACATGCCGAACCCTGGCACCAGGGAGACAGCAAACCATTCGGTTGAGGTGGTCTTGGCGACAAATAATTCTATCCGTCTTCCTGATTATAGAATCCCCTACGACTATCAATTGTCTTGGCTTACCTGCATTACCATCCCGCCGACTACTAGCTGGGCTGTTCTCCCGGCTGTTAGGGAGATCAGTATCCACTAGGGCTGCCATTTCTGAGACTGACACCCTCGCATCATCACCCAACTTGGCAATTTTGCCTGGAATGTCAGAAACCGGATCAGCCTTCCTTGTCTTTGACCCCTTTCTACTGCCCCTAACTACATTAACCCAGCTACTTACCTGATCCTGCTCACCCATGTCTTCACCCTCCAGTTGTAACCCACTAACTGCATGCTCTGTGAGCAGCAAGCTCCGATCAAACAGTTCAGAGATCAGTGGCAACGGATATTTATTCTTCACCGTGATCTGGTTGAGACCTCGGTAGTCGATACAAGGACGAAGAGAGCCATCTTTCTTTTTGACAAAGAAGAACCCGGCTCCTGCCGGGGAGGAAGACTTTCATATGAAGCCCCTCTCCAAGTTCTCTTTCACATAGGCAGACATGGACATAGTTTCTGGCAAGGAGAGAGGATATACCTACCACGGGGTGCACCAAGAATCAACTCAATAGGGCAGTCATATGCCCAATGTGGAGTCAATGTCTCCACCTCCCTCTTTCTGAAGACGTTCGAAAATGCAGCATAATGACTCGGCAATCCTGCCAATGACCGAGGCAGTGAAGGCTGAGCCGAACGAATCTGCACCAGGCAACGACCTTGACACTCAGGGCCCCACTGGAGAACCTCTCCAGAATTCCAGTTCAGGACTGGGGCATACAGTCGGAACAAAAGGCAGGCCCAGTAACACAGGGTTAACAGCTTTGGATAGCACATAGAAAGGCAGAAGTTCGGAGTGAAGGGCTCCCACTTGGAGCCTCAGTGGCTTGGTCACAGCTATAACTGGGTCCGGCAGAGGTAGTCCATTCACTGAAGCAACTGTCAACGGGTTCTCCAGAGGGGTGGTAGGTAATTGTAGGAGGTCCACCAGGTCTCTACGGATGAAATTAGCAGCGGATCCAGAGTCCAGATACGCAAAGACCTGATGCGTTTTCTCGCCGGACACTATGGTCACAGGTATGGACAATCTAGACGGAAGTCCATTCTTACCCAAGGTTGTCAGTCCTAGCAACCCTAGGTTTTTGGATCTCTGGGGACACAGGCGCACAAGATAGCCACCGAGGCCGCAATAAAGACTGAGTCCAGACGTGCGTCTGCGTTGTTTCTCCTGGGTGGATAACTTACACTGGTCCATCATCACAGACTCCTTGTGAAGATCGACATCTGAGGACAGCAAGGGTTGCTGCAAAATAGGAGCCAAACTGGGAAGGACTCCCTCCTGTCGAACCTCTTGGAGGCGTTCTCGGATCCATATATCAATCCAGGCAGACAGAAGAATGAGGTCGTCCAGGGTAGATGGCAAATCTCGAGCGGCAAGTTAGTACTTAATTCTAGAAGCCAGTTCATTCCAGAATGCAGCCACCTGGGCCTCATTGCTCCATAACAGCTCTCCCACCAGGGTGCGGAAGTGGATGGCGTACTCACTCACGGAGGTGTCTCCCCGGCGTAGGTTAATCAAAGATGACGCTGCAGATGAAACCCGTCCAAGCTCCTCAAACACCATGCGAAAAGTACGGAGGAAGGCTTGGAAGTCACAGGTCTCTGGACCTTGTCTCTCCCAGATAGGGTTCGCCCATGTAAGAGCCTTGGCAGTGAGGAGAGAGATGATGAAAGCGACCCTTGCGCCATCAGACGAAAATGTCCTATTATACAGGCTGAGGTGGATCTGGCATTGATTAAGAAATCCACGACAAATACTTGCTTCTCCATCATAGCGGTCAGGAAGTGGCAAAGGAACACGCGGGTCAACACTGCCAAGAGGTGTAGTCTGAGGATCAACACTGCCAGGAGGTGTAGTAGGAGGAACATCAGCTTGTGCCTCCTGCCGACGTGCAAGGATGTTCAACGCCTGGAGCAGTTGGTCCTGTTGAGATCGGAGGTCTAGCATATCCGCTTACATTTCCTGTGACGTCGTCATGGTCTTGAATTGACCAGCGGGGTCCATGGCCTGAGCGTACTGTCACGAAGGGTCTGTGGACCTACTGGGTCGTTGATAGAAGATTTTTCCATGCTTTATCAATAGTGATTCAAGTTTTCATCTCAATAAGAGTTTTATTCTCACTGGTGAGGAGACTATTCCATAAGCTCTGGCTTATATAGCCTTTAACCACAAAACAGGTGACATTTTGCACATGACAGTGAATATCTTACACAAAATACTGAGATTATATTTAATTTCATTGCATCAAATTAGTATCAATTTAAAATAAAACTTTCATAACAGTCGTACCGCCTTGGCGGTAAGGCAGCTGGCCATCAGGACGCAGGTGAAAGTCTATAGTTCGTATAGGTACCTGTTGCCAGGGCCGCCATCAGGAATTTCTGGGCCCCATACAGCCATGATGTCTGGGCCCCCCCCACTCCATTACCAGGGTTGGGCAACGGAAAGTGTGGCGCTCACGTTTGTACGTTATTCGCATTAAATGATTTTGGTGCAGATGTCAATTACAGTGACGGAAACCATGGAGCCGGCAGTGACCGGTTCATGCTCCGGATTTTGATCTATTTAGCTAAAACGTATCCGACTGTATGGCATATAGTGGGATACGTCGCCTGGGGAATGGCCCAGGGGAAACTACTGAAGTCACTGTCCATGAACAGGGCTGGAGCCTTCTACTAGCGCTCTGCCCAGGGACTATGGCGCTGCTCCTGATGTCCATATACATAAAGTGACGTCCGAAGCTGCACAAAGCCTGAGTACACGGCCGGAGCGTCGGCAACATTCTGGCCAGGGATTCCGGCCCTGGAGAATCCCCTGATGTCACTTTACATATATGGACAGTGATGTCAGGAGCTCCCAGGGACAAAGTCCACGGGTAGAGCACTTGTGATGCTGCCTGGGGACTCCGGAATAAAAAAGTTTACTACGCCATTTCATCCTTCAAAAAGAAGGTAAACCGACGTCCACCAGCCCGACGGAGGCTAAAAGGACATAATGGAGCCCTGTGAATTATCGTCTACGTTGTTTATACTGTAAGGTAGGAGATTTCCTGACTACACGATAAACTTAGGGCAACAATACGATGTGAAGGGGCCTTAAAGAGGCTCTGTCACCAGATTTTCAAACCCCTATCTCCTATTGCAGCAGATCGGCGCTGTAATGTAGATAACAGCAACGTTTTTTTTTTTTAAAAAACAAGCATTTTTGGCCAAGTTATGAGCATTTTTATATTTATGCAAATGAGCCTTTCTTAAGTACAACTGGGCGTGTTTAAAGTTATGTCCAACTGGACGTGTATTATGTGTGTACATCGGGGCGTTTTTACTTCTTTTACTAGCTGGGCGTTGTGAATGGAAGTGTATGATGCTGACGAATCAGCATCATCCACTTCTCTTCGTTACCACCCAGCTTCTGGCAATTCACAGACACACAGCGTGTCCTCGCTCGTCCGATGCGATGAAGTTCCTGTGGGAGGAAGTGAGTGACGTCACAGCATGATCTCGCGAGGACACGCTGTGTGTCTGTGCACAGGGCCGCCATCAGGGGGGTATTAGGGGTAGTGGTGTGAGGGGCCCGGCCAAACCTAACTGAAAGGGGGGCCCGGCAACTGCCGCAACATTCTTTTGGTAGGAAAAAACGGGCCCCTGTAATGGGGCCCGTTTTTTTCACCAAAAGAATGTCGTGAGCTGCTGCTGCTGCTGCTGCGGGCCCCCTCCCCTCGTCATGGGGGGCGGTCAAACAGTCCGCCCGCGCGCGCGCACCCGATCGCGCGCACAAGGAAACTCCTGCGCGTGCGCACTCGCGAGCGCGCACCCACGAACGCCCGCACTGGAGACCGCCCGCGCGCGCACCCGCGATCGGCCGCGCGCGCACCCGCGATCGGCCGCGCGCGCAGCCGCGGACACACATGGACAAAACTTACCTGGAGCCTGGCTGGAGGTGAAGGACTGGACGTCTGGACCGAAGACCTCGCCTGGAAGACATCGCCGGAAAAGGACTTGAGTGGGAGCAGCTCTTCTGACACGGTGAGTAAATTATCTCAAAGTGCTGTTTATGTATGGCCCTGTTCACACAGTATTTTGCAGGCAAAAAAAAATCTTGATTTTGACCTGCCCACACTATCTTGCCGCGTTTTTTGCTGCGTTTTTTGCTCGCGGCGATTGAGGACAGCAGACAAAAAACGCAGCGAAAAAGGCATTTTCTGCCTCCCATTGATTTCGATGGGAGGTCAGAGGCGGAACCGCGGCAAGAAAGGACGTGCTGCTTTTTCTTTTTTCCGCAACTGGCTCCCATTGATTTCAGATTAAATCAATGGGAGGCGGTTTTGGAAGTTTTTTGGTGCTGATTCTGACGCAGCGTCCGAGTCAATATCAAGGCCCAAAAACTCTGTGAACTGGGCCTTAGGGGAGATTCACACGAACGTTGCGTTTTTGCGCGCGCAAACAACGCAGCGTTTTGCGAGTGTGTCAGCAGCGTGGCCAATGCGTTTTTGAACGATGTATGCGTGTAATACGCGCGTAAGACATGCGTTTTTCCCGCGCGTGGAAAAAACGCACTCAGCTGTTCTGTTTACGCCAGGCTTCAAAAGGGCCATTAATGCAATACCCCTGCTTCATGTGTGCACCTGTGTTAATTCATTTGTGTGCTTTGGATGCAACCCACTGTTTCTACCAGTATTTTAGTGAAGTTTGTCTGCCAGACTGCATTGATGCCACCTAGCTCTCTGGCCCGTGTGCTATTAGCATGGATGATATCCCGTAGGTTTGGGCAACGAGGTAGCCCTCTACGGCCACACCGGCGGAGATCAGGTAGGATGTGGGTTCACCCAATAGTGGCCCAACGCACCTCTAAAGGGCATTTTCATATCCTCTTTGCTGACCTCCGTCGTCACCCTGAGAAATTTCGGGCCTTTTGCCGCCTGTCTGTGCATGCCTTTGATATGCTGCTGGAGCTGGTTCGGCCTGGAATAACCTATCAGAACACAAACATGCGACGCTGTATTTCCCCCGAGGAGCGTCTCCTTCTGACGTTACGGTATGTGCAGTTTTGTGAGCCAGGTTACACCTTTTTTAATGTCCTTAATGTCCTAAACTAACATGTTTTCTTTGTGCTTTGCTTGTATGAATTTCTGTAGTTTTTTGGCGACCGGCATTAGCTACCATGCCCTTCATTTTGAATTCCTAATTGGAGTCTCCACTATTTGCGGCATTGTCCCAGCAACCTGTGTGGTCCTGTGGCAGAGATTGAAGAGCAGCGTGATCCCTCAGCCTACGGCCCAACACTGGCTTCGCATAGCGCAGCAGTTTGAACGCGACACCCAATTTCCTAACTGTATTGGTGCACTCGATGGGAAGCACATCCGTGTGCAGAAACCGCCCCACTCTGGCTCTCGCTACTTCAATTACAAGCAGTATTTTTCAATAGTTTTGCTTGCGTTGTCGGACTGTAATTTCTGCTTTACCATCGTGGACATCGGGTCCTATGGCAGCTCGGCGGATGCACGCATTTTTCGCTCATCTAGAATGGCACAGCGTCTAATGTCCAACCAACTTGATGTCCCCGAGCCTAGCATCCTCCCTGGCACCAGCGGGCCACCCCTTCCTTATGTTATGGTTGCAGATGAAGGTTTTGCCCTCAGCAAACACGTAATGCGGCCATTTGCGCGGAGGGGCATGGATAACCGTAGGCGCATTTTCAATCAGCGACTATGCAGAGCACGGAAAGTCGTGGAATGTGCCTTTGGCATCATGACCAGCAAGTGGAGGGTCCTGATGACATCAATGCAATTGTCGCCGTCAAATGTCACATGCGTGATCAAAGCCTGTGTTGTGCTGCACAACTTTACCCGCATCAATGATGCCGCTCATGATGTGGAATATATGGGAACATCTGCACCCACCACCAGCCTGAGCCAGGCTGCTCGGCCTGGCCGGCCACCGACATGTGGGCAGCGAGTGCGCCACCAATTTGCCGAGTATTTTGCCAGGCAGGCTTGAGAAGTGACCTGCCAGAACGCTGCCATTTGAGTTGTGGTGAAGTTAATCTTATTTGAGAGAACGTCTGTTTATCCCTCAAGGCCTTTTTTGGTGGGGGGGGGTGTGGGGGAGGGTTAGGGACTCGCAAAACTTGAGGCCCCTTGACGTGGGTTGCGAGCTTAAAGCTCGGTAGGCGCTTGGAATACCCTTTTTAGACGGCAGGAATGCATGGACATCACATCCTCTTGTGGAAACTATGTATTTCCTGGCCTATATGTATGTGAGCGTTTCGGGGGGAGTAAAGTTAGTTCTGGCCAAACAATAACTATACTAATTACAGCTGAGTTCCTGGTATTCCAAACCCCTTCCGAACAACGAAGACCTCAAAGATGTGGTGGAGAAATCTAATACCGTCACAACCTCTAAGGCAACAGCACCTCCTAGCGGTAGAGGCAGTAGAAAAGGTGTGCAAGGTAACAAAAGGATTGTCCACACAGAACTTCAAAATATCGAACTTTAGTAGTAGTCATGTTTGTGGCACATACTCGCCATATCAGCCAAATAAATACAGAGGCGGGAAAACATACCCGAACAAAAAAGTGCACCAACATGATGCATATACAACAAATTCCTAGCATGTCATCGATTTCTAACATGTGTCGGTAGAAAAAAAGAGCCCCTAAAGATTCTGATAGGCATGGGTCGGCGAGCTGTAACCCGACCGTTCCGCACCACTCTGCTGTCCCCGGCCCTGAGGAGCCTGTTCCTGCACAGCATATTGGGGTTGATACTGCGGGTGGTAACCCTGAGGCTGCATGTGAGCCTGTAAACTTGGCCCAGGTATGGAGTATTGAGGAAAGTGATGGACTGGCCCAGGCATTGGGGCAGGGGAGAGGTATCTTGGGGCAGGAGGGTATTGCGCCATCTGCGAGAAGACGGGGGCAGGTTGGGAGGGCCTTGGCACATGGGCACGCGCTGAGGGCATATATACACTACGCCAGTGCTCCAGAGAAGTAAAGCACCGGCCTGGACTTAGCGGGGGTGTCGCACAGTCGATTAAAGACAGCATATTTATTTGCAGCCGCACCAACCTATCCTCTGGTACCCGCCGCATCAAAGGTGCCATGCTCCGGCAAAAAAAATCGTGCTGGTCCTCATCGGCTGCACGGCGCAGGTACTCCAGAACACGGGCGTCCACCTGTGCAGCTGCGGGTGGGTTACCAGGACGTCTGCGGCGGGGTGCTGCTTGTCTAGGTGCCACTTGGTCCGGTTGTCCTGCTTCAGGCGCTGAGGCGACTGGACCAGGATCCTCTCTAGTGGCCTCCGGGGTGAGGGCGACCAGGGGAGCAGCGGCTTCGGACGCCTGGCTACACTGGGGCCGTGCCTCCTCTTCTGAAGCATCCAGAGTGTCGCTAGTTCTATAATATAGGGGACACGTCAGTTGAGGAAACAAATGTCATGTGCAAACACCAAGGCGTTTTGGGGTATGTAACATGTTTGGAGGGTGACGTGGCCACAAAGGGACAACAACGAGTACTTACGGTCGCATGTCCATTATTTCCCGCAGGAACAACAGCTGGTCGTAGTACATGTAGCGCCGTTTTTGGGGACCACCATCTCCGCTACGGGCGCCGGATCCATGTTCTCGACGGAACTGGTCCCTCGAGCTGCGCCACCGTCTCTTTACATCGTCCACTGTATGATGAATAAGAACACATCATTGATTAAACTCAGCAGATGTGAGTGCGCACACAGACAGTGCATGTCTAAACTGGTGTTATTAAACACACGTCTACACAAGAACAAGCCTAAGTTGATGATACTATATATAAAGATGGCACTGAACCGAAACGTTGGCAATGACAGGCAATTATTCAGCAGGGACGCAATATCCAATATGGATGTCATTATACACATCAATGGCGACACACAGATATCCACTCACCAATTTGTAGCCGGTCACGGGTGCGGCTGTCGGCCCACTCCTGCTCAAATAGCGCCTCTGCTATCTGCTCCCATGCTGCCTCCTTCAATGTGCGGTCATGGTACGACTCCGCATGGGTGTTCCAGACCTCCGGCCACTCCTGAACTAACCGAATGAGCTTCCCAACATCCATCTGCCGAGGCATGCCTGCAAAGTGCTTGTGGTGCTTTTGCAAACGGTGTGGCCTCTTTTGCAAAACCTGCTGTCTAACCAACTTCCTGCTTTTCTGCTGGTTTCAACTAGTTAGTTCAAACTCATTTGCATTGAGACAACGTGTCCTGCGTGAAAAACGCGCGTTCGCAGCTGCTGCCAGCGTATGACATGCGTGATTTTCACGCACCCATTGACTTCAATGGGTGCGTGATGCGTGAAATACGCAGAGTTTTTGAACCTGTCGCGTATAGTACGCAGCGAACAAACGCTGCGCAAGAATCACGCACTGTTTGAACTGCCTCATTGACTTCTATAGTGCTGTGCGTGATGCGCAGAAAATACGCGGCCTGCACGCGCGCAAATCGCGCTCGTCTGAATCCCCCCTTATTGTTAGGGCTTATTCAGACGAACGTGTAATACATCCGTGCAACGCGCGTGATTTTCACGCGCCTCGCACGGACCTATGTTACTCTATGGGGCCGTGCGGACTGTCAGTGATTTTCACGCAGCGTGTGTCCGCTGCGTAAAACTCACGACATGTCCTATATTTGTGCGTGGTTGGCGCATCACACACCCATTGAAGTCAATGGGTGGGTGAAAATCCCGCCCAGCACTTCCGCAGCCGTATAAACTATGAATGAAAACAGAAAAGCACCACGTGCTACAAACATACAAACAGAGTGTCATAATGATGGCGGCTGCGCGGAAACCACGCAGCCGCGCATCATACGCTGCTGACACACAGAGCTGTTATGGACCTTTTGCATGCGCAAAACGCCACGTTTTTTGCGCGTGCAAAAAGCACATGCTCGTGTGAATCCGGCCTTAGGGTAGGAACACACTTGGCATGAACACTGCGGATTTTATGCAACACATTTTATTGTGGATAATCCGCAGCGTATCACAGTCGCAGCAGAGGGGGTTAGATATGAACAAATCTCATCCACACGCTGCAAAAATAATGGACCTGCCGTGTGGCTTTTGGCTTTTTAAGCCGCAGCGTGTCAATGTATTCTGTGGAATCGCCGCTCCTCTGTTGCGGAAATGCTGCGGTTCTGCCGCAAAAATCACAAATGAGAAAAAAAAAGGTACTTTTTTAAATTGATAAAGTTTAGACTTCCCCCGGCCGTAGTCCTGGTGACGCGATCCTCTATTCTTAGCGCAGCCCCGCCTCCTGTCATGACGTTTCATCCTATGTGACTGATGCAGCGGTCACATGGTCTACAGCGTCATCCCAGGAGGCGGGGCTATGTTCAGAAGAGAGAGATGCGTCACCAGGACTACGGCCGGGGCAAGTCTAAACTTTTTTTTCCCTGCAGGATTCCCGCAGCGGACACGCCTCACCAAACCTGCGCCACTATTTGGTGCGGTTTTGCTGGCAGAATTCCCTGCGGCTGCCGGGGCGGATAAGCTGTGTAGTTTTACTCAGCATATCCGCCTAGTGTGTCCCTTATGATGTCGCTTCTGGAGCTGCTGCCGCTCTCTAAATAGGCAATTGGTTCAGTAGAATTTGGAATTATTTTTTTTTGGGAACCAGCTTAATAAAATACAAAACTTTTGTGTTAGGGCCTGTTCACATCACCGTTCGCTTCCGCTCCGGGGTTCCGTCTGAGGTTTCTGTCGGGTGAACCCCGCAACGGAAAGTGAAAGTGACAGCACAGCTTCCGTTTCCATCACCATTACCGCAGTCGACTGCGCTATTGATTCCGTCCGAAAACCAGCCGGAATGGTGACGAACGGAAACCATTAGCGATGTTTCCGTCACCATTGAGATCAATGGTGACTGAAACGGAAGCTGTGCTGTCACTTTCACTTTCCGTTGCGGTGTTCACCCGACAGAAACCTCAGATGGAACGGAAGCGAACGGTGATGTGAACAGGCCCTGACACAAAAGTTTTGTATTTTTTTAAGCTGGTTCACAAAAAAAAATAATTCCAAATTCTACTGGACTATTTAGAGAGCGGCAGCAGCTCCAGGAGCGACATCATAAGGGACACACTAGGCGGATATGCTGAGTAAAACTACACAGCTTATCCGCCCCGGTAGCCGCAGGGAATTCTGCCAGCAAAACCGCACCAAATAGTGGCGCAGGTTTGGTGAGGCGTGTCCGCTGCGGGAATCCTGCAGGGAAAAAAAAGTTTAGACTTGCCCTGGCCGTAGTTTAGGTGACGCATCTCTCTCTTCTGAACGTAGCCCCGCCTCCTGGGATGACGCTGTAGACCATGTGACCGCTGCAGCAGTCACATGGGATGAAACGTCATGACAGGAGGCCGAGCTGCGCTAAGAATAGAGGATCGCGTCACCAGGACTACGGCCGGGGCAAGTCTAAACTTTTTTATAAATTTTAAAAAGTGCCTTTTTTTTTTTTCTCATGTGTGATTTTTGCGGCAGAACCGCAGCATTTCCGCAACAGAGGAGCAGCGATTCCACAGAATACATTGACATGCTGCGGCTTAAAAAGCCAAAAGCCACACTGCAGGTCCATTATTTTTGCAGCGTGTGGATGAGATTTGTTCATATCTCACCCCCTCTGCTGCGACTGTGATACGCTGCGGATTATCCACAATAAAATGTGCATAAAATCTGCAGCGTTCATGCCTAGTGTGTTCCTACCCTAAGGCCGGATTCACACAAGCGTGCGCTTTTTGCACGCGCAAAAAACGTGGTGTTTTGCGCATGCAAAAGGTCCATAACAGCTCCGTGTGGCAGCAGCGTATGATGCGTGGCTGCGTGGTTTTCGCGCAGCCGCCATCATTATGACACTCTGTTTGTATGTTTGTAGCACGTGGTGCTTTTCTGTTTTCATTCATAGTTTATACGGCTGCGGAAGTGCTGGGCGTGATTTTCACGCACCCATTGACTTCAATGGGTGCGTGATGCGCGGACAATGCACAAATATCGGACATGTCGTGAGTTTTACGCAGCGGACTCACGCTGCGTGAAAATCACTGACAGTCTGCACGACCCCATAGAGTAACATAGGTCCGTGCGAGGCGCGTGAAAATCACTGACAGTCTGCATGGCCCCATAGAGTAACATAGGTCCGTGCGAGGCGCGTGAAAATCACGCGCGTTGCACGGATGTATTACACGTTCGTCTGAATAAGCACTAACAATAAGGCCCAGTTCACAGAGTTTTTGGCCCTTGATATTGACTCGGACACTGCGTCAGAATCAGCACCAAACAACTTCCAAAACCGCCTCCCATTGATTTAATCTGAAATCAATGGGAGCCAGTCGCGGAAAAAAGAAAAAGCAGCACGTCCTTTCTTGCCGCGGTTCCGCCTCTGACCTCCCATCAAAATCAATGGGAGGCAGAAAATGCATTTTTCGCTGCGTTTTCTGTCTGCTGTCCTCAATCGCCGCAGGCAAAAAACGCGGCAAGATAGTGTGGGCAGGTCAAAATCTGCCTCAAAATTCGGTGCGCGGTTCCAGGCGGTCGCCGGTGCGCATGCGCGGGAGTTTGCGGGTGCGCGTGATCGGTCGCACGGGCGGCGGTGTTTGACGGCCCCCATGACGACCCCCATGCTACCCAGGGCCGCCATCAGGGGGGGTATTAGGGGTACTGATGTGAGAGGCCCGACCAAACCTAATTGAAAGGGGGGCCCGCAGCTCATGACATTCTTTTGGTGAAAAAAACGGGCCCCATTGCAGGGGCCTGTTTTTTTTCTACCAAAGGCAAGTCGCGGCAGTTTGCCGGGCCCCCCTTTCAATTAGGTTTGGCCGGGCCTCTCACATCAGTACTCCTAATACCCCCCCCCCCTGATGGCGGCCCTGGGTACCATGATATAGTGCTGGACGGAGTACCGTTAACAGGCGGTGCCACGGTAGGGGGGCCCCGAAAATTTAGCTGTAGGGGGCCCTGAAATTCCTGATGGCGGCCCTGTCTGTGCACTGCCAGAAGCTGGGTGGTAACGAAGAGAAGTGGATGAGCAAACACGAGTTTGCTTAAAAAACTTCTGAAAATCAGGAGCTGTTTTCCCTTGAATATCTCTGTATTTTCAGACTGTTTTTGCTAATTGTGTGAACATACCCTAAGGCCTTATTCACACGACAGTGTCCCGCCGTTTTTCCCGGCCGGTTTGCATTAGTTTTGCATCCGTTCCGGGCCGGGCATATCTGGACAGTGACATCAGGGGCAACTCCTGAAGGGGAATCCCCATGTGGCCGGTGATTCCACTTCAGGAAAAGCCCCTGTCGTCTGTGTCCATTTATGGACACTGAACGTTACTGGCTTCTCTTGGTGTGGAATCCCCGGTCACAGAGTGTTCGGGGATTCCGCTTCAGCAGTTTCCCCTTTTGTCACTGCCCAGATCTGGACAGAGACATCAAGCACTCTGTCCAGGAGCGGAATCCCTGAACACACAGGGATTCCGCCAGGGGCGTAGCTAAAGGCTCATGGGCCCCGATGCAAAAATTCTTACTGGGCCCCCCCCCCACAAACTTCTCATGGCCGACGGTCCGCAGCTTTCAGCTGCATCGCTGGGTCTCCTAAGTGACCCAACAATGTAACACTAGCAGCCGGGGGCGTCACTAAGGCTGGGTTCACACACCCTATTTACGGACGTAATTCGGGCGTTTTAGCATTGAATTACGTCCGAAAATGCGGCTCAAAAGCGTTGGCAAACATCTGCCCAATCATTTGAATGGGTCTTACGATGTTCTGTGCCGACGGTCATTTTTTTTTACGCGCCCGCGTCAAAGAAGTGCCTGTCACTTCTTCAGACGTAAATGGAGCCGTTTTCCATGGACTCCATAGAAAAACAGCTCCAATTACATCCGTAATGGACGCAGCGAAAGACGCCTGCACATGCCATTACGGCTGAAATTACGGTGCTGTTTTCTCCTGAAAACAGCACTGTAATTTCAGCCGTAACAGACGCTGCCGTGTGAACATACCCTCAGGGCTTAAAATGTCAGGAGAAATAGCCCCAATACATATGTGTCCGCCCAAAAAAAAGTGTGTATATGAGACAGCATAGCATATCTATAGCACTACGACCCTATAAACTATGGATAGGATTAGATACATTGGCTCAGCAGACAGTGTCACACATGATAGGATTAGATACAGTGGCTCAGCAGACAGTATCACACATGATAGGATTAGATACAGTGGCTCAGAAGGCAGTATCACACATGATTGGATTAGATACACAGCTCAGCAGACAGTATCACACATGATTGGATTAGATACAGGGCCCAGCTCGCTGACATTGCGTCTCCAGCGCTGGACCCAGGTTAGGTAAGAATAATAATTTTGCTTCTTTATGTGTTACTGATTATTTTTGTGTGTTTGTGTTTTTTTACAGGTTCGGTTGTTGGACTTCGGATACGAGGACTTCAATGACAGCGTTTTTTTTATTCTCAATAAAATGGTTAATGAGGGTTGTTTTTTTTATTTCAATCAAATATTTTTTCTATGTGCTTGTGCTTTTTAAACTTTATTATAAATACTGGGAAGACCCCAGCAGTTGGCAGGCACGTAATGGATACAAAAAGGAGCTAGGTGTACCGAGGTACACTGAAAGCCAATTTCCCAACTGCTGACTGATATTATTAAAAAATAACTTTTAATGATTTTACCACTAAGAATGTCCGGGTGGACATAAACACTGTACACAA
This sequence comes from Rhinoderma darwinii, assembly GCF_050947455.1. Taxonomy (NCBI): domain Eukaryota; kingdom Metazoa; phylum Chordata; class Amphibia; order Anura; family Rhinodermatidae; genus Rhinoderma; species Rhinoderma darwinii. The sequence goes on from NC_134690.1 coordinate 67,002,990, forward strand.
ACAATTTAAAAGTTATAGCCGATATTGCTGCCACACACGCTCAGTTTGCACTCCGTCTGCATGTATTGCCAGACAGAGCACAGAGTGCTAGAAGTTGTCCAGTGACAGATATGACAGCTGAATAGCTGCAGGCTGCCGTACTAGGACGGATTCAAGTTAGATTCAAAATTGGATTCGTGTGCTGGATATGCTAGACAAATGGGCTGTTTAAAACAATGAATTTAGCCCCCCCGACATGTTTCGCTGTCAACACAGCGTCCTCAGGGGATCAAAATGGGGCTAGTAAGCGCGTGTGCGTGTTATTACTTCCTTTAAAGACTTCCATTTCATAATTCACAGTGTCCACCTGTGTCGAGACCAATGGAGTGTCGATTACGAGGACGAGCCTCCACATCCTAAGATTGACAGGGGAGTTAGCCAATGTAAGGGCTATATCGGTGTAGCCAATAAGAGTGCGCCAAATGCGCATGGGCACAGTGTCCAGAATCGGACACAGTAAAAATTTGCTACTCCTCTGGTTCTCTTAGCGGCGCATGGGCACTGAGTCTAGAATCGGACATAGTAAAAATTAGCTACTCCTCAGATTCTCTTGGCGGCACATGCGCATTCAGATATCGATCGGACTTAGTCAATTTTGACATTTATGGAATACTCATTTGGTTCTCCTAGCGGCGCTTGCGCATTAAGAGACCGATCGGACTTAGTCAAATTTGATATTTATAAGATATGTAAGCATATGTCTAAGATCGCATAGCCTACACAGGAGATAGCGTAGAGCTCATTTGCGCACTTGGGACGTGGAGGGACTAAGATGAATTTTATAATACAGATCTGGATACACGTCAGGATGCCTAGATAGGAGATCGAATGGGAATCAGGTATGTATTCCAATATGTATATACATTGTTTACACTCCAGATACGTGTATAAGAATGATGTCCAGATGCTTGTATACGTCCAAAGGAGTGGTTTCTTCGGAAGAGGAAAGTAAAAGGAAGATAAATAGTGGTGCAAAAGGGTATGTATATAAATTAGAAGAGTATGTGGAGAGATAAGCTGTCATTTTAATAGATAGAAATATAAGATTTCTAATTCGCTAACTAGCGAATGATTAGAAAATAATCTATCTGACATTTGAGATCATAGAAAACTATAGGAAGGCAACAAATGTGAAGCCCTCATTCAATCCATTGGGGCTCAATGATCCAAGCCTATGGATCCATTTGGCCTCTTCTTGTAGAAGTTTTTTATCAAGGTTGCCTCCCCTGGGGCCCAGTTTAACTTGGGCGATACCCCAAAATTTCAGGGCATTAATGTCACCTTGATGATGGAATCTAATATGTTTAGACAAAGGTGTATCTTCTTTTGTGTTAATTGTACTTTTATGTTTGGAAATTCTTCTACGGAGTTGTTGAATAGTCTTACCCACATATAGTTTTGGGCAGGGACACCGTGCTGCATAAATGATACCACTGCTTTGACAGTTTATAAATTGTCTAATAGTAAACATCTTGCCGTCACTTGGGTTTACAAAAGTTTTGGTTGTCGGCATTAAAGGACAGAAAGAGCACCTGCCACATGGAAAGGATCCCTGTACTGGAGGTGGAAGCCAACTCGTATGTGACGTGGAAGGTTTGGAGTAGTGGCTGTGTGTCAGATGTTCACGGAGGTTCTTGCCTCTCCTATAGGTAATGTTGGGAATACTAGAAATAATATCACAGAGGTCAGCATCTGTCTGCAGAATGGACCAGTGCTTTTTAAGAATGTCTTTAATCTGATGTGAGCAGTTGTCAAAGTTCCCTATGCATCTAATAAGGGAAGATGGTTCAGTATTGGCGGACTTCGATTTAGTAGTCTCCCTTGTACCATGAAGTAGTTCATCCCTAGACGTTGCCCTAGCCCTGGCATAAGCTCTATGCAGAGTTTTTTTTGGGTATCCTCGTGCGAGAAATTTGTTGTATAGGATATCACATTCCAGTTGGAAGGTAGCGTCTTCCGAGCAGTTTCTTTTTGCTCTTAAATATTGCCCAATAGGGATGCCTTTTTTGAGGGCCGGAGGATGAAAACTTCCCCAATGCAAGAAACTGTTGGTTGCAGTTTCTTTTCTAAAGATTTGGGTTTGTACAGCCCCACCAGGATCCAGGGTAATTTTTAGGTCCAAAAAATTAATTTCTTTTGTGTGTATAGTATAAGTGAATTTCATCCCAATTTGGTTGTTATTAATGATGTCCATAAAGTCAGAGAAAAGGTGGGAGTCCCCCTCCCAAAAAACAAGTATGTCATCTATATATCTTCCCCAGAAAAGTATGTGACAAGTGAAAAAAAGTAAATCATCGTTAAAAATTAAAGTGTCCTCCCACCACCCTAAAAATAAATTGGCGTATGTGGGTGCACAGACAGTGCCCATGGCTGTACCTTTAAGTTGGTGATAAAATTTGTTGTCGAAAAGAAAATAATTATGTGTAAGTAGGAATTGTAATAAAGATAGTGTGAAATTATTATGTGCCTGAAACTGAGTCCCCTTAGTGCTCAAAAAGTGTCGAACAGCATTGAGGCCCAGATCATGATTGATGTTCGTATACAATGACTCGACATCAATGCTGGCTATTAGTGTCGTGGAGGAGACATTAATACCCTGTATCCTGGTGAGGGTGTCTTTGGTATCTCGTAAGTATGAAGGTAGGGCTGTAACAAAAGGAGATAAAATTTCGTCGACATATGTACTGATGCCCTGCGTCAAATTATCATTACCGGAGACAATAGGTCTACCAGGCAATGGTGTCGCGTTTTTATGTATTTTTGGCAAGGCATAAAAAGTTGCCAAAGTTGGAGTAGAGTTATACATAGATTTAAATTCCTCCAGTGAAATCAAGCTACTTTCTCTTGCATCGTTTAGAAGAATATGTAATTCAGATAAGTATCGTTCAGTCGGATTACCGTCCAGTATTTTGTATGTGGATACATCATTGAGAAGTCTGTGGACCATGGCAACATAGTCTAATCGATTAAGGATGACAATATTGCCCCCTTTGTCAGAAGGTTTAAATATAACTTCCTCATTTTTGCTAAGTTCTTCCAATGCTATTTTCTCTGATTTACTGAGATTGCTACAGATTTTTGGTTTGCTCAGTTGAAGTTTCTTTAAGTCTGCACTGACCATTTTGACGAAAAACTTTTAAATTGTTTGTGTACAGTGTTTATGTCCACCCGGACATTCTTAGTGGTAAAATCATTAAAAGTTATTTTTTAATAATATCAGTCAGCAGTTGGGAAATTGGCTTTCAGTGTACCTCGGTACACCTAGCTCCTTTTTAAACTTTATTATCACCGCCTTGGTAATGGCCGCTGGCTGATTGACAACCCCCATTACTAAGGCGGAGCTTAATGTTAGCCGGTGCAGAGGCTACACTAACCCCCATTATTACCCCGGTACCCACCGCCACCAGGAGTACTGGGAAGAGCCGGGTACGAACCAGTACCCGACCATCTGTAGTGACGGGCAGGCACCGGGGTGGCCGCAGGCTGGTAGTATTACACTGGGGAAGGCCAAAAACAGTGGCCCTTCCCACCCTGGTAATGCTGCCTGCTGCTGCTGCTGCTGTGTTGTATCTGGCTGGTTATGAAAATTTGGGGGGGACCCCACATCGTTCTTTCCAATTATTTTTTATTTTTTTAAATGACGTGGGGTCCCCCCCATTTTTCATAACCAGCCAGATACAATAAAGCAGCAGCAGCCTAGCATCACCAGGGTAGGAAGGGCCACTGTTTTTGGCCTTTCCCCTCCTGATAATACCAGCCTGCGGCCACCCCAGTGGCCGACTATCACTACAGATGGTCAGGTACTGGATCGTACCCGGCTCTTCCCAGCACCCCTAGTGGTGGTGGGTACCGGGGTAATAAAGGGGGTTAGTGTTAGCCTCTGCATCGGCTAACACTAAGCCCCGCCTTAGCAATGGATGCTGTCAATCAGCCGGCGGCCATTACTAAGGCGGTAGTAATATAGTTTAAAAAAAAAAACACAGACATAGAAAAAATATTTTATTGAAATAAAAAAAAAACACACAGCCCTCATTAACCATTTTATTGATAATAAAAAAAAAGCTGTCATCGAAGTAGTCCTAGAATCCGACGTAGTCCAACGACTGAACCTGTAAGAAAACACACAAAAAATGATTAGTAACACGTGTGTTAGGCTTAGATACAGGGCCCATGTGTGATACTGTCTGTGGGACCCTGTATCTAAGCCTACCACAACGTAGGCTTAGATACAGGGTCCAGCAGACAGTAATCTTATACAGTATAAGATTACTGTGTGCTGGGTCCCTGTATCTAAACCTACAGTGTGGTAGGCTTATATACAGGGCCCATCAGACAGGATCACGCATGGGCCATGTATCTAAGCCTACCATGTGATTGGCTTAGATACAGGGCCCAGCAGACAGGATCACACAATCTGTGATCCTGTCTCATGGGCCCCCTAAGCCTGATACATAGGCTTAGGGGTTGTACAGTCCCTAAACATTGATGGCCTATCCTCAGGATAGGCCATCAATAGCTGATGTGTCTCTCGGGACCCGCAAATCAGCTGTTTTGAAGGGGCCGCAGCACTCGTATGAGAGCTGCTTCCCCTTCATTTCACTACTCGCTCACACTGTGAATCGCCGACACGGATTCACAGTGTGACCGGAATGAAGTGACAGGAATGAAGGGGAGCAGCTCTCGTACGAGTGCTGCGGCCCCTTCAAAACAGCTGATTGGCGGGTCCCGGGAGTCGGACCCCGCCAGTCAGGGCTAACCTTACCTTCCTCTTCGGCCGCGGCGGGAGTTCTGTCGTCTCGATGCTGTGCGCGGCGCATAGCGCTGTGACGTCATGCGCTGCGCACAGCGCTTGACGTCAGGACCTCCGCTGCGATCCGGAACCAGGAAGGTAAGTAAAGTATGTTACTATAGTAACAGGGGCCCGCGGCCCGAGTTACTATAGTAACTTTTTATTGATGTGGTGCGGGGGGCCGTGGGCCCCCCTGGCTTCGGGGCCCGGTTGCAATTGCGACCGCTGCGACCCCTATAGCTACGCCAGTGGATTCCGCTCCTTCAGGGAGCTAAAGTGGGGCTAGCACATAGCAGAGCAGGGACGAAGCTACAGCAGTAGCAGCCGCAGCAGCTGCTAACGGCGCCATCGGCCATGGTAGGTGTCGCCGCTAGCAGCCGCTATGGCTGCTATAGCTGTAGCGATGCCTGAAGAAGCGCCAGGGCGGAAAGGAGGCTCATTCGCCGGGCCAGGGCGATTTGGGAAGGGAGCCAGCGCAGCGCCCCCTTCCACCTGCTGTACACCACAGCCCTGCCACACAGTACCCCTGCACATAGTAGAGCAGGGATGTCGCTACAGCAGTACCCCCACAGTGTTACCTCCAGCATACAGCGCTTCTTCTGAATGAGATACACTCCTCCTCCTCACATGCACTCTGCGCTGTGAGGAGGAGAGAGCGAACGACGGTAGACACAGCCATCACTCGGGACACCTTCCGGTGATTCCCGTGTATAACCCGGCCCCATAGACTTCTATGGTAGCCGGGCGGCCAGGTAAACGGCCAAAAATAGGGCATGTCCCATTTTTTGACGGCCGGTTTTCCCGGCCCGTCAAAAAATCGGTCGTGTGAATAGCCCTTTAGGGGTCTATTGTTCCTACTGCAGCCGGGTGACGGCTGATTTATGAACGGCCGTCACCCGGCCGGGAAACCCTGTCGTGTGAATAAGGGCTAATAGGCATGCAGCTTATTTAACCCCTTCCTTCCTCAGCCATTTTTTGGATTTTAACTTTTGTTTTTTCCTCTCCACCTTCCAAAAGCTATAATTTTTTTTACTTGAGTGCTTGTTTTTTGCGGTACAAGCTGTAGTTTTTCATGGCACCATTTATTGTACCGCATAATGTACTGGGAAGCTGAAAAAAAATTATTTGTGGGGTGAAATGCTGCACGTGCATGACGTTCTGACAAACCCCATTCACATGAGTTGGGGCTTATTCAGACTAACGTGTTAATCGTCCGTGTGAAGGACGTTTTTTTAATGGCCGTCACACGGCTGCATGTATTTCTATGGGGCTATTCACACGGTTGTTGTTCTAACGGATCGTGTGAAGGGCCTGTAAAAAAAAATAGGACATGTCCTATTTTTGTGCGTTTTCACGGATCCCTCAATAGACTCAAGTCTATGAGGGATGTGTGAAAACGGGTCCCGCACGGCTGCAAATCGGCCACAAAAAACGGCCGTTCTTCACGTCTGATTTCACACACGTTGGTCTGAATATCGCCTTAGGCTTTATTCACACGAACGTGTCCGTTTTGCACGCGCAAAAAACGCTGCATTTTGCCCGAGCAAAAGTTCAGAAGAGGCTGGACGCAGCAGGGTGAAGGGAGGCCGACATGACCGTCCTGGTAGGGAAAGGGTTAATTAGGTGAGGGAGAGTTGGTAGGAGCTGAAGGAGGGACGGGGAGGAGTTAAGGGGGACGGGGGGCCGTTACTGCGCTTCCCGCTGTTTCTCGGCATTGAGCCGGAAGCAGCGGGAGGAGTAACATAAGAAGCAAGTAAGCTCCCCGTTGCCCGGCTTTTAGTAATGGCAGAAGCCCTTATGTTAGAGCGGCTGCGTGCCGCTGCTGTGCACCACGGTCCCGGATGGCTAGAGGAGACCGTGGCTGCAATAACTAGGATCCCGGACGCCGTTTCGCCGCGCCGGGCACGGCGTTCGGGGTCTGTTGAAAGGGACAGGCTCCCCTCCCCCGGCCCCCTTACGAGCATGGCTATGGCGGCGGGGGGGGAGTCGGCAACAACCGCTCCTGCGCTGGGCAGGCAGAGAGCGGTGCCAGGGGTGACGGCGACGCAGGCTGGGTCGACCCGTCCCTCTCGGCGGTCCCGACCTCCAGAGCGCCTCAGTCCGGAGGTAGTCCCGCGGACACGGCGTCGCAGAGGGAGCCCGATCCCGGACGCTGCAGGCCAGGCAGCTGGGAGGACCGCCCCTTCCCAGGCCCTGCGTCCTGGCAGGAATCCCAGGCCGCGACGGGGTCCGGCGGTAAGCAGGGAGTCGCAGGCTGGGCTCCCTGTCACCCCTCCCCCATCAGATGGAAGATTTGGAGAACAAGGTACGGCCGCCCCGCATGGTGATGTTCCGGCCAGGGGGCAGGCTTCGTCAGGATCATCTAGACGGACGACTAGATCTGCAGCGACGTCAAGGCAACAGGTCCGGTCGGAAGTCTGGGTCCCGGCGGTCGGGCGGCAGGTTGCCGGCCCATCGGTCAGCGCGTCCTCATCCCCGTTCCGTAGATGTCGTTGGGAAGGACAGTCGTCGGCGAGAGAAGAACTGGAGGAAGGTGAATTGGACGTGTATCGTCGAGGTCAGGATGGTCCGGCTGACGGGAACACAGCGCCTGTGCAGCCCGGTGAGTGTATAACTCCATCTTTGTCTTATCCAGCGATTTTTATGTCAGGTGTCGACGGGGGGGCGGCTAGCATTGCATCGGGGGCCGGTAGTGGCGCGGGCGGACGCGACGGAGCGGGTTTGGCAGACTTAGTGGGTTGCTTAAGGGAGCTGGTGGGGCGCCTGGATAGGGCCGCGGCGCCGGTAGTAACGGAAGTGTCTCCTGCGGTAGTTTGGGAAGGCCCCAGGGACGTGGGATCGTTACAGGCGCGTCCTGTGGTGGCGGTTAGAGAGGCGGTCGCGGTGTCGGTACAGACCGAGGCACAGAAGGACGGCGATCGAGTGCGTATGGACGATCGTGCTCGGGGGGAGGTGTATGTTTGTTTTGAGGGTCCGTTGGGGGCGCATTTAAAGCAGGAGGTGCGTGATCGGATCTGGAAAGACGAATATGTTGAAATTTTTTCTCTCTTGCCGCTGGCTAAATTTAATTTGGATAAGAGCAAGCGGGATGAGAGTAAAAAGGACGAGGAGGAACGGCGGCGGTATAGGCTTATCCCGCAGACGTTCGTTAATTGGTCGCAGGCGTTCGCCATATTGGCTAGTGTGATAGGGGAAAAGGCGCCGGAAAATTGTTCGGCGTTATTTTGTTATTTTGATGCCATTGGGGAGGCTCATAGGGCGTATGGGGGTCAGGCGTGGCTGCGATATGACGAGCAATTCCGTCAGCGGAAGGCGGTTCGGCCGGCGATTCGGTGGGACCAGAAGGATATTGCTCTCTGGTTACGGGTTACGGCTCCGGTTAGGCAGCCCTTTCCCGGGAGCGGTGGCCAGGGCGGCCAGCTTAGTCAGAGTGGACAAAGCGGCGGGGGAAAGGCGGGGTTTTGCTGGCAATTCAATGAAGGTCAGTGCAAGTTCGGGGCCACGTGCAAGTTCAAGCACGTGTGCTCCGAGTGTAATGGTGCATCACACGGGGCGGCAAAATGTATGCGAAAAAAGAGGTCAGGGGACCAGCACGGGGCTGGTCAAGGGGGTGTCGCCGGTGAGGGTGGAAAGGATGGCCCCTTATCTAAGTGAGTATCCGGATAGGGCGGCAGCTAAGTTGCTTTATGAAGGGTTTTGTGTTGGTTTTGTTATTCCTCCGCCTCCTTATGAGGTGCCGGTTACGCGGAGGAATTTAAAATCGGCTTACTTGCATGCGGAAGTCGTGTCGGAAAAGTTGTTAAAAGAAGTTTCGTTGGGGCGCATGTCGGGGCCATTTGTTGAGTCGCCGGTAAAAGATTTAGTTGTGTCCCCTTTGGGTATTGTCCCTAAACGCGAGCCCGGAAAGTTTCGTTTGATTCAACATTTATCGTATCCCAAAGGTTCGTCGGTAAATGACGGGATTGATCACGAGTTGTGTTCCGTAGTTTATACCTCATTCGATAAGGCGGTGGGGTTAGTGCGGGCTGCGGGTCCGGGGGCGCTGCTAGCAAAAACCGACATCGAGGCGGCGTTCAGGTTGTTGCCGGTTCATCCAGAAAGCCAACGGCTGTTGGGTTGTTTTTGGAATGGGGCCTTTTACGTGGATCGGTGCCTTCCGATGGGGTGTTCTCTTTCTTGTGCATACTTCGAGGCGTTTAGTAGCTTCGTGGAGTGGGTAACGAGGGGAGTATCCGGGGTCGACTCGTTGATCCATTACTTAGATGATTTTTTGTGCGTTGGCCCGGGGGGTTCGCCGGTTTGCGGTAATTTGCTTCATGCACTACAGAAGGTGGCGAGGGATTTTGGGATCCCTTTGGCGCCGGAAAAAACGGAGGGCCCGGTAGCGACGATTTGTTTCTTGGGAATCGAAATTGACTCGGTGGCAATGGAGTGTCGGCTCCCGGCGGATAAGTTGGGGGCTTTGAGGCTGGAGGTTCGACGGGCTTGTAGAATGAAGAAAATGGCGCTGAGGGAGCTTCAGTCGCTGCTGGGGAAGTTGAATTTCGCCTGCCGGATTATGCCGATGGGGAGGGTGTTTGGTAGGAGGTTGGCGGCGGCAACGGCAGGAGTGCGCGCGCCGCATCATTTTGTGCGGCTCAAGGAGGAGCACCGAGCTGATCTTCAGGTTTGGGATGACTTCTTGGGCCAGTACAATGGTCGCTCGCTATGGATGGCGCCTGCGCAGGATACGAGTGATTTGAATATTTTTACGGATGCGGCTGGGGTGGGTGGTTTTGGAGCTTATGGGGGAGGTCCGTGGTGCGCGGGTCAATGGCCGGCTAGCTGGGTGTCCAGTGGACTCACGCGGAATCTGGCCCTGCTCGAGCTGTTTCCCATCGTGGTGGCGGCTACCATTTGGGGGGACAGGCTCAGGGATAAGAAGGTCCGTTTTTACTGCGACAACATGGGGGTGGTGCTGGCCATTAATAACATCACGGCGTCCTCTCCTCCGGTAGTTCAATTGTTGCGACATTTAGTGTTGGTGTGTTTGTCATTGAACGCGTGGGTGGTGGCGGTGCATGTCCCGGGTGTTCAGAATTGTATCGCTGATGCTCTTTCTCGCTCGCAGTGGGACCGGTTTCGGCAATTGGCACCGGGAGCGGAACGTCTCGGGTTGGCGTGTCCGGAGCATCTGTGGGATCTGGTATCGGTCCCGTAGAGCAGCTGTTAAAAAGGTCTTTGGCGCGCGCGACGTGGAGTGCGTATGCTGCTTGTTGGAGGCAGTGGGAGGAGTGGTTAAGAGAGTTGGGTGACGTCAATACGGATAGAGACAGGTTGGTGGCACTTTTGTACTGGTTAGGGGACGCCTGGGAGTCGGGGTTTTCAGTAGCGAAGGTGAACCGGTTCATATCTGCGGTGGCGTTTGGGTTCAAGCTGCGGGGTTTTCGGGATGTATCGAAGGAATTTCTGGTATCGCAGGCTTTGAAGGGGTTGCGTCGAGGTAGGGTGGAGGCGGATAGTAGAAGGCCGGTGTCGTTTGCTTTGCTTAACTCTTTGGGCGGTTCATTAGCATCGGTATGTCGTTCTGCAGATGAAATGGTTTTGTTTCGATTGGCTTTTTCGTTAGCGTTTTTTGGAGCATTTAGAATAGGGGAGTTGGTGTCGCCAAGTACAAAACGGGCAGGGGGGCTGAGATCTGGGGAGGTGAGCCTATTTGCAGATCGGCTAGAGGTATGGTTGCGTCGATCAAAAACTGACCAAGTAGGGAAGGGAAAGCTGATAGTTTTGTTCGCCCTCCCGGGGTCGGTCATGTGCCCTGTAGAGTGCATGCGGGGTTTTGCGCAAAACGGGGGGTCTCCAGATTTGCCTCTGTTACGTCATGTGGACGGGTCGTTTTTGTCCAGGTTTCAGTTTGGTGCTGTATTTAAAAAATGTTTGGCGGCAGTTGGTGTTGCGGCAGGGTCATATTCATCTCATTCCTTCAGGATTGGCGCAGCAACGGAAGCGGGGCGCTGGGGGTTGGATGATGAAGGGGTGAGGCGTATTGGTCGTTGGGAGTCTAAAAGGTTTAAGTCCTATGTCCGCCCCCATATGTTATGATTGGGGTTGTTTACGCTTTACAAATGTTATATTGGTGGTGCCTAATTGTTTTTTCCGTTTCAGATTCGCCTCCTTGTCTGGTGTGGTTGATGGGTCATTCGTACGTGCACTGGGGGGCTTTGAGGGCGGACGTCCGCCCGGATGGTCGCCAGTTGCGCATTCCGCGACAGGATGCGGTTGTGCATTGGCTGGGTTTTAGAGGTATGTCGTGGAACAGGGTGTTGGCGGAATTCCAGACATATGCGCGGCTTGATAGGGTTCCGGAGGTTTTAGTGTTGCACGTGGGTGGGAATGACTTAGGAGTCCGCCCTTTTCGTGAGTTGGTGCGGGATATCAAACATGATATGTTGTGTTTGTGGGTATCTTATCCCAAGTTGGTGGTAGTGTGGTCGGACATAGTCCCAAGAAAGCATTGGCGGTTAGCTAGATCGGTGGAGAGAGTCAATACACACAGCACATTGTGGTGCGGTTTCCCGGACAGAATTTCCACTGTGGAAAGCAGCGGTAGAAAAAACAACAGTTCATACCTTCCGCGGCCGTTGTCATGGTGCCGTGTCCCTCCTTTGCCATCCGGTCCGACCTCCCTGGGTGATTGACTGTTGCCGTCACATGGGATGAAACATCATCCCAGGAGGCTGGACTGGAGGAAGAAGTAGGGAGTTCTGGGAAAGTATGATTTTTTTTTTCTGAGTTGCGTTTTTTTGCGGTGGAATCGCTGCATTTCCGCTGCAAAAATCGTAACACTTGGCTATCTGTTACAGGTTTTGCATTCCCATTGAATTCAATGGGGGAAAACCCGCAACAGAAAAGCAGCGAAAACGCAGCATAAATTGACAGGCTGCGGATTTAAATTCCACACCGCAGGTCAATTTATTAACATTTTTCAAAATCTCATCCACTTTGCTGCTACTGTAAATGGAAATTCCGCAATGTTTACGCTACGTGGGAACCCGGCCTAATGGTGCAGTCACACGCGGCAGATTTTGTTGCAGAAATTTTCTGCGATTGGAAATCTGTTCCATGTATCTGAATGAGGCGGTTTCTGCAGCAGCTGCACGGATTTCTGCAAATTCCACTCATATGAATAGAACTGATTTTAAAGACTAATTCACACGAACGTCTCCATTTTGCGCGCGAAAAAAACGCAGAGTTTTTCCTGCGTTGCACCTCCATGTGGCATCAGTGTACAGTGCGTGTCTGCGTTTTTTACGCGGGTATGTCATCCGTATGTCACACGTTTTTTACGTCAGCAAAATAAACTGAAGGAGGTGTTTTTTTTCCCTAATCATTTCTTTAGCAACCGTTGCGTGAAAAACAGATGGCACACGGATGTGTGTCCGTGTGCTGTCCGTGATTTTCACACACCCATTGACTTCAATGGATGCATGATGAGCAAAAAACGCACAAGTATAGGACATGCAGAGAGTTTCACGCAGCGGACACACGGTGCGTGAAAAACACTGAATGTCTGAATGGCCCCATTGAATTGCATAGGTCCGTTTGACGTCCGTTGTTTTAACGCGCGTAACACGGACGTGAGACTAAGGCCTAAGTCGCACAAAATCTGGCGCAAAATCTGCCATTTGTGACTGTACCCTCACCTCACACGTGGTGTACTTGCATTGTATTTCCGCAGGGTAAGTTTACAATGTATGCCCATGGGAAAAATATTTCGCACTACAAGAACTAGAGAAATCTGTCTGCGTTGCAGAATATTTTTCCCATAGGCATACAGCGTAGTTTTCTGCGGCATAGTCTTACGCTGCGGGAATACAGTGTAGTGCGCCAAGTGTGAACGCCCCCTAGCAGGAAATCTCCTGGACATCCAGGACTTGTTATTTGAGACGAATTCCCCATCCATTGCTGTACAAGTCCATAAACAAAATCCACGCTGACGATACTTGTCATAGAGTGAAGAGAACATACAAACCATTGTACTTTATTCCCCCACATAAAGAAGTGAGTGGTAAATTTGGGCAGGCGGTATGTTTTACAGCAGTATAGGAGGGATAGGAATGAGGATTTTGGGATGTGTGCCCATGTCTATGTACTGGCGTTCTGTCTGTACACTTCCACTGTGAAAGACCCATGTTTGTAAAATAGTTTCCAGGGGTAGCCTCTTAGTAAAACGTATGGGAAACACATAATTAAGAAATTGCCAAGGGTGAAACTATACTGAAATACTGCACAAATAAGACTGCAAGGACCCATTATCCACTTTACCTGCCCAGGACCTTAACCATCCTTCTTTGAATTAACACACCAACACCTTCTTTATGCAAATGTGGAAGTGGCCACAGCTTTATTATTATTTTCAACCATCGGCATGAAGACATATATATATTTATTTATTTCCTCTCCTCCTGAAATGCCGATGCTCCCTGTCTCCATCAGGCATGTAGGGTGCTACCTCCGTCTTCATCTGCCGTACTTTCCGCCAGCTGTGACATCTACGAAAAAACCAGAAAAACGCCAGAACAAGAATATAACCGTAGAAAATTTTTTAAAAAAACAAAACCAAAACCACCAGGGGAGGGAGGGCGGGTGTTTCTTCCACTGCAGCTTGAAGGTAAGAGGGCTTCCTGCTCCAAACCTCTGCCTTATATCTTCTTAACCACGCCCCTCTTACCCCTTGTTGACCAATCCTGATCCTGGGCATTATTTTAAACCGTTCCATCCTTTCTTAACCCCTTGCAGTCCCTGACACTCTCCCTAGGCGCTTCAGTGTCTACAAGACTGCAAGGACCCATTATCCACTTTACCTGCCCAGGACCTTAACCATCCTTCTTTGAATTAACACACCAACACCTTCTTTATGCAAATGTGGAAGTGGCCACAGCTTTATTATTATTTTCAACCATCGGCATGAAGACATATATATATTTATTTATTTCCTCTCCTCCTGAAATGCCGATGCTCCCTGTCTCCATCAGGCATGTAGGGTGCTACCTCCGTCTTCATCTGCCGTACTTTCCGCCAAGAAGGGGGAACTGAGAAACCTACTCAGTCCCCCGACCACCCCCACCAAGCAACGCCAGCCCTCTCTCGGCACCATCCAAGAGATCCAATAAAAAGATATCGAGCCCGATATCATTCAGATGCACTCCATCCGGTGCCAGCAGATCTGCATTATCCCCCTCCAGGGATTGGTGTCGCAACCCGATCCCCCCTATAGAGCGAATGAACCGCGACACCCGCACATTAATTAACCTGCGCACTCTCTCCAAAGCTGCCATATTCCTCGCTCCTCGCCACACCGTGCGCGCCACTATTTCGGACCAAACTATCACGCAACGGGCGAACAGATCCCGAAAACGCGCCAAATCAGTTCGTATAATTGACAATAACTCAGCCATTTTCACTTGGCCGATATCATTTCCACCCGCATGGATGATTAGGACAACAGGTCCGTACGTGTGCCTTGTAACTGCCACTACTTCTGGCAGTAACTGCACCCACCGTAATCCCCGGACACCTCTCCAATGGACGTCGGCCTGTGCGAGGCCCAAATTCGGACCTAATGGCCTTCGACCCGCTCGAACCGCTGCCCAATGCACATACGAATGCCCCAAGATCCACACTTGGGGGCGCCGCAACCCTAACAAAGAAATTAAGCTACATTCCGGTCAAATGAAAATTACAGGCAGTGTTAACATAACACTCCATATAACAGGAAGGAAAGACAGGGGGGGGGGGGGGGGAAGGGGAGGGGGCGACCTTTCTTATGAAAACTTCCAGCTTACACCATCTTTAAAACCAGATCAGGTCGCACATATGACTTATAGCTATTAGAGCGCCATCTACCCAGACTCATGATAGCCGCTGAATCCAAGCCCAAGGCATCCGCCTCAGTTGCCGCACCTATCCTAAATGAATGTGTACCAAACTCGCCCGGCGGCAAACCTAGATACTTCAAGCCGGCCTTAAAAATCGCCTCAAATTGAAAACGCGACATCGCGGATCCATCCTGATGGATCAAGAATTGCGTCCCGGGCACTCGGACGAATTCCTGGACCCATTTTACCGGGCAATACTGCCCCCCAATCCTCCCAATCGACAGCCAAGCCCCCTTTCCTACCACATCAGTCTTTGACCTCCGCACACAGACCCTGAGAGAATCTCCCAACGTTACTACATCCGATCCGAGAAGACCACCGCTCGCACTTACTCTGTGCGGAACCAGCTCGCTAACCCGCAAAGCGGCAAAGAAAGCCAACGAAAACGCCGCGCCGAACAAGGACCCTTCATATTCATCCCGACACACAAAACATAAAACGGCTAGCAGCCGACCCAAAAGTGAAAAAGATACTGGCCGCCTCGTGTCCCTTGAACACGCCTCTTTTTTCCACCCTTTTAAAGACTGCCGAACTACAAATTCTTTTGTAACATCTCTGCATCCCCACAATTTTAACATAAAGGCCACTCCTGCTAAAAACTTGCTCGCCGTGGCCGCACTACCCCCTTCCTGACGTATTTGTACCAAACTTGCTAACGTGACGTCCAGGTGACACCCCTCCTGTGATGGGAAGTCATTCCCCGCAATCTCCAACCACCGATCCCACGCTCTGCAATGACTCTTCCAAGTCGCCGGTACCACCGAACCCCTCAACAGTCTCATAAGTTGTCCTCGACCAGGGCCCATAAGTGAAGGGGGGGGGACACCCCTTCTGCCAAAGCTGCCGGGTGCAATTCCCGAAACCGGGACATCTGTGAACGAGACAAAGCATCAGCCATCACATTACTGACACCCGGAACATGTTTTGCACGAAACCACACATTCAAACGCAAACACTTCAAAACCAACCGTCTTAATAAAGCCAATACCGGCAACGAACTAGACGACAACCCGTTCACCGCATGCACCACCGCCATGTTGTCTGTCCAAAATACAATCCTCTTATTCACCATCACGCTACCCCATAACTCTATTGCAACTATAATAGGAAACAATTCCAATAGCGTTAAATTACGTAAGACTCCCAAATCACTCCAATGCAAGGGCCAAGGGGATCTACACCAACTTCGGCCCAAAATTGCTCCAAAACCATCACTTCCGGCTGCATCCGTAAATAATTCCAAATCTACATTAGACAACTCAGCGTCCTGACACACCGACCTCCCGTTAAACGAACTCAAAAAAGAATGCCAGACCAACAAATCCTTCCTCATACAAGAGGTTACCCTGATAAAATGATTTGGCTTCGAGATACCTCTAGTGGCTAAAGACAAACGCCTAGAAAAAACACGACCCATTGGAATTATACGACAAGCAAACACCAGCAATCCCATTAACGACTGTAACTGTTTTAACGTCACTTTTTTCGACCCCATGACCTGGTCAACCTGCGTCACTAGCCTTGCCAATTTATCATCTGGCAACCGAAAAATCATCCGCTCGCTATCTATTTCGATACCCAAAAATGACAAAACCGTTACAGGACCTTCCGTCTTATCCTCGGAAATAGGTACCCCGAAACGCGACATCACCTGTCGAAACACTCTCAGCAACGTGCTGCACAACCCAGAGCCCCCCGGGCCCACAAAAAGAAAATCATCCAGATAATGAATGACCGAGTCACAACCAGACTCCAAACGAACTACCCACTCTAAAAATGACGCAAACATCTCAAAGTAACTGCATGATATTGAACAACCCATAGGAAGGCACATATCCACGTAAAACCCTTTGTCTAAACAACAACCCAGCAGGTGAAAACACTCCGGATGAACCGGCAGCAAACGAAAGGCCGCTTCAATATCAGATTTGGCTAACAACGCCCCTTGTCCAGCCGCCTGTACCAACCTTACTGCAACATCAAAAGACGTATACGAAACCGCCGCCTCCGCCCTAGAAATACCGTCATTAACAGAACCACCGCGAGGAAAAGAAAGGTGATGAATCAGCCTAAACTTTCCTCGTTCCTTCTTTGGAACTAAACCAAGGGGGGAAACTCGCAGATTCGTGTACGGCGGCTCGCTGAATGGACCTGCCATTCTTCCTAATTCCACTTCTTTAGCTAATTTTAGCCGCGCAATGCCCACATTCTCATTGATCGACTTCAAATTGTCAGCCAATGACAATGTCGCAGAATATTCAAAAGGAATCTCAAAACCAAAC
Source organism: Rhinoderma darwinii (assembly GCF_050947455.1). Classification (NCBI taxonomy): domain Eukaryota; kingdom Metazoa; phylum Chordata; class Amphibia; order Anura; family Rhinodermatidae; genus Rhinoderma; species Rhinoderma darwinii. Next base: position 67,020,017 of record NC_134690.1, read on the forward strand.
GAAAACCCGTTAGTGAGCACCTCTGCTTCCCGCCTCCTGTGGTACCGCTCTAACCATGGGCCCATCTCGAGCACGTTCACCGGCGTTCTCCGCTGCGCCGGAAGGAGGTGCCTTGACCGGCTGCTTACCTCTCCGGAAACACCGGAGCGCCGAATGAGCGCCCCCACAGATGGAGCATTCATGTCGAAATTTGCACGTGGCAAAGAAACGACAGTGGCCCTCATTGTAGAGCCAACAGGCACCTGTGGGCCTAGCGGCCGCAACTCCAGGGGCGGGGCCCGGTGCTGCGGCCGCACTGGGAAAGGGGCGTTGTTGCCTACTCCCTTGCGCTAAAATAAGCTGCAACCAAACGTCCGTTGCCTTCGTCGCCCAACTAATATCAGGCGACAAAGCCAAACGTCGCCGAAATTCTTCATCATATCGCCACCAGGCCGCACCACCGTGCAGCCTGTGGGCGCTGAAAATTGTGTCAAAATAGACAAACAACTCGGCCCCTTTCCCAGGATAGCGTTGGCAAATAACATGAGCCAGTGTAGCGTAACACTGTACCCAGTTGCCAAATGTTTTCGCTACTTTTGCTTTCCTATCCGAACCTCTCTCAAAGCCCCGCTCCTTGTCGACAGTCACCTGCTCCACCGAGACCAAGGACCAAATATCCACAAATTCATTCCTCCAAATCTTGTCCTTGACCTCAGCTGACAAATGAGTCCCGAGAGGAGCGACTCCACAAAACAATGAATCTCTAAAAGTCAAACTAGCTAAAGCATTCTCTTTCTCAGACGGGGGCATAGCTCCCTCTGGTGGCACAGAGGGACACGACGTTCCCTCATTCACTTTCAACCCAGCCACCACGGCTTTTAAAACAGAAATCAAATCCGCACCCGCTGCATTAGGTTTATTAAGCCATGCGTCACCGCAGGCCGACTCACCGCTCCCAGAGGTCCCACCGACTCCAGAGGGTCCTTCAGCCACTTGCCGCGGCACTGGAACCACGGCCTGCACCTCCTCCACCGGCCCGGCGGGAGGTACAACCTGGGACAGCTGCTCCTGATCCACCGACAAGCGCTGCACCTCCCGGCGTCGACTGCGTCTCTGCGGCCGTGAGGATCTCCTCGACGACCTCCTCCATGATCCGGATGATGCGGACGTCGTCGCAGACGAGGAGGAGAAACCATCGCTGGTAGACGAGGAATACCGTCGACCACGCCTCTTCCCGTCACCTGACCTGCGACGTCCATGATGGCCGTGCCGGCGATGTCCACCAGCCCGGCGTTTCCTCCCTCGCCTGGAACGCTCCCTTCTTGGACCTGCAGGAGAGAAAGATGACAAGGCAGGAGAAGGGCAAATAGCATCCAAAACACCCTCACTCCTATCTTTCCTAGCACACTCCCCCCCTGCCCCTGATCCGTGCTGACAGGGGCCCGAGGGGGACCGGGGTGGAGAAGCGACCGGCACCGCAGAAGCCCCCGCCCCCTGGCTGGGCTGCTTGCTCACCGTCCGCCTCCCCGCACCCGCCGCCATCTTCTTTTTTCGTGCGCCGCCATCTTGTGTCCTGGCTGCACTGCGCCTGCCAGGACGTCCCGCCCCTGTTCCCCCCGCCGCCAATTCTGGCTGCGTAGAGAACAGCACGGGGAAAGATGGCGCCGACCCCGGCTGCACACAGGCCCCAGAAGCAAGTCCCAGCTCCTGTGAACATGCCGCATGGTAAGCGACCATGTCGGACCAGTCGCCTGAGTCCGCCATATTCACCCCACTGTCACGATAGTCGGCCGCTGCCTCCGCGCCCGCATCAGCAGCTCGAGGCGGGTTGTACCGTGCCCGTGCCGGTTTAACAGCCGCCCTCTTACCGCCATGGGGAAGGACGCCAGCGCGACGAGTGGACGGGGGGGAGGGGGGCACTATGTCGACCGACGAAGCACCCGTCGACATAGGCCTAGGGGACCTGCTGGGACCACCGCATGACTGTGCAGCAGTCACAGCACCCCTCATAGCAACAGGGCTAGGGCTTAGTCTAACCGGAGGGCGTGTAACGCGCTGCGGCCTACCTCGGGTAGCCGCTCCCGACTGTTCCATGCCCCGCTCAGCTCCTCGCCTCTCTCCTTCCTCCAACAGGGATTCCAGCCAGGCAGGCCCCTCTGCCGCTACCCGCTGTGCCACCTTCCGCAACAGTTCTTCTGCCATCTTCTTAACGACCACGCTCTGAATCTCCACAGCAGCAGCAAAGGTGTTTCTTCCACTGCAGCTTGAAGGTAAGAGGGCTTCCTGCTCCAAACCTCTGCCTTATATCTTCTTAACCACGCCCCTCTTACCCCTTGTTGACCAATCCTGATCCTGGGCATTATTTTAAACCGTTCCATCCTTTCTTAACCCCTTGCAGTCCCTGACACTCTCCCTAGGCGCTTCAGTGTCTACAAAACACACATTAAGATTGTTGGTTGTATTTGCATTTTAAACCACTGGGTGGCAGTAGAGTATCATAGAGGCTGCTAGTTGTGTTGCGTTACAGGTTGTTACAAAATATTAGATTATATGTAAACAATGGTCAAGCGCCAAATTATTTCTACATTGATCTATGTGCACTAGTACTAGTGAAATAGACCGAGGCTCTGTTCACACAGCTGCCATTTTTCTGATCTAAACTTGTTGCTGCTCTCCTAACTGTTTCTTTCTGTAAATTTTTAAAAAAATAAACTCTACTGTATTTGCACAATACAACCAATTCAAAAGAATCATGCAGGACAAAAAATGTCTTCCAATGTAAAACGACAAAGATTATTAGTTGCTTTTGAAAAATTATATATAAGCAATACGGTGCATAAAAAATTTCACGAAAAACACACAAAAAAATGATATACAGAAAGGTGGACTCCCCGAATACAGGAATGACTGACTCCAAGTAAATATAACAAGTATATGGTACATGTTGTGAAAGGTGCTGTGAATACAAAGTGTTGGATATAGCTTGTTCATCTACGATAACATAATAACTCCCACTGTGGGAACAAAAACATGAACACATGAAATCCAATAAAGAAATAGTACCACAAAGTAAATGGCCAAGCCGGAGAAAAAGGCCAGAGAGGGGGTGTATCAGGGAGTCCACATGCGTTTCGCAATGAATTCTTTGTCCAGGGGTGGTTTAGCATACACATACACAGATATTTAAATCCCTAATGGTATCAGCACACGGCTGTAGGACTGCAAGGACCCATTACCATCCTTACCTGCCCAGGACCTTACACCATCACTTAATTTTTAATAAAAACACCAACACCTTCTTTGTGGAAATGTGGAAGTGGCCACAGCTTTATTAATTATATACAAATCGGCATAAAGACATATTTTCTCATTCCTCCTTTTCCTGAAATGCCGATGCTCGCTTTACTCCATCAGGCATGTAGTGTTCTAAATCCGCCTTCGTAGCCATAATTTCCGCCAAGGAGGGGAACTGAGGAACCTACTCAGTCCCCCGACCACCCCCACAAAGCAACGCTAGTCCTTTCTCGGCACCATCCAATAAGTCCAAAAGGATGATATTGAGCCCAATATAGTTCAAATGTACCCCGTCCGGCGCCAGCAAATACGCGTTATCCCCTTCCAATGACTGATGCCGCAGTCCTACTCCACCTATGGAGAGAACAAATCGTGACACCCGCACATTCAGCAGCCTGCACACTCTGTCCAATGGCACCAAGTTCCTGGCACCCTGCCAAACTGTACGTGCCACGATCTCAGACCATACCACCACACAACGAGAAAACAACTGCTGAAAATCGGTCTGAATCAAGGACAATAATTCAGCCTTCTTAACTTGACCGATATCATTTGCCCCAGCATGTATAATCAGGACAACAGGTCCATCAGTGTGCCTAGTAACCGCCACTACTTCTGGCAGTAGCTGCACCCACCGTAGTCCCCGGACACCTTTCCAGTGGACGTCGGCCTGGGAGAGGCTTAAATTCGGGCCAAGCGGCCTCCGTACTGCACGGACCGCCGCCCAATGCACATAGGAGTGCCCCAAGATCCATATCTGGGGGCGGCAAGACCCTGATAAAAAATAAAATCGCACTAAATATATGATCAAACGGAAAGAAAGTGACACAGTCGGATATAGGAATAAGCTGAAACAAAGAAAGTGGGGGGGGGGGGGGGGGGCGGGTAAAGAATGGAGGGAAAGATAGAGAAGGAATATAAAAAACCTTACAGAAATGTTATCCATCACAAACCAAATCCGGCCTAACATAAGACTTATAGCTATTGGAGCTCCATCTACCCAACCGCATAATGGCCTCAAGATCTAAACCTAAGGCATCTGCTTCAGTGGCAGCGCCAATTCGGAAGGAATGAGTACCAAATTCGCGAGGCGGCAGCCCCAGGTATTTTAAACTAGCCTTAAAAACTGCTTCAAATTGAAAACGCGACATAGAAGACCCGTTTCGGTGTGTCAAAAATTGTACACCTGTCGCCCGGACCAACAAAAATTTCTTAACCAACTTCTCAGGACAATACTGGCCCACAACATTCCCTACCGATAACCAAGAACCCTTCCCAGCTGGACCAGTCTTAGATCGCCGGACACAAAAACCACTACATCAGGCCCAGAAAGCCCACCCCGTTTGTTCACGCTAGGTGGTACCAGCTCACTAGCTCGTAATGCGGCAAAGAAAGCCAACGAGAACGCCGCGCCAAACAAGAACTCTCATACTCATCCCGGCAAACGCAACACAAAATAGATGAAATCCAGCCCAGGAGCGCAAAAGATACTGGCCGCCTCGTGTCGCGGGAAACCAACTCCTTCCAAAGCTACAGAGTCTGCCTAACTACAAAATCTTTTGTAACATCCCTACATCCCCACAATTTTAACATAAAGGCCACCCCTGATAAATGTTTACTTGCCGTGGCCGCACTACAACCTTCGTGACGCAATCTGACCAAACAATTGAGGGTAAAATCAAGGTGACAATGATCCTGTGATGGAAAATTACCCCCGCAGTTTCCAACCACCGATCCCACGCTCTGCAATGACTCCTCCAAGTTGCTGGTACCACCGAACCCCTCAACAGACTCATAAGTTCTCCTCGACCAGGGCCCATAAGTGAATAGGGGGGAACTCCCCTTCTGCCAAAGCTGCCGAGTGCAATTCCCAAAACAAGGACATCTGCAAACGAGACAAAGCATCGACCATCACATTACAAACCCCCGGAACATGTTTCGCACTAAACCATCCGTTCAGTTGCAAACATTTCAAAACCAAGAAACGTAATAATGCTAGCACAGGTAAGGAACTAGACGACAAACCGTTCACGGCATGCACAACCACCATATTGTCCGTACTCAATATAATCCGCTTATTCACCATTCTGCGTCCCCACAAATCTATCGCAACTATAATTGAAAACAACTCTAACAACGTCAAATTACGTACTAACCCCAAATGACCCCATTGAGAGGGCCAAGGGGATCTACACCAACTCTGGCCAAAAAAATTGCTCCGAAACCATCGCTCCCAGCCGCATCAGTGAATAGTTGCAAATCAACATTTGACATCTCAGCGTCCTGACAAACCGACCTCCCATTGAACGAATTCAAAAAGGAATGCCATATAAACATATCCTTCGTCATACAAGACATTACCCAAATAAAATGATCCGGTTTCTGTATACCCCTAGTAGCTAAAGACAAACGCCGAGAAAAAACACAACCCATGGGAATGATCTGACAGGCAGAAACCAATAAGCCCAACAATGACTGTAGTTGCTTCAAAGTCACTTTTTTGGACCCCATGACCTGGTCGATTTGGGACACCAATTTATCATCGGGCAAACGAAAAATCATCTGTACGGTATCTATTTCAATACCCAAAAAGGACAAAACAGTCACCGGGCCTTCAGTCTTTTCCTCTGAAATAGGTACCCCAAAACGAGCCATCATCTCATGACAAACCCGCAACAACGCACTGCACAAACCGGAGCCCGTAGGGGCAACAAACAGGAAATCATCCAAATAATGAATGACCGAGGAAAACCCAGACTCAAAGCGAACTACCCATTCCAAAAATGAACAAAACATTTCGAAATAACTGCAAGATATAGAATATCCCATGGGAAGGCACATGTCAACATAAAAGGCACCGTCTAAACAACAACCTAGCAAGTGAAAACAATCCGGATGTACTGCCAACATCCAGAACGCCGCCTCAATATCAGACTTAGCTAAAAGCGCGCCCTGGCCTTCTGCCTGCACCAACCTAACCGCAATATCAAAAGAAGTGTACGAAACCGCCGCATCCTCTCTGGAGATCCTGTCGTTGACCGTACCCCCATGGGGAAAAGAAAAGTGATGAATAAGCCTAAACTTCCCCCGCTCCTTTTTAGGAACTAGGCCAAGGGGGGAGACCCTCAGATTAGGATAAGGCGGCTCGCAGAATGGACCTGCCATTCTCCCCTACTCAACTTCCTTTGCTAATTTCAGACCTGCGAAGTCAACATTCTCATTGATCGACTTTGTCGGCCAATAACAAGGTTGCGGAATACTCAAACGGAATCACAAAACCATATGAAAAACCACTAGTGAGCACCTCTGCCTCCCGCCTCCTGTGGTATCGCTCTAACCACAGGCCCATCTCGAGAACGCTCATTCTCCCGTTGCGCCGGAAGGAGGTGCCTTGGCAGGCTGTTTACCTCTCCGGAAACACCTGAGCGCCGAATGAGCGTCCCCACAGATGGAGCATTCATGTCGGAATTTGCACGTGGCAAAGAACCGACAATGACCCTCGTTGTAGAGCCAACAGGCTCCCGTGGGTCGAGCGGCCGCAGCTCCAGGGGTGGGTCCCGGCACTGCGGCCGCACTAGGAAAGGGGCGGTGCTGTCTACTACCTTGCGCTAAAATGAGCTGCAACCAAACCTTAGTTGCCTTTGACGCCCAACTAATATCAGGCGACAAAGCCAAACGATGATGAAATTCCTCATCGTAGCGCCACCAGGCTGCACCACTGTGCAACCTGTGGGCGCTGAAAATCGTATCAAAGTATACGAATAATTCCGCCCCCTTTTCAGGGTAGCGCTGGCAAATAACATGAGCCAGCGTAGAATAACCCTGCACCTAATTGCCAAAAGTCTTTGCAACCCTAACCTTCTTATCCGAACCTCTCGCAAATACACGCTCCTTATTGGCAGTCACCTGCTCCACGGAAACCAAAGACCAAATAGCCACAAATTAATTTCTCCACATTTTGTCTTTGGTCTCTGCTGACAAGTGAGTCCCGAGAGGAGCGACCCCACAGAACAAAGAATCCCTAAACATTAAACTTGATAAGTTAGCCTCTCTCTCAGACGGGGGCTACGCCCCCCCTGGTGGCACGGAGGGAACTTACGCTCCCTCATTCACATTTAAACCAGCTACCACGGCTTTTAGAACAGAAATCAAATCATCACCAGTTAACACAGATTTTTTAAGCCATGCATCACCGCATGCCGACTCACCGTTCCCAGAGGTCCCGCCAACTCCAGAGGGTAATTCGCCCACTTGCTTGCAGAGGCACCGGAACCACGGCCTGAACCACACCGACCGAACCGGCAGGAGGAACAACCTGGGACAGCTGATCGTGCTCTGCAGGCAAGTAATGCACCTCCCGACGTCGACTGCGTCTCTGCGGGCCTTGACGATTGTCGCGAAGAACCACGCTGCGACCCTGATGAGGAAGATGATGACGAGGAGGAGAGCCCATCTCTGGATGAAGAGGAAGACCGTCGACCATGCCTCCTCTCTGCGAAGGCCATGGCGATGATTTTTTCCAGAACAACGTTTCCTACCCCGTCTGTAATGCTCCCTCGAAATCCCGAACCTGCGGAAGAAAACGAGACAAGGCAGGAGAAGGTCAAACAGTACAAGTACCCTAGAACCGGCCCTACTGTGGGAAGGAGCCCATAGGGCCAGCCTGCAGGGTAGGAGAAGCAGCAGGTGCAGCAGGTGCAGCAAAAGCCCCCACAACAGGGTTGGGCTGAACACTCATCGCTCGCTTCATTGTGTCAGCATCCATCTTCTTCCTATGTGCCCCGCCATCTTGCTTCCTGGCTGACCTGCGCCGAACTGGAAGTCCCGCCTCTGCCCTCTCTTCAACCACTTCTGGTTGAACACAGGACAGAGCAGGGAGTGATGACGTCATCGCCGGCTGCTCGTGCGAGCAGGAAGCAAGTCCCAGCTCCCGCGAACATGCCTCGTGGTAAGCAACCATGGCGGACCAGTCTCCTGGACCCACCATACTCACCCCACTGTCAGGTAAGCGGCACGCCGCATCCTATTCGGTTATCTGCGGATCGAGGTGGGTTGTACCGGGCAATACGCCGGTTTAACAGCAGCCCTCTTAGCACTGTGTGGAGGGATGCCAGCGCGACACAGGGAAGGGGGGGAAGGGGGCACTATCTCTCCCGACGAAGCTCCGGGTGAAACAGGCATAGGGCCTGTGCTGATCCCAGCACGCGGCGGCGCAGCACCCACGGCACCACCATGGGCATGAACGGGGCTAGGGCTTAAGCGGGCAGGGGGGCGGATTACGCGCTGCGGCCTACCTCATGTAGCTGCTGCAGGCTGTTCCACGACCGGATCCGACTCTCCCCTTCTTCCACTTGCCAACAGGGATTCCAGCCAGGACGTCCCCTCCAAGGCCACCCGCTGTGCAACCTGCCGCAATAGATCCTCAGCCATCTGTAAAAGGAACGACCACCGAATCCAATGAAAGGAAAGCTCAAGATCTTCCAGCTCCAACGGAAGGGTGTTCCTCATGCTGCAGCTTGAAGGTAAGAGGGCGTTCTGCCCCAAGACCCACACTTATAACACCTTTACCACGCCCCTCTTACCCCTTGTACACCAATCCTGGTCCTGTGCATTATTTGAATACGTTCACTCCTACATTTAACTCTCACAGTCCCTGACACTTTCCCTAAGCGGTTCAGTGTCTACAAGGAACCACACATTAAAGCCATAATCATAATATTTCACCTAAAGGGGTGCAAATACACATGAATAATAGCTTACATGAGGGTGCGTCCATGTGAATATCCAGCCCAACATAATGGCCAGGCCACAAGAAAGATCGGGCAGCCAATCACAGAACAAGGTGCATGACATCAGCGAATGCCCACCAATCAGAGGTAAAAAATTACACAGCATGGGCTCTGTGTAGCATGGTCGGCCTCTTTGGTACATACTCTATTGGGGTGTAATAAGGATAAATATATGCCCTTGGACAGGTCCTATTATTTCGGGTGAAACTAATATCAGTACCTAATGACAATAAGGGTATGTTCACCCATAAACGTCCCGAAAAACGGTTGGAAATCTGAAGCAGAACGCCTACAAACAACTGCCCATTGATTTCAATGGGAAATACGGCGTTCTGTTTCCGACGGGGCGTTTTTTTTATGCCTCAATTTTTTTATGCCTTTTCATTGACTTCATTTTAAAACAAAAATAAATCCACCTGTGATAAAATAACATATGGTAGTACTGTGATAGGCAGCGATGATGCCCTGTAGTGCTTTGGCTTTGATGCCAAGCAAGATTATCTTATATTGGGTATTCTCTATTTCCTTGTGTTCTCTAAATGCAACAAAGTACATATACCTGGGAGTAGATGAAGTGTGGGCTTGTGAGAGGGTCAGTTTTTAGTGAGTGCGGCCCTTGGCCCTGACAGGGGACTCCACCCGAGGATGGCACAGTAATGCAAGCACACACAGTACAGTTCAATGAAACCGAGTTTTACTCCGGCTGGTGCACAAAGCATAGTGGTTGCAACATTGGTACCTGGTGTAGCGGTTACAGTGTTGGCACACAGCTGGGTGGGTTCAGTCTTTGAAGGTAACTTAGCTTGGCAGTTACAATCCCTGTTCTCTTGTCACACTTGCAGACAGGGGCAACTAGACCTTCACCCCCCCCCTCAGTACAGAATTCGCGCTGAAAGTGGTCCGAAACTACTTGCAGGATAGACACACAGGGCCTCTTCTGGTGGCGGAGCGCTCTTTTCAGGAGTGCCAAGTTATTGTCCGGATGCTTGAAGCAGTTTTAAACCATTTAGCAGGACAAACAGAGTTTGCCTCTTTAGCGACGAACGTTGGTACGACGCCATCCTCCTCACAGACCACCTCGGTTCTCTGTCAATAGAGAACGCTGCAGTTTTAAAAGTAGCAGCCTGCCCTGAACACTCATTCACATCAGTGGTGCGCAACATGCGGCTCATGTGTGAATATAGTCTAAGAAATAAATACTGATAATGTGAACTATAAGCGGCTCTTTTAAAGGTGTCTTGTTCACACATTGGACGTCAAGTATATTGATGTTATGGAGAACTGGACCAAACATTATCCAATTTTTTACATTTTTAGTTAGGAAATGTCTATAGAGCGGAGCACAACACACTTGCATTACTGCATTTAAAATGTATATGTTTTTCTGTGTGCTTCTTCCACGGAAGTCAAGGGAGAATAAAGTTTCCAAAAATGCTAAACCTAGAGTAGGCTGCAAAGTTTCTGGGCTTCATATCACTAACCACATAAGTCAGTCTCTCCCCAATGTCACAGGGTAGAATGTATCTGATCTTCATGAAAAATAATGTGAGTCTGACTTGGGCACTACAAAATCTGTAACAGCCCCCTACCATGTACCATTTATAATACTAATGTCTTCTTATGTCATAGAAGGGCCCCTCTCATTCACCAGGGCCCTAGAGCGATGGCTTCTCTGCACCCCCTATAGCTACACCTCTTCTTTAATCCATTCATTTCGCCAAATAACCAAACAAACAACCCAATATTAACTCATTGCTCACTGCAAAATGTAGTATTACGTTCTGGCTATTCAAATGTATGGTCGACCATGTAATACATGAGGGCTGTAAACCAACCAGAGCTACAACAACTCTGGCTAACCGAGGGGGGATCCCAAGCTTGGGACTCCCCTCTATGACGTCCATATGACCTAATAGGGCATATAGTGGGGTTATCTTCTAAGTTGACATAATGCCATCTGCTCCTCTCCATCACTTAGTGACAAAGTTGCAGTATTTGTAGTAGAAATTTGCGCTCTCCTAGAATATTGTATCTTGCAGAAATCCTGCGGTTTCCCTGAATATAGAAGAACTTCAATGGGGGCTGAGGTTTTACAGGAATAAGGAATAGGGCAGACAGAGCACGGTTTGTGGTTTTTCTTTGCCGTCACGTTCTGTGTTTTATTGCTGTAGAAGAAATATTTGGTTGTGACATTGATTTTACAGATTGCCTGAGAAAGGCTGGCTTGAAGGGTAGATAACTAGAAAAATAGACTACAGCCGGAGGCTCACAGAGGGCATACACTATATGGACAAAAGTATTGGGACACCTACATATTACACCTAAAGGAGCTTTTATGGGAGGTCAGACACTGATTTTGGATGAGAGGGCCTGGCTTGCGATCTCCATTCTAGTTTATTCCAAAGTTGTTGGATGGGGTTGGGGTCAGGGCTCTGTGTGGGCCAGTCAAGTTCTTCCACACCAAACTCATCCAACCATGCCTTTATGGACCTCGCTTTGTGCACTGGGGCACAGTCATGCTGGAACAGAAAAGGCCTTCCCCAAACTGTTACCACAAAGTTGGAATCTACAATTGTCCAAAATGTCTTGTTATTATGAAGCATTAAGACTTCCCTTCACTGGACTAAGGGGCCTAGGCCAAACCCCTGAAAAACAACCCCAAAGGATTAGCCCTCCGCCACCAAACTGTACAGTTGGCACCAGTGGCATAGCTATAGAGGTCGCAGTGGTGGCAGGCACCCCTTACCACACTGTGCAGCGCAGCCAATCGTAGGACTCTGCTCTGTTACTTTATGTGGTCTCCCACTTTGTGGCTGAGTTGTTGTGGTTCCTAAACGCTTCCACTTTGCAGTAATACCACTCACAGTTAATTGTGGAAAATCTAGGAGGGAAGGAATTTCAGGAACTGACTTGTTACAATGGTGGTATCCTATTACAGGACCATGCTGGCATTTAGTGAGTTCTTTATAACGACCCATTCTTTCACAAAGATTTATAATTGCGACTGCATGACTAGGTTCTGGATTTTATACAAATGTGGCAATGGGACGGAATAAAACACCTGAATTCAATGATTAAGAGGTGTGTCCCAATACTTTTGTTCATATAGTGTATGTGAGGGGAAGTAACACGTGACCTTGGTAATGATCTTTCTTAAGGGAGGCCTGTCTTGATAAGACGACCCCTTCAAACTGGTCATACATTGTGACATGTCCCATTGCCGCTACTCCACTGTAATGTTCACCAGGAATACAGGCAAGAATGGCATGTAAAGCATGGGGGAGAGACACGGTAGGAAGCTGAGACATGAGGTGAATTTCAGACTGGCTCAAACTACTGTCAGTGATCATTGCTCTGTAATAATGGAGCAGCCATCTCAAAGAATAAAGAGCAAGTACCAAAATCTAGTGATAATAGTATTATTTTTAAGACCACACCTGGACTTTTGCTTTAGATTATTGATAAAATGAAAGATTATTCATGAAAAATATACAAAATCACCATTTTCTTTTGTCTGTGAAAAAATGTTCCTGATTTCTTGGCAATATTTGCTCTCAAGTTTTTCCACAGAGAATGGATCTTGATTAATTTTCACCCTCTGAACATAAGCTGCTATCTGATCTAATAAGATGAATCCCTGGGAGAGGACCATTATATTCTTAGATTTTTTTTTTTTTTTACAATGCCCCCAAGCAGCTTAATTATATTTACTAAAGAAAGCTGTGGACTGCATCCATGGTTTTCCTAGTAAAGCGCTAGAATGGAGAAAAGATGGACGGTAAATAGCAAGGAGCGTGTATTTAGAGAACAAATCCATAGCACCGCGGACAAAAATGGAAATTAGGCTCGAGGCTTGGGTTACAAATCACAAGAAGTAACGACCTTGAGATCTCACTGTTGACCTTGAGGTGATTTCCTGCCGTCTTCGGATTAGAGTTCTATAAACTTTGTGAGGAAAAAAAAGTATCAGGTCCTCTGTCAATATCGGCTAATGAGACAGAGCTTAAACAAGCTTTGAGCGCAAGCGAAAACATATCACTCCCCTGACACCTCGCCAATGTTATTTTTTATTTCAGCGGGAGAAAAAAAAGTGTGATTACCCTAGAGCGGAGGAAAAAAACCAACACATAATGATAAGACACAGAACAGCGGTCACACTATTCTACTTTAATCTGAAATGAAATATAGATTTCTGGATGTCTGCTTACACCCAGCGCTGCACCTCAGATGGGCGCCAGTAAGGCTGTTTCCATTTAACTATTTCATCACCTCTCATCCACCATGGGATGATGTATTTATAGCATTGCCGCACATGGAGTGTAGGGTTCACGTTTGATATATTAACATGCCGTATTTTCCATTTCATGGACTACAGGTATATATGAATTGTTAATAATACCAAGGTCAGAAAGGCGCCATTACTTCTGACATGTGAATTGATGGTCATACACAGAGATTTTATACTATCAGGACGATTTTCAAAGCACAAACAATTACTTTGCTGGGATGAGGACATTTTTCTATTATTGTATATCCTTAAAGCAAAAATGTTTTGCACAAAATGTATATTGTGTACCCAGTTTAGATCCTCATGGATTCTCACTTTTGTAAAAAAAAGTGCTCATATGTCCATATATCATTTCTTTTGCAATATGGTCCCTAAGGTACGATCTTAAAGACAGTGGTTGTAAACGGTAGGGGAGAATGTTTTTTTTTAAATATGATTTATTTCCAGGGGCATACACAGAAAAGATATGGCCCCATTACACATCGTATTTGTAGGTACAAAATTCTGTGCTGATGTAATGATAGGGGTAGGGAAACGGACAAGTGAGCCCTAATCTACCCGCCACTCTGTCCCTGCCTGCTTGCAATGACCCGCCGTAGGCGACGGGGTACAACTGGGCGGCGGTCCCTACGCTCAGTAAGTGCACGAGACAAACATACAAGGGAATATAAAGCAAAGGGAAAGGGGCAGTTGCCCACGGAAACACCGTGAGCAACAGAGTGGTGAACAAGCCAAGTCAAACCAGGAGAGCACGAGGTACCAAACGCAGAGCAGAAGAGTAGTCAGAAAGCCAGGGTCAGAATGGAGCAGGATCAAATTGTCAGGAGCTGTAGCTGGGCCAGGAAACCACACGGAAAGAATCACAAGCAAGGAGGAACAGGAAAGGCAGGTATAAATAGACAGAGGGTGGGAGCTAGCTGAGTCTGGCCAGGCTGCGATAGGCTCTCCCACTCCTAAGCCTGCCAGCCTGAGTGGTGGAAGCTGGAGTCAGTCTCAGAGAAATAGACTCAGGTGAAGACTGATTACCTATGGAAGTTAAAGCCGAAGCTGTGCCTGGCAGATCCTTTACAGCTGATTAATTTCCCAATATATCTGTATAGAGGACAGCTTCTCTGATAAACTATATAATACTAGTTGCATGCAGCCACCACTAGGGGGAGCTAGCTGCATATGGATTTATACAGATAGCATTGAACTCAATACGAAAATCTATACAATGGAGCAGATTTACTACTCTTTCTGGGTCTAGCATGTGCAAATGTGCAAAATTTTGGCACAATTTTGCACAATTTGCCACAATTTTGATGTTTGCACTTCATTAGACAATTTTTAAAAGTGTTTAGAAAAGGGAACAAGGTTTAGCGGAAAAGGGACTTGGCTTAAAATGCACCAACATCCCTCAATTTGCACCACATGAATACAAAGTAAGTCAAGAGTTGGTATAAGGAAGAGAAAAGTGTCTAGCATATCTAGCACGATGTACCAAATTTTTCAGACAGCGTCCACCACTGTGATATATTTGACGCATCTTTGGACTGCCTAGTCTACATTTGCATTGTCTAAATCTTCCACAACTTAGTAAAGGCCCTTTTACACCGGCCGATAAGCGGCCGATGCAGCGAGCCCCGATCAACGAAACAACGTTGATCGGCGCTTGCTTTCTCCTGTCACACGGAGCTATACATGGGGACGAGCGGTCGTTACTCTGATCGCTCGTTCCCATACATTATCATGTCGGCAGCACTTTTCCCTGTTTATGCAGGGAGATGTGCTGATCTTTTACTTTTTTTAAATGATAAAACCAGCCAACCAGCAGATGATCGAGTATTTGCTCGTTCATCTGCTGATCGTTCCCCTGTTAAAAAAGGGCAATTATCGGCAATGAGCATTATATTAACGCTCGTCTGCCCAATAATCGTCCTGTGCCCTTAAATCTGCCTTAATGACGTCCCTGACAACAACACTATATTAGGAAATTTGAGCAAATCTAGTCTAATCTGCACTGTATAAATACGACTTTAGGATAAGGAGGATAGGAGGTAAGAGAATATTCTAGACAAAGCAAAATTAATAATGGGATTAGTAATCAGAACAACATGTGGCTCCCGATTCACTGTCTGAGGAACAATGCCCTACAAATACATACTACAAATATACCGTACAATTTACAATACAACTACATCTACAAACCCTACCCTGCAACTACATATTACAGTCTACCATCATATCCCTTAACTATACTCCACTAATGCAATACTACCCTGCAACTACACACCTAGAACTCTAGACTTCACCTTACATCTCCAACACACCCTACAATACTGTGCTACTACAACATACGAACCTACCCTACAACTACACACCTAGAACTCTCCACTGAATATTCTTCTGATAGTGTGAATACATACTGCGTATATACAGTACTGTCCAAAAGTTTTAGGCAGTTGTGCAAAAATGCTGCATTGTAAGAATGCTTTAAAAATAGAAGTGTTCATAGTTGTTTTTTTTATCATTTTACAAAATACAAAGAAGAGTGCCATCAGCACAGAATGTAGGTTGAGACACATCCATTAACTGTAACAGAAACAGCTGAGTTGGAGGCTTACAACTGAATGAGGAACAACCAAACTCTGCTACAAAGGTGAGGTTGTGGAGGACAGTTTCATGTCACAGGTCCACCATGGCTAGACTGAGCACAGTGACAAGACACAAGGTAGTTATACTGCATCAGCAAGGTCTCTCCCAGCAATGATTTTAAAGCAGACTAGGGTTTCAAGATGTGCTGTTCAAGCTCTTTTGAAGAAGCACAAAGAAACGGGCAAGATTAAGGACCGTAGATGCAGGTGTCGACCAAGGAAACAATGCAGCAGATCAAAGACACATGATGCTTACTTTCCTTCGAAATCAGAAGATGTCCAATAGTGCCATCAGCTCAGAACTGGCAGAAACAAGTTGGACCCAGGTACACCCATCTACTGTTTGGAGAAGTCTGGCCAGAACTGGACTTCATGGAAGAATTGCTGCCAAAAAAACATGCCTTCGACGAGGAAACCAGGCCAAGCGGCTCAACTGTACATGAA
This sequence comes from Rhinoderma darwinii, assembly GCF_050947455.1. Taxonomy (NCBI): domain Eukaryota; kingdom Metazoa; phylum Chordata; class Amphibia; order Anura; family Rhinodermatidae; genus Rhinoderma; species Rhinoderma darwinii. The sequence continues at coordinate 67,036,447 of NC_134690.1, forward strand.
AACATAGAAACTGGGGTGCAGAAAAATGGCACAAGTGCTCTGGACTGATGAGTCAAAATGTGAAATATTGGGCTGTAACAGAGCGCAGTTTGTTCGCCGAAGGGCTGGAGAGCGGTACAATAATGAGTGTCTGCAGACAACAGGAAAGCATGGAGGTTCCTTGCAAGTTTAGGACTGCATTTGAGTAAATGGAGTTGGGGATTTGGTCAGAATTAATGGTGTTCTTAAAGGGAATGTGTTGCCAGAAAAACATGTTTTTTTTTTAAAAATGAAACATTTAGTGTGTGGGTGATTAAACATTGTTCAAATTTTTTTAATTTTTTTCACGAGTCAGGAAATATTATAAATTAATTCTAATTTATAATATTACCCATTTCTGGTCACTAGATGGAGCTATTCCCAAAATTGCAGCATTGCAAAATTGGGTAAAAAGCCCTCGCTCTAGTGAGCTCTCAGCATCCCCCCCCTCCTTTATCCTGGCTAGTGCCGGGATAAACGAGGGGTTTGAACGGTGTAACCTCCTACACTGTGTGTCGCCATTTTTTGAGCTAACACACAGTGTAGAAGGTTAACATACAGTAGTAAACACACACAAACACGAACATACATTGAAATCTCTTACCTGCTCCTGCCGCCGCGGCTCCCTCCGGCCCGTCCGCTCCATCTGCTGCCGCTGGTCCAAGTGCACAAGTCCGGAAGCCGCGACCGGAAGTAGTAATATTACTGTCCGGCCGCGACTTCCGGTCCACAGGAAAATGGCGCCGGACGGCGCCAATTTCAAATTGGACTGTGTGGGAGCGGCGCATGCGCAGTTCCCACACAGACGCCGTACACACAAGTGAATGGGACGGGAGCCGTTCGCAGTCCCTATGGGACTGTGGCTGCCGTATTCCATGTCTGTATGTGTCGTTAATCGACACATACAGAAATGGAACAAAAAATGGCAGCCCCCATAGGGAAGAAAAAGTGTAAAAATAAGAAAAAGTAAAACACAAACACACAAATAAATATAAACGTTTTTAATAAAGCACTAACATCTTTAACATATAAAAAAATAATTTGTGATGACACTGTTCCTTTAATGCTGAGAAATACGTGCAGATACTTATCATGTAATACCATCTGGGAGGCATCTGATTGGCTCTACATTTATTCTGCAGCACGACAATGACCCGAAACATACAACCAATGTTAGTAAGAACTATCTTTCAGCATAAAGAAGAACTAGAAGCCCTGAAAGTGATGATATGATCCCCACAGAGCCCTGATCTCAACATCATCGAGTCTGTCTGGGATTACATGAAGAAACAGAAGGATTTGAGGAAGCGCCTATATCCACAGAAGATCTGTGGTAGAATTGATGCTGTTTTAAAAGCAAAAGCAAAGGGCAGTCACAGGAAATATTTATTTGATTTAGATTTCTCTTCTATTCATTCACTTTGCATTTTGTTAATTGATAAAAAAACTATTAACACTATTTTTGAAAGCATTCTAACTTTGCAGCATTTTTCCACAACTGCCTAAAACCTTTGCACAGTACTGTATATATATATATATATATATATATATATATATAATTATTTTTTTAATTATTATTATTTTTACTTAGGATTTGGCATTTAGTTCATCTGCTTTAGTGCTCTAACAATGAGGTTTGCATAATACAGAATAATATCATTACCTTGGTATGGCTGTGCATGAACATAGGACATTATGTGCTGCACTTGCACGATGTTATAGTAAAGCCATATTAACACACAGTCCCTACCCTTATTATTGTGACCTTTACTTGTTCTTTTTGAATATGTTGCTCATTTATGTCTTAATTAACAATAAAAAAAACAACATTTATTTGACGTTGTTTATATTCCGGTCCTGGTTACATTTATAGTTTTGTATCATGGAGTTATGTGCTGGCAGCTTATGCACCTAGAATGAGTAACCAGCATCTCCCTAAATATAACAGATATGTCATCTACTAGGTGGTTTCACTATCAAGGTTTCATTTTGAGGGTCAAATTGATGGTATAGCGCATCGGTACATTGATTTTGTGTCCCATGCTAAATGTTGTCCTCCTGTATACAGCTGTACACTGCATGCTATACCAGCTGTCACGTGATCTCATAGTGATGAATGTAAGGGTTCTAACACTGGCGTAGCTATAGGGGTCGCAGCGGTCGCAATTGCGACCGGGCCCCGAAGCCAGGGGGGCCCACGGCTCCCCTCACCACATCAATAAAAAGTTACTACAGTAACTCGGGCCACGGGCCCCTGTTACTATAGTAACATACTTTACTTACCTTCCTGGTTCCGGATGGCAGCGGAGGTACTGACGTAAAGCGCTGTGCGCAGCGCATGACGTCACAGCGCTATGCGCCGCGCACAGCATCGAGACGACAGAACTCCCGCCGCGGCCGAAGAGGAAGGTAAGGTTAGCCCTGACTGGCGGGGTCCGACTCCCGGGACCCGCCAATCAGCTGTTTTGAAGGGGCCGCAGCACTCGTACGAGAGCTGTTCCCCTTCATTCCTGTCACTTCATTCCGGTCACACTGTGAATCCGTGTTGGCGATTCACAGTGTGGGCGAGTAGTGAAATGAAGGGGAAGCAGCTCTCGTACGAGTTCTGCGGCCCCTTCAAAACAGCTGATTTGCGGGTCCCGAGAGACACATCAGCTATTGATGTCCTATCCTGAGGATAGGCCATCAATGTTTAGGGACTGTACAACCCCTAAGCCTACGATGTAGCAGGCTTAGGGGGCCCATGAGACAGGATCACAGATTGTGTGATCCTGTCTGCTGGGCCCTGTATCTAAGCCAATCACATGGTAGGCTTAGATACATGGCCCATGTGTGATCCTGTCTGCTGGGCCCTGTATCTAAGCCAATCACATGGTAGGCTTAGATACATGGCCCATGTGTGATCCTGTCTGATGGGCCCTCTATATAAGCCTACCACACTGTAGGTTTAGATACAGGGCCCCAGCACACAGTAATCTTATACTGTATAAGATTACTGTCTGCTGGACCCTGTATCTAAACCTACAGTATGGCAGGCTTAGATACAGGGTCCCACAGACAGTATCACACATGGGCCCTGTATCTAAGCCTAACACACGTGTTACTAATCATTTTTTGTGTGTTTTCTTACAGGTTCGGTCGTTGGACTACGTCGGATTCCAGGACTACTTCGATGACAGCTTTTTTTTTATTAATAAAATGGTTAATGAGGGCTGTGTGTTTTTTTTTTTAATTTCAATAAAATATTTTTTCTATGTCTTTGTGTTTTTTTTTTAAACTATATTACTACCGCCTTAGTAATGGCCGCCGGCTGATTGACAGCATCCATTGCTAAGGCGGGGCTTAGTGTTAGCCGATGCAGAGGCCAACACTAACCCCCTTTATTACCCCGATACCCACCGCCACCAGGGGTGCTGGGAAGAGCCGGGTACCATCCAGTACCTGACCATCTGTAGTGATGGTCGGCTACTGGGGTGGCCGCAGGCTGGTATTATCAGGAGGGGAAAGGCCAAAAACAGTGGCCCTTCCCACCCTGGTGATGCTAGGCTGCTGCTGCTTTATTGTATCTGGCTGGTTATGAAAAATGGGGGGGACCCCACGTTATTTAAAAAAAAAATAATTGAAAAGAACGATGTGGGGTCCCCCCCAATTTTCATAACCAGCCAGATACAACACAGCAGCAGCAGGCAGCATTACAAGGGTGGGAAGGGCCACTCTTTTTGGCCTTCCCCAGCCTAATACTACCAGCCTGCGGCCACCCCGGTGCCTGCCCGTCACTACAGATGGTCGGGTACTGGTTCGTACCCGGCTCTTCCCAGTACTCCTGGTGGCGGTGGGTACCGGGGTAATAATGGGGGTTAGTGTAGCCTCTGCAACGGCTAACATTAAGCCCCACCTTAGTAATGGAGGTTGTCAATCAGCCAGCGGCCATTACTATGGCAGTGATAATAAAGTTTTAAAAGAATTTTTGCATCGGGGCCCATGAGCCTTTAGCTACGCCCCTGGGTTCTAGGGTTACCTATACACCACTGCCTATATACATGTGATCACTGTCATATACAATTCTAAGAAGTCTATCTATCTATCTATCTATCTATCTATCTATCTATCTATCTATCTATCTATCTATCTATCTATCTATCTATCTATCTATCTATCTATCTATCTATCTATCTATCTATCTATCTATCTATCTATCATCTATCTGTCTACAGGCCATGTAGATACTGTGGATAGATAGATAGATATGAGATAGAGAGAGAGATATGAGATATAGAGATATGAGATAGATAGATAGATAGATAGATAGATATGAGATATCTACATGGCCTAGATGTATTTTTAACATTTTTGGCCATCTGTGGATTGCTTTAATTTACATTCCAAACCTCCAAGTGCAAATTACAAGCAATGACACCTGCAAGTTGTGAAATTACACAAGCCAAAGTATGGAAGATAATGCTTTGTGGTCCCAGCTTTTCCTAATGCTTTGCCCTGTCCATGGTGCTGAAAGTTGGAATGAGTAAGTATAGCTTTAACCCCTTCCTGCTTTGGCCACTTTTTCTGACAGAACCTAATTGTTAAAATCTGACATGTTTCACTTTCTGTGGTAATAACTTTGGAATGCTTTTACCTATCCAAGTGTTTCTGAGATTGTTTTCTCGTGACACATTGGACTTTATGTTACTGTTAAAATTTTTTTCAGTTCATTTAGTGGAAAATACCAAAATTTTGTGTAAATTTTCAAAAATTTGCATTTTTCTAAATTTAAATATATCTACTTGCAAGTTAGGCAGTTATACCTTACAACATTTTTGCTAATTAACATCCCCCATATGTCTACTTTAGATTGCCATCGTTTTTTGAATATCCTTTTATTTTTCTAGGACGTTACAAGGCTTAGAACTTTAGCAGCAATTTCTCACATTTTCAAGAACATTTCAAAAAGATTTTGGTGCCTTCTTTTTATTAGAATGTATTTTAGGCACCATGTCAGGTTTAAAGAGATGCTGTGGGGCCAAAACAGTGGTAATCCCCCAAAAGTGACCCCATTTGTGAAACTATACCCCTCAAGGAAATTATCTAGGGGTATAGTGAGCATTTTGACCCTACAGGTTTATTGCAGAAATTATTGGAAGTAGGCCGTGAAAATGAAAATCTACATTCTTTCAAAGAAAATGTAGGTTTAGCTAATTTTTTCTCATTTCCACAAGGACTAAAGGAGAAAAAGCACTGCAACATTTGTAAGGCAATTTCTTCAGAGTAAAACAATACCCCACATGTAGTCATAGACGGCTGTTTGGACATACGGCAGGGCTTAGAAGGGAAAGAGCGCTATTTGGCTTTTGGTGCTCAAATTTAGCAGGAATAATTTGCAGAGGCCATGTCGCATTTGCAGAGCCCCTGAGGAGACAAAACAGTGGAAACCCCCACAAGTGACCCCATTTTGGAAACTACACCTCTAGAGGAAATTATCTAGGGGTATAGTGAGCATTGTTACCCAACAGATTTTTTGCAGAAATTATTGGAATTAGGCTGTGAAAATGAAAATCTGCATTCTTTCAAAGAAAATGTAGGTTTAGCTAATTTTTTCGAATTTCCACAAAAACTAAAGGAGAAAAAGCACGTAAAAATTTGTAAAGCAATTTATTCCGGGTAAAACAATACCCCACATGTGGTCATAAATGGCTGTTTAGACACACGGCAGGGCTCAGAAGGGAAGGGCGCCATTTGGCTTTTTGAGGAAAAGCAGGAATGGTCTGCATAGGCCATGTCACATTTGCAGAGCCCCTGAAGGGACAAAGCAGTGAAAATACCCAAAAAGTTACTCCATTACACCCCTTGAGGAATTCATCTAGTGGTGTAGTGATCATTTTGACCCCACAGGTGTTTCATAGATTTTATTAGAATTGGGCAGTGAGAATAAAAACAATCCTTTTTCTTTGATAAGACGTAGCTTTAGCTCAAAATTTTTCATTTTCTCAGCAAATCAAGGAAAAAAGGAACCCCAACATTTGTAAAGCAACTTCTCTGGGGTATGGAAATACCCCATATGTGGTCATAAACGTCTGTTTGGGCACACGGAAAGGATCAGAAGGGAGGGAGCGCCATTTGACTTTTGGAGTGCAGATTTTGCTGGATTGGTTTCTGGTCGCTATGTAGGATTTGCAAAGCCCCTGTGGGACCAAAACAGTGGAAACCCCCCAGAAGTGACCACATTTTGGAAACTACACCCCTAAGTGCATTCACCTAGGGGTGGAGTGAGCATGTTAACCCCTGCAGGTGTTTTTCAGAAATTAGTGTGCACTCAATGTTGCAGAGTGAAAATTGGATTTTTTCCATAGATATTCCAATATGTGGTGCCCAGCTTGTGCCACAATAACAACACAGCTCTCTAATTATTATGCTGTGTTTCCCTTTTTTAGAATCACCCTACATGGGGCACTAATCTTTTGCTTGGACATTCGACAGGGCGCAGGAGTGAAAGAGTACCATGCGAAGTTGCTGCCTAATTTAGCGACTTACAAAGTATTGGTTCACAATTGTAGAGGCTCTGATGTGAAATAATAAAAGAAACCCCTGAGAAGTGACTCCATTTTGGAAACTACACCCCTCAAGGCATTTATTATGGGGTGTAGTGACCATTTTCACCCCACAGGTCTATTCCAAAAATGATTGCGCTGCGGATGGTGCAAAGTAAAAATGTAAATTTTTCCCCAGATATGCCATTTCAGTGTCAAATATGTCATGCCCAGCTTGTGCCACTGGAGACACACACCCAAAAAATTGCTAAAAGGGTTCTCCCGGGTATGGCGATGCCATATAAGTGGAAGTAAACTGCTGTTTGGGCACACTTCAGGGCTCAGAAGGTAGGGAGCACCATTTGGCTATTGAAGCGTGGATTTTGCTTGGTAGTAGTTTTGTTTGGGGTAAAAAATAATCCATAGATGTGTGTTACGCTGTGGAGCAATCCTTTCTGCACAGGCCGGTGTCGCACTGATAAATGTCCTTTCTTATCCCCCTTTTGGTCCACACTCCTCACCTTTGCAGTTTGGGGAATTTTGCTGGAAAGTGTTGTCCTGATATAATACGGGCACCCTCGCTTCTAGCAGATATGTTTGGGCCCTCCCCTTCCTGGTTCCCTAATTTTAGGACCTCGATGAATCGCCTCTTGAAACAGAAGATATTTTCCTGACTTATTGTAGCCTTAACTAATTTTAGTTTTTCATAGACGTAGTGGTATGAGGGCTGTTTTTTGCAGGATGAGCTGTAGTTATTATTGGTACCATTTTGGGGTATATGCGACTTTTTAATCACTTTTTATCCTATTTTTTGGGAGGCAAGATGACCAAAAAAACAGCAATTCTGGCATAGTTTTTTTATACAGTTTTCACCATGCGTTATAAATGACATGTTAACTTTATTCTGCGGGCCAGTACGATTCCGGCGATGCCTAATTTATAGCACTTTTTTATGTTTTACAACTTTTTGCACAATAAAATCGCCGTGTTGTGAGAACCCTAACTTTTAAATTAGACGAGCTATTGTTTTTATACGTACCATTTTTGGATACATGCAACTTTTTTATCACTTTTTATTTAAATTTTTGTAGGGCAAAGTGACCAAAAAACTGAAATTCTGGCATTGTTTTTACGTTTTTTTTTACGCCGTTCACCGCATGGAATAAATAACATTATATTTTTATAGTTTAAGTCTTTACGGTCACGGCGATACCAAATATCGGTTTATTAATTTTTTTCAATAATAAAGGATTTGATAAGGGAAAAAGGGCGATTGTGTATTATTTTATTACTTGAAACTTTTATTATATTTTTTTCACTTTTTTTACACTTTTTTTTTCATTTTTCTTTAGTCCCACTAGGGGACTTGAAGGTCCAACTGTCAGATATTTTTCTAATACATTGCACTACCTATGTAGTGCAATGTATTAGATCTGTCAGTCATTCACCGACAGCAAGCCGATTAGGCTTAGTCTCCGGGCGGGGCCTTATTGGCTTCCGTAATGGCAGAGCAGGAGGCCATTGTTAGGTCTCCTGTTGCCATAGTAGAAGTCGGCAGCCCTGCGATTGCAGGGCAGAGCTGCCAATCTGCTGATAACCACAAAGATGTAACGATCGCTTTTGATTGCTGCATCTAAGGGGTTAATGGCAGGGATCAGAGCTAGCTCCGGTTCCTGCCATTACAGATGGATGTCAGCTGTAACATACAGCTGACATCCACCGCTGATGACGCCGGCTCATCTCCTGAGCCAGCGCCATCTTGCCGACGGCTACGGAAACCTTTTAGGCCTTGTACTAGTTTTCCATACTAGCAGACCGGGAGGTTACTATTAGGCCTCTGGTTGCCATTGCAGCCACCGACACCCCAGTGATTTCATTGTTGGGGTGCCGATGAGCTGCAAACACCTTAAATGCAGCGATCGCTTTTGACGGCTGCATTTAAGGGGTTAATGTTGGGGATCGAAGCTAACTTCGGTCCCCGACATTACATCAGGGTGTCAGCTGTATGATACAGATGACATCCGGGGATGATGGCACCGACTCAGGTTCTGAGCTGGTGCCATCCATTTGTCGTAAGTATACAACATTTTGCGGGTTGCGCTGGCTTTCCATGACGTATACTTACGACAAATATTGGGATGGGATTAAAGAAGACCTGTTACCTCTTTGGATATGTCTGTTTTGGTAAATAATTGTATTCCCGATGAAATAACAATTCCAGAAATTTTTCTAAGAACTCTGTTTTGTGACGTTCCTTTGTTATTTCTCCTAAAAATGTATGAATAAATTGATAACAGGGTTTTACAAGTTGGGGGTGTGTCTCTCCACAGTCCCTGCAATCAGTGTTGACAGTGAGACTGAGTAGGGACACACCCCATTGTCTAGGGCGATGGTAACACCCAGTTGTCAAATTAGTCATACATTTCTAGGAGGAAGAACGCAGAGTTCTAAGAAAATATGTTCTGGAATTATTATTTCTTGGGGAATACAAGTATTTACTAAAATAGACATGTCAGCAGTGGTTAATTGTCAACCAATTTCAGGATTTGCATTGCCTTTCTGTTTAAAAATAAATACATAAATGCAAAGATGTTAGGGACCGTACCCAAAGTTTTTTTTTTTACACAAACACGTGAAGAAGTAGAATTCTATTAATGAGAGCTGACAGTATTTGTCCTATTGGATGAAGCGTTCAAAACACAGACATTTTTATATGTCACAAGTTATAGACAACCCCTTTAACCCCTTCAGGACACGGCCTGTTTTGGCCTTGTGGACACAGTTGATTTTTTCAAATCTGACATGTTAATTTATGTGGTAATAACTTTGGAATGCTGTTACCTATCCAAACGGTTCAGAGATTGTTTTCTTGTGACATATTGTACTTTATGTTAGTGGAAAAATTTGGTCGATAAATCCACTGTTTATTTGTAAAAAACACCAAGATTTAGAGCAAATTTTCAAAAATTAGGATTTTTCTAAATTTAAATGTATCTGCTTGTAAAACAGATAGCTATACCACACAAAATAGTTACTAATTAACATTTCCCACATGTCTACTTTATGTTGCCATTGTTTTTTGAACATTCTTTTTTTTTCCAGGACGTTACAATGCTTATAACTTATAAGCTTTTAACTTATAGCAGCAATGTCTCACATTTTCAAGAAAAACTGCACCCCTCAAAGTATTCAAAACAGCATATAGAAAGTTTCTTAACTCTTTAGGTGTTTCACAGGAATTAAATTAATTTCGAGGTGAAATGTATCAATTTCATTTATTTTTATTTTTTTTAGAAAATTCATTTTGATTCCTTTTTTTCTGTAACACTAAAGGTTTTAGCAGAGAAACGCAACTCAATATTTATTGCCTCATTTTTAGAAATATCCCACATGTGGCCCTAGTGTGCTAATATACTGAAACACCGGCCTCAGAAGCAAAGGAGCACCTAGTGGATTTTGGGGCCTCCTTTTTATTAGAATATATTTTAGGCACCATGTCAGGTTTGAAGAGGTCTTGTGGGACCAAAACAGTGGAAACACCCCAAAAAATACATCATTGGGCAAACTACACCCCTCAAAGAATTTATAATTTATAGAGGGGTATATAGTGAGCATTTTAATCCCACAGGCTTTTTGCTGAATTTAGTGGAATTAGTGTGAAAATGAAAATCTAAATTTTTCCAATAAAACATAGCTATTATCAATTTTTACAAGGCAGAAAGGAGAAAAAGCACCAAAACATTTTAAAAGCAATTTCTCCAGATTATGGCAATACCCCATATTTGGTAATAAACTGCTGTTTGGACCCACTGCAGGGCTCAGAAGGAAAGAAGCCATTTGGCTTTTGGAGTTCACGTTTTTCTGCATTGGCTTTTGGGTGCCTTGTCGCATTTGCAAAGCCAATGAGGAATCAAAACAAAAGTGACCCGATTTAGGAAACTAAAGACCTCAAGGAATTTATCCAGTGGTATAGTGAGCATGTTGATTCCACAGGTTTCTTTTTCATCTTCACAATAGATAAAGGAGAAAAAGAACCCCAACATTTGTAAAGCAAACTCTTCTGAGCACGGCGATAGTCCATATGTGGTAAAAAAAAAACCCTGCTGTTTGGACCTACGGCAGGGCTTAGAAGGGAAGGAGCATCATTTGGCTTTTCGAGCTAAAATTTAGCTGGAATAGTTTGCGGCGCCATGTCGCATTTGCAAAGCCCCTGAGTGTCCAAAACAGTGGAAACACCCCAAATGTGACCCTATTTGGGAATCTATACCCCTTAAGGAATCAATCCAGGGGTATAGTGAGCATTTAGACCCAACAGGTCTTTTGCTGAATTTAGTGGAATTAGGCCGTGAAGATGAATATTAACATCTTTTCCAATAAATAGGGATAAAGGAGAAAAAGCACCACAACATTTGTAAAGCAATTTCTCCCGAGTACGGCAATACGACCCACATCTGGTCATAAACTGCTATTTGGACATACGGCAGGGCTCACAAGAGCGCCATTTGGCATGCAGATTTTGCTGGATTGGTTTTTGGGCGCCATGTCGCATTTGTGAAGCCCCTGAGGTACCAGAGTACAATGGAAGCCCCAAGAAGTGACGCTATTTTGGAAACTGCACACCTCAAGCCATTTATCATTTGCCTGGACATATGACAAAGCTCAGAAATAAAGAGCACCATGCGCTTTTGAGGCCTATCTTGGTGATTTTCACAGCATTGGCCCACAATTGCAGGGCTCTGAGGTCAAATAGTAAAACAGTCCCCAAAGTAGTGACCCCTCTTTTGGAAAATGCACAACTTAAGGTATTTTAAGGGGTGTAGTGAGTATTTTGAACCACAGGTGTTTTTTTTTCAAAAGGCTGGGTTCACACGACCTATTTTCAGGCGTAAACGAGGCGTCTTACGCCTCGAATTACGCCTGAAAACACGGCTCCAATACGGTTCCAATTTTACGCGTCACTGTCAAAAGACGGCGCGTAAAATAACAGCCTCGTCAAAGAAGTGCAGGACACTTCTTGGGACGTAATTGCAGCCATTTTTCATTGACTTCAATGAAGAACAGCTCCAAATTACGTCCGTAATTGGCGCCTCGCAAAACACTAGTACGACCAATTACGTCTGAAATGCATGAGCTGTTTTCTCCTGAAAACAGCTCCGTAATTTCAGCCGTGATTGTCGATATCGTATGCACATACCCTTAGAAATTAATTAACCCTTACAGGACTGATGCATTTTTTGCTTTTTCATTTTAGTTTTTCACTCCCTGCCTTCCAAGATCCATAACTTTTTATTTTTCCATCAATAGAGTGGTGTGGGGCTTATTTTTTGCAGGAGTTGTAGTCTCTATTGGCGCCATTTAAAGTACCATATAAAGTACTGGAAAAATGAAAAAAAACTTTGCGGGCTGAAATTGGGAAAAACTGCGATTCCTTCATTGTTTTTTGGGTTTCGTTTTTTACGGCATTCACCATACGGTAAAAACAACAACTGAGCTTTGTTCTGTTGGCTTAATACAATTGAGGTGATACCAAATTTATATAGTTTTTTTTATATTTTGGTACTTTTACAAAGATAAAACGATTTGTAAAAAAAAAATTTGTTTCACCACATTCTGAAAGCCATAACTTTTTAATTTTTTGGTCGAGTGATGGTTGAGTGGTGTGAGGGCTTAGTTTTGATTGGTACAATTTTTTGGTACATACAACTTTTTGATCATTCTTTATTAATTTTTTTTTTAAAGCTAAGGTGACCAAAAAAACAGCGATTTTGGTGGTTTAAATGGTTTATTTTTTACGACGTCCACCGTGCGAGTTAAATAATGGTATATTGTAATAGTTTTTTTACATAAATTTAGAGGAAAAATGGGAAAAGGTTTTTTTAAAATTTTAATGTATAGATTTTTTTCCCTATTAACTTTATTTACACATTTTATTAGTCCCCCTAGGGGACTTGAACCAGCAATTGCTAATGTATTGCAGTATATTGTCATTTTTGCAGGCTTCTGTAACACTACAATTGCTGTACCTGTCCGTTAGTCCAGCGTGTCAGCTATTACGTCATGGTGTGCGAAGAGGTTAATGCGCAGTAGATGGGGCAAAGTGAAAATTGCCGTTTTCCCACAGATATGCCATTTTAGTGCACAATATGTTCTGCCCATTTTGTGCCACTGATGACAAATACCTCATAAAATGTTAAGCGAGTTCTCCCGGTATGGCGATGCCATATATGTGGACGTAATCTATTCTTTGGGCACAATGTAGTGTTCAGAAGGGACGGGGTGCCATTTGGCTTTAGAAATGCAGATTTTGCTTGGTAATAGTTCTGTTTGGAGTTTTACTGGTATTTCAGTTTATAATGTGGGGGCATATGTAATCTGTGCGGAGTACACGAGGGTATATGTAATCTGTGTGGAGTACATCAGGGTTTAATAATAGGCTATAATAATGCGGTAAATAATTAATAACTTGCAGATATGTGGCCAGTGGCGCCCGATCTTATCCGCTTTTGGAACACTTTGCACATTTTGCATCGCCATATTCTGAGAGCCAGAACTGTGTGAGGGCTTATTTTTTTGCGGGACAATCTGTAGTTTTCATTGGTACCATTTTGGGGTAAATGCGATATTTGATCACTTTTTATTAAATTTTTCGGCAAGGCAGGTGACCAAAAAGCAGCAATTCTGACAATGTTTTTTTTTTTTTTTTTTTACAGTGTTCACCATGGGCTATAAACTAAAGCTTTACTTTATTCTGCGGGTCAATACGATTATGGCGATACCATATATAGTTTTCTATGTTTTACAGCGTTTTTTTTAAATAATTCTTTTTTTTTTAATCATTTATTTTTTATGCCACCATATTCTGAGAGCCATAACTTTTTTTATTTTTCAGTCAAAAAAGCTGGATGGATTGTAATTTTTATTGGTACAATTTGGGGTACATAAGACTTTTTGATCACTTTTTAGTCTATATTTTGGAAAGGGTGGTGACCAAAAAAATAGTGATTCTGGAATTGTTTTTTATTTAACTTTTTTTGCGGTATTCACCGTGCGGGAAAAATAACATTATAGTTTTATAGTTGGGGTCGTTACAAATGCGTTGATAGCAAATATGTGTACTTTTTTTTAACATTTTAATTTTTTTGACTTATAACTTTTATTTTTATACTTTTTATACAACACTTTTACACTTTTTATACAACTTTTTTTTTTAGTCCCACTAGGGGACTTGAAGACCTGCTGCACTTTTCGCTACTATAATACATTACACTACCTTCGTAGTGTAATGTATTATAACTGTCAGTGTGACGCTGACAGTAAGGGTATGTTCACACGATTAACAAAATACGTCTGAAAATACGTCTGCTGCGTTTTTGCGGCTTTTTTTTTACGGCCATTTTTGGAGCTGTTTTAAATAGAGTATGAAAAAACTGCTCCAAAAACGTCCCAAGAAGTGTCCTGCACTTCTTTTGACGAGCCGTCATTTTACGCGCCGTATTTTGACAGCGACGCGTAAAATGACAGCTCGTCTGCACAGAACATCGTAAGACCCATTGCACGCAATGGGCAGATGTTTGCCGACGTATTGGAGCCGTCTTTTCAGGCGTAATTCGAGGCTTTTACGCCTCCATTACGTCTGAAAATAGGTCGTGTGCACATACCCTTACGCTGACAGGAAGCCTATGAGGAACAGCCGACGGCTGGTCCTCATAGGCTTCCATACATGGCAGATACGGAGGCCATTGCCATGCCAAATATTGGTGCCCCCTACGACGCAATCTGCTACAAACCCCTTAAATGTGGCGATCGTTATCATTCGCCACATTTAAGGGGTTAAATGCCGAAATCAGTGGCGATGGACAGCTGGCCAGCAACAGTGGAGTGTCAGCTGTCAGGGATAGTGAGCACCGGGAACCACTCGGTAACTGTACGTCCTGGTGCGGGAAGTAACTTCCCACCAGGACGTGCAGTTACGTCATCGTGCGGAAAGGGGTTAAGGTTTAATTTTAGTAACGAGCTCAGTAAGGACTACAGAAATAATAGCTGTTTAAAAGACTAACTATAGATAATCTGTCTTGGTGATCCATAGTTGCCAACTATACTGAATTTAGGCCTTGTTCACATCAGCATTTGAGGCTCTGTTCAGAGACTTTTGTGTAGAAGAGTGAGTGCTGGGATGAGTGTTTGTGTAGGTAAATGAATGGATGGAAATGTTTCTGAAATTTTGACAAATAGCAAATTGTAGCTTCATATTGTAGCTTTAAATCTAGGTTGAAATATACTATAATTGTATTGCCTTAAAGAGGCTCTGTCACCAGATTTTGCAACCCCTATCTGCTATTGCAGCAGATAGGCGCTGCAATGTAGATTACAGTAACGTTTTTATTTTAAAAAAACGAGCATTTTTGGCCAAGTTATGACCATTTTTGTAGTTATGCAAATGAGGCTTGCAAAAGTCCAAGTGGGTGTGTTTAAAAGTAAAAGTCCAAGTGGGCGTGTATTATGTGCGTACATCGGGGCGTTTTTAATACTTTTACTAGCTGGGCGTTCTGATGAGAAGTATCATCCACTTCTCTTCAGAACGCCCAGCTTCTGCCAGATCACGCTGTGACGTCACTCACAGGTCCTGCATCGTGTCAGACGAGCGAGGACACATCGGCACCAGAGGCTTCAGTTGATTCTGCAGCAGCATCGGCGTTAGCAGGTAAGTCGATGTAGCTACTTACCTGCAAACGCTGATGCTGCTGCAGAATCAACTGGCGCCTCTGGTGCCGATGTGTTCTCGCTCGTCTGACACGATGCAGGACCTGTGAGTGGCGTCACAGCGTGATCTGGCAGAAGCTGGGCGTTCTGAAGAGAAGTGGATGATACTTCTCATCAGAACGCCCAGCTAGTAAAAGTATTAAAAACGCCCCGATGTACGCACATAATACACGCCCACTTGGACTTTTACTTTTAAACACACCCTCTTGGACTTTTGCAAGCCTCATTTGCATAACTACAAAAATGGTCATAACTTGGCCAAAAATGCTCGTTTTTTTAAAATAAAAACGTTACTGTAATCAACATTGCAGCGCCTATCTGCTGCAATAGCAGATAGGGGTTGCAAAATCTGGTGACAGAGCCTCTTTAACTGTAAGTAAAGAACATTTTTCTTCTACATGGAAATACAAGATATTCCAAACTTGAATATTCTCCAATTAATTTCTTACAAAGTAGTTCAAAATAACAGATAAACTGCAGAATTTACGGTCAGTAGAATGAAACCTATTTATAAATGAAGTGGAAATTGCCATTATGGACAGAGCAAACCAGGAGGGAGAAATCCAACAGCAATTATTGGAAAGGAAATGTATATAGATTAAGAGGCACGGATACAACTAATGAGTATTAAAGGAAATCAGAAAACATATTAGTCTCCTATTAATGAATTCCTGAAACACTGTTTATTTAGTAATGCACATAGGCCTTAATGCAAAAACCCCGGAGATACAACTACTAATGTCTTGTCTCAGTTTAACTCACAATACACTGTATACTTGTGTTTGTGCTTTATACAATTTATTCCATTCAACAGAACTGAGCGAAACAAATATATTTTCTATTGTAACGAATCATAACTAAAGGAAAAAAAAAGAAACCTTAATTTACCATCACACTCCACACACCAAAACACAAAAAATTCTGAAATGAAAAACAAGAAACAAATAGCCCATACCCCAGGAAAGAATCAAAAACCTAAATGGAAAAATCACCCACTGGTTGTCTGGTTTACAAAACCTGTTCTCAAACACCGTTTTAGGTAAAACTGAGTTAAAGGGGTTGTAGAGTATTAGTAAAAAACATTTTCCAGAAACAGGACCACACCTGTCCATGGGTTGTGTCTGGTAGTTCCGCTCAGGTCCATTGAAGTGAATAGGACAGAGTTGCAATACCACATACAACCTGTGGACAAATCCCTTAATAGAGAGGGTCTTCCCTGTTGGACTCTCATTTATTTGCCAGAGCGGATTGTGGCTCCAAAGAGTCTCTTGCTCTGAGTAAATTACATGTCCATGCATTACGTGGAGAGCCAATAAATTTAAATGAGAACTGTGTATTGCCTAATTTTCCCTGTGGTTGTGCTGCAGAAGAATTGAACACTTGCTGGAGGATTCTTCCACAGATTACAGCTGATCACCGGGATTTCCCAGCAGCGGGACACCTTGTAAGAATCTTGTAACAGGGTATTCATCTAACAAAAGAATATTGTCCAAAGTGGACAACCCCTTTAAATGATTTTTTGACTTTTAAATACATTTTCAATAATATATCAAAATCTCTCAAAACCCAACTGAATATTTTCAATGGTCCAGGCTGCCTTAACACATGCACCTAATGAAATGCTCAACTTTTTCTTGCGAAAGGTTATTATATATCAAATATTGATCAAATTAAAAAAGTGCAAGGACGCTAGAAATAAATGATTTATTAGTTACGGAAAATAGAAGGAAAGAGGACAGGATAATAAAATGAGATTTATTACCCCTTTTTTGTAATCAGTTATAGGTCATGAGAGAAGGATTTGGGTAACACTACGATTCCTTTAAAGTAATCTATATTTAAAACATGTGTCAGTAATGATTAATAGAAAAGGTGAGAACGAGAGATTCATCAAACCATCTCTTTTAGAGAGACGTTCTCTTTCAGCTGTTAAAGAAAAGAATAAGTATTATGATATGGAAAATATGTCTGCCTGAATGAATACGAGAATCTGTGTTATGGAACTTAACACTACAGGGAAACCTCTATAGTGTAACTGGTTTGGCACTTACTAGACTCAGTCGCACAGTCTAAGGAACCCTCTCATTCTTCTACCTCACAGAGGTATGGAGTTTACTGGTTGGATTCTCAGGTCGCGGCCCCCAGAGAAGTCACTGATTGGTGGCACGCGCCCGGATACAAAGATCTGGATAGCTAAGGGCCAATATCAGGAAGACAGTCCAAGTTGGCAGGAGTACCAGAGATCATTCAAATTTTAGTCAGAAGACAGAGCCAAGGTCACTACCAGAGGGTTTAACAGAGAAGGTACTAGATGTAAAGCTGAAGGGTAAGGTAGGAGCAAAAGACTGGATGTAGAAAAGTTTATATTGGTCCCTATCTCTAACAACCGTACAACACGGCATATCGCTTGTCGGATTGACAGATTATTTCAAGGGGGTTGATGAAGACATTGCACATTGGCACCAATGACAAAGATAGAGGTAGGTGGAAGGTCCTAAAACATTATTTTGGAGACTTTGGTAGTAAGCTCAGGGCAAGGACCTCAAATGTAGTATAGCTAGTGAGCCTGGGGGCAGTCAGTATAGCTTGTGAGCTGGGGCTAAGAAATAAACATTTAGGGTGGACTAGAGGAATGGGTTAGAACAGTGAAAAGGAATAAGAAGAAAAGTGGTACGGATAAACATATAAAGTGCATGTATACCAATGCCAGAAGCCTCAATAACAAGATTGAGGAATTAGAGTTGATAATGCTGGAGAATTGTGACATAGTGGGGATAAGTGAGACATGGCTGGATGATAGCTATAACAGGGGCGTATTGGCCATGTACTTCACCGGGAATTTTCCTGGTGGGCCTGCCGCTCCACTGAGCAAGGGCCACTCTCCTGTACAGTCCTGCATACATTCGTATATGTAGGTACTGAACCAGGAGCGGGCTTGGTCGGGAGGCAGTGAGGCCGCCCAAACTTGTAAAATGTATTAAAAAGCTGGGGCAGCACAGGGGACAGGAGCCGTGCAATGTAATGTACTACGTTCTCCTGGACAGGTAGAGCGTGTGTGCTCCGGGCGGCTGCATTATACATCACATGTGACCATGTCACGTTGTCAGGGATCATTACCATGTATATTGTTTGCAAAAATATTATCTTTACATATATATGTATATATATCAGTATATTACACAAAGAACTGGAATGTAACAAAATGGACCATGTATCAGGAACACGATTATGGAAGACACCGCCCCTGGAATGCAAGAGGAGTGTACAGAAGAACTTACAGCTGAGGAGCCAATGGGGCTTAAGCACATCCCACATCTCTAGGGAGGGAACTTGTGTTTCTTTCTTTTGTTCAATAAAAAGTTCAGTTCACTTCCTACCTCACTGAGGGAGGATGTATACCACCATTCGTCTGTTTGGTACATATCTTCCATGCATGCCCTCAGTTCCAATTTACAGAGGTGGCTATTCGGTGTGGAATAACAGGGAGAAAGAAGTTTGCCCTGAAAATTGGCGCCCAACGTGGGGCCATACTTGAGGGGATCTCGGAATCCGGACAACTGACAATCACAGGGTGAAACAGACGACCCAGGACTGCCCACTGAAGGAGCCTGATCACCTCCACAATAACACGGTAAGTCGGTTGATTTTATTAATCTTCGACTTATCTGTGTTAGTGGACGGTCTTGTGGGAATATGTATAGCCCTTGTCGGTTGCCTGGATTAGCTCTCAGGCGACAGAGGCGACATCCCCGCTGTGTGGTCACGAACCCGTAAGAAATTAGTTGCGCCCGACTAACCATCCTATGGGTAATTAGGGACTAGATAGAAAATATAACCTGTCTTATACAGGGGCACGCGGGCACAATGTGCGATAAGTCATGGATAGTATTATAACCTGTCTTATAAGCGGGCATGCGGGCACGATAAAATGTGTGATAAGTCGTGTGATAAGTCGTGGGACAGGTGCACGCGGGGTGCAACGCACTGATAAGTCGTGTGATAAGTCGTAGGTAATATGTTGGCCAGACCTCTGTGAAACCGGTCACTAGAAGGTTGCAGACCAAAAGGTGTTATATAAATTACGTGTATAATATAGACGGTTAGAATGGATGGTTTACGGTATATATTCAAATCATCAGGATCACCCGTACCCGGACGATCCTATTCGTATGATTTGGTGAAGCGAATGGAAGTTGGAAATAAGAAAGGCATTGTATGTTATATGTATTAGAAGCCACAGGACCAGCCACCGCCCTGTAATGGCATCCGTCCCTCATGTTGAGTGTGTCCTCATTGTGGGCAGCAAAATCCCCCTCACAGCTGAGCAATGTGCTTCCTGTGGGAGAGGCTGCCCCCCCCACCCCTGATGAGGTCACGCCCGGTCCAACCAAATCAGTATGAAATAATAGCCTTGTTAATTTTGTCATTTCCCTCAGTAACACATGCAGCAGTGTTTTTTTCTATTCTAGATTCCGTCCCAGTGTGCAGGACGCTGTGCACTGGTGAAAAGACACGTCATCATAATATAGAGATGGTGGCCGACAGATTGGACACTGTTACAGATTATGTGTTTGATGTTTTGAACGTAGATAATTCCTATACAATAGTGTGATGAATGATTGCAGATACATACGTTGTTTTGCCGGCATTGAAATTGTTACGATTGTGAGAACAGAGGCTGTGATGAGTGAGTGTGTGACCCCCTCCTGTAGAATGCGATTGGGAGGAGGAGGGGGGCTGTGTGATGTGTGCAGTGTGAAGCAGACTGCTGTACAGGGCGTGGACTGATGAGACAAGGGATTACAATATTGCACTGATTTTAGATCTATATTGCATGCTCTTATTTTTAACAGCAGTAATGTCTAAAAACCAAAATTCTTAGTGTTTTGTGTATGGGGTTAAAATCAGTTTCTTTTTTTCTGTGTACAGGAAAGTTTCTTATCTTTGCGCATTGCGCTGTTGTTGATAAAAGTTACGCTGCATATTTATGTGTTATGATGTGATAAGATTTAATGTGTTTTGATGTTAATTCAAATGTATTAAACTACAGATATTGTGAGACACGGGGTCTTGAAAATGTATGTGCCCCCACTGTTCCCTATTTTTATATACAGTTTATTGGTTTGTAGTAATTAATATTACCAGATATACTATTTTCCATTTTATTGAATAACTAATTACAATTGTTTTGTTTTTGTTTTTACACATGAGGCACGTGCTATAGTGCTGCCTAAATGTTATTTTGGAAAATGTGAGATGTTTTACAGGTAAATGGTTGCAAGTCATTTTAAAGATAACATTTATTTATTTTTTTGTCAGGAGAAAGTCATTTTTGTTCCAGGCTGTTGTGTATTACAGGGGGTTAAACTAGTGCCCCCCAGATAGAGTGCCCGATCTTATTATGTTGAGATGTAGTTTTGAACCCTGCTACATTACTTTCGCAGAGTCCACAAAGGGGGGGGGGGGAATGGTGAAGGGACTGATCAGGTACAATTTTGGTTTGTTTTGAATTAATGAATTTGGTTTCAGGAGATCTACAAAATGTGTAAGAGACCATCCCCCTCCATTAAATTTACACAAGAGGCTGAGGTCTCTCACAGATGAGTCTTTACAGATTTAGTAGGGAAGGAGGTGAAAATTATCTGAATATTGTTAATTTTATGTAAAGATTTTAGTAATTTTTATTTGTTTTTGTATTAATCAAGTATTTACAGAACCTGATAAAAGTGAGATTCTCAAAGTGTTCTGGATAATCAAATGAGTTTGGAGAAGTGTATAACATTTGTTTTTATTTTTGAGAATGAAGACGCCACCCCTTTGAAATGTTCTATCTATATGTGACATGGGTTTTTAATGTAAATTTCTAATGCATAAATACTTCATACAGTATGTACAAGACAGGATACGAGGCACCAGGTAAATCATCCAGAAACCACTCTCACCTTCTTGTTCATCTCAAGGAGCGGAGCTGGAGATGCTCGCTGAGGCTGTAACCTGGCAGAAGGTAAGACGGCCGACATTTACACTGACTCTAGGTACGCTTTTAGCATCACCCAAAATTATGGGCCCATTGGTAGTAGGAACTTTATTGGATCATCGGGTAAGCCAATTGAGAGAGCAAGAGAAGACAGAACTGACAACAAGAGAATGTGCAGCCAGGTGTCAGTAAATTGGCTTGTCCCTGGATACAATAACGCCACCAGTAGGTTTGTAGCAGCCGGCATGATGTGCGCACGGCATGACATAGGTAAAACAGCAAAGGCACCTTTGAAAAGTGCAGCCCGGCCAGATTACCCATCCCAGCGACTGCAGAACATACAACTACAAGAGGATGAAGGGTATGACAATGTGCTCGTATGTGTAGACCTGTTCTCAGGGAGGCCTCTAGCCCGGCCGGTACCTTCCCTACTGCAGACGTTGTGTGTAAGTGACAGGGGAACAGTGTTATCCCAAGTATTGAACTGGTGTTTGTACAATGATAAGATCACAGCAGTTCTCCAGAGGTTGTCCCAAAGTTAGTTTGTTTAATAACGACATTCAAAAAGTGTTGTGGGAATATTAAATACTGAGGTTAAGTTTTATGTAAAGTTCTGGACCAGCCTCAGCATTGGACTATTGGAGGCGTCAGTATTATGTTTGTGTAAATGAGAACTCCTCCGTGCAAGAAGATTCCCATTTGAAAATATTTTTGTTGTGAAAGGAAAATTTTAGAGTAGAGAATTCTGTGCAGTGCATATGTGTATGTATAGATATATATAAAGAGAAGAAGAATCCGTTTGTAGGTATCAGTTTTAGTTACTGCCCAGTGTGAACGTTTAACATAAATCTGTCATTGTTAATGTTTTTCTTCAAATTAATTATCTGATTAAGATCAATTACTGATTATGCGATGAAAAGATTGTTCTCCACAGGAAGTGTCCAACTGGGAGCGGAAGGCGTGAGAACCAGATTCTGACAGAATGTGGACGGATAAAGGAAGGTAAACCGGAAGCACCCAAGGCATTCTTGATGGCACTTGCATTGATGGTGTATGACCTCACATATGCCCCAAGACTGCAAGGATCGATTTGGTAACATCTAATTGGTATGTCCCAGGCTTTACAGCTGATGCTGCTAAATTCTGTTAGAGCTGGTTATGTTACCCGGGTGTATCTAGGCTTGGGGAAGATGCTGCCCATGACCTGTTATATCTGCAGGGGTAAAAGTCCCATTAGGACAGTAAGTGACAGTGGGACAATTATTACCATTAATAACAATGTAGACTGGATTAATTATATATATTACAACCAGCAGCGGTTTGTAGATTACACCAAGGCAACCATCCTGTATCCTGAGGAGAATAGGGAAAGTTAGGACCACTCCGAAACCTTGGAAGTGCAGGTACAAAGGGGGGTTACTCATAAGGAGTAGCTCGTCTCAAGCTGGTGCAGAAATCCAAAACCCCTACCCACCTGGTTCGAGTGGTTAGTGGTAGGTTGCTAGGCAAGACTCAGGGATAGAGTAATAATATTTTTAGGGAGGACTGTCAGGGATCATTACCATGTATATTGTTTGCAAAAATATTATCTTTACATATATATGTATATATATATATATATATATATATATATATCAGTATATTACACAAAGAACTGTAATGTAACAAAATGGACCATGTATCAGGAACACGCCTATGGAAGACACCGCCCCTGGAATGCAAGAGGAGTGTACAGAAGAACTTACAGCTGAGGTGCCAATGGGGCTTAAGCACGTCCCACATCTCTAGGGAGGGAACTTGTGTTTCTTTCTATTGTTCAATAAAAAGTTCAGTTCACTTCCTACCTCACTGAGGGAGGATGTATACCACCATTCGTCTGTTTGGTACATATCTTCCATGTATGCCCTCAGTTCCAATTTATAGAGGTGGCTATTCGGTGTGGAATAACAGGGAGAAGGAAGTTTGCCCTGACAACGTCATGTAATGCAGCCAGCCACACTCTGCCTGTACAGGCGAACACCGTGTTCGGCCCCATCTATTTACATAGCAGACAGGCCGGGAGGATGGAGGAAGAAAGAGCTGTGCAGGAGCAGTTATACACACATCTCCTCCTGCCTGCAAAGTGTGAGCTGAGGACTGGTAAGTATAGCTGTGTATGTGCTGAGCAAGTAGGGAGAACTGTAAGGCCCCATGCACACGACTGGAAAAAAAAACTTCGTAATTGCGAACCGCAATACGGTCCGCAATTACGGACCTGCCCGGTTCTACTAGCCATGGACACCTTTCCGTATCGCTACGGAAGGGTGTCCGTGCTGTAGAACCGTGCCGGGAAATATGGAGCATGTCCTACTTTTCATTTTTTTGGGGGCCGTGCTCCCAAAATAAGCCGTGTGAACATACCCTTAGTGTTATATGTGGGGGCAGGGGATTTTGTATAATCGTTTTTGTGGGGAGGGGGGACTTGTCTGTAAATGCTGTGTGTGTGTGTTTGGGGGTTTCTTTATAAATCGTTTTTGTGGGGGAGGGTGACTTGACTGTGTATATTATGTGTGATTCTGTATTTTTGTGGGGGAGGGAGGATTTTACTGTAAATGCTATGTGTTGGGGAGGGGGACTTCTTAATACATTGTTTTTTGTGGGGGTGACTTGGCAGTGAACACTATGTGACTTATTTAGCATCTATTCACAGGTTACGGTCATATTGTATTATTTTTCAGTGATTTTCACAAAACTGTGGCCAATGACATTGTTATAAAGCAATTTCCCAAAAACCGCTGGATAAAACTTAATGTGTGGCATATGAAGAGACCCTAATAGTTCATTTGTTTGGGGTAATGGGGCTTTGCTGTAAATATTACGTGTGGAAGATTTTTCGTTCTAGTTTTTTGCGTGGGGGAGGGATGCGTGAATATTTTGTTCCCTTAGGGAATATTTACATGTAGCGTTTGAGGTGCAGTTAAGAAAACCGCACACAGTTTTAACACGATTTGTTGTGCTTTTGTGATGCAGTAATTGGCCACAGTTTTCATAAGTAAAACATATTAAATAAATGTTTCACCCGAAAAAAAAATTGGCGACTATTTAACGTGTCGCAAAACTGCAGTGAAAACCGCATGAGTTTTTTCAAACCCCACCTCAACCGCTATGTGTGAATTTACCCCAAGGCTTTATGTTACAGTTTACAGGTGCATCCTGTGTGTCACGGACACGCAGGACCCGCTGTCACTGAAGCTGTCAGGTCCGCGAGACTGACGGATTCAGTGAATAGCGCTAGATACAGCTAGTCTGAATAGAGACTGCAGATCAGCTGTGTCTAAAAAAGTTAAAATAATTTTTAATAAAAAGTATTTACAAAGTTACACTAAACACACTGATACACCTTTATATAAAAAAATAAAATAAAAATTTGCCTTGCAAAGGTGTACATAGCCTTTAATGTAACATCTGGCAGCGCCATAAAAACGTGAATAAAAACGGTATTCAAAAGATATGAAAACGCTGTGTGTGAAATCAGCCTAAGGGTATGTGCACACGGCTTATTTTCTGACTCTTTTCGGACCGTAAACAGCCGAAAAATCGGAAGCAGAACGCCTCCAAACATCTGCCCATTGATTTCAAAACGGCCACGTAAAAAAATGCCCACGAAAAAGAAGTGCATGTCACTTCTTGACATGTTTTTGGAGCCGTTTTTCATTGACTCTATAGAAAAACAGCTCCAAAAACGGCCTTAAAAAACGCTGGGTTTAACGCGAGTGGCTTAAAAAACGCCTGAAAATCAGGAGCTGTTTTCCCTTGAAAACAGCGCCGTATTTTCAGACGTTTTTGAGTTTGCGTGTGCACATACCCTAAGGAAAATGCTATTTATTGGGGGAAAATTCTGTGTCGGTAGTGGGGAGCTATAAATCCTTTGTGCATGATAGAATTGTAAATTCCCATTTATTCAGATGACAAAAGTTAGCATATAATGAGTGCAGCCCTGTCCCCAAGACTCAATTTGTGTGTGTATATATATGTGTGTGTATATATATATATATATATATATATGTATGTATGTATGTATAAATATATATATGTGTGTGTATATATATGTATGTATGTGTGTGTGTGTGTGTGTGTGTGTATGCATATATATATATATATATATGTGTATGTGTATATATATATATATATATATATATATACATACATACACACACATATTTATGTTTGTATATATATATATATATATATATATATATACACATACATACACACACACACACACACACACACACACACACACACACATATTTATATATACACACACACACACACACACACACACACACACACACACCACATATATTCATATAAACATACACAGACCCAAATAAATATACAGTTAGGTCCAGAATTATTTGGACAGTGACACAATCTTGATGATTTGGGCTCTGCATGCCACCACATTGGATTTGAAATGAAACAACTGAGATGCAATTGAAGTGTAGACTTTCAGGTTTAATTGAAGGGGCTGAAAAAAAATATCCTGTGAAACGTTTAGGAATTGCAACCATTTTTCTACACAGCCGCCTCATTTCAGGGGCTCAAAAGTAATTGGACAAATTAACATTATCATTAATAAAATGTTTTTTTTAATAGTTCGTAGAGAATAGTTTTTTTTTTTAAATAGTTTGCAGGCAATGACTGCCTGAAGTCTGGAACCCATGGACATCACCAGACGCTGGGTTTCCTCCTTTGTGATGCTTTGCCAGGCCTTTACTGCGGCGGTCTTCAGTTGTTGCTTTTTTGTGGGTCTTTCTGCCTTAAGTTTTGTCTTAAGCAAGTGAAATGCAGCTCGATCGAGTTGAGATCTGATGATTGACTTGGCCATTGCAGAATATTCCACTTCTTTGCCTTAAAAAATTCCTGGGTTTCTTTCGCAGTATGTTTTGGGTCATTGTCCATCTGTACTGTGAAGCGACGTCCAATCGACCTTGCTGTATTTGGTGGAATCTGAGCAGAAAGTTTATCCCTGAACACTTCAGAATTCATTCTGCTGATTGTCTTCAGTCACATCATCAATAAACACTAGTGACCCAGTGCCTTTGGCAGCCATGCATGCCCATGCCATCACCCTGCCTCCACCATGTTTTACAGAGGATGTGGTGGGCTTTGGATCATGAGCCGTTCCAAGCCTTCTCCATACTTTCTTCCTCCCATCATTCTGGTACAGTTTGATCTTAGTTTCATGCTGTTCCAGACCTGGGCCTTCTTTAGATGTTGTTTGGCAAAGTCTAATCTGCCCTTTCTATTTTTGAGGCTGATTAATGGTTTGCACCTTGTGGTGAACTTTCATGAAGTCTTCTCTTTATGGTAGACTTAGATACTGATTCACCTACTTCCAGGACAGTGTTCTTCACTTGGGTAAATGTTGTGAAGAGGTTTTTCTTCACCATGGAAAGGATTCTGCGATCACCCACCACTGTTGTCTTCTGTGGATGTCCAGGTCTTTTGGAGTTTACGAGATCACCAGTGCGCTCTTTTTCCCCCAGAATGTACCAAACGGTTGATTTGGCCACTCCAAACATTTGTGCCATTTCTCTGATGGATTTCCTCATTTTTGTCAGCCTAACGATGGTCTGTTTCACTTGCATTGTGAGCTCCTTTGACCTCATGTTGTGGGTTCACAGCAACAGTATCCAAATGCAAATGCCACACCTGGAATCAACTCTAGACCTTTTACCTGCTTAATTGATGATGGATTAACGAGGAAATAGCCCATGCAGTCCATTAAAGGGAAGGTGTCATGATTTTTTTTTTAAATTATATTGCTTTTAATAAAACATAAACAAAAATTTTATTTTTTACTGTTGTGACATTCTACTTTTTACTGTATTCAAACTTTTACTTCTCTATGGAGGCTGCCATTTTTTTTTCATCTCTGTATGTCGATTAACGACACATACAGAGATGCTATACGGCACATACAACCCCATAGAGAATGTGAACGGGAGCCGTTCCATTCTCAGAAGCGTGCGCCGCTCCCACACAGACCAAAACGAAGCTCATTCATAGAGAGAAATCCAGCACAATTTTCATGTGGACCGGAAGCCGCTGCCGGACAGTAAGATGACGACTTCTGGCCGCGGCTTCCGGCCATATGTTCAACGAAGCGAAGGCGCAACGAATAGGAGCGTAGACCAGCGGAGGCAGCAGGTAATTTATGTTCGTGTATGTGATGTGTGTATTATGTTTGTGTAATACTGTCTGCTGAGCCCTGTATCTAATCCTCCTAGCACTGTGCAGTCGCTCAGAAAATGCCGGCACACAGTGTAGGAGGTTTGAAGACATTCAAACCCCTCCTTCTCCTGGCTCTAGCCAGAAGAAGGGAGGGGGGATTGTGTGAGGACACTAGAGGAGAGTTTGTCCACCCCAAATTTGCAGCATAAATCAATGAGGTTGCTTTACCATAGTGACCATGCTGCAATTTTGGGAACTGCTCCCTCAGGTGGCCAGCACATGGAAATGTTATAAATTAGAATCTAATTTATAATATTTCCTGACTTGTGAAAAAATTAAAATAATTAAAACAATGTGTAATCACTTAAATACTAATTGTTTAACTAAAACAAATAAAAATAAATTGTAGCGACACATTCCCTTTAAATAGCTTTTGAGATAATTGTCCAATTACCTATGGTCCCTTGAGTGCTGTGTGTGTTACACTGGGGCATAGCTGGGAGGGGAATGTAGTCCCGGGATTTCAGAGACTAGGCTGCCTGCAAACAGTGGGGACAGCCAGTTAGTCTGAAACAGCTTATGTTTTTTACTGCACTTAAAGGGTTTTCCCATCAGGGACATTTGTGACATATCCCCGTTCTACCTTTTTCTGTTCCCACTGCCTCCTGGCCACTTCCTGAATTTGCTGAGCTACGCTGTTTCCCTAAGTCCCTTAGAACTGAATGGTAGTTACAGAAACAGTGTAGTTTTCATGCTATGCTGCTTCCGTAATTGCCATTCACTACTATGGTAGTTACAGAAACAGCGTAGCTCAGCGAGCAATGCTGTTTTCATAACTCCCGATCTTATAGCAGAGGCGTAGCTAGGTTTTCCAGCACCCGGGGCAAAGATTCAGTTTGGCGCCCCCCCAACCTCTTTCCTGACATCTCCTTCAAACCTCGCCATGATTGTTTTCTCTACCAATCAATGACGTTTCATTTCTTTTCCACATTTTTTTCTATGTAACTCGAGCATAAAGCCATTTGTACATTTTACAAGAAATATAGTTCTATACACAACACCAGAACCAAGCTCATTACATGTATACAGCACCAGAACCAAGTTCATTACATATATACAGCATCAGAACAAAGCTCATTACATATATACAGCACCAGAACTAAGCTCATTACATACATACAGCTCCAGTACCAAGCTTTGTACATATATACAGCACCAGAATAAAGCTCATTACATATATACAGCACCAGAACCCAGCTCATTACATATATACAGTACCAGAACAAAGCTCACTACATAAATACAACACCAGAACAAAGCTCATTGTCATGCCCATGGCCACGGGCCGTCAGGCTCACTCACCTCCTGACGGCCGCAGCCACGGATTTGCGAGCGCTGGCCCCAGCCTCCTCCTCAGGAGACGCCAGCGCTCACGTCTGCTTACCTCGGCTGTGTCCCGTAGGGTGCGCGCGCACGCTCGTGCCCACTCTTACAGGGACAGCGCGCGCACCTGAGTTAAAGTCAAAATTAGCTCCAGAACTAAGATCATTACATATATACAGCACCAGAACAAAGCTCAGTACATAAATACAGCCCCAGAACCAAGCTCAGTACATATATATAGTACCAGAGCCCAGCTCATTACATATATACTACACCAGCACAAATGACGCTCAATTTAGTGCAACCCCTGCCATATAAGTTTGCACTAAATTGTGCAATGGTAAGGATATGCTGGGAGATGCTGTTTCACAAAAACAAAAAAATAATATAATCATACCACCCATCATCTCGCTGCAGATCATACAGTGACTTCAGTACTGATTAGAGGCAGAATAAACATTTACATTAAGTAACTCACCGGTGACGTCTCAGATTGTAGTTCTTTTTCTCCATCCGCTCCAGACCTCTATGATGACTTCTCCCGGTCATAGCCCATTTCTGCAGTTTGCCACTCAGATGTCTTCAGCTTCTCACTTTTCAAATACTTCTATAAACAAAGATAAAGTTCTCATTATACCACACACTACGCCCCTAAATATAATAGCGCCATACACTGCACCTCTAATTATAATAGCACCATACACTGTGTCCCACCCACACACACACACACACACACACACACACACACACACACACACACACACACACACACACACACACACCATACCCCCTGTAGATAGTGCCTGCTATAGAGCCCCCTGTAGATCGTGCCCCCCATAGAGCCTCCTGTAGATAGTGCCCCCATATAGCCCACCCCTGTATGTAGTTTCCCACATAAAGCCCCCTGTAGATATAGCCCACCCCTGTATATAGTGCTCCACTATATAGCCCACCCCTGTATATAGTGCTTCACATGTAGCCCACCCTTGTTTATAGTGCTCCACATGTAGCCAACCCTGTATATAGTGCTCCACATGTTGCCCACCCCTGTATATAGTGCTCCACATGTAGCCCACCCCAGTATATAGCCCCCCTGTAGATAGAGCCCCCATAGATAAAGCCCCCATGTAGATAAAGCCAACCCCCGTAGATAAAGCCCCCCCTGTAGATAAAACCACCCACGTAGATAATGCCACACACTTTTTTATTAAGATAAAAAAGCAAACTATACAAACTCACCTTAATCTTGTTCCTGCTCCGTCCGGCGGCAATGGAGACCTGTTCTCTTCTGCGCAGGTCTCCTGGGGTTGAACAACGCAAGAAGCGCGATGACGTGATCCGGCCGCTTGTGTCTACGAAAGGTGCTGATTGGCAGGGCAGAATGACTTTCCCTGTCAATAAGCGGGATATACCCAGGGCCGCCCGGGACAGCGGGACACTGCCCGGAATCCGGGACTGTCCGGCTGAATCCAGGATGGTTGGGAGGTATGAGATAGATAATAGATAGATATCAGATAGATAATAGATAGATAGATAGATAGAATGAGATAGATAGATAGATAGATAGATATGAGATAGATAGATAGATATGAGATAGATAGATAGATAGATATGAGATAGATAGATAGATAGATATGAGATAGATAGATAGACAAATATGAGATAGATAGACAGATATAAGAAAGATAGATAAATAGATAGATCGATAGATAGATAGATAGATAGGTAGATAGACAGATAGATAGATAGACAGATATGAGATAGATAGATAGACAGATATGAGATAGATAGATAGATAGATAGATAGATGGGGGGGCGTGAGGGGGGCCATGACGGGGGGGGGGGGGGGAGCCGCAAAAAGAATGTGCCTGGAGACACAAGAGTTTCTAAAATCATAAAATAATGTCATTTATTTTATGATTTTAGAAACGCAAGTGTTGCCAGGCACTAAATTGTTTAAACTGTGTACTCGCCACTGTCGTGTCGCTTCTTTTGCTCTGCAGTGCTCCGCTCCGTTGTGTCTGCTCCCTCTCTCCAGGCAGACTGCTGCGTCATGGATGGTGCGGCTCTGGCGCCCTCCTCTAAGTTGCACCTGGGGCACATGCCCCGCCTGCCCAACCTAGCTACGCCCCTGCGTATAGTCAGGAAGTGTCCAGGAGGCGGCAGGAGCAGAAAAGGGTAGAACAGGGTTTAGGGGGCCCCATTCTAGAGATCGGTGCATGTCCCAGAGGTGGGACCCGCATCTATCTGGCATTTCTGAGCTGTACTGTGGATATGTCATAAATGTCCCTGATGTGAAAACCCCTTTAAGGCTCTATTCACACAACCATTTTTAATGGCCGTGTGACTGTAGTTTTTTTTTACGGCCGTCACACGGCTGCATTAAAATCTTTTAACACCAATGAGACTATTCACGCGGCCTGAAGTCCCCGAACAGAGCATCAGCTAGCGCTCTGCTCAGGGACTCCAGCACTGCTCCCGATGTCACTATCCATATATGGGCAGTGACGTCAGGAGTTTCCCATCTTTTTAGCGCTGGACTCAGGAAAGGGAAGTATAATAATTGTTTTGCTTTTTCATGTGTTACTGATTATAAATTTTTTTGTGTTTTTTGACAGGTTCGGTTATTGGACTACTTCGGATTTGAGGACTACTTTGATGACTGCATTTTTTTATTCTCAATAAAATGGTTAACGAGGGTTGTATGGGCGTTTTTTATTTTAATAAAATACTTTTTCTATGTCTCTGTGTTTTTTTAAGTATAGAACTACTGCCTTAGTAATGGCCGCTGTCTGATTGACAGCGTCCATTACTAAGGTGGGGCTTGCTGTTAGCCGGTGAAAAGGCTAACACTAACCCCCATTATTACCCGGGTACCCACCGCCACCAGGGGTACCGGGAAGAGCCGGGTACGATCCAGTATCCGACCATCTTTTATAATCAGCCAGATACAACATAGCAGCAGCAGCGGGCTAGTATTATCAGGGTGGGAAAGGCCATGCTTTTTGGGTTTTACCGGCCTAAAAATACTAGCCTTGCGGCCGCCCCAGTGCCCTACCGTCGCTACAGATGGTCATGTACTGGATCGTACCCGGCTCTTCCCGGTACCCCTGGTGGCGATGGGTAACGGTATAATAATGGGGGTTAGTCTTAGCCTTTTCACCGGCTAACACTAAGCTCCACCTTAGTAAGGGATACTGTCAATAAGACAGCGGCTATTACTAAGGCAGTAGTAATACATTTTAAAAAAACATAAAAATAATATATTTTATTGAAATAAAAAACACACACAACCCTCGTTAACAATTTTATTGAGAATTAAAAATACGCCGTCATCGAAGTAGTTCTCAAATCCGAAGTAGTCCAACAACCCAACCTGTAAAAAAACACAAAAAATAAATAATTAGTTACACATAAAAAAGCAATGCAATTATTACACTTAGGGCTAGTCCACACTTAGCGAAATTGCTGCGTATTTTCCGTCTGGAATTGTGGACGCAAAATACACAGCGGAATACAGTAGCAGCAAAGTGGGTGAGATTTACAAAATATCATCCACACGCTGCGTAAACTTTCCAACCAGAAATTGACCTGCGGTGCGTATTTTTTGTACCGCAGCATTTCAATTCCTGCTGCGGAAAGTGGACTGAATTCCTACGTTTTTCAAAGGAGAGGTCTCCATCTCCCAGCATGGAGAAAAGCGCAGTAAAAACCACAGGAAATTGTGTGGTTTTTCCAAAGCGAAATTTCTGCTAGTTTCTGCGGAATTACTGCAGAATTTTCTGCAGCAATTCCGTTACGTGTGGACAAGCCCTTACTGTTTCCCGGGTCCAGCGCTGGAGCTGCAATGTCAGCGAGCTACGCACTAAAGTTCCTAGGGCAGCATCAAATCTAAATATGGCCCTGATTTCACCTACACTCTCCCCCCTGCCTCCCACTTAACTTCTGCCTCCTTCTTTGCCCCTCTCCCCGTCCTCCCACAGAGCCTCTGCCACCATCTGTCCCCCCCACCACAAATAAAGGTTCAAAAACCTCTCCAGTGTCCCCCTGCACCCCATGAGACCCACCTGCCACTTTATGTTCCCCATAGTACCCCTACCACTTGCTGCCCGCCATTTTACCGGACACAATAGCACATCATGCTGCACTAGGTTGGTCAGGATTTTTTCAACTTGCAGTGGAAGTTTCTAAGGCTTCATTCACACCGTGGTATTTCTAATAGTCTACTGTATGTGGCGGAAAAGCTCCTGATGCATGCGATAAATAGATCCATAGACCCCCATACACCCAACGGAGGCTAAAAAAGCTTCTTCTTTTTTTGCTGCATGGAATAGCTTTGAACGCTGCGCTATTCCATGCATGTTTTTTTTTTTTAACATGGGCGCATATAGAGGATATATAGCCGAGACATCTGTTTTTAGACGGTTTAATGCATCACCTGGGAGCTTTATCAGCACATATATTATATTAATAGAAATACTGTGGTGTGAAAGCTGCCTAAGAGCGTCCTATGCAGATGTGAACACAGCCCAGTGCTGACAATAATAATGCTGCATTATTTCATCTATCACCAATGTGACTACAGCTAATGGTTTACTGACTCCCCCTACTTGTGCTGGCCCCACCCACAACATGGGGCCAATTTTCGATTTTTTTCCAGGGCCACTTTAAGCTCCCAATCCGCCCCTGGCTATGGCTGGGCTGTGTAATGACTATAGACTTGGCTGAATGATGACTATAGACATGGCTGCATGATCGCTATGACTGGGCTGTTAATTTGCAGGGTTACAGTCTGTCTAGAAATTATAGTACTAATAAGAAAAGAGGGGGGGGGGGCAGGTTATATGTAACATCCTCCCTAAAACCCATCCTGCGTAATATCTATGAGGGAAATGATCATGTGGAGTCCCTATGGGTGGAAATAAGGGGAGGGAGAAAGAATAATAAAATACTGATAGGGGTTTGTTATAAGTCTCCAAGTATAGTGGAAGAAGCAGAAAATCAACTAAGCAAAATAGAAGAAACAGCAAATCATAATGAAGTCATTATTATGGGGGACTTTAACTACCCTGATATAAACTGGGGAGCAGAAACCTGCAGGTCCAACAAAGGAAACGGGTTTTTGACAATAATTAAGGACAATTACCTTTCACAACTAGTGCAAGACCCAACAAGAGGGGGGGGGGGATCATTTCTAGACCTTATTTAACCAAATTGGACAGGATATCAAAAGTACAGTTTGGGGGTCACCGAGGTAATAGTGACCACAACATAATACGTTTTCATGTATCATTTACTATAATGTTTGGTAGAGATGCTACAAAAACACTAAACTTCTGAAAGACCAATTTTCATTTGCAAAGGGATGACCTGAAGGGCAAAAACTTGGACAATGTCCTCAAAAATAAAAATAACACAAACTAAATGGGACATTTTTTAAAGCCTCTTAAATAGCCACTACAGATGTGTACAGCGCTGTGCCTGATAAATACTGAAGACACCGCGGCCATTTACGCTGCTGTTCCTTCAATCAGCTAATCAGCGGGGATGGCTGGAGTCAGACCGGTACCGATCTGATATTAATGACCTATATTAAGATCTATCTTATGTAGAAATCAGCGCCAGAAGAGGAGTCATCGTAAAAATGGTGTCACTTTTGCTTATACTGACACATCTATGTATACCTGGCTTCATACTACCAATGACTTTTCTGACTTGTCAACCAATTTCATATTGGAGAATACTGGCCCTCACTTGCAACGTATAAATGTTACTATGCAAGAACAGGAATTTATACAGATGAAAGATGGACAAACTACGAATGCTGCATCAAAAAACAATTCAGGGGGGTAGGCATCAAATATCAGATAAGGGAAATGTATCCTCAGAAAGTCTGGAAATATCAGATATATTGGACTTCAATAAGTCACTTGTCAAGCTTTATTCTATCTGAAGCACAAATATCTCTACTCAGTGAGGCTGGGTTCACACGAGCATGTTACGTCGGTAAAGGATGGAACGTATTTCGGCCGCAAGTCCCGGTCCAAACACACTGCAGGGAGCCGGGCTACTACCATCATAGTAATGTACGACGCTATGAGTCCCTCCCTGCCTTGCTGCGGGACAACTGTCCCGTACTGTAATCATGTTTTCAGTACGGGACAGTAGTTCCATGTAGAGGCAGGGACTCCTAGCGTCGTACATAACTATGATGCTAGGAGCCCGGCTCCCTGCAGTGTGTTCGTCCGGGACTTGCGGCCGAAATACGTTCCGTCCATTATGGACGTAACATGCTCGTGTGAATCCAGCCTAAAGGTTTGGACTATTCCCCTACAAAGCAATTTGATTTCTTGAACACTATCCCTGATATGAACAGATTTTCTAGGGCTTTAGCTAGAGACATTTTTCATTAATAAAGTCAGAATAAACCAACCCAAAGACTAATGTTTCAGCTAAGGGTATGTTCACACGCTTAATAAAAAACTTCTGAAAATACGGAGCTGTTTTCAAGGGAGCTGTTTTTCTATAGAGTCAATGAAAAACGGCTCCAAAAAGGGCTCAAGAAGTGACATGCACTTCTTTTTCGCGGCCACTTTTTTACGTGCCCATTTTTCAAAACGGCCACTTAAAAAATTGCCCCGTCGGAACAGAACGCCGTTTTTCCTATTGAAATCAATGTGCAGACGTTTGGAGGCGAATTTTCGGCCGTTTACGGCCCGAAAAACGGCCAAA
Organism: Rhinoderma darwinii; assembly: GCF_050947455.1. Taxonomy (NCBI): domain Eukaryota; kingdom Metazoa; phylum Chordata; class Amphibia; order Anura; family Rhinodermatidae; genus Rhinoderma; species Rhinoderma darwinii. Next base: position 67,072,057 of record NC_134690.1, read on the forward strand.
AATAAGCCGTGTGAACATTCCCTAACAGTGTAATGGATAGGGTTTTACCATGCAATGACTAATCCATGACTACGAGTTGTGGAAAAAAACGTTGGATTTTATGGACCTAACTAATTTTCTTATGTTGCAGGGTCTTGCCCGAGACTCTGCAGATATTAATGATAATGTTTATTATCCCTTTTTTACTAATAATCCTGATTTGTACTGATACTAAATACATTTCATAAAAAAGTCGAGAGGGATCTAGTAAGCTTAGTCAAGATGTCTCTTTTGAAAAGTCTGGGGGCCTGGGTGGACTACTACCTGCAGCCCTTGGTCAGAGGAATACTTAGCTTTATTCCTAAAACTGAGCATGTTTTGAAGTCAATGAACGTAGGATGAAAGATTTTGGGCAACTTGTGATGTCATGGCATTATAGTCTTTAAAGGAAAGGGATTATATTGCTTTTAATATAATATTAACAACATTTTTATTTAATTGTGTTCTCATTTTTTACTTTTGAATGTATTCTTACTTTTACTTCTCTATGGGGCTGCCATTTTTTTTCATCTCTGTATGTGTAGATTAACGACACATACAGAGATGCTATATGGCACATACAACCCCATAGAGAATGCGAACGGGAGCCGTTCCATTCTCAGTTGCGTGCGCCGTCTGTGTGGGAACGGCTCATGCGCCGCTCCCACACAGACCAAAACGAAGCTCGTTCGTAGAGCGAAATCTGGCGCCATTTTCATGTGGACTGGAAGCCGCTGCTGGACAGTAAGATGACAACTTCCGGCCGCGGCTTCCGGCCATATTTTCAACGAAGCGAAAGCGCAAGGAAGAGGAGCGTAGACCAGCGGCGGCGGCAGGAACAGGTAATTTAGGTTCGTGTATGATGTGTGTATTATGTTCGTGTGATACTGTCTGCTGAGCCCTGTATCTAATCCTCCTACACTGTGCAGTCGCTCAGAAAATGCAGACACACAGTGTAGGAGGTTTGAAGACATTCAAACCCTTCCTTCTCCTGGCACTAGCCAGAAGAAGGGAGGGGCGATTGTGTGAGGACACTAGAGGAGAGTGTGTCCACCCCAAATTTGCAGCATAAATCAATGAGGTTGCTTTACCACAGTGACCATGCTGAAATTTTGGGAACTGCTCCCTCTAGTGGCTAGCACATGGAAATGTTATAACTTAGAATCTAATTTATATTTCCTGACATGTGAAAAAATTAAAAAAATTAAAACAATGTGTAATCACTTAAAGAGGCTCTGTCACCACATTATAAGTGGCCTATATTGTACATGATGTGATCGGCGCTGTAATGTAGATTACGGGCAGTGTTTTTATTTAGAAAAACGATAATTTTTGACTGAGTTATGACCTATATTAGATTTATGCTAATGAGTTTCTCAATGGACAACTGGGCGTGTTTTACTATATGGCCAAGTGGGCGTTGTGGAGAGAAGTGTATGACGCTGACTAATCAGTGACCAATCAGTGTCATACACTTCTCTCCATTCATTTATACAGCACATAGCGATATAGCTATATAGCTATGTGCAGCCACATAAACACACTATGACGTTACTGCAGTGTCATGACAATGAATATACATTACCTCCAGCCAGGACGTGATGTGTATTCAGAATCCTGACACTTTGCTAATACAATCCCGATACTACAGCACAGGAAGCGTGTAAACTGTCATTTCAAACGAGATTACGCTTGCTGTGCTGTAGTGGTGGGATTGTATTAGCGAAGTGTCAGGATTCTGAATACACATCACGTCCTGGCTGGAGGTAATGTATATTTATTGTCAGGACACTGCAGTAACGTTATAGTGTGTTAATGTGGCTGCACATAGCGATATAGCTATATCGCTATGTGCTGTATAAATTAATGGAGAGAAGTGTATGACGCAGATTGGTCACTGATTGGTCAGCATCATTCACTTCTCTCCACAACGCCCACTTGGTCATATAGTAAAACACACTCAGTTGTTCATTGAGAAACTCATTAGCATAAAGCTAATATAGGTCATAACTCCGTCAAAAATGATTGTTTTTCTAAATAAAAAACACTGCTGTAATCTACATTACAGCGCCAATCACATCATGTACAATATAGGCCACTTATAATGTGGTGACAGAGCCTCTTTAAATACTAATTGTTTAACTGAAAAAAATAAAATAAAATTTCTAGCGACACATTCCCTTTAAAGAGACTCTGTCACCACATTATAAGTGACATGAATAGGCAGAAGGAAAGAGGCTGGCACTGTTGAACCAGTAACACTAGTACGATAGGAGTATATCAAATGGCTTTCTTGTCCTTAATGGATTACCGCAGCTGAGTTGCCCCGGTGGTGCTCATCGGTAAGTACAGCACAAGACAACTTGAAAATAGACAAGGTAGAAGATATCGAGGCACTCACCGGACTTGCAACAAAATTTCTTTATTCAGAAGATCTTGGTCAGGATGTGGAATTAGCCTACGTGCGTACACGCTTTCTCAAGGCCCTACTCAGAAGGTCTTGAGAAAGCGTGTACGCACGTGAAACGGCCGTAGGCTAAATCCACATCCTGACCGAGATCTTCTGAATAAAGAAATTTTGTTGCAAGTCCGGTGAGTGCCTCAATATCTTCTACCTTGTCTATATTATAAGTGACCTATCCCCTACATAAGGAGATCGGTGCTGTAATGTAGGTGACAGCAGTGCTTTATATTTAGAAAAACGATCTATTTTTACCACGTTAGGAGTGATTTTAGCTTTATGCTAATTCGTTTCTTAAAGCCCAAGTGGGCGTGTTTTTACTTTAGACCAAGTGGGCATTGTACAGAGGAGTGTATGACGCTGACCAATCAGCGTCATGCACTTCTCCCCATTCATTTAGTCAGCGCATAGTGACACTGCATTGTTCGCTATGTGCTGTCTTATACTGACACATTAACGTTACTGAAGTGTTTAGCCAGGACGGGATGTCTATTCACAATCCCGGCACTTTGTTAATGTTTCTGTGGTACTTACAGCAGAGCAAGCGTAATCTCGCTGTAACTTGTCATTTACAGCGTGATCTTGCGAGATTATGCTTGCTCTGCTGTAAGTACCACAGAAACGTTAACGAAGTGCCGGGATTGTGAATAGACATCCCGTCCTGGCTGGAAGGAATGTCTATTCACTGTCTAAACACTTCAGTAACGTTAATATGTCAGTATAAGACCGCACATAGTGAATAACGCAGTGTCACTATGCGCTGACTAAATAAATGGAGAGAAGTGCATGACGCTGATTGGTCACTGATTGGTCAGCGTCATACACTCCTCTCCACAACGCCCACTTGGTCTAAAGTAAAAACATGGCCACTTGGGCATTAAGAAACTAATTAGCATAAAGCTAAAATCGCTCATAAAGTAGTAAAAATAGATCGTTTTTTCTAAATAAAAAGCACTGCTGTCACCTACATTATAGCGCCCTTCTCCTTATGTAGGAGATAGGGCACTTATAATGTGGTGACAGAGCCTCTTTAATGCCTCACACATTTGGCTTACATTTCCTTGCCTAGAGTACATACACCTCAGAACTAAAATAATTTTTATTGATGGCTACGGAATTTCTTTTGACACACAAGTTCTTTATATTTAACGGAAAATATTACTTACAGATCATCATTGTCATTAGAATCAGAGGGCTATCCATGGGAGGGAAACTCTGCCCCTCTTTGGATAATTTCTTCATGGCAAGAAGGAGATATTGTATCCATAGACCCCTGTTCATTGATTTATTAACTCCTTCCCGCACTGCGCTGCACATTTATGTTGCAGCAGGAAGGAACTTAACATACAGCTGACATCCTGCTGAAACAGCCTGGACCTGAGCTAGTTCAGATCCTGGAAGTATGACCCCTTAGATGCCATGACTAATAGTGATCGCAGAATCTAAAGAGTTTGACGAAGGGGGCTTAGACACGATCAGGGCAGCAGGGAGCTTAACAAAAGTCCCTATGTCTGCCTGGGATGTAAGCCTCCTAGGCCCCACCAGAGGAATTAGTCTGACAAGCACAATACAGCACATGCATAAATAGTACAGTGGATTATGTAAGTGATCAAATGATCGCATTTTCTCTTGTTGGACTAATACATTTTGTAAAATAAAATTAAAAAAAGTGTGTGGAAGCTTTTTTTAAAAAAAAATAAACCCTAGTAAAAAAAATAAAAAATAAGAAAACACTTTTTTCCCCAATAAACAATGAAATAAATAATTATAGGAATAATTAACCAATAAAAGAAACTCTACAAAATTGGTAAATGGTAATGCCACACCCCTAACGACCCGTACTATTAAAGTAGAATATTATTTTAGCCACATGAACGCTGTGAAAAATTGAGAAATGAAAAACAATACCATAATTGTTTTTATTTTATTTTAGTTTGTCTCCCAAAAAAAAAAGAACAAAAAGTCAACTGAAAATGGTAGCAATGAAAACTACAGATTGTCCCACATAAAACAAGCCCTTATACAGCTTTGTCAAAATAAAAATAAAAATGTTACAGTTCTTGAAAAGAGGACAGACAAAAAAAAAATATTTTTAAACAGTTTTTATTGTGCATAATTAGTGAGACATAAAAAAAATATAAATTTGGTATCGTTGTAATCGTACTGACCTATAAAGTTAACATGTCAATTATGCCACACGGTGAACGCCGTGAAAACGAAAAGTATAATACAATGGCTATGTCGAAGGAAAAATTAAACAATTATGGCTTTTTTAGAGAAATATTTTAGTTTTATTAGGGGTAAAGTATAAAAAAGTTAAAATATATATATATATATATATATATATATATATATAAAATTTTTTAGATCTTTATTCATTCAATTTGCAAATTGACAATGACATAAAGCATTAAAATGCTTGATCTATTTTGTTTCGGTTGTGTTGATACGTAATATGTATAGTCTCGCTGAAAGACACCGTCAAAACACTGGGCGGTTGTTAAAGGGTTAAGAGTTTAAGTGGTTTGGCCACATTAGATCAGCTGTAGTCTATGGCTAAGGCCTTATTTACACTAACGTGTTTAACGTCCGTGGGACGGCCGTTGAAACAGCTACCGTCCCACGGACCTATGTAATTCAATGTGACCGTGTGAAGGGTCCGTGGGAAAAATAGGACATGTCCGTTCTTTGCACGCATCATGCATCCCTCCATAGACTCTCAACTATGGGGGATGCGTGACATCACGTCCCGCACCGCTGAGCACGGCTGCACCTCAGACGTGAAAAATGGCAGTTTTTCACGTCCGAGATGCGCATGGTCCATGTAAATAAGGCCTAAGTTCTCTGTCCAAAACTTGTATACCATGCTGAACGGGTTATTATACATGCTATAACACATTGTCTGCTTTACTTGGGAACCTCCCAAACTTTCAGCAGACAGGGTTAAATTACAAACTGCTGTGTGCGGCTACCTCTTGCCTCAAAAGGGCCCATGCACACGACCGTAGATTTCGTCCGTAATTACGGTCCGTAATTATGAACCCATTCATTTCTATGGCCGACGAACAGCTTCCCATGTCATAGAAGTCTTCCTTAAAATAGGACATGTCCTATTTTTGAATTTTACGGAACGTGCTCACATACTTTATAATGGGACCATGGACCTTAAATGCGAATGGCTGTGCGCGGCAGTCCGTGCCCCTAATCGTGACCGAGATTACGGGCACGGTCGTGTGCGTGGGGCCTTAGGGTAAGGCCAGACAGTGTGGCCCTGACACAGTCACAACGCGGCCAACAACTGTCCCGGAAACATTGGTGCACAGTCACAACGCGGCCAACAACTGTCCCGGAAACCTAGGTCTCTAATGGCAATAAAACGAAAACTGCCTGCCAGTTAAAACGGTAGCCAAGTTTGGGAAAATAAGTTTGCCTGAAGGTGTTGATCACAATGTGTCTTACATTTTACTGACATTCATCTTTCTAATCTGCTCGGAACATGGCTATCGGCTTTAGCTAATGGAAGGAAATCTCAAGTGTTATACAACTACCTTTATAATAACTAAGCGTGGAACTAAAAGCTAGGAAAAATGATGCATATTGCTGAGCTAACAACAATTTACATTCAGGCAGCGTGGGAGTACTGTATAGGTACAACATCAATGAGGCCCTGTCCATACACAGGCAGGACTGGAACTGACAAGCGGAATAGGACCACAGCAGAACTTTGATGGTAAGTAATAAAAATATTTTAAGTTTTTTTTTATCTGATAATTTTTTACGACTGGCCTATTTGGCAGATTAGTCTGAATCTCTGATAACCCTTTCAGAGCCGTATAATGCAATAAAAAACTGGAATGAGGCCTCAATTTATGTAATGTTCACCCCAGAACTACGTGGGGTCCCACAAAATGATTATTATGAGTGATGACTTAATATGTAAATATAATTTTTTTTCTTTGGCATAGTCTACCATCTCACTTTTTGTCTTGCCCTATAGATTCTAAATGCTTTACATATCTTTTTGCTCTATCTCTCATCCTCTTTCAATCTTTCACCTTTGCCCTCCCTTCTCCAGGCATCAACCTTGAATCCCTGAATTTCATACTCCAGACATGTGTTCATATATTGGATACATCTGGGATGCAACTATATGGTGACAGGACTATGCCAGTATGAAAACAAGGTAGAGTACAGGAATATACACAGTCAATCCATTGCTATACATCACTTTGTATACAGCTCATTACGTCTTATACTTTATTTTATAAATAAAAGCCTCTGTAATGAGATGGTTATTGCCTCCTTCACATCTTGAGTTTATTTGTTTCTCCAGGATGTATTGATCCGACTTTTCTGGATCAAAGGCAATTGTAAGGGACCGCAACATCAAAGTGTTTATCAAAATACTGACTAAGAGGGAGAATTTCAAACCATAATACATTTATTCTAATTTACAAAGGAAAATGTGTGTGTATTGTCCATGAAACACTTTGTTCTATACACCACCCCTCCTGACATCTCCAATTTACTCTCAGTAATACGTTTCAATGTTGTTGTGTTTTTTGGAGGGGCACAAAAGTCATTTGATGGTAGCGTACAGAAAGCAATGACAATTGAATCTTAAAATGTATATACGATTGAATGTTTTAGATTCATCTATATTGTGTACAAGTGAAGATCCAAAATACAAAACCTATTCCCCACAAGGTCAATGGAGTTCCAGCCAGGCTTCGTTCTGCTCTTCACCCCAGTGACCGCTGAAATCTCGCTATGTGTTTCTTCCAGTTGCAATTTTTCTTTATCATGTTTTTTTAAATCATTTTAGTGACTGATATGGCCTACAGGATAACAGGGTATGCAAGTCTTGTTTCAAAATTAATGTAAATCACAATGTTACAGAGTATGTGGCTTTAATACAATTTACCTTCCTGTGTTTTTTCCCCTTAAAATGATCAAGTCCTCTGTATTATACTAGATCACATGCGTGAAAACAGTATGGCACTAGCACTGACTTTAAAGGGGTCATACAGGATTACAAAATGGCTATTTTATTCCTACAAACAGCGCCACACCTGTTTTCAGGTTATGTGTGGTACTGAAGCTCAGCTCAATTGTCTAACTTTTTAGAAGAAAGCTGACATATTTTTCTAATCCTTTAAAATCCCTTTAATATTCTGTTAGGCCTCATGCACATCACAAAGATGTGTGCTCAGACCTTGTGACGTGGCACGCGGAGGCACTACAGGCCATATGACAAACCTGTAGGCACTCTGTGTGCCTCTGCAAGGTGCCTCTATGAGCCACCAGTTTCCTTTAAAAGCAATGATTCTTGGGGAGATAGCTCCATATCTTTCATAAGCAGAGGTGTAGCTAGTGGGGGCAGAGGAGGTACCATCAAGCCTTGGCAAAAGTATTGAGATGCAGGGCTAAGGCAGCAAATCTAAATCTGTGCTCTGGCAGCGATGCTGAATACTGTGCAATCGGAACAAATGCAGAAAAATCTTACCGTGTGGATTATAATTTTAGAATCAAGGAACAATCGTAAAATAATTCAGATCCATGAATGATCTAAAATCTGCCCGATCTTCTTGATGCACAACATATTTATTGCCTCTCTTTTTACCAGTCTGCCAGTCTGCAGTGTGTTGAAGACATTTAATAATGTATTATAATTGACATGGTAATTTATAGAGAATGTAAAGACGTTCTTAACAAGTTCATATTCACTTGGTATATATAGAAACGTGACTATGAGGTAATCACTATCACGCTGCCATGTATCAGTGCTCTACGGCACACATATGGCAGTCAGTGTGTTACTAGAACACGTCACCCCCTGGTGTTGTATTAACCTTTTTTTCCCTTTTAGCAATGTACCCAATATGTCATTACAACTGACAAAGCTTCATTGCTCCCAATAAACCCTTCACAGTTTTGTAATCCTGACCCATTTATCCTCTAAATCCATTGAGATCTTTCCCAGGATTCTTCAAAGAAAATGAAGGATTAGAGGTCTCTATGGGCTCCTGATGAGACTGATCAAGCTTTCAGCTCATCCTCGAGCCCATTCTACCGTGGATTAGTGTGAAGCATACAATGAAAAGGATTGTTAGGTTATTTCATCAGGTAGTCAGGTGTTGTGTATAGCAGATACAGGGAGTCTAGGTTAACTCTTCATGGTGATGGTTGCTCTGTCTTACCTTACATGCATGTGTTATGTTGTCTTTTAGGGGCAAGCATTGAATATGAGGAATGGGTCGACAGCACCTTACTTTCCCCAACATACTTATCCGGGGCACTTATACAAGTGTCTTTAATGCAATATTCTTTTCACTATTCTTAATACTTCTATAAATGTTTTCCTTCCCAACTCCAACTTCTGGGACTTGGGACTAATACATTTCTGATATCATTGGCACAGAAGAGCAAAACTCAATAATTGCTGTAGCCCGAAAATAGACAAAAATTGGGTGCAAATTAAACTTTGTTGATACACCAGAATTAGGATCTACATGAATTTTCTCTGTGATGCTGGAAGATCCTGCTCTGATGTGATAAGCTTACTCATCCTTCTGGACAAGTTCTGCTGGTCATTGATTCAGATCTTAAAGCTGTTTTTGGGATTAAAAAAAAGGGTCTACTTTTTTTTTCCAGAACAGCGCCACTCTCGTCCAAGAGCTGTGTCTGGTATTGCATCTCACAGTTCCAATCACTTGCATAGGGATGAGCTACAATACCAGGCACAGCGCATGAACAATAGTAGCACTGTTCTGGAAAAAAAGAGCACATATTTATTTCTAATCCCGGAAACCAATTTGGAGCATAATTTCAGTGCACAAAGCTGTTGCTGTTGAAATGCAGTAATTGCAGTTCAATTTGTACATACCTGAGGCTGCTGGTAAGATTTCTATGGCACCCCAGTGGTGGATTCTCAGCTACACTGCTCATCACTGCTGTATAATCTCCTCCATCTAGCTGCAGCTTCTATATATGTGACAGATAGAGATAGGAGAGCAGAATCCTATTCTTCGATGTATGCAGTGTATAGAAGACATGATAGCAGTTAGGTTCTGCCCACTAACTCAGAGACAATTGAGAAATAGAAAGAAGGCCTGCAAAGGGGAAAACTGGTAAAAAAAAAATGCAGAATACAAGTCATATAATGGCCAGAAATAGTGTTATTTATCATGTACACACATATGACAGCTTATTCTGAAAATCTCGTGAAAAGCTAGGTACAGTTTAAGCATAATGACCAGGTACGTGACTAGAATTAAAGGGTTCCGGAGTCAGGAATAGGCGCCCAACTTGTAGTAATAAATAAAGCAGCATAACTATATTTACATGAGCAGAAATCGAAGGATGGATTGTAGTGTCATATATTTCAGATATTCTGCACAGAGGGGAACCCACATAGCAGAGCTAGACCGCAGAAAGCCACATTTGTATTTTTCTCCAATAAAAGGAATGTTCCTGCACCTGAATGAGAAATAGCTGTTAGCCAACAGCTACCTCATGTGTATGGCCAGCTTTAGGGTATGTTCAGACATTGCAGATATTTTGCAGAAAATGCCCGACAGAAACCTGTGTTATATTTCTGAATTGGGCTGTTTCTGCAGGGAGAAACGGAAAAGGAGCAACATAACGTTTCATCATTGCTTTCGTTCTTAATGACTCCTTGACAACTATGATGGGTCCACTTTCAACCTCAGACTACGTTATTCTTGCTGCCAGAAGCACCAGAAATCAAATTGAATGGAACCCAGTGCAAGTGTGAAAACAGCCTTAGGGCTCCTTCACGCTTGCGTATGAAACTACGAATGAAATACAGATACGCAATATGGATGACTTTTTTTTCCTACAATTTGTTATATCTTTGTTTTTATATTATATCCATTTTTGCTCTGTATTTTATTAGAGGTTGTCAGTTCTTCATCTGTATTTGCTCCGTATTTTGCTATAGGACTAACAATATTTTATATTTTTTGTAAAAAAAAAAAGAAAAAAGAACAAATACGCACACGAACTATGCAAAAACAGAAACCTGTGTTTTTTAAAATCAAACCATTAAATTCTATGGACTAAAAACGGTATGCGCATGAAAAAAAATGTGAATAAAAATATCTATCTATCTATCTATCTATCTATCTATCTATCTATCTATCTATCTATCTATCTATCTATCTATCTATCTATCTATCTATCTATCTATCTATCTATCTATCTATCTATCTATCTATCTATCTATCTATCTATCTATCTATCTATCTATCTATCTATCTATCTATCTATCATCTATCTGTCTGTCTGTCTGTCTGTCTGTCTGTCTATCTATCTATCTATCTATCTATCTATCTATCTATCTATCTATCTATCTATCTATCTATCTATCTATCTATCTATCTATCTATCCCATATCAATATATTTTAACAATCTGAAATCTTCTATCCCTGAGCACTCTACTAATGAATAATTGCAATGGTAAACCTCATTTTTGACAGTAGTTTCCCTTTTTAACGATAAGTAACCCTTCATAATAAACCTCCGCTGAGCCTCTTTGTTAAAATGAAATCTTCTCTCTAGAATAACGTACTAAATGCCTCTGCGGTAGGAGGAGGAGTTTCCTATTTGTGCTGTTTCTGCCATGGATATTCAAATTTAATAAGCCGCACATGAAATGCGATTGAACGGGGCAGTAACTCAGTGTTTCCCTGTGTAACTTGCACTGTCGAGCTGTTTATCTGTTTTGCATTTTTATAGTATCCAATTTCTCATTCGAGAGCAGTAATTTGCAATCTCTGACCTTTCAGTTTTGTTGAAGCAGGAGTATAAAACCCACAAAGCGACACTAAGGAAGTGAACAAGCCCAACGCAGACAAAGCTGTTTAGGAGGCAGAGCGAAATATGCAGCTAGAAAGCGATTGATTTTTCTACCTGTCACTTTCTCGACATGCTAATTTCAAAGTGAGATGAAGGGAGCGCGTGGAACTCATTTGTAAGCAATGAGTGATGCTCAACCGGCTGGATAGACTTAAATATTTCAGGCTGTCTCTGCTTCTGGCTTCTAAAGGAGACTTGTTATAATGCCAACCCAGGACTCACACTGCCAGTTACACCATATTGTTATTGTTGAGGTGTAACTCAACGCTGGAGAAAAGTCATTCTGATCTACAAAAATGGGAGCGCTGGGGAATATTTCAAGTTTCCAGCATGGAATGCATGATGGGACTAGTAGTTCCACAGTGGATACATTGCACTGCATAGCTAAACTTGTATATCATGGAACCAGCATTTCTGGGACTGCATGGAAAGACCCACCTAAAGACTAGGACACTTCTTTATGGTAAATCTGGGAAATGGCCGCAGCTTTATTAGCTCATACATAACCGATTAAACGATTGGCCTGAAGGCTTAAATTAACATAACTTACATAACTTCTCCTCCTTTCCTGATACGCCCCAGCTGCTGCCAAGCACCGGGCATGTAGAGTGTCCTATCCTGCCTTCAAGACCATAGCTCCGCCAGCTGTGACATCTGCAATGAAAGTGAAGATTATGTCCCCTGCGCCCTCAGTGACATTGGGGAGATTTATCGATCTGTCTTATAGTAAGAATGTCCTTTGTTGCCCATAGCAACCCCACAGCTTTCATATATTAATGAGCTCAGGTAAAATGAAAGCTGAGCACTGATTGGCTGCTATGGGCAACATAGAACATTATTACTGTGAGACATCTTGATAAATCTCCCCCATTAATTGCAATTTTTTGTTTCTCTCAAACTAAAAGGGATCAACATTTCTTTGAGAGGACACTACAGCCGATTATAGCTGGTACAAATAAAACCGATGTCATCCAATTCATGAAAGAGCACTATTTGCTTGCAAACAATCTGGACTGCGAAAACTGCCATCAACCTCTGCGTTGGATCGCTCGTCGCCAATGTTCTGATGGATGTTCTTGGAATTTTATTTACAAGAACGGTGCGTCATCATGGGGATCCATCAGAACGGACTCTTACTTTGAAAAGTCGCTCATCTCACTGAAAAAGCGGCTACACATTATTTTCCTCAAGTGTTTAGGAACCTCTGAAAAACAAGCTGCACAACTGACTGGAATATCCGAACGCAGGGGGACATAATCTCCACTTGATCCGAATAAACTTTATTTGCTGATTCCATAATAACCATAAACCATACAGATGTAGCCGTTTTTACATTGACTTTTAACGCATTAAATAAACAGTGTCTAGATCCCTTATCTTGACTTTTTCAAAGACTTTTCAATGGCTTTTGTTGTGTGATATGACGCTGCAGCAAGTTATCACAGTCAAGTTAAAGATGGCTACATCCGTACCAACAGAGAAAACATTTTGCTTAATGTATATTAGTGCCCAGCACAACAGCCTCTCCCCCTTTCCAACCAGTGTCCCAGGTGTGTTCAAAGTCTAGCAATGCGGACGCCAGTGGTGTAACATCAGCTGTAGCAGCCGTAGCGGCTGCTACGGTGCCCGCAGCACGAGGGGGCCTGTCCCGTTCGCCGACATGGCCCCTCCCATGCCCGGTGATGCCGCTAGCAGCCATTATGACTGCTACAGCGGTAGCAATGCCACTACAGGGCCCGTGCCACCCGGCCATTTACAGGCTAGGCGGCACGGGCCCCCTCATGCCCGGTGGCATTGCTAGCACAGAAAGGGGCCCCAGTGCTAGCGACAGACACATTCACTTGTATCTGTATACTTAGGACGCAGATACAAATGAATACTATAGGCTGCAGGCCGTGCCCGGAGGATGTGCAGTGCTCTGTCCGTCGTGGGAATGGGGCAAGGTAAGTAAAAATGTTGTCGTTTTTGGGGGGGTTTGCACTATATACAAGAGGGACAGGATGGCACTATATACAAAGGGGGAGCAGGGTGGCACTGTATACAAAGGGGGGAGCAGGGTGGCACTATATACAAAGGGGGAGCAGGGTGGCACTATATACAGGGGAGCAGGGTGGCACTATATACAAGGGGGGCTGTATGGCACTATTTACAAGGGGGAGGTCTGTGTGGCGCAGTCGACAGGAGGCTGTGTGTGGCGCTATCTACAGGGGGCTGTGTGGCACTATATACAAGATGGGGCTATGTGGCACTATATACAAGAGGGGGCTATGTGGCACTATATACAAGAGGGGGCTGTGTGGCACTATACACAAGGGGGAAGCTGTGTGGCACTATAAACAAGGGGTCGCTGTGTGGCGCTGGGGGGCTGTGTGTGGCGCTATCTACCGGGGGCTTTGTGGCACTATCTATAAGGAGGAGGTAGGCGCTATCTACAAGTGCGGTGTGACACTGTCTATAGGGGGACTGTATAGCACTTTCTACAGGGGGGCTGTGTGGCAAAATCTACAGGGAGCAGTATCTACAGGGGGTTCTATCTATAAGAGCGGCTGCATGTGGCACCTACGGGGGGCAGTCAAATGTTTGCTCTGGGGCCCGGTCTTTCCTAGTTACGCCCCTGGCGACAGACAGTGACACAAAAGCTTGCACATCACTATATATGAATTGTGCAGATACAAGCCGTGATCCTGTGCCCACCAAACATCTCCCGCTCGATCTTCCAATTGAAAAAAATAATGAAATATAAAAACATCAATGTCTATTGTAAACTGTTATTTTCACATAAATTCTGTTCTTAAGACTCGGAACAAGGTGAATCTGACCGATTTCCTTGTAATTTACTCATCTTTGCTCTTAATAGTCCTACTGGGAGCACATAAAATTAACTGGATAACGTCCACTTGAGCTATTAAATAAGATTGGAGAAGTGTGAGGAATTAAACAAAGGAAGATTCCCCAGAACTGCCAGTAAATCATCCTTATGTCTTGGCAAAAAAAGACTGTAATTTACAATTATGCACTCATGCCATCATAGCCCTGACGACTAAGCATTTGAGATTTCTTGTGTCATGTAATAAAACAGAATACTACAATACATGAGATATCCCACCAGAATCCAATTAAATCTCAGAGAAGGTCAGTGAAAGCCGTTCTGCTGCCTTTATATTTTACCCTACTTTCCATAACTTTTACAGATTATTACAGTGTTTTACTGGTAACCAGGGGCAAAGTTAAGGAAGGGGGGTCTGACGGACAATGTGCCAGGGTGCTTTATACCAGAGGAGAAGCACCAACAAGTCTTGGCCAGGGAATTTAGATAGAGGGCTATGGCAGTGAACTGAATATATTCCCCTGGTGAAAGAAAGCCTAGGTACAATTCTGCTATAACACTCCACCAAAAACGGGTTTTCCCATCATTCTTGCCTGGGTTCAAATTGCTTACACTTACGGAACTGCAGTTCAATTTACAATGGATGAGTATGTTGTGTAATCCCTTTTTTTGGTGCAGCGATTCTAAATCCTTCCAACATATCAGCTGTGATACAGAAATTTAAATGTAAAAACACACCTCCAGACAAAACTGAAAATTCTGGCTTAAAGAGGCTCTGTCACCACATTATAAGTGCCGTATCTCCTATATAATGTGATGGGCGATGTAATGTAGGTGACAGCAGTGCTTTTTATTTAGAAAAACTATCTATTTTTACCACGTTAGGAGCGATTTTAGCTTTATGCTAATTAGTTTCTTAATACCCAAGTGGGCGTGTTTTTACTTTAGACCAAGTGAGCGTTGTACAGGGGAGTGTATGACGCTGACCAATCAGTGACCAATCAGCGTCATACACTTCTCTACATTTATTTAGTCAGCGCATAGTGACACTGCGTTGTTCACTATGTGCTGTCTTATACTGACACATTAACGTTACTGAAGTGTTTAGACAGTGAGTAGACATTCCTTCCAGCCAGGACGGGATGTCTATTCAAAATCTCTGCACTTCTATAACGTTTGTTTGGTACTTACAGCAGAGCAAAGCGTAATCTCGCTGTAACCTGTAATTTACAGCGTGATCTCGCGAGATTATGCTTGCTCTGCTGTAAGTACCACAGAAACGTTAATGAAGTGCAGAGATTGTGAATACACATCCCGTCCTGGCTGCAAGGAATATCTATTCACGGTCTAAACACTTCAGTAACGTTAATGTGTCAGTATAAGATAACACATAGTGAATAACGCAGTGTCACTATGCGCTGACTAAATGAATGGAGAGAAGTGCATGACGCTGATAGGTCAGCGTCATACACTCCTCTGTACAACGCCCACTTGGTCTAAAGTAAAAACACGCCCACTTGGGCATTAAGAATCTAATTAGCATAAAGCTAAAATCGCTCATAAAGTGGTAAAAATAGATAGTTTTTCTAAATAAAAAGCACTGCTGTCACCTACATTACAGCGCCCATCTCCTTATGTACAAGATAGGCCACTTATAATGTGGTGACAGAGTCTCTTTAACCCCTTAAAGAGGCTCTGTCACCAGATTTTGCAACCCCTATCTGCTATTGCAGCAGATAGGCGCTGCAATGTAGATTACAGTAACGTTTTTATTTTTTAAAAACGAGCATTTTTGGCCAAGTTATGACCATTTTTGTAGTTATGCAAATGAGGCTTGCAAAAGTCCAAGTGGGTGTGTTTAAAAGTAAAAGTCCAAGTGGGCGTGTATTATGTGCGTACATCGGGGCGTTTTTACTACTTTTACTAGCTGGGCGCTCTGAAGAGAAGTAACATCCACTTCTCTTCAGAACGCCCAGCTTCTGGCAGTGCAGATCTGTGACGTCACTCACAGGTCCTGCATCGTGACGGCCACATCGGCACCAGAGGCTACAGTTGATTCTGCAGCAGCATCAGCGTTTGCAGGTAAGTCGATCTTACCTGCAAACGCTGATGCTGCTGCAGAATCAACTGTAGCCTCTGGTGCCGATGTGGCCGGCACGATGCAGGACCTGTGAGTGACGTCACAGATCTGCACTGTCAGAAGCTGGGCGTTCTGAAGAGAAGAGGATGTTACTTCTCTTCAGAGCGCCCAGCTAGTGAAAGTATTAAAAACGCCCCGATGTACGCACATAATACACGCCCACTTGGACTTTTACTTTTAAACACACCCACTTGGACTTTTGCAAGCCTCATTTGCATAACTACAAAAATGGTCATAACTTGGCCAAAAATGCTCGTTTTTTAAAAATAAAAACGTTACTGTAATCTACATTGCAGCGCCTATCTGCTGCAATAGCAGATAGGGGTTGCAAAATCTGGTGACAGAGCCTCTTTAAGGACGCAGCCTAGTTTTGGCCTTAAGGCTCAGAGCCCATTTTTCAAATCTGACATATTTCAGTTTATGTGGTAATAACGTCGGAATGCTTAAACCTACCCAAGCGATTCTGAGACTGTTTTCTCGTGACACATTGGGCTTCATGTTTGTTGTAAAATTTGGTCGATATATTCAGTGTTTATTGGTGAAAAATTGAAAAATGTAGAGAAAATTTTGAAAAAATTGCATTTTTCAGAATTTAAATGCATCTGCTTGTAAAACAGACGGTTATACCACCCAAAATAGTTACTAGTTCACATTTCCCATATGTCTACTTTAGATTGGCATCATTTTTTGAACATTCTTTTATTTTTCTTGGACGTTACAAGGCTTCGAACATAAAAAGCAATTTCTCATATTTTTAAGAAAATTTCAAAAGCCTTTTTTTTAAGGTACCTGTTCAGTTCTGAAGAGGCTTTGAGGGACCTATGTATTAGAAACCCCCATAAAACACCCCATTTTAAAAACTAGACCCCTCAAAGTATTCAAAACAGCATTTAGAAAGTTTTTTAACCCTTCAGGCATTTCACAGGAATTAAAGCAAAGTGGAGGTGAAATTTTTTCTTACTGAATTTCAATTTTATTCATTTTTTTTCTGTAACACAGAAGTTTTTACCAGAGAAACACTACTAAATATGTATTGTCCAGATTCTGCAGTTTTTAGAAATGTCCCACATGTGTCTCTACTGCGCTCCTGGAATAAAACACAAGCCCTAGAAGCAAAGAAGCACCTAGTGCATTTTGAGTCCTCTTTTTTATTAGACTATATTTTAGTCAGCATGCCAGGTTTGAAGAGGTGTTGAGGTGTCAAAACAGTAGGAATCCCCCAATAGTGACCCCATTTTGGAAACTAAACCCCTCAAGGAATTGATTTATGGTTGTTGTTACCATTTTGACCGCACAGTTTTTTCACAGCACGTATTTGAATTGGGCTGTGAAATGAAATAAATGTCATTTTTTCCAATAAAATGTCATTTGTGATCAAAATTTCTTATTTTCACAGGAAACAAAATACCCCATTTTGGTGCCCAATCTGTCCTTAGTGTGGCAATACCCCATTTGGGGTGATAAACTGCCGTTTGGGCCCATGGGAGGGCTCAGAAGGAAAGGAGCGCTATATGTTTGTTGGAGTCCAGATTTTGCTGGATTGGTTTTCGGGTGCCATGTCACATTTGCAGAGCCTCAGAGGTATCAAAGCAATGGAAACCCACCAAAAGTGACCCCATTTTGGAAACTACACCCCTCAAGGAATTCATTTATGTTTGTTGTTAGCATTTTGACCACACAGTTTTTTCACAGCACCTATTTCAATTGGGCTGTGACATTAAAAAAAATGACATTTTTTTCAATAAGATGTAATTTTTTATCAAAATTTCTTATTTTCACAGGGAACAAAGTACTAAATTTTGTTGCCCAATTTCTACTGAGTGCAGCAATACCCCATTTGTGGCAATAAACTGCCGTTTGGGCCCATGGGAGGCCTCAGAAGGGAAGGAGCGCTGTGTGTTCTTTGGAGTACAGATTTTGCTGGTTTGGTTTTCGGGTGCCATGTCGCATTTGCAGAGCCCCAGAGGTATCAAAGCAATGGAAATCCACCAGAAGTGACCCCATTTTGGAAACGACACCCCTCAAGGAATTCATTTATGGGTGTTGTGACCATTTTGACCCCATAGTTTCTTCACAGAACTTATTTGAATTGGGCTGGGAATTAAAAAAAAATATATTTTTTCCAATAATATGTAATTTTAGCTCAAAAATTCTTATTTTCACAAGAAATAAAATACTCCATTTTGTTGCCCAATTTGTCCTGAGTGCGGCAATACCCCATTTGTGGTGATAAACTGCCGTTTGGGCCCATGGGAGGCCTCAGAAGGAAAGGAGCGCTGTGTGTTCTTTGGAGTCCAGATTTTGCTGGATTGGTTTTCGGGTGCCATGTCGCATTTGCAGAGCCCCAGAGGTATCAAAGTAATAGAAACCCACCAGAAGTGACCCCATTTTGGAAACTATACCCCTCAAGGAATTCATTTATGAGTGTTGTGACCATTTTGACCCCATAGTTTTTTCACAGAACTTATTTGAATTGGGCTGGGAATGAAAACAAAATTATTTTTTTCAAATAATATGTAGTTTTGGCTGAAAATGTCTTATTTTCACAAGAAACAAAATACCCCATTCTGTTGCGCAATTTGTTCTGAGTGCCGCAATACCCCATTTGTTGTGATAAACTGCAGTTTTGGCCCATGGGAGGGCTCAGAAGGAAAGGACCACCATTTGGCCTACTGGGGATTTTCTAGTGCGAAGTCATGTATGCAGAAGCCCCTGAGGTACCAGTACAGTTGAAACCCACAAGAAGTGACCCCGTTTTAAAAACTACACCCTTAAGGCATTCATCTAGAGGTGT
The DNA here is from genome assembly GCF_050947455.1 of Rhinoderma darwinii. Taxonomy (NCBI): domain Eukaryota; kingdom Metazoa; phylum Chordata; class Amphibia; order Anura; family Rhinodermatidae; genus Rhinoderma; species Rhinoderma darwinii. The sequence continues at coordinate 67,091,178 of NC_134690.1, forward strand.
AGTGAGCATTTTGACCGGAGACCTACACCCCATAAACTGTAATGTGGGTTCTCCTGGGTATGGCAATACCCTACATGTGGCTGTTATCAGCTGCCTGGGCACACAGCAGGGCTCAGAGGGGAAAGACGAGGGGGGGGGGGGGTAAGCTGTGCGGAGTGCATCAGGGTAAGTAAAACTGGGGTAGATTATAAACCAAGGGATGTATGATAAATTTTAAAACACTCTTTCATACAGAGCTCTGGTTATTCGGGACACGTGTCACATTGATATATTGTGTCATCCCTTATCGCCCTCTTATAGCAGACTTTGCACTTCTTTTGACTTTTTCCCTTCTTGCCAGTTTGGGGAACTTCTCCTGGAAAGTGTTGCCGCCCTGGTACGATGCGTGTGGCCCCGTTTCCAGAAGTACTGGGTGCCCCCCCTTCTTGGTCCCTAAAGATTAGGTTCTTGATAATCACCTCTTGAAATTCCAGGAAAGTTCCCGTCTGGCCTGCACATCGACGTAGCACGTACGCATTGTACAATGCCATCTATATGATGTGCCCGGCCAGCTTCTTATACCACACCGCATGGCGCTGTAGGGCTTCAGGATTTGATCTGACAAGTCCATCCCTCCCATGTACCTATTGTAGTACAGGATGCAGTCTGGTTTGAGGGTGGCCTTTCCTTCATATATCCTAAACTTGTAGGTATACCCTGATGCCCTCTCACACAGCTTATACATCTTCACGCCATACCTTGCCCTCTTACCCGGCAGGTACTCGCGGAATTGAACCCTCCCTGTAAAATGTACCAGGGACTCATCAATAGAAATACACTTCTCGGGGGTGTATGCTTGGGAAAACCGGGCACTGGAACGGTCTAATAGGTGTCTCCGTTTATACAAACGGTCAAAACTGGGGTCATCTCGGGGTGGGCACGGCTCATTATCACTATAATGTAAGAAGCGAAGTATTGCCTCATTTATTTATTTTTTTAGGTTACAGTTCAGTTCTGAAGTTGCTTTGAGGGGCCCATATATTAGAAACCCCTATCAAATACCCCATTTTAGAAACTAGACCCCTCAAAGTATTCACAACAGCATTTAGAAAGTTTATACGATTACGGCGATACCAGATGTTTATAGTTTTTTTTATGTCTTATGGCGTTTGCACAATAAAATACGTTTTGTAAACAATCATTCCCTTTTTGTGTTACCTTATTCTAAGCGCCAGAACGTTTTTATTTTTCAATCAATAAAGCCGTGCGAGGACTTATTTTTTGCGTAACGAACTGTAGTTTCAATCATTACCATTTTTAGGTACATGCGACTTTTTGATCTCTTTTTATTCCATTTTTTGGGAGGTGAAGTGACCAAACAATTGTGATTGTGGTACGGTTTATTATTATTTTCTTTTACGGCGTTCACCGTGCGGGATAAATAACGAAATAATTTTGTAGTTCAGGCCGTTACGGACGCGGCGATACCAATTATGTATAGTTTATTTGTTTGTTTATATATTTTTATTAATAATAAATGACTGATAAGGGAAAAAGGGGGATTTTTACTTTTAATACTTTTAAAACTTTTATTTTCTTATTTTTACACATCTTTTTTTAACTTTTTTTTAACTTTATTACTTTGTCCCACTAGGGGACATGAGGGCAGGAGGCCCTGATCGCTATTCTAATACACTGCACTAGATGCGTAGTGCAGTGTATTAGAACTGTCAGCTACTCACTGACAGCAAGCATAGTGGGTCCTGACGTTGTCAGGACCCACTAGGCTTCCGTCTATGGCATAGCCGGACGCCATTGTTTGGTGTCCGGTTGCCATAGTCACCATCGCCGGCCGCTATCGCGTAGCAGGCCGGCAATGGCAGCTTAACCCCTAAAAAGCCGCGATCTCTATAGAACGCGGCTTTTAAGGGCTTAATCAGCGGGGACACAGCGATCGGTCCCCGCTGTAGGAGCTGTGACAGCTGCTGTACGAGACAGCAGCTGTCACTGCTCCTGTATGTGTCGGGAGGACGGCCGAAACGGCCGTTACTCCCGAGACGTACTATTAGGTCATGGAGCGCGAACGATACAGCTGCCATGACCTAATAGTACGTCCAGGAGCGGGAAGGGGTTAATGCCTCACACGTTTGGCTTACATTTCCTTGCCTAGAGTACATACACCTCAGAACTAAAATAATTTTTATTGATGGCTACGGAATTTCCTTTGAGTCACAAGTTCTTTATATTTAACGGAAAATATTACTTACAGTTCATCATTGTCATCAGAATCAGGGGGCTATCCATGGGAGGGAAACTCTGCCCCTCTTTGGATAATTTCTTCATGGCAAGATGGAGATATGGCACTTATAATGTGGCGACAGAGCCTTTTTAAATGGACGTTTGTCATCTGTTTGCCATCCGTTTTTCATGGCCGTTAAAAAAACGGATGGATTTGTAATGTTTTTTTGTCCCAGCACCCCGAAAACACCACAGTGCCCATGTAGATAGTGCCACAGTACCCGCTGTATCTGCCCACATAGATAGTGCCGGTGCACACATAGTTACACAGTGCCCACTAAGCACTCTTAGTTTGGCTAATGATGGATAACAGAGAACATCTATGAGAGCCCTCTTTAACCTAACAGGGAGCGCCAATCACAGCCAAAGATGCACGTCACTAGCTGAGCTTTTCTGCACCCTTGTTTCAGAGACGGTGAGGATCTCAGCAGCCGGACCCCATCAGTCCAAACTTTTCATATGTCTTTTGCAAATCAAAAGTTTGCTGAACGGACAGTCACTCATTAAGGAATTTTGTGACTGGATAAGAGGATATGCACTCCCCCTTGCCATGGTACCTTGGATACTGCACTAACAATGAATTGCCAATATGTTACGGGTTACATGCGAGTGGTGGTGTAACCAATACTGTTCTACCTCTATGTCATGAACATCTTACAACCAAGTTGAAATCACAGGTGTTCAGGAAGCAGATACCTGGGCTGCTGTATTTAGGAGGATCACTCACATTGGAGGCCTTCCTTTGTACCTGAAGTGCTGATATAAAGCCAACACTGCAATAAACAATATTGGAATATTCTTTTGCATTAGGCACATGGGCAGGTTAAGTAATTCTCCAATGTGAGGGCTCATCAAACAGCAGCTCAGATATCTGCTTCCTCGATTCCTGTGAGTATGACTTTGGGGGTAGGACTGGGGTTTTGAAACATACTAAATTTAAAGCGTACCTAACCCTTCAGGTCAATTTTTAGAATAATCTAGTAAAAACTTGATGACCGCATCCGTTGGTAAAAAAATATTAGTGTTTATTAACACATCCCAAAAAGTACAGCAGCAACGTTTCAAGTCTTTGTCAACTATGCTTGATAAAGACTCCTGTGTGAGTCGAAACGTTGCCGCTGTACCTTTTGGGATGTGTTAATAAATACTAATATTTTTTGGCAATGGATGCTGTCATCAAGTTTTTACTATAAAGGAATATGAATTTTACATCCTTGCCATATTTGAACCCTTTTGTTTTGGTGAGTGCTGTGGAAGCTTTGCACAAAACTTTTCGAATAAACTTTCATGTATGTGTACATGAAGAATAACATTATTTCTAACCATTACAGTGAAGGAAATAAGTATTCGATCCCTTGCTGATTTTGTAAGTTTGCCCACTGTCAAAGTCATGAACAGTCTAGAATTTTTAGGCTAGGTTAATTTTACCAGTGAGAGATAGATTATATAAAAAAAAAAAAACTGAAAATCACATAGTCAAAATTATATATATTTATTTGCATTGTGCACAGAGAAATAAGTATTTGATCCCCTTCCAACCATTAAGAGTTCAGCCACCTCCAGACCAGTTACATGCTCCAAATCAACTTGGTGCCTGCATTAAAGACAGCTGTCTTAAATGGTCACCTGTATAAAAGACTACGGTCCACAGACTCAATTAATCAGTCTGACTCTAACCTCTACAACATGGGCAAGACCAAAGAGCTTTCTAAGGATGTCAGGAACAAGATCATAGACCTGCACAAGGCTGGAATGAGCTACAAAACCATAAGTAAGACGCTGGGTGAGAAGGAGACAACTGTTGGTGCAATAGTAAGAAAATGGAAGACATACAAAATCACTGTCAATCGACATCGATCTGGGGCTCCATGCAAAATCTATATGTTTTTCACATTTATTCACATATATTTTTCTAATCACTAGTAACTAAACACACAACATAGAGAATAAATAATGAAGGATTTATAATTCTCTTTTATAATTTATAATTTTCTTCTATGATCTTCACAAACATACACTAATTTATCATTCACAATTTACTTTACACACACTATTTTCATTTTTTCATATACTTTTGGATATATGGTCGATGTAGCACTATTTTCATTATTTATTTTTTATATTTTTTTATTTTATTTTTTATTTTTTATATTTAAAATATTAATAAATTTTAGTTTTTATAATATAAGTTATGTGCATGTGTTGATATGTATGTGTGTATATTTCTTTATATATGGTTATATGTATATATGCATATTTTACCTACATAGTGTAATGATTAATTTATTTTATTGTACATAGTAAATGTGTTTTGTATGTTATGTATTACTTATTTATTTACTTCGCAAATGCATTACCTGCTTGTCACATATTTATATATATATGTATATATTTATATATGTATATATCTTTCGTATATATTGTATATTTATTCACTGTTGTCTTTGTTTTTATATGTACACATGTACACTGTATATTATGAAATAGGGAAAGATTAGGGATAGGATATGTATTTTCATATCTGTATACAATGACATATAATGATTCCCAAAATGTGATGACATGCATTTACATTCTGAAACTGGGATACACAGCAGTGTATCTACGCACTTGTCTGTAGCTCCGATGTTTCTTTGTTGACATCCGCCAGATCATGTGACTTCCACGGCTGATTCGGTCATGTGACCGCTCAGTTCAGCTGGTCAGGCAGTCTACTTGTGGGTTATGTTTTGTCCCGATCATCGCCTGCGCATGCGCAGGCTTTTGACCTTCCTCATCTTGAACTCTGTGATGTGTCATGCATGTGATGTGATTGGCGTCTTGAATGCCTCGTCACTTGCCTCATTACTTTGGTCAGCTGTAAGTGATGAGGCTACTTACCAGCTGCGTACGCGATTGGTGCTCTATCTGTATAAATTCCTCCTCTTAGCTCTCTGGCACCACCCCCGGACGAAGGCTTTTCCGCCGAAACGCGCGTCGGGTGTGACGCCAGACAGCAGGATAACATACCATGGGTAAGACTCTTACATGTTACTCATACACCTTCCTCTATACCAGTTTGTGGATGGGCTAGGTATTTCTGCCCTATCCCTTATGTTTATAACCATCTACTATGATCTAGGACTGTGTATACTAATTGAAATTGACTTTTCAGTCCCCTTCCGTGTTATCCTTTTGAATATAATACCTTTATATTTATACATTGTGATCTATACCTGTCTGGCTTCCAAACATTTCCACACTGTGGTAATCATCCTTGATTTTAATGTGTGATATATGTTTTATGTTTTGTATAAATAAAGATCATTATGTTTATTAGTCAAAGCTGTGTATTGACTCCATTTTTTAGGTTTTTGTTCTTGATATTTTAGGAGTCATAGCTACCTGTTACTTACAGTCATAGGCATTATTGTACGCCCCTCTTTTTCCTTGTCTATATGACATTACTTATGGACATAATTTTAAGGGGAATTCAGGTTGTCCTCCAAATTGGTTGTGTATATTCATTATCTGTTGTTCTTTCAGATTCCAGGAGGTCCACCGACATGGACTTCACAGCCAGGGAAAAGACCTGGCTGACCAAACTCGATTTGGTTTTTAAGGATGATGCCACAGGGGTAGATCCTGACACCAGGGAGAATGTTGCTGCCCTTAAAAACACCTTTAGAACGCTTTTCCACAAACGGGTTAAAACTTGGTGGAATAAGGCCTTTCTCGAAAAATATTTACAACGGGGCCTCCTTCCCAGAGGCCTTCGTATCCAAGTTTTCCCTTCTTTCCCAGTGGATGATGACATGTTTATGTCACGGTGGGAGGATGCTTGTAACATAGCATCCAAAACTTTTATGGAACTCCTGGTCGGTCTAGATAGGAAAGGGCTTGAAACCATAGATGTTGATATCCAATTAATACAAACCCAACTGAAAGACAAAATGAGTAATGAAGATTTTGGAATCTTTTTTCAGTCCCTGGAGCTAGACATGGACAAATGGGAAAAAGAAATACAGGAGGTAAAGAAAAACAAATTTATGCGTGATCAGAATGATGCATCTCTGAACCGTGTATATAGATGGCGTAACCCGAAACCTAAGAATAAAATTATATTTAGAACGTCGTCCATGTCGTCGGGTAATTCTACATCAGAATCCAGTGACACATCACAGGGGATGAGAACACGAAGCACCATGGACCCCAGACGATTTAATGAGAATGGTTACAGAGGTCGTCAAAGACGCAAACAAACTGGACGCCATATGGAACCACGCGGTTCTGGAGCCTATAACAGGCAAAGAAGGGTGGACCCATCAGAAAACCTAATGGACAACCCAAGGCTTAAGGTAATTAACCTATCAGAACATGCTCTATCAAGTATTGATATAGGGGTCCTGTCTAAGGGGATGACATTTGTGCCCGCCTCACAATTCGATACTTTTACAGCAATAAAGGACCTCCATCTATTTGCCAGGAGTCTCATGTTCAAGAGATGGTACCATAGGAGAGATGACAGTTACAATTTTGAGACACCGGAAGAAATTGAGACATTGCGATGTTTGGAACAACTGCTGAACGAACAAGAAGAATTAACAGCAGGTAGGATTCCGATCTCTATACGTAAACGTTCTACCAGATTTCCACAATTTGCTACATGCCCTCCTATCGAGCTATTCGTTAAATTGGTGACACAGGATTTGGAAAAAATTCCTGTATCCATTAGACATGATAACCTCTCTATAGTTGAACGTAAGAGCCTTAAAAAATTGAGGAATCTACCGGATATCATATACAAACCGGCAGATAAAGGGGGTAATATAGTGGTCTGGCCAAGAAACATGTACGAGAAAGAGGCATATCGTCACTTGAAAAATCCTACCTGCTACAAAAAGCTGACATTCAACCCTCTCTCTTCTTTCAGTGCAGCTTTAATGGATATTCTAAGGGAAGCCTCAGATGATGGTATCATCTCCGCTGAATTGAAGGAATGTTTGACCATACAAGAACCTACAATAGCAAGCCTGTACTTGCTACCTAAGATTCACAAGAATCCTAAAGTACCACCTGGACGCCCCATTATTTCGGGAAGGGGAAATTTATGTGATAATCTTAGTAAGTACATAGATGCTATGCTTAAACCATCAGTTGAGACCCTCCCGTCCTATCTGAGGGACTCTGCGGATCTTATTCAAAAATTAGAGGGTATTCATCTTGACCCTGGGATGCTATTAGCCACCTGTGATGTCGAGTCTTTATATACTAACATCAGACACCAGGATGGTTTGTGTGCAGCGGCATACTTCTTAAGAATGACTGACACAGACCCTGCCAAGATCCAATTTATACTAACTATCTTGGAGTTTGTGTTGACCCACAACTTTTTCACTTTTGGAGGTTCCTTCTACCTACAGCTCCAGGGCACTGCAATGGGGGCAGCATGTGCACCATCATATGCCAACCTATTCCTGGGGCTGTGGGAGAGGGATCTCTTTTTGTCTGACCGGATGTCGTCGGTGAGCAAGGTCGTACTTTGGACCAGATTCATCGACGACATTTTCTTGATATGGCATGGCACAAGAGAGGAATTTTACTCTTTTGTAACTGAATTGAATTGTAATGAGGTCAACATCAAGTTGACATGGAGAGTAGAAGATCAGGCAATAGATTTTCTGGATGTGCTCATCAAACGTGACAATGATGGGTACATACAGACGGATGTCCATAGAAAAGAAACCGCTGTTAATTCATATTTGCATGCATCCTCGTCTCACCCTAGGCATATGATACGGGCTATTCCAACAGGACAATTCCTTCGAATGAAGAGGCTTTGTTCCACCGAAGAGGACTTTGAAAAACAGGCAGCTATTCTGAGACAGCGTTTTTTGGATAGAGGATACAATATAAAGAATATACGGAAGGCATATAATAGAGCTTGTAAAACAACCCGTTCTAAACTATTGCAGCCTGTAGCCAAGCGATCACTACCCTCACAAATTATGTGACAACTTACCATGACAGGTGGGGGGAAATGGTGCAATGTTTGTCTAAATACTGGCCCCTACTGAGGACAGACCCAGTCCTATCAGAATTGTTGCCCCTGAGACCTTCGGTGGCCTCCAGACGAGCGATGAACCTTCGAGACACACTGGTTCACAGTCATTATTGTCCTCCTACAATAAAACCTATTTTTGGTGCAGGTAAACCACGTTGGGGTTGTCGCCCATGCGGACGTTGTATTGCCTGCCCAAACATCATTATGAGTGAGGAGTTCTGGGATTCAAGCAAGGAGCTTTAGTATAGAATCACGTGGCCCATTACATGCAATACGAAAGGGGTGATCTACTATGCCCAGTGCCCGTGTCCCTTGATATACATTGGGTTGACTACAAGAGAACTAAAGGTAAGGATACGAGAACATGTGAATGGGATCGAAGCTGCCAGAGGAACGATGCCCGAAATGGTAGACTCATTAAAAACTTTGCCTAGGCACTTCTTTCTCCATCACAGTTGTGATTCTAAGGGCCTGCGTGCCATGGGCATAGACCATACGGAGGTGGGCCTTAGAGGTGGGTCTCTGATGAAGAAACTTCTTCGACTAGAGACCCGTTGGATCTGGAAATTGAAAACCATGCATCCAACAGGCCTTAACGAGAATTTGGGTTTTGCGGCCTTTCTATAACTGGTGTCAGGATCTCTTGTGTGATGCTTTTAGGTGTCGAACAATGACATGATAATTTTAATGTTATAACTTTTTCCTTTTCTTGTCTTTGTTCCTGAATTTTAGGTCCTGTTGACCATTTTTTGATGATTTATGAGTCTATTTGGAGGCCATTTATGCATTCTAGATGAACATCTGCACTATTACCTTCTCATCAGATGGATGGATATAATTAATAAATATTTTGTGGTTCTTTTCTTTCTTTTTTTCTGTATTATCTGAATTATATATTCAGTTTATAATAATTTATTTCGTTTATATATGTGGTCATGTAGGCATGCCATTAATTTTTCATATATTTTTTCTTTTTATATTGTTGGTTTCATATGTATGGGCGTAGGGGTATATTGCACATTGCACATCTTTATGTGTTTTATGTGTTTCATGTATGCATGCACGTACTTCACACACACATATATATGTTTTTAACACAAAAATAGGATCTTCCTCGATATATATGTGTGTACCTCTTTTTGTACATCCGGGTTTGTATATACTCATATGTATATATGTGTATATATAGTTTTTCACATTTATTCACATATATTTTTCTAATCACTAGTAACTAAACACACAACATAGAGAATAAATAATGAAGGATTTATAATTCTCTTTTATAATTTATAATTTTCTTCTATGATCTTCACAAACATACACTAATTTATCATTCACAATTTACTTTACACACACTATTTTCATTTTTTCATATACTTTTGGATATATGGTCGATGTAGCACTATTTTCATTATTTATTTTTTATATTTTTTTATTTTATTTTTTATTTTTTATATTTAAAATATTAATAAATTTTAGTTTTTATAATATAAGTTATGTGCATGTGTTGATATGTATGTGTGTATATTTCTTTATATATGGTTATATGTATATATGCATATTTTACCTACATAGTGTAATGATTAATTTATTTTATTGTACATAGTAAATGTGTTTTGTATGTTATGTATTACTTATTTATTTACTTCGCAAATGCATTACCTGCTTGTCACATATTTATATATATATGTATATATTTATATATGTATATATCTTTCGTATATATTGTATATTTATTCACTGTTGTCTTTGTTTTTATATGTACACATGTACACTGTATATTATGAAATAGGGAAAGATTAGGGATAGGATATGTATTTTCATATCTGTATACAATGACATATAATGATTCCCAAAATGTGATGACATGCATTTACATTCTGAAACTGGGATACACAGCAGTGTATCTACGCACTTGTCTGTAGCTCCGATGTTTCTTTGTTGACATCCGCCAGATCATGTGACTTCCACGGCTGATTCGGTCATGTGACCGCTCAGTTCAGCTGGTCAGGCAGTCTACTTGCGGGTTATGTTTTGTCCCGATCATCGCCTGCGCATGCGCAGGCTTTTGACCTTCCTCATCTTGAACTCTGTGATGTGTCATGCATGTGATGTGATTGGCGTCTTGAATGCCTCGTCACTTGCCTCATTACTTTGGTCAGCTGTAAGTGATGAGGCTACTTACCAGCTGCGTACGCGATTGGTGCTCTATCTGTATAAATTCCTCCTCTTAGCTCTCTGGCACCACCCCCGGACGAAGGCTTTTCCGCCGAAACGCGCGTCGGGTGTGACGCCAGACAGCAGGATAACATACCATGGGTAAGACTCTTACATGTTACTCATACACCTTCCTCTATACCAGTTTGTGGATGGGCTAGGTATTTCTGCCCTATCCCTTATGTTTATAACCATCTACTATGATCTAGGACTGTGTATACTAATTGAAATTGACTTTTCAGTCCCCTTCCGTGTTATCCTTTTGAATATAATACCTTTATATTTATACATTGTGATCTATACCTGTCTGGCTTCCAAACATTTCCACACTGTGGTAATCATCCTTGATTTTAATGTGTGATATATGTTTTATGTTTTGTATAAATAAAGATCATTATGTTTATTAGTCAAAGCTGTGTATTGACTCCATTTTTTAGGTTTTTGTCCATGCAAAATCTCACCTAGTGGGGTATCCTTGATCCTGAGGAAGGTGAGAGCTCAGCCGAAAACTACACGGGGGGAACTTGTTACTGATCTCAAGGCAGCTGGGACCACAGTCACCAAGAAAACCATTGGTAACACATTACGCCGTAATGGATTAAAATCCTGCAGTGCCCGCAAGGTCCCACTGCTCAAGAAGGCACATGTACAGGCCCGTCTGAAGTTTGCAAATGAACATCTGGATGATTCTGAGAGTGATTGGGAGAAGGTGCTGTGGTCAGATGAGACTAAAATTTAGCTCTTTGGCATTAACTCAACTCGCAGTGTTTGGAGGAAGAGAAATGCTGCCTATGACCCAAAGAACACCATCCCGACTGTCAAGCATGGAGGTGGAAACATTATGTTTTGGGGGTGTTTCTCTGCTAAGGGCACAGGACTACTTCACCGCATCAATGGGAGAATGGATGGAGCCATGTACCGTCAAATCCTGAGTGACAACCTCCTTCCCTCCACCTGGACATTAAAAATGGCTCATGGCTGGGTCTTCCAGCACGACAATGACCCGAAAACATACAGCCAAGGCAACAAAGGAGTGGCTCAAAAAGAAGCACATTAAGGTCATGGAGTGGCCTAGCCAGTCTCCAGACCTTAATCCCATTGAAAACTTATGGAGGGAGCTGAAGATCCGAGTTGCCAAGCGACAGCCTCGAAATCTTAATGATTTACAGATGATCTGCAAAGAGGAGTGGGCCAAAATTCCATCTAACATGTGTGCAAACCTCATCATCAACTACAAAAAACATCTGACTGCTGTGCTTGCCAACAAGGGTTTTGCCACCAAGTATTAAGTCTTGTTTGCCAAAGGGATCAAATACTTATTTCTCTGTGCACAATGCAAATAAATATATATCATTTTGACAATGTGATTTTCTGTTTTTTTTTAAATATAATCTATCTCTCACTGGTAAAATTAAACTAGCCTAAAAATTCTAGACTGTTCGTGTCTTTGACAGTGGGCAAACTTACAAAATCAGCAAGGGTTCAAATACTTATTTCCTTCACTGTATATGACTTTTATTCTGCATTGTTTAGCAGTTTTCCCCTCTGCAGCCTCTTTCTCTAATTCTCAGTTTTCACTGAGCTTGTGGATGGAGTCTAACAGCTATCATGTCTTCTATACATTGCACAGAGGGAAACAGAGAACCCTGCTCTCTAATCTCTATATATCACTGCCACGTTGTCACGGCTGTGCGGTATGTGTATCCACTAGGCCGCTCCGCCGTAGCGGAGTAGCAGCTGGCTAAACTACAGTCAATAAAAGTCTATAGCACAAGAATACCTGTATGAAAGTTCTGACAGACACGAGATGTAGCAGACGCTTGATACGTGGCACAGATGACACTTGACGTGGCAGATTACAATTGGCGTGGCCGATGATACGTGGCATAGCAGATGACAATTGGTGGCGTGGCAGCTGACGCTTGGAGTGGCAGAGAGGAAGAACTCAACTCCAACACTAGACCTCGCCCAGGAAAAAACACAGTTACTGGATACGGTATACAGGAAGCAGGATACGGGAACACTGAGAACAGAATACAACTAAGGGACCATATGCTAAACGAACATGGGAAGACACATCAAGGCTCAGGCACATGAAGGTGGGTTTAGGTTGGGCAGGGTGTAACTAGGAAAGAATGGGCCCCATAGCAAACTTTTGACTGGGCCCCCCCAGGTGCCCCAAGCAGCCCCCCTTATAGATAGTGTCCCCTGTAGAATATGTCATACAGCCCCCCTGTAGACAGTGCTATACATCCACACCTATAGAATGTCACACCTCACTTGTCGATAGCGCTCCCCACCTCTCCATTGTAGATAGTGCCATACAGCTCCCTGTAGGTATCGCCATAAAGCCCCCTGTATATAGCGCTATACAGCTCCCTCTGTATATAGTGCCACACAGCCACCCTAACTAGATAGTGCCACACAGCCTCCCCTTAGTAGGTAGTGCCACACACAGACCCCTGTAGATTGCGCCACACACATCCCTCTTGTGAATAGTGCCATACAACCCCCTAGTAGATAGTGCCACACAGCCCCCCCTTAGTAGTGCCACACAGCCCCTTGTATATAGTGCCACACAGCTCCCCATGTGTATAGTGCCACACAGCTCACCCTTGTGTACAGTGCCACACAGCTCCCTTTGTGTATAGTGCCACACAGCTCCTCCTTATCTATAGTGCCACACAGCCCCCTTGTGTATAGTGCCACAAGGCAATGGCGCATCCGAGAAAGTTGTATCAGCCAGGGGGATGTCAATCAAAAATGGAAAGTTGGGTTTCGTGACAGGACTATGTGACTCTTCAGGATAGCGGCACTGCCCCATGACCCTTTAACGAGTACTTATTTTAAAAGTGGATTTTAAAGATTTTGCTGCATCCGAAAACAACATACATTTGGAAATATTGTCAGGTCATGTATTACCGCATGGTGGCGGTTCAAGGGGTTAAAACTACCAGACAGGTTCCCATGAAATATACAATGAATTGAGAACAATTCCATCTGCCCTGCAATTTTGTTATTATAAATATATTCTATATAGTTACAGCTCCAGAACTAAGCTCTGACATACACGGCTCCAGAACCAAGCTCAATACATATTTACATCACCAGAACCGAGCTCAGTATATATATATATATATATATATATATACAGCACCAGAACAGAGCTCAGTACAGAAATACAGCACCAGAACCAAGCTCAGTACATATATACAGTACCACAACAAAGCTCAGTACATAAATACAGCCCTAGAACCAAGCTCTGACATATATACAGCACCAGAACAAAGCTCAGTACATAAATACAGCACTAGAACCAAGATCTGTACATATATACAATACCAGAAGAAAGATCAGTACATTAATACATCATACATATATACATCCCCAGAACCAAGTTCAGTACATAAATACAGCACCAGAACCAAGCTCAGTACATAAATACAGCACCAGAAGAAAGCTCAGTACATATATACATTCCAAGAACCAAGCTCAGTACATATATATATATATATATATATGGAGCCAGAACAAAGCTCAGTACATATATACAACACCAGAACAAATACAACTCAATTTAGTGCAACCCCTGCCTTATAGGTTTGTATGGCGTAAAATTACATCTCCCAGCATGGCCCGAACAATAGTAAGGATATGCTGGGAGATGTTGTTTCACAAAAACAAAATAATATCACCCATCATCTTGCTGCAGATCATACAGCGACTACAGTGCTGATTAGAGGCAGAATAAACATTTGCATTACGTGACTCACCGGTGACATCTCAGATTCTAGTTCTTTTCTTCTCCCTCCGGTCCAGACCTCTATGATGGATTTCTTCCGGCCACAACCCATTTCTGCAGTTTTCCGCTCAGATGTCTTCACTTCTCACTTTTAAAACATTTCTGCACCTATAAACGGAGTTAAAATTCTCAACACCTCTAAATATAATAAAGCGCCATATACTGCACCTCTAATTATAATAGCGCCATACACTGTGATCCTGATTATAATAGTACCATACACTGTGTCCCACACACACCATGCCCCCTGTAGATAGTGCCCCCATAGCCCCCTGTAGATAGTGACCCCCATAGAGCCTCTGTAGATAGTGCCCCAGAGCTGCAAGGCAATAGTGCTAACCACTGAGCCACCGTGCAGCCCTACATATAGCCTCCCCTATAGATAGTGCTCCACATATAGCCCACCTCTGTAGATGGTGCCTCACATATAGCCCACCCCTGTAGACAGTGCCCTACATATAGCCCCCCTGTAGATAGTGCCCAACAAGTAGCCCACCCATGTGTATAGTGTCCCACATATAGCCCACACCTGTAGATAGTGCCCTACAAATGGCTTCCCTATAGATAGTGCTCCACATATAGCCCGCCTCTGTAGATAGTGCCTCACATATATCCCACCCCTGTATATAGTGCGCCACAGGTAACCCACCCCTGTATATAGTGTCCCACATATAGCCCACCCCTACAGTACCCTACAAATAGTACTCCTATAGATAGTGCTCTACATATAGCCCACCACTGTATATAGTGTCCCACATATAGCTCCCTCTGTATATAATACCCCACATATAGACCCCCCTGTATATAGTGCCCCACATACCAACATATAGACCCCCTGTAGATAGTGCACCACATATAGACTCCCCTGTAGATAGTGGCCCACATCCCCACATATAGACCCTCCTGTATATAGTGGCCCACATCCCACATATAGACCCCCCTGTCTATAGTGCCGCACATCTCCACATATAGACCCCCCTGTAGATAGTGACCCACATCCCAACATATAGATCCCCCTGTATACAGTGGCCCACATATGTCATAAATGTCAGATAGATACGGGTCCCACCTCTGACTATATGATCGGGAGTTACGTAAACAGCATAGCTCGCTGAGCTATGCTGTTTCCGTAACTCCCATAGTAGTGAATGGCAGTTACGGAAGCAGCATAGCATGCAAGCTACGCTGTTTCCGTAACTACCATTCAGTTATATAGAACTTACGGAAACAGTGTAGCTCAGGAAGCTGCGCTGTTTCCCAATTCATGGTCGGAATTCTCATTCTAGAGTAAGTTGCTGGTCCCAGAGGTGAGACCCGCATGTATCTGACATGTATGACATATTCTGTAGATCAGAGCCGGCATCAGCACTCGGCGAACCCGGGCAGCTGCTGAGCCCCACTACCCTTGGGGGGCCCACTCGGCCACCGGGTGATGACGATGCTGTTATGGCTCCTCCAGGTGTGGAATCCCTGGCCAGAGTCTTGCTAGGGGATTCTTCTTCTAGAGGAAGGCCCTGACTAGGAGGCACGGTAACTACCACTGTAGCAGTCGTAGCGACTGCTACGGGGCCCGCGGCACGAGGGGGCTCATGCTGCCTGCCGTCACGGCCCCCCCATGCCCAGCGGTCACGCTAGCAGCCGCTATGTGAGTGACGCCACATTCAATAGCATCTGTATCCTTAGGACGCAGATACTATTGAACGCTATGGCAGAGCAGGGAGGTATCTCCCCGCTCTGCCATTTACTAGGCTACAGACTCCCAGACAGACTGCTAGTAGCTAATAGTGCTCTGCCGGGTACTCGGGCTTTGGGGAAGCGCCAGACATCACTGTCCATATATGGACAGTAATGTCAGGAAGAGAGGAGTCCCTAACAGAGCACTATAAACGGCTCTGCTCCGGGACTCTGACTCTGGGGAAGCCCCTGACATCACTGTCCATATATGGACAGTGATATCAAAAGGAGAGAAGGAGTCCCAGGCAGAGCACTAGAAACGGCTCTGCTCCGGGACTCCGTCTCTAAGGAAGCCCCTGACATCACTGTCTATATATGGAAAGAGAGTGTGAGCAGCGCAGCAGAACAAAAGAAGCCTCCAGGGCCCAGATGGGTGCCAACCTCCAGGGATCTGACTTTTAAATCCGACAACGTCCAAACAAGAAGTAGAAAAGAGAAACAGCACTCCAAACAGATGTCGGCAGAAATGTTGACAAAGGCTGCATTGAGCAGCTGAAACGCTGCACTGTTTACTGCACTGATGGGAGAATAAATCCACTTTTCTGACGACATCTGTTTGGAGTGCTGCCTCTCTTTTCTACTGTCCATATATGAAGTCAGACTTTGGCTCTGAGTTTGCCCCTGACATCGCTATACATATATGGACAGTGATGTCAGGGGGTTCCCCACAGCTGGAGTACCGGAGCAGAGCCTTTACTAGCGCTCTGCCTGTGGTACTGCTCTGCTCCTGACATCACTGTCCATATATAGCCAGTGATGTCAGAGGCTTCCCCAAAGCCAGACTACCAGAGCGGAGCCTTTACTAGCGCTCTGTCCGGGACTTCAGCTCCGCTTCGGACATCACTTTCGATATATGGACAGTGATGTCAGGAGCAGAGCAGGAGTCCCACGCAAAGTGCTAGTAGTGCTCTGCCCGGGACTATGGATCTGAGGTTGCCCCTGACAAAACTGTCCATATATGGACAGTGACGTCAAGGGCTTCCCCTGAAGCGGAAACCCCAGATAGAACGTCAGAAATGCTCTGGCTGGGGATTACACTCCTAGAGGGAGCCCCAGAGGCACTACCTACAGGGAGGGGGGCTTTGTGGCACTACCAGGGAGGAGGGATGTGTGGCACTACCAGGGAGGGGGGCTGTGTGGCACTACCATGGAGGGGGGCTGTGTGGCACTACCAGGAAGGGGGCTGTGAGGCACTACGAAGAGTCGGGCTGTGTGGCACTACCAAGAAGGAAAGCTGTGTGGCACTACCTGGAAGGGGGGGTTTGGTGTGGCACTGCCTGGAAGGAGGGGGCTGTGTGGCGTTACCTGGGAGAGGGGGGCTGTGTGGCACTACCTGGGAGAGGGGCTGTGAGGCACTACCTGAGAGGGGGCCTAACGTCTATATGGGGGCACAAAGTGAAATTTTCTGCCATTTTACTGCCATGAGTTCCCCCGCAAACAGGCCTACTAGTCTGTGTCGCTTAAGGGACCACATAAACCTGGATTGGCCCTGCTGTGAATATGTCATAAATCTCTCTCATGGGAAAACCCCTTTAACCCTTTCATGCCGACAATCTGTAGATTCAAATCCTATCCGCATATACCCCGTGCAGCGAGGACGTGAATCTGCGGACCTCTACTTCTGTCAGCATAGCGCTGGAGAGTGTGCTCTGACGCCGGCGGTGTCAGTGTCCCCGGCTCCCCAGCAACCTGTTCTCTGATAGCCGAACCGATTGAGAATATGATCACCATTATTAACTGCTTCCTGACTGCCCACTGTAAATTCACATTGCCACTTGCTGGGCTCTATGCAGTGCCGATGTAAATTCACAGTGGGTGTTAAAAGCGCGATTCGGGTGTCTCAGTGTAGCGGTGACACCAGGATTGCACTGTTAACCCCTGCCTCTAGTCCCGGAGACATGATCGGGACCTGATTTGTTCAGGTCCCGAACATGTGATCGCAGGGCAGGGCAAGTTTGTTGCTACAACAAACTTTCCCGGGGACCGATTGTCGGTTGCATGGCAAAACCAAAGGCCATACAACGGCCCCCAGGTCTGCCATGCACGGAATCCTATGAGGACTTTCTGTGAGTGTGACTGTCAGCGTCACACTGACTGTTTATAATACATTACACTACCTAGGTAGTGTAATGTATTATAGCAGCTATCAGCGCTGCAGGTCTTCAAGTAAAAAGTAAAAAAAAAAGTAATACAAGTGTCTTATAAAAACAAGTTATAAGTTACAAAAACAAAAAATGATTTTGTTTCCTATAACTAGAAATGAGCGAACTTTTCAAAAGTTCGGTTCGGCTAGTTCGCCGAATTTCACAAAAAAGATCGATACGGACCGAACTAGTTCGGACCGAACCTGTCACTTCCGTGCGCCGAGCATGCTACTGTCCAGGGTGCTGATAGAGTTAATGGGCTGCACTAACTCTTTCAGCAACCTTGACAGTACATGCTCGGCGCGCGGAAAATACTATTTAAATGTAATAAAAAAATAAAAATTATACGTTCGTACTTACTTTCCTCCTGTCCGGCCTCCAGCGATGAAGTTTCATCCCTTTCGCCGCTGCAGCCAATCGCAGGCTGTAGTGGTGGTCACGCACGTCAGGATGACGCTTTATCCCACGTGACCGCCTCTGCAGCCAATTACAGGCTGTAGCGCCGACTTGGATGAAATGTCATCGCTGGAGGCCGGACAGGAGGAAAGTAAGTATGAACGTATTTTTTTTTTTTGGGCATGTATGTATGTTGTCATGTATGTATGTATATATGTGCATGTATGTTTGCATGTATGTTGGCATGTATGTACATATGTGCATGTGTCTATGTATATTTGCATGTATATATTTGCATGCATGTATGTATGTATGTATGTATGTTTGCATGTATGTATGTTTGCATAAATGTATGTTTGCATGTATGTATGTTGTCATGTATGTATGTTGTCATGTATGTATGTATGTATGTATGTATGTATGTATATATGTTGTCATGTATGTATATATGTGCATGTATGTTTGCATGTATGTTGGCATGTATGTACAGTGAAGGAAATAAGTATTTGATCCCTTGCTGATTTTGTAAGTTTGCCCACTGTCAAAGACATGAACAGTCTAGAATTTTTAGGGTAGGTTAATTTTACCAGTGAGAGATAGATTATATATATAAAAAAAAAAAAAGAAAATCACTTAGTCAAAATTATATATATTTATTTGCATTATGCACAGAGAAATAAGTATTTGATCCCCTACCAACCATTAAGAGTTCAGCCTCCTCCAGACCAGTTACATACTCCAAATCAACTTGGTGCCTGCATTAAAGACAGCTGTCTTAAATGGTCACCTGTATAAAAGACTCCTGTCCACAGACTCAATTAATCAGTCTGACTCTAACCTTTACAACATGGGCAAGACCAAAGAGCTTTCTAAGGATGTCAGGGACAAGATCATAGACCTGCACAAGGCTGGAATGGGCTACAAAACCATAAGTAAGACGCTGGGTGAGAAGGAGACAACTGTTGGTGCAATAGTAAGAAAATGGAAGACATACAAAATGACTGTCAATCGACATCGATCTGGGGCTCCATGCAAAATCTCACCTCGTGGGGTATCCTTGATCCTGAGGAAGGTGAGAGCTCAGCCGAAAACTACACGGGGGGAACTTGTTAATGATCTCAAGGCAGCTGGGACCACAGTCACCAAGAAAACCATTGGTAACACATTACGCCGTAATGGATTAAAATCCTGCAGTGCCCGCAAGGTCTCCCTGCTCAAGAAGGCACATGTACAGGCCCGTCTGAAGTTTGCAAATGAACATCTGGATGATTCTGAGAGTGATTGGGAGAAGGTGCTGTGGTCCGATGAGACTAAAATTGAGCTCTTTGGCATTAACTCAACTCGCCGTGTTTGGAGAAAGAGAAATGCTGCCTATGACCCAAAGAACACCGTCCCCACTGTCAAGCATGGAGGTGGAAACATTATGTTTTGGGGGTGTTTCTCTGCTAAGGGCACAGGACCACTTCACCGCATCAATGGGAGAATGGATGGAGCCATGTACCGTCAAATCCTGAGTGACAACCTCCTTCCCTCCACCAGGACATTAAAAATGGCTCGTGGCTGGGTCTTCCAGCACGACAATGACCCGAAACATACAGCCAAGGCAACAAAGGAGTGGATCAAAAAGAAGCACATTAAGGTCATGGAGTGGCCTAGCCAGTCTCCAGATCTTAATCCCATCGAAAACTTATGGAGGGAGCTGAAGATCCGAGTTGGCAAGCGACAGCCTCGAAATCTTAATGATTTACAGATGATCTGCAAAGAGGAGTGGGCCAAAATTCCATCTAACATGTGTGCAAACCTCATCATCAACTACAAAAAACGTCTGACTGCTATGCTTGCCAACAAGGGTTTTGCCACCAAGTATTAAGTCTTGTTTGCCAAAGGGATCAAATACTTATTTCTCTGTGCACAATGCAAATAAATATATATAATTTTGACAATGTGATTTTCTTTTTTTTTTTTTATATATCATCTATCTCTCACTGGTAAAATTAACCTAGCCTAAAAATTCTAGACTGTTCATATCTTTGACAGTGGGCAAACTTACAAAATCAGCAAGGGATCAAATACTTATTTCCTTCACTGTATATATGTGCATGTGTGTATGTATATTTGCATGTATATATTTGCATGTATGTATGTATGTATGTATGTTTGCATGAATGTATGTTTGCATGTATGTATGTTGTCATGTATGTATGTATGTAGTCATGTATGTATGTATATATGTATATATGTGCATGTATGTTTGCATGTATGTTGCCATGTATGTATATATGTGCATGTTTGTATGTATATTTGCATGTATATATTTGCATGTATGTATGCATGTGTGTATGTTTGCATGTATGTATGTATGTATGTTGGCATGTATGTATATATGTGCATGTATATTTGCATGTATATATTTGCATGTATGTATGTATGTATGTATGTTTGCATGAATGTATGTTTGTATGTATGTATGTATGTTTTCATTTTATGTATGTTTGCATGTATGTATGTATGTTTGCATGTATGTATGTTGTCATGCATGTATGTTGTCATGTATGTATATATGTGCATGTATGTTTGCATGTGTGTATATATGTGCATGTTTGTATGTATATTTGCATGTATATATTTGCATGTATGTATGTATGTTTGCATGTATGTATGTATGTATGTATGTTGTCATGTATGTATGTATGTTTGCATGTTTTTATTTTTGCATGTATGTTTGCATGTATGTTTATATATATTTGCATGTATGTAATTATGTTTGCATGTATTTATGTTTGCATGTATATTTGTGCATGCTTGTATATATGTATGTATGTATGTATGTATCTTTGCATGTTTGTATGTATGTATGTATGTTTTCATGTGTGTGTGTATGCATGTATGTATGATAGTTTGCATGTATGTATATATGTGTGTATGTTTGCATGTATATATGTGCATGCTTGTATATATGTATGTATGTTTGTATATATGTATGTATGTATGTTTGCATGTATGTTTGTTTGTATATATGTCTGTATGGCCATGTATGATACTGTCTGCTGGCGCCCTGTATCTAAGCCAACTTCGCGGCAGGCTTCTATACATGGTATAACAGTCAGTATCACACATTAAACTGAATCTAAGCCTACGACATGTTTTATTTCATTTTTTTTTTTTTTTTACATGTTTGGTGTTTGGACTACGTCGGTTTCGAGGACTACTTCAATGACGTTTTTTTTTTCTACAATAAAATGGTTAATGAGGGTTGTGTTGGGGGTGCTTTATTTCAATAAAATATTTTATCTATATCTTTGTCTTTTTCTTTTCAAATTTTATTACTACCACTTTAGTAATGGCCGCTGTCTGAGTGACAACATCCATTACTAAGGCGAGGCTTAGTGTTAGCCGGTGCAGAGGCTAACACTAACCACCATTATTATCCAGGGGTGCCGGGAAGAGCCAGGTACGATCCAGTACCCGACCATCTGTTGTGATGGTCGGGCTCTGGGGCGGCCGCAGGCTGGTATTATGAGGCTGGGAAGGGCCAAAAACAGTGGACCTTCCCACCCTTGTAATGCTAGGCTGCTGCTGCTGTGTTGTATCTGGCTGGTTATAAAAGTGGGGGGGACCCCACGTCATTTTTTTAAATTATTTATTTATTTTTTTTATTTTTTTAAAAAGACATGGGGTTCCACCCAATTTATCATAACCAGCCACATACAACACAGTGTTATTAGCCTGGGAATGGACAAAACCAGTGGCCCTTCCCACCCATGTAATGCCAGACTGCTGCGGCCTTGTATATGGCTGGTTATTAAAAATGTGGGGGACCCAACGTCTATTGTTAAATTTGTTAAATTCAAAAGAAAAAACGACGTGGGGTCCCCCCCATTTTTATAACCAGCCCGATACAACACAGCAACAGCAGCCTAGCATTACAAGGGTGGGAAGGTCCAACAGATGGTCGGGTACTGGATCGTACCAAGCTCTTCCTGGCACCCCTGGTGGTGGTGGGTACCGGGGTAATAATGGGTGGTTAGTGCTAGCCTCTGCACTGGCTAACACTAAGTACCGCCTTAATAATCGACGCTGTCAATCAGCCAACTGCCATTATCTAGGCACTAATAAAGTTTAAAAAAAAACACAAAGACAATTCTTTTTTATTGAAATAAGAAATCCCCAACAAAACCCTCGTTAACCATTTTATTAAAATTTGAAAAAACGTAGATCTACGCAGTAGTCCAACGAATCGAAGATGTAGTCCAATCGGTACATCAAAATCTGCAATAACATAAAAAAACAGTTATCAATGTGAACAATAACAATACTTCTACTCACCTACACACATATATACACGCACACACACACAAACAACCATACACAAACACACACATATACACAAACACACATATACACACATATAAACAAACACACCCATATATACACAAACACACACACATAAACACACACCCATATACACAAACACACACATATACAAACACACACACACACAAACATCTACACACAAACATATACACAAATACACCCATATACACACACACACACACACACACACACACACACACACACACGCACACACACATACACGCACACATATACACACAAACCATTATACACAAACACACCCATATATACACAAACACACCCATATATACACAAACACACACATAAACACACACCCATATACACAAACACACACAAATACAAAAACACACACAAACATCTACACACAAACATATACACATACACCCATATATACACACACATATACACAAACATATACACAAACACAAGCACACCCATATATACACAAACACACATAAACACACATATACACAAACACACATATAAAAACAAAAACAGACAAAGACACATACCCAAACACACACAATTGTTTCTTTTAAATGCTGCTGGGGAACCCGCTCGATCCACTATATAAGGCTGCGCTATAGTGCAGCATTTAAAAGAAACAGGATCCTGACCTGTCCTTAGAGTTTAAGGCAGCACAGAGTATTTCAGGAGATGAGCGTGCAGATTCAGTGCTGCTGTGAACTCTGCTCTTACCATTACGTAGCTCTCAGTCTGTTACCTCTCCTCCACTCCTGTCCTCAAGAACACCTTCACATGATTGGCAAGTCACCACGTAATGGTAAGAGCAGAGTTCACAGCAGCACAGAGTATTTCAGGAGATGAGCGTGCGGATCTTGTGCGGGGTGGTGAATTGCCAATCATGTGAAGGTGTTATTGAGCACAGGAATGGAGGAGAGGTAACAAACTGAGCTACGTAATGGTAAGAGCAGAGTTCACAACAGCACAGAATCTGCACGCTCCTCTCCTGAAATATTCTGTGCTGCTGCGAACTCTGCTCTTACCATTACGTAGCTCTCAGTCTGTTACCTCTCCTCCACTCCTGTCCTCAAGAACACCTTCACATGATTGGCAAGTCACCACTGCGCACAAGATCCGCACGCTCATCTCCTGAAATACTCTGTGCTGCTGTGAACTCTGCTCCTACCGTTACGTGGTGACTTGCCAATCATGAAGGTGTTATTGAGGACAGTAGTGGAGGAGAGGTAACAGACTGAGAGCTACGTAATGGTAAGAGCAGAGTTCACAGCAGCACTGAATCTGCACGCTCATCTCCTGAAATACTCTGTGCTGCCTTAAACTCTGTGGACAGGTCAGGATCCTGTTTCTTTTAAATGCTGCACTGTAGCGCAGCCTTATGTAGTGGATCGAGCGAGTTCCCTTTACGTCCCTTTACGGACGTAATTTGGGCGTTTTTGCCCCGAATTACGTCCGAAAATAGCGCCTCGATAGCGCTGACAAACATCTGCCCATTGAAAGCAATGGGCAGACGTTTGTCTGTTCACACGAGGCGTAATTTACGCGCCCACGTCAAAGAAGTGACCTGTCACTTCTTTGGCCGTAATTGGAGCCGTTATTCATTGACTCCAATGAATAGCAGCGCCAATTACGTCCGTAATGGACGCGGCGTTCAAGCGCCTGCACATGCCGTAACGGCTGAAATTACGGGGATGTTTTCAGGCGGAAACATCCCCGTAATTTCAGCCGTAACGGACGCTGTCGTGTGAACATACCCTTATAATGACAGCACGGCTCGCAAAAGCGGCCGGCTGCCGGTGGCCGGCCGTGCTCGTAATTACGAGTCGTAATTACGAGCACGGCCCGTAAAATAAATAAATAAATATTTTGTTTTTCTGTGGGCGACTCAGCACGGACGTGTATCGATACCCCTTACTTCTCTTTGAAATGGGTAAGACTGCAATGTTATAACTGCTCACTATTTTCATTACTGATCCTCCCGGTGTTACTCTCTCCTGACTTAATAGCATCCTTCATGCTTATATAACTGAGAGGACACTGCGGATGACCAGTATACAATCCACATGGATGTAATATAGTATAATCACTGCTGTGGGTAGTATATACAACTTTGCGGCATTCACCATTTCGTTTGTATTACACAATATCTTCCTGTGCTGAATGACGTACCATAGTATTAGTACTAGAGTCTTCGAATGATGTGTTTTTAAATGTATGTTATTTTGTACTAATAAAATTGATATATTCTTATATATTACGACTATATGCTCTATTCTTTCTTCGGTTTGGTTCTACATTACGGAGCAGTCTATCCGATACATTATGGGGGGAAGTTGGCCTTTTAAACTTTACCTAGCCTGTAACCAATATATGCTTGGAGTCTATGTATCTATATATTTGGTATCGCCGCGTTCGTAACGACCCAAACTATAAAATTATAATGTTATTTTTCCAGCACGGTAAACACAGCAAAAAAAATAATTAAAAAACGATACCAGAATCACTATTCTTTTGGTCATGACCCCTCCCAAAATATAGAATAAAAAGTGATCAAAAAGTCGCAAGTACCCCAAAATAGTACCAATAAAAATTACAACCCGTTCCGCAAAAAACAAGCCCTTATACAGTTTTTTTGACTGAAAACTAATAAAGTTATGGCTCTCAGAATATGGTGGCACAAAAAATAAATAATTTTATAGAAAAGTGATTTTATTGCGCAAATGCCACAAAACATAAAAAAAAAACTATATACATATGGTATCGCCGTAATCATATCGACCCGCAGAATAAAGTAAAATGTCATTTATAGTGCACAGTGAACACTGTAGAAAAAAAAAAGGACAAAAAACGTTCTCAGAATTTATGTTTTTTTTGTCACTTTGCTTGCCAAAAAAAATCGAATAAAAAGTGATAAAAAAATCACATGTACCCTAAAATTGTACGAATGAAAACTACATATTGTAACGTAACAAATAAACCTTCACACAGCTCCAGTGAAGAAAAATAAAAAAGTTCTGGTGCCCAGAATATAGCGACAGAAATTGTGCAGAGTGTTCCAAAAGCGGATAAGATTGGGTAACATTCAGCACTGCGACACTGGCCACATATCTGTGAATTATTATTTATTTACCCCATTATTATACCCTCTTATGATGCCCTGATGTACTCCGCACTTCTTACATATACCCACACATTATAAACTGAAATACCAGCAAAACCCCAAACAGAAATATTACCAAGCAAAACCTGTGCTCCAAAATCGAAATGGCGCTCCTTCCCTTCTGAGCTCTGATGTGGGTCCAAACACCAGTTTATTACTACGTATGGGGTATTGCCGTAATCGGGAGGAATAGATTTACAAGTTTTGGGGTGCTTTTTATTCTTTATTCCTTTAAAAATTAATTTTCACAGACAAACTCCAATAAATATAGCAAAAGAGCTGTGGGGTCAAGATGCTAACTATACCCCTAGATAAATGTTCAAACCTGACATGGTGCCTAAAATATATTCTAAAAAAAGGAGGCCCCAAAATCCTCTACGTGCTCCTTTGCTTCTGAGGCCTGTGTTTCAGTCGATTACCACGCCAGAGCCACATGTGTGGTATTTCTAAAAACTGGAATCTGGGCAATAAATATTGAGTTGCGTAAAACCTTCTGTGTTACAGAAAAAAATGTATTACAAATCAATTTCGGCAAAAAAAAATTAATTTGTAAATTTCCCCTCTACACTGCTTTAATTCCTGTGAAACGCCTAAAGGGTTAAGAAACTTTCCGAATACTGTTTTGAATACTTTGAGGGGTGCAGTTTTTAAAATGGGTTGATTTATGGGGTCTATCTAGTATATAAGGCTTCAGAACTTAACTGGGCCTTGAAAAATAGCCTTTTGAAATTTTCTTGAAAATGTGAGAAATTGCTGCTAAAGTTCTAAGCCTTGTAACGTCCTAGAAAAATAAAAAAAATTCAAAAAATGATGCAAATATAAAGGAGACATATGGAATATGTGAAATAATAAAAATGTTGTGTGGTATTACTCTCTGTTTTACAAGCAGATACATTTAAAATGAGAAAAATCATAATTTTTGCTAATTTTCTTTACATTTTGGTGTTTTTCACAATTAAGCAATGAATTTATTGACTACATTTTTCCACTAACATAAAGTACAATATGTCACAAGAAAACAAGCTCATAATCGCTTGGATAGGCAAAAGCATTTCAGAGTTATTACCACATAAAATGACACATGTCAGATTTGAAAAAATGGGGCTGGTCCCGAAGGACAAAATTAGCTTGGTACTGAAAGGGTGAAGGGTTATTTATTTTAAAATAAGAAATTTTACATATTGAGATGCTTTAAGTGGTTAAAGCTCTAACCATGGCACGTCACAGACTACAAATCGTGAAATATATGGGAAAACCGATAAACCAGGACTCCTCTTCGTCTCCTGAGAAAGAAAGATAGGTGTATTCACTCAATTAAATGGAAAGAAATAATTACACAGATGTGTCTACAGAACAGATCTAACAGTATCAATCACATCGACTAAGCCATTCTTGCTGGAGTCAGATAAATCATCAACGTTCTTTTTATTGTTTTAATCTGTACCTCTTCGATGTTTCGTTCGCCAACGAGGTATTAACTAAATTGGAGCGGATATAAAAAGTGACATCCAATCTATGAAACAAATGCCTGAATTCTGACTGTCACTTCATTATTTATGGGAACTAGATTGCTTTTAGTTACTGTACATTGTAAAAGTGTATTACAGCAGACAAAGAACAATTATAAGCACATGGTCTCTAACTCAGTCATCTAATAACTTGCAAGAGAAATTGTCTTTTCGGCTGAAATTTTATGATAGCAAATTCTTTTATGTAGCTATTTTATTGGGGAATTTAAATGATAGTTTGGCTGAGAAATGACACAATGAACTTCTTCAGTGATGTCACCGACACCTGACAGATTCAATTTCTAATGGGTAGACTCATTTTAGGCTGGGTGAACACTACGTTTGGCAAGTACATTCAGTGGGACTGAATGAAACACATCCGTGCAACTGTTTGCCTAGAGAGTTTGCATTCGTTTGCCATTGACTTCCATTTTAAAAAGATATTTACAAAGTCTTGTTAGAAGAACAATGTCTACTTTTAACAAATAGCTTAAAACGGTAATTGCTGAGTAGATAAGGTAAATGTCAGGAGCTCAAAAGTAAAATCTTTGCATAAGAAAAAGCCAAGATGGAGCATTTACAAATACACACTAAGGATCTGATTCCAACTTCCCTCTGAGGAACCAAGATCACATATAGATGAATTCCTCTCAGCCACTTGCATAGAGTACACATGAACAGACTAGGTCTATTACACCGGCCCATTTCGGTCAGTGCAACGAGCGCCGATTAACGAGACAGCTCGTTGATCAATGTGGCAGCTCGTAGATCGGCGCTCGTTTGCTCCTCTCACGAGAAGCTAGTATGGGGACGAGTGCTCGTTACTCTGATCGCTCGTCCCCATACATTATTATCATGTCGGCAGCGCGTTCCCTGTTTACACAGGGAGATGTGCTTACGACAACGATAATATTTTCGTTTTTTAAAACGATGCGATCAGTCGATGAACAAGCGTTTGCTCGTTCATCTGCTAATCACTGCCCTGTCTACACAGGGCAATTATCGTCAACGAGCATTCTATGAACGCTTGTCTGCCCGATAATTGCCCAGTGTAAAAGGGCCTTTACTCTAAAAAAAAAGAACCTTTGTGTGTATAAATAAGGACAGATATCAAATGTATGTCATTTTTTCTTACACAATGATATACTTGTAATATAATAATATAATTTTTTTTCATGAAGGCAAGCCCTTTCCATACGTCCTATTTGGGCATATGGACGTCATAGAGGGGGATCCCCCAACCTATTTTGGAAGATGATACGTGTGCAAGGGAAACGTGTGAGTGGCTACAATTTCCACTAGTGATATCAGGGTTTCATAAGCCAGACAATAAGATAAATGTTGGACCATTTTCATTTGAAAAAGAAGTTGCCATGATAAGGAAACTTTTTAAATGAAATGTGGAACTAGCTTTTTTTTTTTATTGCTCCACTGCATCTAAAATAAAAACTGGAAACATCTCTTCTTGATAACCTACAAACAGTAGAAGGGGCGGATGGAAGGAAGTAGCACATGACTGCAGGATAAGACTACACAAGGCTTGTTTGTAGTCTGTTGCCATGGAGAAAGATACGTAGGTCTGCAAAGGAGCTGTACACACAAAACGGGAACATTGTTTTAATTTTGGATGCATCAGAGTAATAAAAAAATGGCTACAAAAGTGTACACAGCCTTTAAAATAAAAAATAAAAAAGTATCCCGCAAATTCTGATCTTTGAAATATTGCATAATGGGGATAAAAAAAATAAAAATCGTCCAAAATGCCAAAATAATAACTATTTTAATATACAGGTACTAACCTCAGGTTTGTTTTAGAAATCTATGTGACAGTCCCATATAATTGAATGGGGTTTGCAGAAGTATGGAATAAATTTTTAGTTGCAGAAATCTCTTCAACAAATCTGCCACATGTACACAAACCCTTAGTCTCTTGCGCCCAGAATGGAAATGGTGTAGAATTTACGCAAATCGAAATTCCAAAGCGTTTCCATCCCATGTGCGGGGACTTGAGAATTCTTCACCATTTCCTCTCTGTCTCTGTTCGGCTCCCCTGCCACATTGGTTGACGCTCCTGCACGATGATGTGTCATTTGAGCAGACCGGTCAATTACAACCTGCTGTCTGTTCACATGGCGGATTTTGTGTGGCGGGTCCTGCCGCAAAGTTTGCAACGGAATTACTCTTGCCGTAGGCAGGAAGATTCCTCCTCCCATTGACTCCAATGACAGGTTCGGGCAGAATCCGCCCGAGGATCGAGCAGGACACGACTTTTTCCCACTAGCTGAAAGAATCAGGAAGCTGGAAAAATAAGCATACGACTCTCATTGAAATTAATGGGAGGCGGAATTCTGCCGCAAAAATTCTGCTGTGTGAACAGGGCCTAAAGATGCGGCAAGGACCCAAACAGTGTCTATGGTAGTATTTTTATCCCTAGAAAACCCCTTATGATCGTGAATGTAGAAATTATTGATCTCTCTCTGTTCCTTAACACCAGTGGCTCCCAACTGGGGTGCACCCTGTGGTGCCATGAGAACCGTCCAGGGGTGCCGCGACACTCCGCTTGTCCACTTCCATAAAAAAAATATGCCTGTGCTTGTAGCAGACGTGACGCACGCACGTCTGCTACATGTTCCGCCCTCACCGCTTACTTCTACAATCTATGCTTGTAACAGACGTGATGCACGCACGTCTGCTACAAGTACCACCCACTGTTCCCACCAGAAGACCCTGATGAGATGAGAGAGCCATTAACGCTGAGAGCCATTAACCATGAGAGGAGCAATTAACACTGTGGTCCTGGGCAGCATAAGTATTCATTCTGCCATTCATCTCTGTGATGGTCACTTTACTGAGGGAGGAGCTGATGGTCACTTTACTGGGGGCCTGATGGTCACTTTCGCTAGGGGGGTGGCTGATGGTCACTTTACTGTGAGTGGTGGCTGATGGTCATTTTTCTGTGAGTGGTGGCTGATGGACATTTTTCTGTGAGAGGGGGCTGATGGTCTTCAAGTGGTCTCCGCCTCTGACCTCCCATTAAAATGAATAGGAGGCAGAAAAAAACCTGCGGCTCTTATTTGGAGTGCTTTTTTGCCTGCATTTTTTGCATTAGTTTCAACAGCTTAAAAAACATGTGGGCAAAAAACACATAAAAAAACACAAAAAAAAAAAGCATCAAGCAATGCTGTCAATTCTAAATTTGCCGCAAAATTGCTGAAGGAAAAAACGGCATGTGAACATACCCTTAGAGTGTAGTACTTATTTTAGCCGTTTTTTGTCTTTTTGTAAACAATGTTTGGTAGGGGTGCCCTGAGGAAATTTTATTTTTCCAGGGGTGCCTCGAGCCTGAAAAGTTTAGGAAACTCTGCTCTACATATACTAAATATTGTTTTTGCAAAAAATATGACATTATTCTCTGAAGGAATGGTGGACTGCTGGGATCAATACTCCTGTCAGGGCATTTTAACATTTCTTGCGTTCAGTTTTCCTCCGTTTTAAATCTAACATTGTTATCTTTCCATTATGCTTTATTTGATTTACACGGATAAATATGGTGTTTTATCACCTTTTATATCTATTCAGTTTTTCATTACTGTTAATGTAATATCTAGTTTCACACTTGCGCCATAATGTATTGAATTCTTGCAGTGACAAGGAGAAGAGTTTCATTCTGTGTCTGCTGAAGATCTTTCATTGTGTTTTTACTTTGTCGCTAAATGGAATAAAGTCACTCTTACATTGATACCACCTTGCCTTACAATATACTGAATGCTTTCCCATCTACCATATAGCCCATCTACTTATGCAAATAGTATTAGTAGAGCTTCAGTTGGCCAAGGTTATAATTTAAAGGAGCTTTTCATCTTTTTGTAATAACAATCCCAAAATGAATAGAAATGTAAAAATGTTATATATTGTAGAGTAGCTGTAAAGTGGTTTAAAAAGGTCCTTCATGTTTTATTTTACTGTCCCTGTTGTATAGATTCTCTTTGTTACAGCGTACCCATCACTTTTCTGTATTCTGCTGATATTGCAGGAACTTTACATTTGACTAAACTTTGTAATTTTCATTGTGTAAAAATATCAAGGAGAAACCTTTGTATTATTGCACAGAAGAAAGGCTTTCAATGGTACAATCCTAAGCAGCAACCCCTCTCCCATCCCTAAGCATTTATGCAAGACTTTGAAATGAGACTTGCAACACTTCCTTGCATATACTGTCTGTGCAGGATGTCCAGTGTATGCCCTGCTGGCCTTTGGACTGTGCGACCTCTGCGATCACACAGGGTGCATCACACTAGCAAGAGGAAGGGGGCGCTGCACTGCCTCGCCTCCCCTTGCGTTTCGGAAGCGCCCGGCAGTGCCGCGGGCCCCGTAGCGACTGCTAAGTGGTCCGTTGCATGAGGGCACCCCATAGCCCGTCACATAACATTTATGGGTTGGGCGACCCGGTGACGTCGATAGCACCGGGGGGGGGGGGGGGGGTGGGCCTTGGTGCTGGCGACTGCTACACATTGCCACATTCACTTGTATCTGCGTTCTCAGGATGCAGATACAATTTAATAGTATAGGCTGCAGGCCACGTTAGGCCTACAGCTCATAAGGCACTGGGACTGCGTGATGATGTCACTGCATCATGCTGATCTGCGCATGTGTCTTGTCTGGAGTCTGTGGAGCGCTCCGCCCGTCGTGGGAACAGGGCTGGGTAAGTAATTATTTTTTGGGAGGGCTGCGTATCTAAAACAGGGGGGAATTGCTGTGTGGCACTATCTATTTGGGGGGCTGTGTGGCACTATACAGGGAGGAGGGCAGTCTGTCACTACCTACAAGAGGGCTGTGTGGCATTATCTACAAGGGGGGATGTGGCACTATCTACAAGGGGGGCTGGGTGGCACTTTCTACAAGAGGGGGCTGTGTGTGTGTGGCGCTATGGTGTGTGTGTGTGGCACTATCTACAGGGTATACAGTGGCACTATCGACAAAGCACAATAGGGGCATTATTACTGTGGGGGGCACAAAGGGGGCACGGTTACTGATGGGGAACGTTTATTGTGTTGAGCACTAAGGGATCATTATTACCATCTGAGGCACTGTGGATTATGAGTTTGTTTAGAGGATGGGGGTATAGGTGGGGAGGATGCCAGAAAAGCAAGAAACCAACGTGTCTGTGTGTCAAATTCTGCAGAGATGAGTCGTGGCTGGAATAAGTCATCAGAATGGTCTGGGCCGGATGGTGAAAAGAAGGGAAAGTGAACAACTAATCAGAGAAAACATCACCTATGAGTCACTAGATATAAATGTGCTGTAATCACTTATATGATCTGCAGAGCTCCTGTATATAACTGCGATTTACTATATTGTCACTATATGGTGGTAATATTGGTCTTTGTACAGTGGTTTTATTCAGTAACAGTATAAGGCCCTGTTCACGAGTTTTTTGACGCGGAAACCGCGCCGAAAAAATCGTCAAAAATCGCCCGAAACTGCCTCCCGCGAGTAAAAAAAACTGCGTTGCAGTAAAAAGAAGCGACATGACCCATCTTGAGGCAGTTTCCGCCTCCAAAACCCCATTTCAATCAGTCAGAAAGAGGAAAAAAATGCCTCGACGAGTTTTCGGCAAACCACTGTGCAAAAAACGTATGGAGCAGTTTTTGCAGGAGGAATTTTCCTCCTGCAAAAAACTTAGTGTGAACATAGCGAGTATTATTCAGTCACTATGTGGTTATGGTGTGGTGGTATTATATATATATATTATATTTGTTCTGTTTTGTGAGATGGGGGACATATGCTTTGGGGCTTGCAACACTCCTTGACGTGGTAGAAATCAGCGATACAGTTCTCTGCACACCGCCTTCTGATTTGATGCATTATTGATACAATATTTCAGCATTGGGGGCCTCACTTTTAACTTTGCCCAGGGCCACACTGTCTAAAACCAGCCCTGGCTCCTGGGCCCGGCGACTCTGCAGCTGCCTTACAGCCCAGGCGGTTCTTCTCTGCTCCGGTGCTGGCGCTGCACTGAAACTGATACGTGATGTGTCATGTGACATTACAATGCAATGTATGTCAGACTCAGTGCAGCGCCGGGGCCGAAGCAGAGAAGGAGTTTCCAATGGTGAGTGAAAACCAACCAACACTCACTCCCCGGGCCTCCAAGGCATTACTCATACTTTGTGGGAACACTTGGGGACATTATACTGTATAACAAAAAAGATGAGCATATCCTATTTATATAACCCAAAAAATGCAATAGTTATTGCACGGTGCCGTCCAATATAATAATATAGCAAAAGTAAAAGAAAAAACTGTTGGACAAAACCAGCACACTTTATGTAAAAAATAAGTGCAAAGTACAGACTTGTTAAACAAAATACAAAATGATTTAATTATTAAAATATTAAGCAATTATCATAATTATGAAAATACAATTAACATGGTAATCTATCATTCACATTATACGGGCGCTATTTCAATATACTGAACAATAGATGCATGCATCCAAATAGATCTTTAAGCAGTATATAATTCCGGGGAAACAGTCATATCATCCATATGTAGCTGGAGATGGCCAAATAATAAAGGCTTGTGCCAAGAGGAAAATCAGATTATCTCTTTGTGAGATTTAGCAACATCCAATTCACTTCATGTGTTTGCGGGAGAGACGTACAAGACACTCCCAAAGTATGCTTGGAGAAATTGATTTCCAGCTCTTGACTAGAGGTTCATTCACTGGTACCTTTATGTTACGAGTGTAGTCCAGGCTCCAACACGTCTTTTAGGATGGGATCCAGTTTGCATAAGGTCCAGGCAAGCCTCTCTCTTCCATGGTATTTCTCATGGCTTTTTATGGGTTTGTCCAGATCTATCTCCCTTTCTGCCTCCTTACGTTCAGGTATAGCGCAAGCACGACTGAACTCATTACAGCCTAAAGTTAGATCCAGCACAGGTACACAGTGTGTGACGTGACCTTATACTGTGTTGGGGGAATTAAAGGGGCATTATACGGTGTGTGTGGCAATATACTGTTATGGGGCATTTTTTTTAGGTTGGGGTGGGGCGCCGAAAGAAAATTTCGGACAGGGCGCCATTTTCCTAAGGCCGGCCCTGAGTGTATGAGTGGCATGTGTCCAGTGTGTGGGATGAACCTGTGCCTCATGCTATGTGAAAAATGGTGCATGTACTTTTCAAAAACAAAATAACATCTGCCCCCCCCAAAAAATGATAAGAAAAAATAATATATATATATATATATACATATATGTATATGCACATACGTATATATACTGTGTATATCTATCTATCTATCTATCTATCTATCTATCTATCTATCTATCTATCTATCTATCTATCTATCTATCTATCTATCTATCTATCTATCTATCTATCTATCTATCTATCTATCTATCTATCTATCTATCTATCTATCTATCATCTATCTATCCACAGAGTAGAGCAGCACTTCAAATGAACGTATAGTGTATTGGGTGCCAGTGATTAAGATTCTGTTCCGGGTCAAAGTCACATAAAATAGGTACTTGCAGCACTCCAAGAAAAGTTTGATTAAAGCAATGGTTTATTCATCCATGATGCAACGTCTCAGCCCTATCACAGGACTTGAAAGGTGTGCAACTTCTGCAAGTTTTATATATATATATATATATATATATATATATATATATATATATATATATATATATATAAAGATAGATAATAAAATATGTTGCAGATACATATTATAGATGGATAATAAATGATCTCAGGCCCTTTAAGGAGACAGTGGTCCGGTAGTCTACTGGACCCCTGTACAACTACACATGTCACACCCTGTGGTATGTCTGCCCCTGATAGAGAGATACTAATAAATACATTATTAGATAGATGGATAGATAGATAGATAGATAGATAGATAGATAGATAGATAAATAGATAGATGATAGATGGATAGATACATACATAAATAGAGAGGTGATTGATTGATTGATTGATTGATTGATTGATTGATAGATAGATAGATAGATAGATGATTGATGGATAGATACATAAATAGAGAGGTGATAGATAGATAGATAGATAGATAGATAGATAGATAGATAGGTACAGGGCCGTACTGGCCATCTGGCAGTTCTGGCAAATGCCAGATGGACCGCTGAGCAGTGGGCCGTCTGCTGGCCGTCCAAATGATCAGTGTCGGCTCAGGTGGCAGGGTACAGCATTTGTAAGGAGGCGACCGGCACAGCAGCTAAGAACTGCTGTCCCACCGTAATAGCAGCTGTGGTCTGTGCTGCTATTACTAAATCTCCGAGTGTAAAATCTCCCCCTCCGGCCCCCCTTCCCTGCTCTTCACACAACCTCTACTCCTCCTGCTGCTGCTGGCGTTACCAGTCGGGACGTGAGGGAGGGGGAGGGGAGATTGTCGGCGGGCTCTGTGTCGGGCTGTGAGCTGAAGTGCTGGAGTGAAGAATCCCTCCCATCAGCTGCTGAACCCCCTTCACAATTATCCTACATAAAAGTAAGTGCATGTGTGTTTACAATGTGTACTTTATATGTGTACATGTGTGCATGTAATGTGCATATTTGTGTGACTGTGATGTGTACATGGATGTATATATATAGCGTATGTGATGTATATATAGTGTACATGGGTGTATATATATAGTGTATGTGATTTATATATAGTGTATGTGAAGTGTACATGTGTGTATATATAGTGTATGTGATGTGTACATGTGTGTGTATATATATAGTGTATGTTATGTGTACATGTGTGTGTATATATAGTGTATGTGAAGTGTACATGTGTGTATATATAGTGTGTGATGTATTTGTTTGTGTGTGTATATAGTGTGCTTGATGTGTACGTACGTGTGTGTGTGTATATATATATATATATATATATATATATATATATATATATATATATATATAAAAGTGGAGAGCGCTATTGCTATATTTATTTCACTCGTTTAAATGCTGCAGATTTTACCAATGGATTTCGTTGTGGTAAGGGCTCGTCCACACGCTCCTGAATTGCTGCATTTTTTCCGTCCAGAAAAAACGCAGCAGAATACAGTAGCAGCATAGTGGGGGACATTTAACAAATCTCACCCACACGCTGCGTAAAATGACCTGCGGTGAGTAATTTGCAGACCACAGCATGTCAATTCCTGCTACGGAAAGTGTGCAGAATTGTTGCGTTTTTCATAGAAGACATCTCCATCTCCAAAATTTTCCTCAATGTTGGGGGATGGTGACATCTCCTCTGAATAACGCAGCAATTCAGTCCACTTTCCGCAGCAGGAATTGACATGCTGCAGTACGAAAAATACGCACCGCAGGTAAACTTCTTGTCAGAAATTTTATGCAGTGTGTGGATAAGATTTGATAAGTATCACCCACTTTGCTGTTACTGTATTCTGCGTATTTTCCATCCGCAACTCTGGATGGAAAATACGCAGCAATTCAGTTACGTGTGGACAAGCCCTAATGCAGAAGCAGCAGAAAAGTGTGTGAGATTTGAACAAATCTCACCCACACGATGAGGAGCGAAAAAAAAAGCTCAGAAATTTACCTGCGGTCCGTTTTTTTAAGCATGTCAATCGTATTTGCATAAACGCTGCTTAACTTTTTCTGGTCTTCCCCCATTTAATTTAATGGGGAGGTAAAACCTGCAACAAATTACAGATGTTGTGTTTTTTTGCGGCGGAAATGCAGCGATTCCAATGTAAAAAAATTGCAACTCAGGAAAAATTTAAATCTTATACTTACCCAGAATTCAAATTTTTTTTGTCCGAGCCGGCCTCCTGGGATGACATTTCATCCATGTGACTGCTGCAGCCAATAGCAGGCTGCATTGGTCACATGGGATAAAATATCAACCCAGGGCTGCAGGATGTAGGAGGGAAGCGATGCCATGGTAAGTATCCATTTTTTCTGTTCAGTTTTCTACAATTTGCTGCGGCTTTTCGGCCGGAATTCCCTGCGGTGCACAGGGCGTATACGCTGTATGCTTTTACACAACGTATCCGTCCTGTGGGATCATATCCATACAGTATATACATATAGGAGCTGCTGACTTACAACGATACAGCTGCAAACCACGTCAATGTGCTGCAGTCCCACGAGTCAGCGCAGTTTTCAAATGATTGTTAATGTCCATGCAGTTTTTTGCAAGCCATAACAATCATTTGAAAACCACACCGACTTTTGATGAAACTGCATGTGCTGCGCGTCGTACTGGACGATGGTTTTTAGTAAAGATCTGATTGTTTGCATTAAAGGCTGTGTACCCCTTTGAAGTGTTTTTTGTTTTTTTTTAATAAAATGTCAGTCAGTGTGTTTTGTTCAACTTTATAATTCGTTTTTATTAAAAAAATCTTTTCACTTTTTGAGATACAGCTGCTCTGTATCCTGTATACAGAGCAGCTGTATCTTACGCTGAATCCGGAACACGTCAGGTGCGTGGGACTGACGGGTTCAGTGTCAGCGTGTCCTGTGTGTCTCTGACACGCAGCTTCCACCTATAATAGATCACATCAAGATTACTTAAATGTGATAGATTACAGGTTGATACAGTCGACTACTCTATTGAATCCGCCTAAAAAATGGAACCCTTGCGAAACGGAGACGAATGGAAACCATTAGCAACGGAAGTGTTACCATTGAAATCAATGGTAATGGTAACGGAAAGCTATGGTTTCTGTTTGGTTTCCGTTCGCAAGTTCCCCTGACAGAAAGGTCTGACGGAACCAATGAACGGAGCCCCAACGCCGGTGTGAATCAAGCCTAATTATTACTGTATGATCTGTACAGATAATAGAGGCTACTATTTTTTTGGGTATAAGAAACTCCCAATATATCATTACCATTGTTCAGGTCATACTGGAAGCTGCTAACCTGACAAATGCAAATGATCTCTGTACTGAAATGTATTTGTACTGAGCTTGGTCCTGGTGCTGTATTTATATGTATGAGCTTGGTTATGGTGTTGTATATATGTACTGAGCTTGGTTCTGGTGTTGTATATATGTAATAAGTGTAAAGGATCTGCCAGGCACAGCTTCTGTGTCAACGCCCATAGGTAATCAGTCTGCACCTGCTTCTATGTCTGTGAGACTGACTCCATCTTCCACCACTCAGGATGGCAGGCTTAAGAGTGGGAGAGCCTATCACGGCCTGGCCAGACGGAGCTAGCTCCCGCCCTCTGTCTATTTATACCTGCCTTTCCTGTTCCTCCTTGCTTGTGATTCTTCTCTGTTGGTTTCCTGGCCCTGCTGCAGCTTCTTGAACTATTTGACCCTGCTTCATATAGACCCTGGCTTACTGACTACTCTCCTGCTCTGCGTTTGGTACCTCGTACACTCCTGGTTTGACTCGGCTTGTTCACTACTCTCCTGCTCTGCGTTTGGTACCTCGTACACTCCTGGTTTGACTCGGCTCGTTCACCACTCTTGTTGCTCACGGTGTTACCGTGGGCAACTGCCTTTTCCCTTAGCTTCTGTGTACCCTTGTCTGTTTGTCTGTCGTGCACTTATTGAGCGTAGGGACCGTCGCCTAGTTGTACCCCGTCGCCTAGGGCGGGTCGTTGCAAGTAGGCAGGGACTGAGTGGCGGGTAGATTAGGGCTCACTTGTCTGTTTCCCTACCCCCATCATTACAATAAGCTTGGTTCTGGTGTAGAGCAGATGGCATTGTTGCAATTCATTGTATGTTTAATCAGAACCTGTCTGGTAGTTTTAACTCCTTGAACCGCCACCATGCGGTAATACATGACCTGACGATATTTCCAAACATTCCACTGTATGTTTCTTTCAGATGCAGCAAAATCTTTAAAATCAACTTTTAAAATAGTGCACGCTATATGCTAATTACTATATAAAGGGTCATGGGTCACTATCCTGTAGAGTCATACAGTCCTAACTGCAAACCCACCTTTCCATGCTTGGTTGACATCCCCCTTGTCTGTTATACATTTTTATCAGACTCCTCAAACTTTCTTGGATGCACCATTGCCTTGTACTCCATGACCACGCACCATTCAGCGAGTTGTACCTGGCTTCATCACTGCACCGCGCATGCCAGGGGAGTACAGGGCAATGGAGACGGTTGGTAGTAATGTAGAACAGTCACGGGGATGCCAATCAAGATCTGGTGGGCGCCATTTCCATTTTCGCGTCAGGCAGCAGAAAAGCTAGAATTGGCCCTGGGGCGGCGGCGCCACTGAAACCAGCTGCCGCCACCCCGTCATGCACTAATTGTACCTGCCTTACAATGAGGCCGATTGGCAGGGCAAAAAGACTTAACGATGCTAGCGGCGCAATGACGTCATCACACCACTTCTGTTGTTGAAAGGCGCTGATTGACTGGGCAAATCATTCTACCCTGCCAATCAGCACCGTCGTTCAGCCCCAGCAGACCTGCTCATGAAAGAGCAGGCCTGTATTGACATAGGATTACGTGGGAATGTGATTGAGGTGAGTATGTAAAGTTGTTTTTTTTTTCGTTCTTTTTTTCCACTTGAAAGTGTGAGCGGCATTATCTACAGGGGGGGGGGGGGGTGAGAGCTATATGTGGGGCCTTATTTACAGGGGAGCTATATGTGGGCCACAATCTACAGGAGAGGCTATATGTAAGGCACTATCTACAGGGGGGGCCATATGTGGGACACCATATACAGGGGGGCTATATGTGGTGCACCAGCTACAGGGGGGGCTATATGTGGGGCACTATATACAAAAAAATCCTCTAGAATAACGAGCATGTACATTATTCTTGTGGAAAAGGAGTGGAATTGTTGGAGTTGGGACTATCAAGAACTATTCCTCTTTTCATTTACACCTGTTTTAATAAATCTGCTCATGTCTTGCATAGATGAAAGGTGGTCCCATGTACTCCAGCCCAACACTGGTGGCTGCATATGGCCTGCGGTGGGCCTGTGTGCTTAAAAATGCCAGGGCTGATTTTAAGTCCCAGTCCGGCCCTGGATAGATAGATGATAGATGGATAGACACATAGATAGACAGATAGATGGATAGATAGATAGATAGATAGATAGATAGATAGATAGATAGATAAATGGATAGATATCACATATTTTTGTTTTGTGTGCTTTTATTGCCATTGAGGCCTCCTGCACATGTTGCGTATTTGCTTTGGAAATTTCTGTTTGGATTTTTCTGATTTTTTTGTGCTGAAATTCAGTAATATAGTAGTAACAAGCAAAGTGGATGAGATTTGAACAAATATCATCCCCACGCTGCAGAAAAAATTTGCAGAAAATATGTGCAGAAATTGACCTGCAGTGCAGTTTCTGAATCTGCAGCATGTCAATTTATATTGTGAAAATGCTACAGAATTTCCGCAAGGAAAATTCTACAGTGAATACGCAACGTGTGCAGGGGGGTCTAAATCTTATCTTGCACAGAGGCACTTTGTTGTCAATGTCCATCCCGGAACCAATGACAGAAACCAGAGATGTCTACACAAAAGACATATAAATTCCTAACGTAAATTCAGATTTTGATACTTTGTTCATATGTGTAGAATTTTATTGAGTGGAGTGTAGAACCAATGATGGCATTTACAAACATTTAGGTTGGGTTCACACAGAGTTTTTTGACTAGTTTTTTGATGCGGAAACCTTGCCGCAAAACTCACCAAAAACCATCCGAAAATGCCTCCCATTGATTTCAATGGGAGGCGGAGGCGGTTTTCTCCCGCGAGCGGTAAAACGTCTCGCGGGAGAAAGAAGGGACATGCCCTATCATTGTGCGATTACGCCTCTGACCTCCCCTTGACATCAATGGGAGGCAGAGAAAGTGTATTTCGCTGCGTTTTATGCCCGTGGCGCTCAATGGCAGCGGGCAAACAATGCAGCGAAAATCGGCGTGCATGCAGAAGAAAATCTGCCTCAAACTCCCAAACGGAATTTTGAAGCAGAATTTCCTCCTGCAAAAAACTCTGTGTGAACCCAGCCTTACAGGTGTCTGCCTAACACTGAATAACTTTATAGCAGCTCTGTCCCTGTGTGCAAGGAGGAAGAAGTGAATTATGAGGTGAGCATTAGGACATGCGGCAGGTATAAGACCAGTGCGGTCACTGTTTATTGCCTGGTGGACATCTTTAGTAATGATCCAGTCAGACTAGACTCATTAAATAACAGATTTGCTAATGAAAATGATAAGTACTGTATTAGTGACTATAATTTTTCTGTATTAATTGGAGACTTTTATCACTGAATCTCTACGATGCATAAATTCATGTACTAATTTGGAACGCGTGTCTTCTTTTTCCTTGGGTTTTAGCCATTGTGTGTTAAGTACTTTTCTGTAACTATAATATTGTGTACAAAATTTGGGACTAGTATCCAAGTATCAGGTTTTAAATGACAATTGGCAATCACAAAGCAAAGAATAATTCAACTCATATGAGCATATATATTTACTAAAGCAACCTGAGTCAAGAAACAATTATCTTTAAATGGTCTCAAACTTTTCAACAAACTTTGCATAAATCATTAGTACAATCGGATATAAGAAACTTGATACTATATCTCAGTAAAGAAAAACTACTCTTTCCTTCTCCCTCCCAATTGTTTACTCACACACTGAATTTATTGCTTAACCCAGGGGGGCAAGCGGGGCACGTGCCCCGGGCGCAGTTCAGAGGGGGGAGCAAGCGCCACTTCCTCCTGCACTATAATTGTACCTGTGTCGCAAGGACACAGGTACAATTAGAAGCAATGAATGACCGGGCACGTTCCGTGCCCGGCCATTCAGCGCCTCTCCACGAATGAAGCGACTGGTACCTTTTGTACCAGTGACGCTTCCGTCGATGAAAGGCGCTGACTGACTGGCAGGGAAAGTCATCCTGCCCAGCCAATCAGCGCCTTTCATAGACGCTGCGTTCAACCCCCTGGAGACCTGCGCAGAAGAGAGCAGGTCTCCAGTGCTGCCGGACGACGTGGGAGCGGGAATAAGGTGAGTTTGAAATATTTTATTTTTATTTTTAATTGTAATAGAAGTGTGTGGCCGTATCTGCGGGGGGGGACTTTATCTATGGGGGGGTGTCTATCTACAGGGGGACTATATCTACAGGGGGACTATATCTACAGGGCTGGGCTATATACAGGGGGACTATATCTACAGGGCTTGGCTATATACAGGGGGACTATATCTACAGGGCTGGGCTATATACAGGGGGACTATATCTACAGGGCTGGGCTATATACAGGGGGACTATATCTACAGGGCTGGGCTATATACAGGGGGACTATATCTACAGGGCTGGGCTATATACAGGGGGACTATATCTGCTGGGCTATATACAGGGGGACTATATCTACAGGGGGGCTATATACAGGGGGGCTATATACAGGGGGACTATATCTACAGGGGGGCTATATACAGGGGGACTATATCTACAGGGGGGCTATATACAGGGGGACTATATCTACAGGGCTGGGCTATATACAG
Organism: Rhinoderma darwinii; assembly: GCF_050947455.1. Classification (NCBI taxonomy): domain Eukaryota; kingdom Metazoa; phylum Chordata; class Amphibia; order Anura; family Rhinodermatidae; genus Rhinoderma; species Rhinoderma darwinii. The sequence goes on from NC_134690.1 coordinate 67,134,281, forward strand.
GGGGACTATATCTACAGGGCTGGGCTATATTCAGGGGGACTATATCTGCTGGGCTATATACAGGGGGGCTATATACAGGGGGACTATATCTACAGGGGGCTATATACAGGGGGACTATATCTACAGGGGGGCTATCTACAGGGGGACAATATCTACAGGGGGGCTATATACAGGGGGACTATATCTACAGGGGGGCTATATACTGGAGTGGGCTGTCTATAGAGCACCATATACAGGGGTGGGCTATATAGTATATAGCCCCCTGTAGATATAGCCCACCCCTGTATATGGTGCTCCATAGATAGCCCACCCCAGTATATAGCCCGCCTGTATATAGCCCAGCCCTGTAGATATAGCCCAGCCCTGTAGATATAGCCCCCTGTAGATATATTCCCCCTGTATATAGCCCACCCCTGTATATAGCCCCCCTGTGTATAGCCCACCCCTGTAGATATAGCCCCCCTGTGTATAGCCCACCCCTGTATATAGCCCCCCTCTGTAGATATCGCCCACCCCTGTAGATATAGCCCCCCTGTGTATAGCCCAGCCCTGTAGATATGGTCCCCCTGTAGATATGGTCCCCCTGTAGATATGGTTCCCCTGTAGATATGGTCCCCCTGTAGATAGCCCACCCCTGTATATAGTCCCCCTGTAGATATAGTCCCCCTGTAGATATAGTCCCCCTGTAGATATAGCCCACCCCTGTATATAGTCCCCCTGTAGATATAGTCCCCCTGTAGATATAGCCCACCCCTGTATATAGTCCCCCTGTAGATATAGCCCACCCCTGTATATAGTATCCCACAAATAGCTCCCCCTATAGTGCTCCACAGAAAGCCCACCCCTGTATATAGCCCCCTTGTACATATAGTCCACCCCTGTATATAGTGCTCCACAGATAGCCCACCTTTGTATATAGTATATACAGGGGTGGGCTATCTGTGGAGCACTATATACAGGGGTGGACTATCTAGTGGAGCACTATATACAGGGGTGGACTATATGTACAAGGGGGGGCTATATACAGGGGTGGGCTATCTGTGAAACACTATATACAGGGGTGGACTATATGTGGAACACTATATACAGGGGTGGGCTATATCTACAGGGGGGCTACATACATGGTTGGGCTATCTGTAGAGCTCTATATACAGGGGTGGGCTATATCTACATGGGGCTATATACAGGGGTGGGCTATCTGTAGAGCACTATAGGGGGAGTTATTTGTGGGACACTATATACAGGAGTGGTCTATATGGGGGCACTATCTACAGGGGGCTCTATGGCAGGCACTATCTACAGGGGGCATGGTGTGTGTGTGTGACACGGTGTATGGTGCTATTATAATTAGAGGTGCAGTGTATAGCGCTATTATATTTAGGGACGTAGTGTGTGGTATAATGATAACTTTATCTTTATTTATAGGTGCAGAAATGTTGGTAAAGTGAGAAGCTGAAGACATGTGAGCGGCAAACTGCAGAAATGGACCGGGAGAAGTCATCATAGAGGTCTGGACCAAATGGAGAAAAATAACTAGAATCTGAGACGTCACCGGTGAGTCACTTAATGTAAATTTTTATTCTGCCTCTAATCAGCACTGTAGTCACTGTATGATCTGCAGTGAGATGATGGGTGGTAGCAGGGCCGCCATCAGGAATTTCAGGGCCCCCTACAGCTAAATTTTCGGGGCCCCCCTACCGTGGCACCGCCTGTTAACGGTACTCCGTCCAGTACTATATCATGGTACCCAGGGCCGCCATCAGGGGGGGTATTAGGGGTACTGATGTGAGAGGCCCGGCCAAACCTAATTGAAAGGGGGGCCCGGCAACTGCCGCGACTTGCCTTTGGTAGAAAAAAAACAGGCCCCTGCAATGGGGCCCGTTTTTTTCACCAAAAGAATGTCATGAGCTGCGGGCCCCCCTTTCAATTAGGTTTGGCCGGGCCTCTCACATCAGTACCCCTAATACCCCCCCTGATGGCGGCCCTGGGTAGCATGGGGGCCGTCAAACACCGCCGCCCGTGCGACCGATCACGCGCACCCGCAAACTCCCGCGCATGCGCACCGGCGACCGCCTGGAACCGCGCACCTAATTTTGAAGCAGATTTTGACCTGCCCACACTATCTTGCCGCGTTTTTTGCCTGCGGCAATTGAGGACAGCAGACAGAAAACGCAGCGAAAAATGCATTTTCTGCCTCCCATTGATTTCGATGGCAGGTCAGAGGCGGAACCGCGGCAAGAAAGGACGTGCTGCTTTTTCTTTTTTCCGCGACTGGCGGTTTTGGAAGTTTTTTGGTGCTGATTCTGACGCAGTGTCCGAGTCAATATCAAGGGCCAAAAACTCTGTGAACTGGGCCTTATTGTTAGGGCTTATTCAGACGAACGTGTAATACGTCCGTGCAACGTGCGTGATTTTCACGCGCCTCGCACGGACCTATGTTACTCTATGGGGCCGTGCAGACTGTCAGTGATTTTCACGCGCCTCGCACGGACCTGTGTTACTCTATGGGGCCGTGCAGACTGTCAGTGATTTTCACGCAGCGTGAGTCCGCTGCGTAAAACTCACGACATGTCCGATATTTGTGCATTGTTCGCGCATCACGCACCCATTGAAGTCAATGGGTGCGTGAAAATCCCGCCCAGCACTTCCGCAGCCGTATAAACTATGAATGAAAACAGAAAAGCACCACGTGCTACAAACAGAGTGTCATAATAATGGCGGCTGCGACAAAATCACGCAGCCGCGCATCATACGCTGCTGACACACGGAGCGGTTATGGACCTTTTGCAAGCGCAAAACGCCACGTTTTTGCGCGCACAAAAAGCACACGCTTGTGTAAATCCGGCCTTAGGGTAGGAGCACACTCGGCATGAACGCTGCAGATTTTATGCAGCACATTTTATTGTGGATAATCCGCAGCGTATCACAGTCGCAGCAGAGCGGATGAGATTAGAACAAATCTCATCCACACGCTGCAAAAATAATGGACCTGCAGTGTGGCTTTTGGCTTTTTAAGCCGCAGCGTGTCAATGTATTCTGTGGAATCGCTGCTCCTCTGTTGCGGAAATGCTGCGGTTCTGCCACAAAAATCACACATGAGAAAAAAAAAAAGGCACTTTTTAAAATTTATAAAAAAGTTTAGACTTGCCCCGGCCGTAGTCCTGGTGACGCGATCCTCTATTCTTAGCGCAGCTCGGCCTCCTGTCATGACGTTTCATCCCATGTGACTGCTGCAGGTCACATGGTCTACAGCGTCATCCCAGGAGGCGGGGCTACATTCAGAAGAGAGAGACGTGTCACCTAAACTACGGCCGGGGTAAGTCTAAACTTTTTTTTCCCTGCAGGATTCCCGCAGCGGACACGCCTCACCAAACCTGCTCCACTATTTGGTGCGGTTTTGCTGGCAGAATTCCCTGCGGCTACCGGGGCGGATAAGCTGTGTAGTTTTACTCAGCATATCCGCCTAGTGTGTCCCTTATGATGTCGCTCCTGGAGCTGCTGCCGGTCTCTAAATAGGCAGTTGGTTCAGTAGAATTTGGAATTATTTTTTTTTGTGAACCAGCTTAAAAAAATACAAAACTTTTGTGTTAGGGCCTGTTCACATCACCGTTCGCTTCCGTTCCGGGTTCCGTCTGAGGTTTCTGTCGGGTGAACCCCGCAACTGAAAGTGAAAGTGACAGCACAGCTTCCGTTTCAGTCACCATTGATCTCAATGGTGACGGAAACATCGCTAATGGTTTCCGTTCGTCACCATTCCGGCTGGTTTTCGGACGGAATCAATAGCGTAGTCGACTGCGCTAATGGTGACGGAAGCTCCCACTCAAGTCCTCTTCCGGCGATGTCTTCCAGGCGAGGTCTTCGGTCCAGACATCCAGTCCTTCACCTCCAGCCAGGCTCCAGGTAAGTTTTGTCCATGTGTGTCCGCGGCTGCGCGCGCTTCGTTCGCGGGTGCGTGCGCGGCCGATCGCGGGTGCGCGCGGCCGGTCTCCAGTGCGGGCGTTCGTGGTTGCGCGCTCGCGAGTGCGCACGCGCGGGAGTTTCCTTGTGCGCGCGATCGGGTGCGCGCGCGCGGGCGGACTGTTTGACGGCCCCCCATGACGAGGGGAGGGGGCCCGCAGCAGCAGCAGCAGCTCACGACATTCTTTTGGTGAAAAAAACGGGCCCCATTACAGGGGCCCGTTTTTTCCTACCAAAAGAATGTTGCGGCAGTTGCCGGGCCCCCCTTTCAGTTAGGTTGGGCCGGGCCCCTCACACCACTACCCCTAATACCCCCCTGATGGCGGCCCTGGGTGGTAGGATTATGATAGGATTTATTTTTTGTGAAACGGCATCTCCCAGCATATCCTTATCATTGTTTGGGCCATGCTGGGAGCTGTAGTTTTACGCCGTACAAACCTATACGGCAGGGGTTGCACTAAATTGAGCTGTATTTGTTCTGGGGCTGTATATATGTACTGAGCTTGGTTCTGGTGTTGTGTATAGAACCATATTGCTTGTGAAATGTACAAATAATTTTATGCTCGTGTTACATAAAAAGAAATGACACGTCGATTGGTAGAGAAAACAAACACGGCGAGGGGGAAGGAGATGTCGGGAAAGAGGTTGGGGGGGGGGGGGGGCGCCAAACTGAATCTTTGCCCCGGGTGCTGGAGAACCTAGCTACGCCTCTGCTTAACCCCTTGGGACACAGCCTATTTTGGCCTTGTGGACACAGCCGATTTTTGCAAATCTGACATGTGTCACTTTATGTGGTAATAACTCGGGAATACTTTTGCCTATCCAAGCGATTCTGAGATTGTTTTCTCGTGACATATTGTACTTTATGATACTGAAAAAATTTTGTCGTTAAATTCAATATTTATTTGTTAAAAACACCAAAATTTAGAGAAAATTTGCAAAAATCTGCATTTTTCTAAATTGTAATCTTTCTGCTTGTAAAACAGATCGTAATACCACACAAAATATTTACTAGTTAACATTTCCCATATGTCTACTTTATGTTTGCATAGTTTTTTGAACGTGCTTTTATTTTTCTATGACCTCACAAGGCTTAGAACTTTAGCTGCAATTTCTCGCATTTTCAAGAAAATTTCAAAAGGCTATTTTTTCAGGGACCAGTTCAGTTCTGAAGTGGCTTTGAGGGCCTTATATATTAGAAACACACTATAAAACACCCCATTTTAAAAACTGCACCCCTCAAAGTATTCAAAACCACATTCAGATTTTTTTTAACCCTTTAGGCATTTCACAGGAAATAAAGCAAAGTAGAGGTGAAATTTACAAATTTCTATTTTTTTTTACTAAATTCATTTGTAATACAGTTTTTTCTGTAACACAGAAGATTTTACCAGAGAAATGCAACTCAATATTTATTGCCCAGATTCTGCAATTTTTAGAAATATCCCACATGTGGCCCTAGTGTGGTAATGGACTGAAATACCGGCCTCAGAAGCAAAGGAGCACCTGGTGGATTTTGGGGCCTCTATTTTATTAGAATATATTTTAGGCACCATGTCAGGTTTGAAGAGGTCTTGTGGTGCCAAAACAGTGGAAACCCCCCAAAAGTGACCCCATTTTGGAAACTACACCCCTCAAGGAATTTTTCAAGAGGTATAGTTAGCATTTTTAGCCCACAGGTTTTTTGCTACATTTATTGGAACTGGTCTGTGAAAGTGAAAATCTACTTTTTTTCTGAAAAAACATACAATGTTTTAGATTTTACAAGGAATAAAGGAGAAAAAGCACCCCAACATTTGTAAAGCAATGTCTCCCGATTACGGCAATACCCCATATGTGGTAATAAACTGCTGTTTGGACCAACGGCAGGGCTCAGAAGGGAACGAGGGCCATTTGGATTTTGGAGCACAGATTTTGCTGGAATGGTTTTCTGTGCCATGTCGTGTTTGCAAAGCCCTGGAGGGACCATAACAGTGGAAACTCCCCAAAAGTGACCCCATTTTGGAAACTACACCCCTCAAGGAATTTTTCTAGGGGTGTAGTGTGCATTTTGACCCTACACGGTTTTTGCTGAATTTATGGGAATTATGCAGTGAAATTGAAAATCTAAATTTTTTCTAATAAAATGTAGTTTTAGCTCAGATTTTTTCATTTTTACAACAGATAAAGGAGAAAAAACACCCCAATATTTGTAAAGCAAACTCTTCTGAGCACAGCAATACCCCATATGTGGTAATAAACTGCTGTTTGGACACATGGCGGAAGTTAGAAAGGACGGAGCGCCATTTGACTTTTGGAGCTCAAGTTTTGCTGGAATTGTTTGCGGCCCCATGTGACATTTGCAAAGCCACTGAGGGGCCAAAATAGTGCAAACCCGGCAAAAGTGACCCCATTTGGGAAACTATACCCCTCGTGGAATTTATCTAGCGGTATAGTGAGCATTTTGACCCCACAGTTTTTTTGCTGAATTATTGGGATTATGCAGTGAAAATGAAAATCTACATTCTTTCCACTAAAATATTGAATTGTTTTCATTTTCACAAGGAATAAAGGAGAAAAAGCGCCCCAACAATTGTAAAGCAATTTCTCCCGAGTACGGCAATACCCCATATGTGGTTATAAACTGCTGCTTGGATACACCGCAGGGCTCAGAATGGCAGGAGTGCTACTTGGCATATAGATTTTGGTTGATTGTTTTTTGGGCGCCATGTCGCATTTGCAGAGCCCCTGAAGTACCCGTACAGTAGAAACCCCTGAGAAGTGACTCAATTTTGGAAACTTTACCCCTCAGGGTAATCATCTAGGGGTGTACTGAGCATTTTGATCCCACAGGTGTTTCATAGATTGTTTTAGAATGAGGCAGTGAAAATGAAAAATTATTTTTTTTCCCAAAAATATGTAGTTTTGCACCCAATTTTTTTTCCCAAAAGTGGTAATAGGAGAAAAAACAACACATAATTTGTTACCCAATTTCTCCCGAGTACGGCAATACCCCATGTGTGGCCCTAAACTGCTGTTTGGGCACATGGCAGAGCTCAAAATGGAAGGAGTGCCATGTGGCTTTTAGAGCACAGATTTTGCTGGACTGGTGTAGGGGCGCCATGTTGCATTTGCAGAGCGTTCTTAGGTACCAGAGTAGAGTGTAAAACCATGAGAAGTGACCCCATTTTGTAAACTACACCCCTCAAGGCATTTATCATTTGCCTGGACATATGACAGGGCTTAGGAGTGAAAGGCGCATGTGAGACCTATTTTGGTGATTTTCGCAGCATTAGCCCACAACGGCAGGGCTCTGAGGTCAAATAGTAAAACAAACCCCCAAGTAGTGACCCCCATTTTGGAAACTGCACCCCTCAAGGCATTTTGACCACACAGGTTTTTTTTTTTCTATTAGAAATGAATGCTCAGTGGATGGTGCAAAATGAAAATTGCTAATTTCCACAGGTATGTGCCATTTTAGTGCACAATATTTTGTGCCCAGTTCGTGCCACTGAATACAAATACCTCAAACTGTTAAGCGGGTTCTCCCGGGTATGGCGATGCTATATATGTGGACGTACACTGCTGCTTGGGCACGCTGCAGGGCGCGCCATTTGGCTTTTGGAGCGTGGATTTTGCTCGCTAGTTGTTTTGTTTGGGGTTTTGCTGGTATTTCAGTTATGATGTGGGGGCATATGTAAGCTGTGCGGAGTACATCAGGGGTATAATAAGAGAGTATAATAATGGGGTAAATAAATAATTATCCACAGATATGTGCCCGGTGTCGCACTGATAAATGGCGCCCGATCTTATCCGCTTTTGGACACTTTGCACATTTTGCATCGCCATATTCTTAGAGCCAAAACTTTTTTTATTTTTTTCTCCACCGGAGCCGTGTGAGGGCTTATTTGTTGCGGGACAATCTTTAGATTTCATTGGTACCATTTTGGGGTGCATGCGATTTTTTTATCACTTTGTATTTCATTTTTTTGGCAAGCAAGGTGACCAAAAAGCTGCAGTTCTGATGTATTTTATTATTTCTTTTTTTTGGCGTTCGCCATGCGCTATGAATGACAATTTTACGTTATTCTGCGGGTCGGTACGATTACGGCGATACCATATATATATATATAGTTTTTCTTATGTTTTGCAGCGTCTGCACGATAAAATCACTTTTGTTTCAAATAATTTATTTTTGGTGTCACCATATTCTGACAGCCATAACTTTTTTATTTTTCCGTCAAAAAAGTGGTAGGAGAGCTTGTTTTTTGCGGGACGGGCTGCGTTTTTTAATGGTATAATTTTGGGGTACATGCAACTTTTAGATCCCTTTTTTTATTCTGTTTTGTGAGGGGTAGCGACTAACAAACAGCGATTCTGGAATAGTTTTTTATTTAATTTTTTTACGTTGTTCACCGTATGGGTAAAATAGCATGATATTTTTATAGTTGGGGTCGTTACGGACGCGGGGATACCACATATGTGTACTTTTTTTTATGTTTTTTGGTTTTTCCTATAATAAAAGACTTATTATAGGAAAAAAGGCTGTTATAGTGTTTTTTAACATGAAACTTATTTTTTTTAACTTTTTTACAACATTTTTATTAACTTGTTTTAACTTTTTTTTTTGTCCCACTAGGGAACTTGAAGGCATGAAGCCCTGATCGCTATTCTAATACACTGCACTACCTACATAGTCGCCTCCCGGCGGGGCCTAATAGGCTTCTGTACTAGGAAGCGATTGTTAGGCTATGGTTGCCATAGCAACCATCGGAACACCCGCGGGTGCCGATGGTTGTCATTAGCAACCATAGGGTACGATATAATAGCCTTGCTCCGGTCCTGGCCGTTAGGGCACGATGTCAGCTGTGACAAACAGCTGACACCCGCGCCCGTGGCAACCATCGTCGTTGCCGACAGGCTACAAGACACTTCGATGCATCGATCACGTTGATCGATGCATCGAAGGGGTTAATCGGCCGGATCGGAGCCTAGCTCCGGTCCTGGCCGTTGCAGAGGGGCGTCGGACAGCTGATTCCCGGCGGTGATAGCGCTAGCTCAGCTTCTGAGCCAGCGCCATCACATACACACGTCATGGAGCTGTGATTGGTCAGTCTGCTTTGACTGACCAATCACAGCGATCGCCGGCAGGAGACCGCTGTGAATGGTCCCCTGCCGTCTTACTGTGCCGGTCAACTGTCATAAACAGTTGACGGCACAGTTCTGTCACCTTGTCCTTTGACAGGGTGACAGAAATTAGCCAGGATGCGCCGGTACGTCCCTGTGCCTTAAAGCACTTCAATGCAGGACGTACCGGTGTGTCCTGGTGCGCTAAGGGGTTAATCCATCTCCTCAACACAAGACAGAATATCAGCTCACTGACAGATCAAGTTACAGTTGCCTACAGAAGTCTATGGAGGGGGGGGGGCAGGAGAACATGAGAAGAGTGAGACAGAGGCAGAGAGACACAGATTCAGAGATGCTGCAGCTGCTTCTAGTAAGTGTTATATCTCACCCCAGTGCTGGATTCCCAGCTACACTACTCATTACTGCTGTATAATCTCCTCCATGCTGCTACAGCTTCTAAATATGTGATAGATAGAGATAGGTGAGCAGGATTCTCCTCTTCTATGTGTGCAGTGTATAGAAGACATGATAACATTTAGGCTTCACCTACTAGATCTTGGAAAACTGAGAATTGGAGATAGAGCTGCAGAGGAGAATACTGCTACAGAATGTAGAATACCAGTCATATAATGGCCAGAAATAGTGCTCTACCTCATGTACACACATATGACAGCTTATTCTACAAAGTTACCTGAAAGGTTAGGTACACTTTAAGACAAGCACCATTAGTTAAAAATCAAAAGCAGGAGCATAACAAGTAACCATGCAACCTTATCAAAAGTTTAAATGTGGCCACTCTCCACTATGACTATGAAAAGCTTATGGGTATGTTGGTTTCTCCTCAATGTCCTGTGTCATTTCCACCTTTCCTTGGTCTCTTAGTGATCTGCATTCAATTTTCCAATGTCTTCTTTCATTCTCCCTTCTTATCAATCCACAGATATCTGTAACTGCAACTCACCTTTAAATGGTGGTGGGCCCGCTTGACTGCTGAGCCCCATAGCAGTTGTTATGCCTACTATCCTAATAGTTATGCCCAGGGCCGTATTTAAAGTTGATGCTGCCCTAGGCAATTTTAGTGCTGACGCCCCCTATAACTCACATTTCTCCTGAGACCTGACGAGGCCGGTCTCAGGCGAAACGCGTGTCGAGGATTTTCTGTGCTACATCTGTCCATGTCCCCTGCCTCCACCATGTCTCTAGGTATGTCTTTTCATCCACATCCCTGGCGATGCATGTAGTAGTTCCTTTGCATATGCACTGTTATTTCTGCTGTGCATTTCTGCTACACATATGTCTTACCAGCTAGAATTTATTAGACATACCCAGCATTTCTGCATAGATTTGCCTTTTTGGCTATTGCAATATTTTTATACATTCTTGGTACATATGCTGTGTTAGGTATGAGACGTTTGCTTTGAGATGCGTTGTCTCTGTTTTCCTCATAGTATGTTGTCTTCTTTACCTCACTGATGTTGCTCTCCGTGTATGACCTGCTTTATTTAAGTATGTTTATTACTGAGATGCCATGTATTGTTGTGTATAAATAAAGATTTTCATTTTTTTTACGATACGTGGCAGTGATATACTCTTACATTTCATTGGGGTGTCATGTCCCCTGCGCTTTTGTGCTTTTTAGGTTGTTTCTGAGGTTTGTTGGGGACTCCCTTCTTTTCTCCCTTTTTTGAGGTCTCTTGTAGGTTTATTACAACAAAGCAGCAGCCTAGCATTACCAGGGTGAGAAGGCCCACGGTTTTCGGTCTTTTCCAGACTAATAATACCAGCCTGGTCGTACCCGGCTCTTCCTGGTACCCTTTCTGGAGGTGGGTACTGCGGTAATAATGGGGGTAATAGCCTAATCACTAGCTACCACTAAACCTCACCTTAATAATGGATGCTGTCAATCAGACAGAAGCCATTACTGAGGCAGTAGTAATAAAGTTAAAAATAAAAAACGTATTTACAGCAAAAATATTTTATTGAAATAAACCCCCCCCACCGGCACAAACCTCGTCACCATTTTATTCAAAATAAAAAACCCGTCGTCATCGTAGTAGCACTCGAATCCGAAGTAGTCCAACAACCAAACTCAAAAAAACCCACAAACGAACACGAAAAATAAAAATATTAGTAACACATAAAAAAGCAAAACAATTATTATACTTACCCTTCCTGGGTCCAGCGCTGGAGCCACAATGTCCGCCGTGACTGTAAACTAAGCAGTGACAGCTCTAAGCTTTCATTGGTACGTTTACATCACGTGGTCCCAAGTTATCTCAGTTCATTGGCCTACTTATAAAAGTTGTCAAATTAACTGAGGTAACCGGGCACCACGTGATGTAAACTAACCAATGACAGATTAGAGCTGTCACTGCTTAGTCTACTGAGGCTTGAAAATAACTTTTGATCCAGTGCTTTTAAAAGGAAAATCATGCCAGGATTAAGAATGAGTAATTTGTTTGAAACGTGTAGGCTTCATGCATCTGTGCTCGTTGCAATTTTAATTGAATATAAAATAAAGTGGAATATTTTTCCTTTTAAAAGCGCTGGATCAAAAGTTATTTTCTGTCCTATGATTCAATCGTTAGCCAATCCGTGCGCAATCCAGGATCAAACGCTGAAACCGGTGAGCTGGAGGATCTCTCCATTTTTTCTCTGTCTACTGAGGCTTGTAAGGAACGCAGGATCACCCGAGATGTGGCAGAATTTGGAGCATCTCACGTGTGTGCGCCACTAAATAAGCTTAGTGCGAGGACTTGTTCAGATACAAAGGAGTCCCTGCAATAGGAGTTATTAGTGGTCATTCACCTACTTTCAAAAGTAGGTGAATGATTGCAAGTGACCTTTTTACTAGCTAACAATTACCTTGTTGTTGGCGTTCCCGCGCCATCCTCTCTTCCAGCAATACAGACCTGGTCTGTTTTGACCAGGCCTTCTCCAGCGGAACGATGCAGGCGGAGCAATGACGTCATCACGCCTTCTGCGTCACAAGAAAAGTGCTGAATTGCGAGGTAGGAAATTAATGGTTCCCTTGCCTCACCAGCGCTTTCAATTATATCCACGTCCTAAGGACGCAGATACAATTAAGTACAATGGTGTCTATCCTCCTCCCCTGTGAGTGACCTGGCCATTTTGCCAATGTTCGGACAACGGCACACTTCTCCAATAGTATCCAATAAAGGTATTTTTATTACATTTTAACCCTTTGTGTGTGTAGGGTCTTTCTCAAGCCAAATACATCCTCTTAAATATCTAAATATGAGTCATCACGTAACTCACAGTTTGCAAAACACTCGTTGAGGTGTCTGCTTACGTGGACTTTACAACTGCCATCATGCCAACTGCTTAGTTTCTGTTCGGCTTTTTTCTGGAAAGCTGATGTATTGGAGTACTGGCTCATAGACATTCTATTGAGTCCGTACTCCGATACATTGATTTCCGGAAAAGGCCGAACAGGAACTAAGCGGCTGAGTGCTCATACAAGTTCTTCTGCCGCTTCGTTATAGCGATTGGTGGGGGTCTCAGTGCTCGGACCCCCACCAATCAAAACTAATGATATGTCACTATGACATTTCAGAAGTTTGTCGAATGTTTAGTCACCTTTTAGGTACTCCATCGATTGAAGCCCTTAAGAAGCAATATGGGGGTGAATCTATACGCAAAATCTCATTGGATTTACATTTATCCACATTATTGGAATATTACCATTACCAGGCACACAGGATCCCAAGGGGTCTTAGATCCCATCTTCGTCCTTAATTGTTTCCACATAATAACTATTTTTGTACCAAGTTTGAGAACTTATCAAACAAATATGCATTCCAACTGATCCTTTTGAAAAAAGAATACCTGCAATCTGAAATAGAATTATTGGAAAAAAAGTTAAAAGATATAGAGATATTGATTATCAATTCATCTTCTAATCAAGTTTTCAGTAATATGAAGGAAATACTTTCTTTTACTCAAAGCAGCGATTGAGGGAACAGGTCAGAATAAGAGGGACAAATGGCATTGTGATTCAGAGGATTACCATAATGGGAGAATATACAACTGGCAGAACAACAACCAAAGCACATTCTCATCACAGAAACTGAAGAAATCCAGAGAGCCAAGGACTGGCAATTTCTTATATACCACAGGGGATTCTGACTCCACTGATGAGCCTACACATATATCTTTTTTAAAGGGAATGTGTCGCTATAAATTATTATTTTTTTTCATTTAAACAATTAGTATTTAAGTGATTACACATTGTTTTAATTTTTGTAATTTTTTCACAAGTCAGGAAATATTATAAATTAGGTTCTAATTTATAACATTTCCATGTGCTGGCCACTAGAGGGAGCAGGTCCCAAAATTGCAGCATGGTCACTGTGGTAAAGCAACCTCATTAATTTATGCTGCAAATTTGGGGTGGACACACTCTCCTCTAGTGTCCTCACACAATCCCCCTTCCCTTCTTCTGGCTAGTGCCAGGAGAAGGAGGGGTTTGAATGTCTTCACACCACCTACACTGTGTGCTGCTATTTTCTGAGCGACTGCACAGTGCTAGGAGGATTACGTAGAGGGCTCAGCAGACAGTATCACACGAACATACACGAACAAAATACACACATCATACACGAACATAATACACACATCATAAATGAACATAAATTACCTACTCCTGCTGCCGCCTCCACTGGTCTACGCTCCTCTTCCTTGCGCCTTCGCTTCGTTGAACATATGGCCGAAAGCCGCGGCCAGAAGTCATCATCTTACTGTCCGGCAGCGGCTTCTGGTCCACATGAAAATGGTTTTGATCTGTGTGGGAGCGGCTCATGCGCCGTTCCCACACAGACCACGCAAGCTTCTGAGAATGAAACGGCTCCCAGTCGCATTCTCTATGGGGTTGTATGTGCCGTATAGCATTTCTGCATGTGTCGTTAATCGACACATAAAGAGATGAAAAAAAAATGGCAGCCCCCATAGAGAAGTAAATAGTAAGCCCCCATAGAGAAGTAAAAGTAAGAACACAGTAAAAAGTAGAACATGAGAACACAAATAAATAAAATTTATGTTAATATCATATTAAAAGCAATATAATAATAAAAAACAAAAAATCATGACACCTTCCCTTTAAGCAAAGGCCCCCGCACCAGGAGAAGAGGGCACAAGCATCAGCGCAAGCATAAGAGGACACTCTCACTGAGATCGAGACCACCGACCAGGAAGAATCCACTGAGAATGAGAATCTAGTGATATATATATCATCTTTACAGTCATGAGATGATCACCTATGTGTTTTACAAAAATTGTCCTGATGTTGATATTGACTGGTTCCAGTTAGATTTGGACTTATAATTTTTTTTTGGACATCTACATCTAAGGCCTGATTCACACGAGCATATTTTACATCTGTGTTACGGACGTTAAAAGAATGGCTGTCACACGGACCTATGTAATTTAATGGGGCTATTCAGACATGCATTGTTTTTCAAGCAGCGTGTGTCCGCTGCGTGAAACTTACTGCAGGTCCTATTTTTGTGCATTTTTGCACACCACACAGCCCATTGAAGTCAATGGGTGCATGAAAACATGTGTGCTGTTCATGATTCACGCACCAGTTGCTAAGGAGATGATTAGGAAAAAAAAACAAAACACCTCCTTCACTTTTTTTTCAGCCGTAAAAAAACGCATGACATACGCGCGTAAAAAATATGGTTGCATGAATAAATTCTTGGTAGCAACAGTGTTAGGCCCCATGCATACGAACGTAAAAACGCCTGTAATTACCGGCCCATGGACTTCTATTGGCCACAGGTACCTCCCCGTATGCTTACGGGAAGGTGCCCGGGCAGTTAAAAAATATAGAACATGTCCTATTTCAGGCCGTAATTACGGCACGGCAGGCCCATACAAGTCTTTGGGGGTCCCGTAATTACGAGTGACTACGTGTGTGCACCCGTAATTACGAGAGCGTTGCTAGGTGACGTCAGTGGATAGTCACTGTCCAGGGTGCTGAAAGAGTTAAACGATCGGCAGTAAATCTTTCAGCACCCTGGACAGAAACTACCGATCACAATATAGATCAACCTGTAAAAAAAAAAAGACGTTCATACTTACCCAGAACTCCCTGCTTCTTCCTCCAGTCCGGCCTCCTGGGATGACGTTTCAGCCCATGTGACCGCTGCAGCCAATCACAGGCTGCAGCGGTCACATGGACTGCCGCGTCATCCAGGGAGGTCGGACTGGATGTCAAGGGAGGGGGACGCGTCACCAAGACAACGGCCGGGTAAGTATGAATTTCTTTTACTTTTTCTGCGGAAAGGGCTGCCCCTTCACTCTATCCTGCACTGATAGAGAGAAGGGGCTGCCGATTAGTGCAGTGCAATTTTGCAGCGAAAACGTGCCCGTAAATACGGGTGGAATACTGGTGACACCGGACCCGTATTTACTAGGCACTGGACCATAAATACTGGTGCAATACGGGTCGAATACGTGTGACCAAGGACCCGTATTTACGCCAGTATTTACGGGAGGAAAAAAATACGTTCGTGTGCATGAGGCCTTAGAAAGGTTCAATGGGAAGTGCAAGGGCGGAGGGTTGTGCGTGCTTGTGAGCAGCAGATGGTGTGGTGATATTGGCGTATTGGCTAAGGTATGAGGGGTCGGATATGTAATATTTAGTCATAAAATATTGTCCGTTGTACTTTCACTTGGAAATTTACCTTAGTTATTATTACAGCCGTTTATATCCACCCAAAGGCATCTGAGGAGAATGCTCTGGGGGCCTTACATAACCGCACCACCTATTTAGAACATGTATACCCTCTCATGCTGCATGTCATCTTAGGTGATTTTAATCGTTGTAGTTTGAAAAAACTTATTGCTCAAGTAGAGGCAGCAGCAGGATACCCTTATGGACCATGTGTCTTGTACAAATTGGACTGTTTTCGTGGAATCTGCTAATAACTTGCATGAGTATGCTGATCATTTTTTAAGTTATCTGAAATTTTTCTATAGATGTATGTATTCTTGTTAAAAGTGTGACGGTTTATCCGATTAAGAAGCCTTGGATAAATGACGAGGTTAGAAGCAAGTCAAAGGCAAGATCTTTAACCTTTGCCACAGGAGATATTGATCTACTGGAGAAGGCTAAATATGATCTAAGGAACTCTATTTCTAAGGCAAAATAGGATTATGATGTAAAATTACAGGAGATGCTGTGTAGTAATTCTGAGGGTATGTGTAAGGGTATGTTCACACGGCCTATTTTCAGACGTTTTTCAAGCCGTAAACGCACGAAAAAAGGCTGAAAAATCGGAAGCAGAACGCCTCCAAACATCTGCCCATTGATTTCAATGGGAAAAATGGTGTTCTGTTCCAATGGGGCGTCTTTTTGCTCGGCCGTTTTGAAAAACGGCCGCGAAAAAAACGGCCGCGAAAAAGAAGTGGAGGTCACTGAAAACAGCTTCAAAAACGTCCGTAATAAATGCTGCAAAAAAAACCCCGCGAAAAACGTGAGTGGCTTAAAAAACGTCTGAAAATCAGGAGCTGTATTCCCTTGAAAACAGCTTCGTATTTTCAGCCATTTTTTGCTGAGCGTGTGAACATAGCCTTAGGGTCTAAACCAATTTACAGATTGGAGGGGGATGTAACATCCCTTGTGTCAGCTAACAAAGAGCTGGTGGAACAACTGAATGAGTTATATTTGAGATTTGAGGCGTCTGTTGTTCGTGACATCGAACAGGTACAGGACTCGGACGTAAAGAGGCCCATTAGGGTTTCTTAAGATGAGGTCTATAAAGCTTGAAAATGGTCGGTGTGAAGGAGGCTGCGTGGCCAGATATTATTCCACACAGACTTCTTCAGCTGTGTACATTTTATATGACACTGACTCAATCGTTTTTTGAGTCAGTCAGTAGTCCCTAGGTTATTGTACTCGTACCCAAAAGGTCTACTCCAGCTTTGCTTAATGATTATTGTCCAGTAGGTTTAACATCAGCGGTGATGAAGTGTTTTGAAATATTAGTTTGATAACATATTGATGATGTAGGGTTAAGATGACCAATTTCAATTCGCCTATAGGCAGAATAGATCTACTGAGGATTCTGACACCTTGCCCATGCACACTATATTATGTCATGTTGATGCCATTTGTAATTATGTGAAGGTTTTGTTTGTGGATTTTTGCTGAGCTCTCAATACGATGGTGCCATCACGGTTGGTCGCTAAGCTTGGAAAACGTGGGCTGTCGTCCGAATTCTGTAACTGGCTGTTGAGTTTTTTGACTAGGAGAAATCAGGTAGAAAGGGTCGGTATTTTTTTTTAATCTCCAGCACTAAGGTCATCCTTGGGGGTACCACAGGGATGTTGTTTAAGTCCGGCTTTAATTTCTCTATATTCCTCGGATTGTGTAATATGTCATGTCATGTCAAGATAAGGTACCATTCTACTAAAATATGCCGCTGACATTACGCTCATTGTCCGGATTACAGGTGAGGATGAAACCTCTTATAGATCTTTGGTTCAGAATCTGGAGATGTGGGCTAGGGAGAATAATTTAGTCCAGAACTTAGAAAAAACTAAAGATATGATTATTGGTTTCAGGAAAAAGCAGCCAGAGCATTCTAAAAGAACCATTGGTGGGAATCACGTGGATTCAGTAAATTAATTCAAGCTTTTAGGGATCACTATCTCTCATGATCTAACATGATCTGATACAATATGTGCTATAGTTAAGAAGGCCCAGAAGTGTATCTATTTTTTGCAACTGTTTTTAGTGTTGATGTTTTGCAGGATTTTTATCAGGCAACAATTGAGAGTATTTTAACCTATGGAATTACTGTATGTTCTGTATGGCGACATTGAAGGAACGGGGTTTGTTGTGTCGAGTAGCTAAAACGTCTGGGTTTATAAATGAGTTGATGTTCGTGTGCTGTCAAGTATTTTTGAGAAAAATTGTGTAAGTACGACAAACAGAATCTTGGAGGAACAGCTTGACCAATCGTACTGTCTGTTGAAATTGTTATCATCGGGTAGGAGATATCAGGTGATTAGGGTAAATATGTGTACAGAAAGTATAGAAAAAGTTTTTATCTAATTGCATTGCATCTTTTAAACATGCCTATGTGATTGTATGTGTGATATATTGTCGGAAATGCGCTTATTCCCATAGTGTTTTTTTAATTTTTCAATATAACGATTGCTGTTTATGGAATTCTCATACTTGAAAATAAAGTGCTATTCTATTGTATTCTTTGTTGTGCCATGTGCCTTGCATGGTAGAATTAAATAGAGATTAGAGAAGGTAAAATAGTGGAGTTTGATTGAAATTTCCTGAATTCATCACGATCATCTTGAGCTCCGCAGGTCTTTTTTTTTTTTACTTTTTGATTTATGACTAAAAGCTAGATTTATGGCATTAGCTAGAGATCTACTTTAATAAAATTCAAGAATGAATGCACAAACAATTTAAGGAAGTCAAATATACTAGTTAAAAATAGTATGTAAAATACCCGTAAACACTAAACATATATTGAAATACATTTAAAAGGGTATTCGCATCATAGATATTTATGGCAAATCTCTGGAAACAGTCGGGCATACTGGCGGCCACCTCACCTGATGGGGACTCCTACTCTCAAAATAGATACAGGTCCCAGAGCTAGGACCCGCATCAATTAGACATTTATGTGTAGCGTCCATGGCCGCGGGCCGTCGAGTTTACTCACCTCCCGACGCCCGCAGCTATGGATCCGTGAGCGCTGGCCCCATCTCCTTCCTAGGAGACACCAGCGCTCACTTCCGCTCTGGTCTGCTGGGTCCCGTAGGGTGTGCGCGCACACTCGTGCCCGATCTTAAAGGGCCGGCACACGCACAAAGGAAGTCTTCATCATTATCAACTGCCATTTCCTGGTCTATAAGAAGGCCCCAGGCCTTCTGATCCTTGCCTGAGCATTGTTAGTTTTCCCAGTCTGTCTTGCAAATGGTCCCTTAGTGTTTCCCATTCCAGTTGTTAGCCGTGCCTTGTTACCTGTTCCTGTTTCCCGTGCTGTGCCTTTAGTATTGAGTCTGCCACGTCCTGTGACATCTGCCACGTCCGGAGGAATCCGCCGCGTCCTGTGTCATCTGCCACGTCCGGAGGAATCTGCCACGTCCTGTGTCATCTGCCATCTCCGGAGCAATCCGCCACGTCCTGTGTCACCTGCCATGTCCGGAGGAATCCGCCACGTCTGGCGCAACCTGCGGCTCCTGTGTTATCCGCCACGTTTGGCGTTATCTGCTGCACCCATCTCCATCAGTGCCAGAGCTGCGGCCACCGTCTGGACTATACAGGTACCCTTGTGCTGGACATTCTATTGCTGGGGTTTCCTGTTGTTTGGCCAGCTGTCTCCCCACTGCGGCGGTACGGCCTAGTGGGTCCACTAACCCGCTTCGTGACAGTACGCTCAGGCCATGGACCCCGCTTGTCAACCTGAGACTTTGACGACACAAGCCATGCTGGCTGAGATGGAGGATCTCCAGTCACGACAAGACCAACTCCTCCTGTCGGTGAACGCCATTGCCCATCGGCTGCTTGCTCCAATCACAGTCGTTACCGCACCCATTCCTGCTGTTCCTCCTGCTACACTTCCTGTTTGTATCGGTGCCAATCCCCTGTGTTTCTTGCCGCTACCTCCACGCTATGACGGAGATCTGAGGTCCTGCAGGGGATTTTTGAATCAGTGCCTGATCCACTTCAGACTATATGCCAGGTCCTTCTCTTCGGGATCGCCTTCATCCTCTCACCTTACTGGTAAAGCCCTGGCATGGGCTAATTCTCTGTGGGAACATCATGGACCAGAGGCTCGTGACTTGCAGTGCTTCTTACAGACCTTCCACTCTATCTTTGAGGAACCTGGGAGAGTTTCTTCAGCTGCTGCATCCTTGCTGACCCTACATCAGGGAGACCTTTTCGTGGGCGAGTATGCCATTCAGTTACGTATCCTGGCTGCTGAATTGACCTGGAACAACGAGGCTTTGGTGGCCACATTCTGGCAGGGACTGTCTTCAGGGATCAAGGACGAGGTGGCTGCTCACGATCTGCCATCTACCCTGGACGATCTTATCCTACTTGCCTCCCGGGTTGACATGAGGATCCGGGAGCATTCCCAAGAGGTTCTCCGGGAGAGAGAGCTTCCTAGGCTGGATTCTACTTTCCAGCAATCCTCCTCAGTCGTCCCACCAGAGGATCCGATGCAGAGTAACTAGGTCAGATTCTCTACCCAGGAGAATCAACGCAGACACACTTCTGGACTTTGTTTGTATTGCGGCCTCGGAGGCCATATTGTGCGTCTGTATCCCCAGAGGCCGGAGAGACCCCATTGCCTAGGACTGATTGGAGAGACAACCCTAGATGGAACGGTACCTAATAAAGCATTCAGTTCCAAGCTGACTATTCCTGTGACCCTAGTTTCCGTCGAGAGGAAGTATCAAGTTTCTGCCTATCTTGACTCTGGTTCTGCGGCAAATTTCATCCAGAGAGAGCTTGTGGATCATCTTCAGCTGCCCACTGTTCCCCTAGAGATGTCATTGGCTGTTGCCTCAGTTAATGGACTGCCTCTGCCTGATCCCATCGTTTCTAAAACCAAGCTGTTGAAGCTCCAGTTTGGAGTCCTTCATTTTGAATTAATTTCTTTCCTTGTTTTGCCCAAGGCCATCAATCCTGTTCTACTGGGCCTGCCTTGGCTTCGACTACATGCCCCAGTCCTGGACTGGAATTCTGGAGAGGTTCTCCAATGGGGCTCCAAGTTCCATGGTCGTTGTCTATTGCAGATTCATCCTGTCAAGCCTCCTCTGCCTCAGTCATTGGCGGGACTACCTCCACAGTTTGCTTAATATGCAGATGTTTTCAGCAAAATGGAGCCTGAGACACTGCCTCCTCATCGGACTTATGACTGCCCCATTGAACTGGTTCCTAATGCCTCTCTCCCCCATGGCCGAGTATATCCTCTCTCCTTGCCTGAGTCTCTATCCATGTCGGCCTATATCAAGGAGAATCTGAAGAGGGGTTTCATACGAAAGTCTTCCTCCCCGGCCGGGGCTGGATTCTTCTTCGTTAAAAAGAAGGACGGATTCCTTCGACCCTGCATTGACTACCGTGGTCTCAACCAGATCACGGTCAAGAACAAATACCCATTGCCACTTATATCTGAACTGTTTGATCGCATACGAGGAGCCAAAATATTTTCTAAGCTAGACATGCGTGGGGCTTATAATCGAATCCGGATTCGCCAAGGTGATGAATGGAGGACGATATTTAACACACGGGACGGGCACTACGACTACCTAAGGATGCCCTTCGGACTGTGTAACGCTCCCGCAGTGTTTCAGGAGTTCGTTAATGATATCTTCCAAGATCTCCTCTATGTCTGTGTTGTTGTTTATCTCGATGATATTTTGATTTTCTCCCCAGATCCGACGACTCATCGGAGGCATGTCTGTCAGGTTTTACTGCGATTAAGGGAGAATAATTTATACGCCAAGCTGGAGAAGTGCGACTTTGAGAAGAGTTCTCTGCCCTTCCTGGGCTACATTATCTCGGATCAGGGTCTCAAGATGGATCCTGAGAAATCTGCCACGTCCTGTGTCATCTGCCACATCCGGAGGAATCCGCCACGTCTGAGGCAATCTGCGGCTCCTGTAGCATCCGCCACGTTTGGCGTTATCTGCTGCACCCATCTCCATCAGTGCCAGAGCTGCGGCCACCGTCTGGACTATCCAGGTACCCTTGTGCGGGACATTGTATTGCTGGGGTTTCCTGTTGTTTGGCCAGCTGCCTCCCCGCTACGGAAGTACGGCCTAGTGGGTCCACTAACCCGCTTCGTGACATTATGACATATTCTGTGGATATGCCATAAATGTCTGTGATGGGAATACCCCTTTAAATACAGAAAAAAATCTCTTACAATACAAATATAGAATTATATAAACACGTGTACTTGCTACTTTTGGAATTTGTATGGACTATTCAGCACTGTTTTGCATATTGTATTTCCAGCCAATCCTAAAACCAGACAGGCACATTATCACCTAGAGAAAAGTTATGCTCTCCAATGAATTTATCAGATCCGTGTGTAGTCACATTGCAGCTACACGAAACCTCAGATGCTCCATAAACTTATTCTACCTTGTTTATTTTCTTTTATTTTGTCAGGTCGGTAAATAGCTCTTCATTTTTATGAGAGGTTTTTGCAGCGATCAATAAGCTATTATTTTCATTCTATCACTATAGCTACATAATCTTTACAACAGACATTGAAATATAGGTATATCGCTGCCACTATTGATGGGGTAGTAAAGTAATCCAAAAGTGTCCATCTGGTGAACAAATGTGTTCTCTATAGTACAAACTGTATGAATGATTTCTCAATGTATATAAAATAGATATGTATTGAGTGATGGAATTACATTACAGCCAAGAGAATTAAGGTTAAGATTGGGTCTTTGCTCAATAGTAGAGTAATTTCATCGGGTCACAATTTCCTAATGAGATGATATTTATTGTGGTAATAGTCACAATCCAAATGAAAAAGTCAGAAAACCATGACACATGTGGCCTCTCTGACTATGGTGGAAGAGAAAGTGGTTAAAACATTTATAGACGTAGGTAAACATACTGTAATAATATTAGCACTGAAATCAATATGTGGGTTCCTCAGAGAACAAGTAGTATCACAGAGAGGGAACTCTTCATAAAATATAACCTTTATTCATTATTGAGATCAAAATACTCTGGGAAATTCTTTTGAATGCAAATACCTCTGACACAACCAGGGTTGAATAAAATAAACAACACACAATAATCACCTGCGGTATCCAGAAAATGATATCTAGATGGCGTGGTACCATACACCACCTATGGACAAACTCCACGGATAAAAAGAATTAGTGTAACTTCTAAGCACCAAATATTGCATGAAATACTCACAACACTGACGATTCATAACCGTCCCAACACGTTTCCCCAACCTAGTAGGTTCATCAGTGGACAATACTGGACAATTTGTGCTTAACTGGAAGCCTATAATGGTATAGATAAATATATAATAAATATTTGCCTGTATTGGCACATTTGTGCCAGATTACAACTCACGACTCCTGGGAGTAAAGATGAGAATTGGTTGAGGAAGGAACAGGTGGATAAAGATGATCCATTTTACAAGGCATGCTGGTTTGTAGAAGCTGTAGATGGAGGCTGGGCATTCCACATGGTCTGTGATGACTACCTGGTGCATTATTACAGACATACTGTAATAATGCTTGCTCATGCCATGGAATTGTATCTAATATCTTCACTTTGTAGCCCACGTTTACCTGAAACCATTTTAGGACCAGGCATCGTTTAGCCATTTTATGGCACGTGTTAGTTAAACTTTTTAATTTGTTGGTCTAGCAACGTGAGTTTTGCAACGTTTATTTGTAACTAATGGAGGTTTCTATTTTTATAATTTTATCTACACATAATATTGCTTTTTGTATTAGCACAATAAGGCTTATAGTTTGAAACAATAGTGAAAAAATATTCTCTTTTAGGCTATGTTCACACTGAATTTTTTGCAGGCGGAAATTCTGCCTCAAAACTCTGCTTTGAAGTTTGAGGCAGATTTTCCTCTCCTTGTACGCTGATGTTCACAGCGTTTTTCGCCCGCGGCTATTGAGCGCCGCAGGCATAAAACGCAGCGAAATACGCTTTCTCTGCCTCCCATTGATGTCAATGGGAGGTCAGAGGCGTAAACTCCCAAAGATAGGGCATGTCCCTTCTTTCTCCCGCGAGACGGTTTTACCGCTTGCGGGAAAAAGACGCCTCCGCCTCCCATTGAAATCAATGGGAGGCATTGTCGGGCCACTTTTGACGAGTTTTGCGGCGCGGTTTCCGCGTCAAAAAACTCATCAAAGAACTCCGTGTGAACATGGCCTTTAGGTAATTTTTTCTGTTAGTAATATAGTGTTACCCTGAAAAATACTTTATATTTGTGATTGTCTACCATAAATTTTGATATATTACATATCTTTTTAGGCTAAATGGGTCAGGGCTATTGTTACGACAGTGATTGGTGTGGGAGCATTTTTTTTTTCGGGGGGAGTATTTCATGTGTAATTTATTATTTAATGAAAAATTTTTCACACTATAGTTTTTCACTATAACTGGGTCGTCCCGTTACATTGACTATTGTTACAATTAGGGCAGCAGCAGTGGCGTAACTACCACAGTAGCAGCCGTAGCGGCTGCTACGGGACCGGCAGCATGAGGGGGCCCGCTTCGCCCACCGGCACGGGCCCCCCTCCCATGGCCGGAGGCTCTGCCAGCAGCCACTATGGCTGCTACAGTGCGACGCCACTGAAGGGGTTGTTCCTACAAAAGACATGCATCCCCTATCCACAGGATAGGGGATACATGTGTGATCGCTGGCAGCGATCAGGAGAACGGGGGACCGAAAGTCCCCCGAAGTTCTCCATGACAAACCTCGGACATCCGGGGTTAGTCTGCAGTTCCATAGAAATGACTTGGGCACCGGTCGCGCTTGTGCGCATGCGTGACCAGTGCGCCTTTCATTTTTATTGAACTGCGCAGACGCCGGAAGTCTAAGGTTTGTCATGGAGAACTTTGCGGGACTTTCGGTCCCCCGTTCTCCTTATCGCTGCCAGCGATCACACATGTATCCCTTATCCTGTGGATGGGGGATGCATGTCTTTTGTAGGACAAACTATAGGCCGTTTTTTGTTGGGGGCTGCATGGCGTTACCTAAAGGGGGGTTTAGGGCTGTATTGCGTTATCTACAGGGGGGGCTGTCTGGCGTTATCTACAGGGGGGCTGTCTGGCTTTATCTACAGGGGGCTGTGTGGCGTTATCTACAGGGGGTGTATGGCGTTATCTACAGGGGGATGTATGGCGTTATCTACAGGGGGGGCTGCCTGGCGTTATCTACAGGGGGAGGGCTGTATCACGTTATCTACAGGGGGGTTGTATGGCGTTATCTACAGGGGGCTGTATGGCGTTATCTACAGGGGGGCTGTATGCCATTATCTACAGGGGGGCTGTATGGCGTTATCTACAGGGGAGGGCTGTATAGCATTATCTACAGGGGGAGGGCTGTATAGCGTTATCTACAGGGGGAGGGCTGTATTATGTTATGTACAGGGGGAGGGCTGTATGACATTATCTACAGGGGGGCTGTATGATGTTATCTACAGGGGGCTGTATGGTGCTATCTATAGGGGGTGCTGTGTGGCGGAATCTATAGGGAGGCACTATCTACAAGGGGGGGGTTGAGTGATACCCAGGGGAGGGGGGGGGGGCCCAGTCAAAAGTTTGCTATGGGGCCCAGTCTTTCCTAGTTACGCCCCTGGGCAGCAGCCTCCATCTAATGACATCTCGGCAATCACATGACCACCTGCGCACTTTGTATGTGAGTACAGAGAAGACAAAAGCAATTAAAACCGCAATGTTTTCTCTCCTGGTAGCTTTTGAATAATACTGCCATACAGCTCTAAAAATAGTACTTTATAGGTCTCAATTCCAAAATACAAATCCCAAAAGTGGAGCGGATTATTATCTGCGCCACTTGAGGACCTAAATTTTATTACTTGTCATGCACTAGATGCTAGGTTGTGGACCCACTTGCACTCATGCCCAATTTCCCAAGTGGTCAGTCCGCTACTTGAAAGGAGCGCTATACATTGTAATTTAGCTTCTGCGTTAATTTTGTCCCTGACAACATTCGTTGACTGCAGGTACAGGGATGGCACTAGTTTTTATGTACAATACATCCATACACTCTCCCCACAATAAAACACGGCAGGTGACCATCGGTGTCCAAGTACATATCTTTTTATAGAAATGTAATTTTTAGGAGTGCATGATATTATAAAGGACAAAAAGCAAAACCCCCACATAAAAAAATACATATACATAAAAATAGCTTGGGTCAAAAGAAAAAGGTGTTCTTTACATTTTATAAGAGCAGAACAGGTCAAACACACATGGTGAAAGTAACTGTACTAGTACCATTTATAGTCTGTAAACCCATCCATTTCTATTACTAAGTGCTCGAAACATACCATTTGCTTCCCTCGTGTAGGTTTTACAGCTAACTGGCTGTTCTGCAACACGCGTTAATCCAGTTAACATTCACTTTAAATGTGCCTTGTCTTCATCCGGCCTGCATGCCTCTCTAGAACATCATGTCACACTGTTTCTTCACAGCATGAGCTACTGAAAATGGGATTGCGAGACCTGTTATCGCACAGGAGCTCTGTGATCACAACGTGTAATTATACTTGTCTGAATCGTCAGCACTTCCAATAAGATGTCTGTAATTAAAGGAACTGAGGTGTGTTAGCGGGCGATCAGCGCTTGGTGATGGACTTCCTGCAGGAGCAATTTGGGTGATATCAAAGCAGAATTATTAGACACCAATTTAAAAAAAAATCACAACCATTACAATAAACACTATTGGAATCCTATTATTCTGCTTGATGGAGAACTACTTCATTTAGTTACTCTTTGTAAACTTTGTTAAGGCCAAGAAGGCATTGTCTTTCAGATTTGACTATGTTTTAGTGTAGTCAAATCTGTAAATTAATGTCAAATGGTTAGATTTGACACCATGTCCAACAGAGAGGTGGTGGACCTACTGGGTTACTAATGGGTTTGGCATAGGCTTGACTAGGGAGCGGAGTCTAAGGTATTTTTCTGTTCTTCATCCATAAACCCCTCAAGGAAGGAAAGAATCAGGAAAAAACATAGGGAAGGGAGTAGTAGTGTGCTGAACAGTGAGAAAAGAGGGAGGAAGGATTAAAGGGGTTATCCTACAAAGGACATTTATCATCTAGTCTCAGGATAGAAGATAAATGTCTGATCGCCTGGGGCCGCCGCTGATCACTAGAATGGGAGTTCCGATCCCTCCGTTCCTCCTTACTTCATGACAGCAAGGAGAAGGAGTTTTAATGGAGCAGCGATCATGCATGCACCCTGTTACTCAATTCAATGTCTATTGGGCTGACAGAAACAGCTCAGCACATTGCTCGACTAAGACCAAGTTTTGTCAGATCCGCCACTTTCATTTGCTGGAAAATTTGTCTTGGAATATGGTTGAACATTACATGGGATTTCTTATGTGCCTGATGTTGATGTAATAACCAGAGAGAGGCATTTATCATTCCCAGATTTTGTAGTGATCTTCCAAGGTATCTAATTTCTCTTGAGTCTGGTGGTGACAGCTATATTGACAAAGATTGGTCATTCTCTGGCCCCTAAGAAAATTGACAGAAAGGGGAAGAATCTTCTAAGAAGCATGTGGAAGGGAATATTACAGGAACATGGAAATAGGGATGGGAATCAGGAGAGAAGGGGGTGAAAGGAAGCACAAGGGAGTCATCCATTATAGGTATGGTTAGAATGTAGATGTATCAAAAGATAGTAGGCTAAGAGGTCTTCTGGTAAAGCTGGGTGTGTGATAGTGTGTCTATCAAGTGATATATGAAAAACAGGTATGTGGTTTCTGACGTATTCTGGATTTGCATATAGTAAAGAAATTGTACATTTTTGTTTCTATTTGTAAGGTTGCATTGACCTAGTCCATTCATTCAGACATAAGATATTTTTTGCAGAAAACGCTGGAACATGGGTGGACTGTGTGAGTTTCATTGCTGTAATATGGTTTTCCACAATATTAGGAATAAAAGCTTTTTTTTGGCTTTTGCAGGGATGTATTATTTTGTTTATACATTCAAAAAGAGTCCATGCCAATGTAAGTGAAACATAATGAACCAGATGGGTAAGAAAGTTATTGTAAGCATGCCTTGGATAGACACTAATTTATTATAGGACAAAGAGAATCAAATTACAAAAACACAAAAAAACAACAAAAAAGACTGATTTGTTGTTGTTGTTTTGATTCAGTCAATAATGACCATGGTGCTACTATCATTTTAATCCAATTACTATGAAATATGATGTCCCTTAAGTGGTTTGGAGTATAAGGTGTTCTGTGGTAAATGTTCAACCTTTTAGGTGTAAAGATGGTGAGAGGTTGTCAGCTGAGTGTAAATGAAAGGAAAATAATATTTTTTACACTTGCAAAACTGTCTATTAAACAAAACATGGGTCAGCAAACTTTTTTTTTTTTAATACCCATTGTTTGGAAAATTCATATAAACCAGTTTAAATTGGGTGTGTGAATCTGTATACCGACCAAATGAGAGGAGGGCATTCTAAAGAGGGATAAGGCATATGTTGCTGAATGTTGTCAGGAGCACATCTCAATGTTCTCTTTTATTTTGTATGAACAGACAAGTATTTTAATGCCTGATCAAAACTGTTTTTTTATAGAAAAAAATGGGACCCCTAAGAAACACTCAAAGTTGGGCACCCCTGCTTGGCATTTTTAAACAGTAGGCCAGTGAAAGGTTCATTGTAAATTCCCTGGTGCTCTAAGGCAGTGAATGGGTTCATTTTCCATTCTATGGTGGTCTAGGGGAATGAAGGGGTCAATGGTAAATTCAGGTTGCTATGACCCAGTTTGCCATCCCATAAAACTAGTCCTCTACATGAGGTAAGGTATGGCCTACATGATGGGCATAGTATATGGTGCCAGACAATCTGTGACTACAGTTACCTGAGAAATAAATTCAGTACTGATTGTACACATTCACAGACTTCTTCACTACATTATGTGGTTAACAATCTACTAGTACTAGGTCGAACAATTCTACAATTTTGGTTTCAGCATCTTCCATGACATACAAAGTTTTGGGATTATATTAAACACACACACAGTAGATACAGCCAGGGTAAAAATGCATCTTTTGCTCATCTATGAATTAGATCTCGAATTTGTCAAGCTTATACAACTGTGTCAATGTAAAATGACCTTCAGAAATGATCTCCTTGTGGTCTCTAAGGCACCTACATATCCGAGAAATGAACGCGTTCTAAAATACCACAATATGTCATGTCAATAAAATGTTTGCGTAACTGCTGTAAATATTATTTAACATTCTGTAGTACGCAGCAAGGTTTGAGAGATTGACTTTAATTAAAATTGAGTCTAGAGAAACCTAAATCAACAGCACTGAAGCAACATCTACGCCTTTTTTAATTAGAAAGATTAGAGAAAAAGGCAGAAAATTAAAGGCTGTTTATGGTGTCCTGCATTCACAGAAAAGACGGGAATTCTACAAAACCAGTACGATATTTAAAAAAAATATTTTTTGTGTGTTTCCCCTAAGTCAAACATTCATAAAAAGGTTAACGCAGTGAAGAGCTACTCTCAAGCATTTTATAACAGACTCACTTCAAGAATGTCAGATTAGAAGACTTTTACTTCCAGATGATATAAGTAATCCACGCAAGGCCAAATTGACACTTGATTCAATAGTCAATAGACTTGAATTATAGTAAATCTATTAAAGTGAACCTTTTAACACCGTTTCTTCGTCCAACATTCTGTGCTCCTACCTATATCTTTATAGTGGTTAGAGCTCAGTTCTTGAGGGCACAATGTTTTACTTTTGAATAGAATAAACAGTATGTGGTAAGTGCTGTGGTTGCTGAAGGCTACTAGAATTTTATTAGTTACCTCTATTTAAAATGAAGCTATATTAAGAAATGAACAGCACAAAATTCTGGACCGATTTAAATAAAAAATAAAAATAGGAGTCATGTCTATTACCGCTGTATTGGTCGCCACTCCCCGCCACTACCATATACTTACCCTATACACAGCCTCTTTCCGGTGTCTTCTGGTTTCTGGCTGGCGCCGCTCCTCTTCCCCATCTCCACTTCTGATGGCCTCTCACGCTGCCACTAATGCGCACGCTGACTCACTCTGCCTTAAAGGGTCAGCATGCTCCAAATTATCCACCTAGTTTTCCCTGGGTATAAAGGGTCCTCCCTTTTCTGTACACCTTGCCTGATCTATTAAAGAGGCTCTGTCACCAGATTTTGCAACCCCGATCTCCTATTGCAGCAGATCGGTGCTGCAATGTAGATAAGAGTAACTTTTTTTTTTTAAAAAACGAGCATTTTTGGCCAAGTTATGACCATTTTTATATTTATGCAAATGAGGCTTTCTAAAGTACAACTGGGCGTGTTTAAAGTTAAAGTACAACTGGGCGTGTATTGTGTATGTACATCTGGGCATTTTTACTTGTTTTACTAGCTGGGCGTTGTGAATAGAAGTGTATGATGCTGACGATACAGCATCATCCACTTCTCTTCGTTAACACCCAGCTTCTGGCAGTGCACAGACAGACAGCGTGTTCTCGAGAGATCACGCTGTGACGTCACTCACTTCCTGCCCCATGTCCTGCATCGTGTTGGACGAGCGAGGACACATCGGCACCAGAGGCTACATTTGATTCTGCAGCAGCATCGGCGTTTGCAGGTAAGTCGATGTAGCTACTTACCTGCAAATGCTGATGCTGCTGCAGAATCAACTGTAGCCTCTGGTGCCGATGTGTCCTCGCTCGTCCGACATGATGCAGGACCTGGGGCAGGAAGTGAGTGACATCACAGCGTGATCTCTCGAGAACACGCTGTGTGTCTGTGCACTGCCAGAAGATGGGTCGTAACGAAGAGAAGTGGATGATGCTGATTCGTCAGCATCATACACTTCTATTCACAACGCCCAGCTAGTAAAAGAAGTAAAAACGCCCAGATGTACATACACAATACACGCCCACTTGTACTTTAACTTTAAACACGCCCAGTTGTACTTTAGAAAGCCTCATTTGCATAAATATTAAAATGGTCATAACTTGGCCAAAAATGCTCGTTTAAAAAAAAACAAAAAAAAACAACCTTACTCTTATCTACATTGCAGCGCCGATCTGCTGCAATAGGAGATAGGGGTTGCAAAATCTGGTGACAGAGCCTCTTTAAGTTCTTCCTAGCTTGTCTAGAGTTTCTTTGCCATTACTTTCTTGGATTTCTTGTGATTGACCTCTGCCTGTACTTTTTGACTATCCTTGCCTGTTGCTTGCCCTGCCCTCTTGCTATTGACCAGTGACGAACCTCTGCAGCCTGCCCTAACTTTTTGCTCAACCAACTTTGAGTGCCCGTTTGCTGCATGCCTTGATCTTTGCTATACCTGACCCTGCATACTGTCTATTGATTTTGTTCTATGCCTGTTCATGTTAGCTGTCACCAGTGGCGTCGCTGGCAGAAGCCCTGGATTCTTGGCATGGTGCCCCGGATCCCTGGGCGACTGCCACATTAAATTGTATTTACGTTCTCAGGGCGCAGATACAATTAAAAACTATGGTGAAGCAGGGTGCTATTAGCTCCCTGTTTGGTCATTCACTCAGCTACAGTCGATGTCAGACCTGGAGAATATAAGACCCAGGGACAGGATCACTGTGCAGGCTGGTGCGATGATGTCACTGCATTGCACCAGCCTATGCAAGGGTCTCGTTTCGGCATCTCATAGGCTGCAGGCCTAATGTGGATGAGGAGACTATGCATCTCAGTTCGTTGTGGGAACAGGGCTAAGTGAGTTCAAGTTTGTTTTATTTGTATGGGGGCAGTATTTCTTAATGGGGCAATATCTACAGAGGGTGTGTGGCACTATCTAGAGGGGGTATTAAAGCACTATCTACAAGGGGAGGGGATGTATGCCATTATCTACAGAGCATGTGTAGAACTATATACAGGAGCGTGTGTGGCACTATGTACAGGGGCTGCTGTGGCACTACCTACAGAGGGCACTGTGACACTGTTTACAGGGGGGCACTGGCACTATTTACAGTGGGGTGGCACAACAAACAAGGGGGATATGTGGCTCTAAATACAAGGGAGGTCAGGCACTATCTAGAGGGCAATGTGGAACTAGTTACAGGGGGCTCTGGGTGGCACCATCTACAGGAGGCTTTGTGTGGCACTATCTACAGCCCAGGGATGTCCCAGGCTGTGCGGCACTACCTGGGACATCCCTCCAGCGCGTAAATTGTGAACACGCAGTGGCGGATCATCATTAGGGTGGTTCAGGCGGCCGCCCGGGCCCAAGGCTCCCAGGGGGCCCTTGGCCACCCGAACCGCACATGACTGCACGTCCCCTCATGCCCGATCCCGCTAATTTAACCCGTTAAATATCGCGGTCAATAGCGACCATGGCATTTAAATTGTTAGAAAGGGGGGCGACCCCCTTTAGCAGCTCTTCATATCCCTCGCAATTCAATTGCGGGGTGGCGATGGTTACTATGGCAGCCTGGGGGCCTAATGAAGGCCCCCAGGTCTGCCATCTTTGTGCTCCTATTAAGCCCTATAGACGATGTACTGCAGTATACAGTGCAAGCGATACAACCATCGCTTGTTGAAGTCCCCTAGGGACTCTTTTCCAATTTTCCCTCTAAAGCATTGTAAAAAAAATAAAAATAAAAATAATTGGTATGGCCACCTCCTTAAAAGTCTGAACTTTTACAATATATCATTATTTAACCGTCACGGTGTACGCCGTAAAAAACAAATGCAAACGCCGGAATCGCTATTTTTTGGTCACCTCATCTCCCACAGAAAATTTAATAAAAAGTGATCAAAACCTTGCATGTACCCCAAAATTGTAGCATTAAAAACTACAGCTTATCCCGCAAAAAATAAGCCCTCATATCTCTTAATCGACGGAAAAATAAAATAGTTATGGCTCTCAGAATTAGGCGAAACAAAATAAATTTTATTTTACACTTAGTTTTTTCCTTGTAAAAGTAGTAAAACATAAAAAAACCGATATATATTTGGTATCGCCGTAATCATATTGACCCACAGGATAAAGTTAACATGTTGTTTTAATTGCACTGTGAATTCCTTAAAAACTAAGCGCAAAAAGCAATAGAGGAATCACTGCTTTTTTCAGGAGGAAAAAATGAAAATGAAAATCTGAAAATTGTTTACGACGGGAAGGGCTTAAGTTAAAATTACAATGCAATCTGGCAGAGAGGATACACACAAATTTTAATCAAAGTGCACATGTTTAGCGTCTTCAGGGGTTTAGGGGCCAGTGATGGCATTTTCCAATCTTGCCCCATTTATAACCTTCAGATGATGTAGGAGGGGATGTGCCACTATAACCAACCAATCACAGTAGGTCTAGAGTGTCGAGCTCTGATAGATGTACTGATTATAGGTCTTAAAGGCTGTCCAATTGGAAAGACAGGCCCGCGCATGCGCATATGTGCTTTTCAGCCATTGGCATCTAAGTATTGAATAACTTCCAATGCGCATGTCAATAGACTTAGAAGCACAGGGGATCAATGAACGGCGCATGCTCAGGAGCTTTGTACCGAGGAGCTAAATTATATCAATTTGCCCATGTTACGGGACACATATGTATAGACCGTCTAAACAAAGGAAGACGTGTGCGCATGTGCATAAGTGTTAGTTATGCGTTTGGCATATACAGTAGATATAGGGAAAATTCCAATGTGCTTGTCAAAAGACTTAAAAGTGCAGAGGATATATCTATCGCACATGCTCAGGAACTTACTTCTGAGGAGTTAAATTTTATTAATGTGCCCAGATACAGAAGACACATAACAAAGATGGAAAACGTCTACGGTATAATACCTTCACTGATTTAAACAATATAGAGATAACTTGTCATATCAACAAAGATTTAGCAGTAAATGGCTAGGAGATCTAAAAGGTAAATTTTAATGAATACCAAATGCTAAGTGGAAAAAGCCAAATGGAAAATGCTAATCAACAAAACAGGTTGGTCATAAATAGAAACATCTCTTAAAATTTTGGATCAGGGAAGATTATTAAAGTGAAGAATACTTCTAGTCTTTGCACTGTATATAGAAAAAGGAAGAAGCGTGCCGCCATAGATAGACAGTGAGGAGCATTATGGACAATTATGGTAATGAAGGAATCATTTTAAAGATCAAAATTGAGTTTTTGAGAGAAAAGACACAAATGTAAAGCCTTTGTTTAGGCCATTGGGACTCAAGCTACTGAGACGGTGAATCTAACGTGCTTCTTTGATCTAGTTTTCGATCTAGATCACCACCTCTAGGGTCTAATTTCAGTTGGGTGATGCGCCAAAATTGAAGTGAATTAATGTTTCCATCACGTACTGCTCTAACATGCCTCAACAAAGAGGTATCTTCTTTATTATTAATTGACCTAAGATGCTTACAAATTCTTCTTCTCAGTTGCTGGATCGTTTTACCCACGCACAGTTTAGGACAAGAGCATTTTACCCCATATATCACTCCACTGCTTTGGCAGTTAATAAATTGTTTGATATCATACATCTTACCATTAACAGGGGTTACAGAATTTCTTTGTTGTTGGCATAAGGGGGCAAAATGAGCATCTTCCCCGGTGGTGGGAGACCCTAATGGGAGATTGAAGCCAAGTCTGTCGTGAGATACGCTGTCTAGAGAAATGGCTATGAACCAAAAATTCACTAAGGTTTTTACCCCTCAGATATGTAATGCAGGAGGTAGTGGGTATGACATCTTGCAAATAAGGGTCGGCAGATAGAACAGGCAAATATCTTCGCAAAATATTAACAACCTGCGATGAACAGATACCATATTTACCGATACTCCTAATGCTTTTGGAAGACTTTGTTCATTTCATATTTTGATTATAAAGAAGGTAATTCTAACGATTATAATAAAGAATATACCTTAACTATATACTCCTGTAAACTTAGATGGTTGGGGAAAAAAACCGAGCGTTTTGTTGCTAACGGGGTCCAACCCTGAAAAGCGTAGTTTATGCACCTAAATAAAATACATTTTAAATACTCTTGATGAACTTCACATTCTGTGAACAGCAGCGGCAACAATCTCTATTTGCTTTCCTTCCACAGACAAATTCTTCTGTCACCGGCTACAATACGAGAGCCATACATTCCCCCACCACCCTGATTCTTGTTTTTTAATTGTGTTGCCCTATAAAGCGCTGTCTCTCTTTTCTTTTCTTCAGCAATTACTCTGGGGAATAAGACATGGATAATGACACATAGGACCCCTAGTAGATACCTAGACTGGCCGAATCAAGGAAGTTTTCCTTATTTCTAGCAGCCACATGAACCAAATGCCCCTTTCCAGAAAGTTGGGTACAATTTCCCATCTGTATAATTTCTGTACTTTGTTGAAGATCAGTTGAGCACCCTGTTCATGCCCTGCTTCATGGCGTCACATCAAATAGAGAAATAAGACAGCCACAATATTGTCTCTCCTTTCAAGTCGGCAGGTGTTCCACTATATAAATGTCTTCTAGCTTCTTCTGTAGAAATATCATTACTGCCACAGAGCGAGAAAAGTCAACCCATTTAATCAATGAAACTCTTACAACATATATCTGTTAATAAAGGAACCTTAACCTGAAGGAAATGAAGGCCGGGCATTCTCGCCATCCTATTGCTTTTCTCAGCAATGTCTTATCCCGAAGGACTTGGCCCTAAACGTTTTCCTCTCTAACTCCTGTCTCACTCAATTAGGTTTTCAGCTGTAGACTGACATGAAAGATAGTACCTGTCAGCAAATAGCTTGGTGACCCCTGTTACTTTATATTTGGGAGGGCATTCCTATTTATAACTTGTCAGCAGGAGAGAGGAGAAAGCAGAATCAAGAACAAGGGAAACCTGAGTTAAATTCAAAAGGATGTTCCACTAAGAAAATGCAGAAAGCTTACACGAGCTCTTCTTGCTGTTAATTTATTAATGACTCATCCTGACTAGAGGTTTATATATCGATCGGCCAACTTCTGGATTTGCATTGAATTTAGTGCATTCCCATCACCCTGTGGTTTGCTGAAAATGTTAGATTGGTAGAGGGCATCATACAATGGTGACTGCAGTGTAAGAAGGGCTGCAGACAGTGAATGTCCAGAATTAAGCCCCATCATTCAGACTGCAGCAGATAGTATGGGAGTATCATAGAGGAGGGACTGTCGCATTAGAATGCCCAAGGTGACCCTGGTTATTCTGATGTGATAGTCACTGAATCGCCTTGTGATGGATCACTATAAACGGAGTCATGGGCTTATATTTGGCAAATCAACAACAAAGCATATTTTTACATATTTGCTCATCCCTATTCCTGGTCTTGTTGAGTGATAGGGAAGATGTTACATCCTGGGAAAATAATTTAACATTTAGCATATAATCTCGCTGTCATCTCTTTGTTATATATTACTTGATAACTTGATAACTCCAGAAAAACCTACAAGGTCCTGTTGTACAAGCTAACAGCCAGACTGAGCTTGAGAGAGTTCTTGACAATGATCAGTGTTCACCAACCAGTGGCTTTTGAGGCACATGTGGCCCTCCAGGCTCCGGCATGTGGATCTCCAACTGTGGTCAGTTACAGATTCTATTGTGCACTAGTGACATCACTAGAGTTTGGTACTAGGGTCAAAACCAAATTACTGGTAGTCAACACTACGGTAGGAGCCATCCGTTGGTTATATCTTTAATATTCTTTTTACTATTTAATGCTCAGTGTTTCTCAGTTCCACCTGTGGTATTTAAAAGTGGCTTGTGATCTAGAGAAGGTTGAGGACCGATGCCTTAGACAATCTTGGATTGTGGTGCAAAATCTGTGTCTGGTCTTACTGGAAAATTGTATCACATGAACATATATAATGATATTATACTGTAGGTATCTACATTAAAGATGTAGCATTCATTTGTATAGCATAAAAGCTTAATCTAGTGTTTTTGCAATTGGCATGATATTACTGTTTTTCTATACTGCCTGAAATGTTAAATACTTTTGTGTCAAAAAAGACAAAAGTATAATAGGTATGATACCTTTATTGGCTAACCATAAAAGTTCTATATGCAAGCTTTCAGAGCACAGAGGCCCCTTCTTCAGGCAGTTTACAAATTAATGACTTAGAAAAAAGCACAACATTTAGATGTTACACAAAGACAATTAGTACATGAGGTGATACATCATTAAGATAAGCCGGGGCAATAAAACTGAGGTTATAGGGGTGATGACTTAGGAGTTAAGGCATCTGGAGTCAGTCTGATGGGGGACGTGACGTGTGTCCATGTATATATTTGCATTGAGCTTGTTTCTGGGGCTGTATATATGTACTGAGCTTGGTTTTGGGGCTGTATATATGTACTGAGCTTGGTTCTGGTGTGGTATATATGCACTGAGCTCAGTTCTGTTGCTGTATATATGTACTGAGCTTGGTTCTGGTGCTGTATATATGTACTGAGCTTGGTTCTGGGGCTGTATATATTTGCCTTCTCTTAAGGTAAAAGTAGATGTTAAAATCTACTTTTACCTTAAGAGAAGGTAAATATATACAGTAAAAACGAAACCCAAAAAACCATGGAGGAATCTCAGTTTTTTCCAATTCACCACATTACAACTCCTCCCGCAAAAAAGTAATCCTTCCCACACCACTCCATTGACACAAATATAAATAAGTTATAAAGCTCCTGACCACTTTAGTGTCTCAAAATATTCTGCTTTCTCTCTTCTATATGGCTCATTCTGCTTTCACAGCTAATTTAAAACCGTTCCAGATCTATGGCCGCCTAAACAGAAATCTGCAAATATATACGGTACAGCGTCTTCAAAGTTCTGCCTTCAGAGTTTGGCAGGGGGAGGCAGACTTGAAAAAGTGCCCGGGGCCCTTAATCCGCCCCTGTCTAAAGATATTAAAATATTTTTGGCAATCACAATTACTGTATAGACAAACACAATCTAACTAAACTAATAACACACAAACAGTTTTTACTGCCCTTGTCTTTTATTGAGCACATTGAGTAAACATCCACAGTGCAGGGAGAAAAAGTAAGTGAACCTCTGTGTTAATGACGTGTCAAAGAGCTAATTGGCAAAAAGTGTTTTAATTAAGGAAATAGGAGTGGCAGTGTGGGTTTCACAAGTGCTTTCCTCATTAAATAAAGGCACACAAAGTCTGGTTACTGACAGACCTGTACTTCTCAAAAAAATTGTTTAATGTGAACCATGCTTCGAGGAAAACAACCTTTAGAAAACTTCAGAAGAAATGTTATAGAGATGTAGGAAGCTGGAGAAGGCTTCAAAAGCATTACTAAAGACCTGGGTGTTGCTACTATATTCTGCTGCGTATTTTCCGTTTGCAATTTCCGGACGGAAAATCCGCAGCAATTCCGGACGGAAAATACTCATCAAATCCGCTACGTGTGGACAAGCCCTTACGTTACAATTGGGAATACGGACTGATTTTTGTCCCATAATTGAGTGCAGAACTAGGGATCATCTGCACTCAGCATATTTATACCTACGTTAGATATTTTAATAATTTGTTATATTAGTTTATTAACCCCTTGGAGACACGGCCAATTTGAGTTTTTTCATTTTCGTTTTCTCCTCCCCGCCTTCTAAAAGCCATAACCTCTTTGTTTTGTCGTCGACATAGCTGTATGAGGACTTGTTTTTTGCGGGTCAAGTCGTAGTTTGTCATGGTACCATTTTTTGTACCGCACAATGTACTGGAAATCTGAAAAAAAAAAAAATTGCGGGGTGAAATGCGGAAAAAACAGCGATTACGCCATTTTTTGGGGTGTTTTGTTTTTACGGCGTCCATCAGGCGGTAAAGACTACATGTGCACCTTATTCTACAGATTGATAAGATTACGGCGATACCAAATGTATATGTTTTGTTTTATGTTGTACCACTTTATTAAAAAACAACTATTTGCTAAAAAAAATGTTTTGTGCCGCCATGTTCTGAGAGCCATAGTTTTTTTTATTTTTCCGTCAATTTAGCGATGTGAGGGCTGCTGCAGGGCGAGCTGTAGTTTTCACCAATAACATTTTGGGGTATATGCAATTTTTTGATCACTTTTTATTACATTTTTTTGGAGAGCTAAGTTGACCAAAAAATAGCAATTTGTGTGTTTTATATATATTTTTTACGGCTTTCACCAAGTGGGTTAAACAACGCTATATTGTGATAGTTCAGACTTTGACAGATGCGGCGATACCAGTTGTGTTTTTTATTTTTTTAAGATTGATTTAGGGAAAAAAATGGGAAAAGGAGGGTTGTTTGAACATTTAATACTTTATTTTTTTTGGAACATAAAAAAACCCTTTATTTAGAAGATTTTTACTATGTTTATTAGCCCCTCTAGGGGACTTGAACCAGCAATCGTTGGATTGCTTGCTGATTTACTGCAATACTAATGTATTGCAGTATATCGTGATACTGACAGTCTCCTGAGGCAGGGCTTCAAATGAGTACAAAGATGGCAGACCTCGGGGCCTTCATTAGTCCTCTAGGCTGCCACGGCAACCATTGTCATGGCAGGGGTGGCGCGCCATTGCGGGGTAGCACAATGGCGTGTTTTGGGGGTGCCCCCTGATTCTAACAATTGAAATGCCGTGGTCGCGATTGACCGCGGCATTTAAGGTGTTAAACGGGCAGGATCAAAGTGATCTTTGAGTCCGCTCGTTGGAGTGAGGTGCTGGCTGTATAACACAGCCATCACACGCTGAGTATGGAGCGCACTCCATACTTCCCCTTAGCGATATTTTAGTAATATTACATCGTATGTTGCCAAGGGGTTGAATAAAAGTTACTTTTTATTATTGAATTTAGATAAAACCACACACTATTGTTATGGAATAAATATATGTATAATGTATCTGGGGCCTCAATGAGTGCAATGCTGAAGAGAAGAACATGTATTAGAATATATGTTGGGTATTATTGAAAGGTAATGGAATAGATTTGCAGACATTCTGTAGATAGTAGAAATTGGGGCCCTACAAGGACTTACCAGACACAAAGGAGTCTGTTTATATGATGTTTGAGTTCTGTGCATACAGCCAAGATAGATAAGGACCAGACACCAGATTAACAACTAGATATAAGAACAATGTACATTGTGACATAAATCACAAGGGAAGAAACCACAAGAATGTAAATGATTAATGTGTGTCTGCACGTAGTCATGTGATATTTTTACTATATAAACTCTGTGTCTCTGCAAATAAAGTTAGAAGTATTTTTGCCTTGAGAAACGTCTCAGTGTATCTGTTGCTTCTCCGAGCTCGCACCCCCCCCCACCTGATTTGAACCTGCATGGAGATCAAGGCGTAACGTGACTCAAATTACAATCACAGAAATTGGCGCCCGAACAGGGACTTGACCAGAAGGACGGCACCCCACCTAGGGGATCTCCCGGGACTTGAATGGCGACCACCCGGACGAAGGAACGGGCAGACCACTGCTGCAGCAAGGTAAGAAGACTTAATTCTTACAAACTCTGCTCTGCACCTTCCTGTCTGGTAGGTCACCTTCCCGGTAGTACTCCTGAGGGATAGAGGGGCCACATGAGGGTATTTTTAGTGTAAAAATCTGGTCAAGTCTATATGTAATCCTACCCTCAGGATAAAGTGCCTGATCTCCATGGCAGTATTTGTATGAATGTTGTAGAAACCCAGTTTTGTGTCACAAATGCATTTTAGAATAAGGAAATTGTTTTTGGAAAAAAACTTCCGATAATCCGGCAAATTACCAGAAACATGTGTACATGCTTCAGGTGACTACGGGGATTATGATAGGCTAAATTTAAGCCCGGAAATCGAAAATTTTGTGCAATCTGATAATCCGGAAAAATGCCGAAAATGTGTGTACAGCATTGAGGTACTTGCGGAGATTATCATGCACTGATTTTCAGCTCAAAATTGCAGAATTTTGTGCAATCTGATAATCCGGCATGTCAAATGAACAGCTTGATTTTACGTTTGCCTTATTATTTGGATCAGGAATATTTGTCATATTACTGTTATGGTGTGGAGGATATCTCCTTGAGTGGTGTTTAAAGTGAATAAGAAGAAAGTAAGCTAGTTATAAAAGGAATTTAATTCTCTGGCCAGAGTAGAAGAAGGTTTAAAAGGGTTTTGAGGGGATAAGTAACTGTATAAAATAGGTGAGAAAGGTAGTGTGGGACTTTCCCTAACAGCCAATAGCCATAGTGTTTGTTAGTGAAGATAAAAACTGAGAGAGAAGGGTAAGAGTCCCCTCCATCATAGCAGGGCTATGGGAAACAGTCACGGCAAACGAGAGTTTGAGGTATGGCATATGGGTGAGCAAGCACCTGTTAAAAGGGTGTAAGCTTACTAGGGGATCGTAAATCCAGAAATTCACCTATCAGGAAAACTACCCCCTACATAACTTAGGGTCTGCCTATAGGCGACCACTTATAACTAGACAATGGGGAACTGGTGTCCCTATTAAGTACGGAAATTAGAAACTGTCTAAAACAGATGAGAATGGAATTCGTCTGTCAGCTAGAATCTGTAATAAGAGTAAGTACGGAAGCTAGAAACTGTCTAAAATAGATGAGAATGGAATTCATCTGTCAGTAGCTAAAATCTGTAACAGGAGTAAGTACGGAAACTAGAAACTGTATAAAACAGATGAGAATGGAATTCATCTGTCAGTAGCTAAAATCTGTAACAAGAGTACGAGATGAGCACCCCAAAGGACAAACCGCCAAACAGGTAGTAGCAGAAAGAGAAGGTAAAAAGGCAACGCAGGGAACAAATAAATAAATAAATACAAAAA
Organism: Rhinoderma darwinii; assembly: GCF_050947455.1. NCBI lineage: Eukaryota > Metazoa > Chordata > Amphibia > Anura > Rhinodermatidae > Rhinoderma > Rhinoderma darwinii. The sequence goes on from NC_134690.1 coordinate 67,175,904, forward strand.
AAATAATAATAATGAAAGCATGTGGTCTAGAATCCCATGGACGGTTAGACGCAGGAAAATGGAATGAATGTTGTGACACAAAACGTGGATGGCTGAAAGATGAAAAGTGTCAGAGGAAATTCATATTTTATAAAGTAAAGTTTAAAGCAAAGGAAGTGATAGAAGTAGTAGCTGTTTTAAAGTTGCAAATGACCTTATAGTAAATTCCCATATGGTATAATTTAGAATCAACTAGTGTGATAAGAGAAGGGGGAGGTGGAGAACAGCTGCTAGTGAGATAAGAAATGTCATCTTGTTCTTGAAATGAATGGACACAACATTAAATGCTGATATAGATATTTTGTATGACTTTGTGTCATATTGTATGTATTAGAGAACAGGACCAGCAGACGCCCGGTAATGGCGTCCGTACCTCATGTTGAGTGTGTCCTCATTGTTGGTGGGAAACCCCCTGCGTACTGTGTTTCCAATGGGAGAGGCTGCCCCCCCCCCCTGCCCCTGATGTGGCCACACCCGGCCCATCCAAATCAGTATGAAATAATCACCTTGTTAATTTTGTTATTTGTAGTGTTTTTTCTATTTTACAGAAGTTCCAGTCTAGTTCACTGATGAAACAACACGTCATCATAATATAGAGATGGTGGCCGACAGATTGTACGGTTAAACATTAACGTAGATAATTTCTATACAATGGTGTGATAAATGATTGCAGATACGTATGTTGTTTTGCCGGCATTGAAAGTGTTAAGTTGTGAGAAGTTGTGAGAAGCTTTGAGTGTGTGACCCCCCTCCCTCTCCCCTGTAGTGTGCTGTGTTTGGGAGGAGGAGGAGGGGGGCTGACTGGGTGCAGTCTGCAGGGCTGATGAGACAAAGGGATTTCAATATGCACTGCTGAGATATATGTATATCAGTAATGTCTACAAACCGAAATAAATTTCTTCTCTTTTGCGCAAGCGCTGTTGGTTATAAAAGTTACGATATTTATGTGTTATGATGTGATCAGATTTCATGTGTTTTGATAATTCAGATGTATTAAACTACAGATACTGTGAGACACGGGGGTTTTGAAAATGTATGTGCCCCCACCGTTATACTGTTTATTGGTTTGCAGTAATTAATGTTATCAGAGATAATATTTTCTGTTTTATTGAATAACTAACTACAATTGTTTTGTTTTTGATTTCACACATGAGTTATGTCATTGTAAAGATCAAATGTTTGTCAGGAAAAAGTCATTTTTGTTTCAGGCTGTTGTACATTACAGGGGGTTAAACTAGTGTTATGTTGAGATGTAGTTTTGAACTCTGCTACATTACTCTCGCAGAGTCCACAAAGGGGGGAAGGGTGAAGGAACTGATCAGGTACAATTTTGGTTTATGTGTAAGAGACCATCCCCCTCCAGCAAAGTTACACAGGAGGTGATGTGACATCACTCACACGAGTTTTTATGGATTTAGATGAGGGAGAAGGCAAAACAAAACTTGTATATTACTGCTATTCTAACTCAAGTACAACCTAAGCATTTGTCAACTGCAAGACATTTGAGATTAACCTGTGCACTCCTTCTTCCTGAGCAGGTTACTTTACACCGCTGTACTACATTGAACGCAGCTACCTTACTGCCTTTGGAGCAAGGGGGAGAAGACGTAGGTAAAGTATGGTCACAATTTTTGCCTGAAACTGATGAACATGATTGTATGGCCCTTATGGCCCAGGAAACAGTGGGGTTCGCACATGTAAAAGATACCCCACTCCAAAACCCAGACCTAATACTCTTTGTGGATGGTTCAAGGTATTGTGTAGAAGGATCTTTTCTTACAGAATATGCAGTAACCACCGAAGATGTAGTCCTAGAAGCAGCCTCCTTACCAGCGTCCCGCTCAGCACAAGAAGCGGAGCTTAAGGCCCTGGCAGCAGCATGCCAACATGCAGAAGGAAAGACAGCAAATATATACACTGACTCTCGATATGCTTTTGGGATTGCACACGATTATGGCCCCATATGGAAGGCTAGACAATTTTTGACCTCTGCAGGTACACCTGTAAAGAATGCAGACTTTGTAAAATACTTGATGGAGACCCTGATGTTACCCACAGAAGTAGCAGTAGTAAAAATTAAAGCTCACACTAAGGTGAGTTCACCAGAGACAAAAGGGGAAATGCCCTGGCAGATGAAGCGGCAAAGCAAGCAGCACAGAAGCTACCCGTGTTAGCAGCCGTATGTCAGATAAACGATCCAGAGGAAACAAGACCAGCTGTAAGCCCGGAACTACTGCAAAAACTTCAAGGACAAGCAACAAAAGAAGAAAAAGACAAATGGACGGCCCAAGGAGCAACGCTACGAAAAGATGGCCTCTGGCAGTGCCAGAATAAACTGTGCCTGCCTAAGACAATGTTCCCAATGATGGCCCAGATAACACATGGAGCGACTCACCAATCAAAAACGGCAATGATGGACTTGGTAAACAAGGTGTGGTATGCCCCAGGGTTTAGTGTGATGGCCAGCAGTTTTACACAAGGATGCATGATCTGTGCAACACATAATATTGGAAGAACTGTAAAAGTACCACAGAAGCACACACCCAGACCAATTTACCCATTCCAGAGACTACAGATAGACTATATTCAATTACCAAAAATCGGTACCTATGAGTATGTGCTTGTTTGTATTGATCTCTTCTCAGGATGGCCAGAAGCTTTTCCAGTCACCAAAGCTACAGCCGTAGCCACAGCAAAGAAACTGATCAACGAGGTGGTGTGCAGATATGGAGTTCCAGAGGTGATCGAGAGCGACAGAGGAACTCATTTTACGGGTGAAATCATGAACCATGTGTTGTCAGCTCTAGGCATAAGTCAAGCCCTACATACACCATACCATCCACAAAGTAGTGGGAAGGTTGAGAGACTAAATGGGACTCTCAAATTGAAAATCCAAAAAGCAATGGTAGAAACCGGGAAACCATGGACCGAGTGTCTACCATTAGCCTTGTTCTCAGTAAGATACACGCCCACAAAAAGAACAGGTCTCAGCCCATATGAGATCTTATTTGGGTCGGCTCCCAGATTAGGATGTTATTTTCCACAGGTGCTCCAAATGCAGTATGGTAGACTAACATATTATGTATCAACGCTTGACAAACAATTGAACAAGGTGCATGCACAAGTTTTTGCTTCCATTCCAGATCCTGATTCAGTTGAAGGGACGCATAAGCTAGAACCAGGAGATTGGGTCGTTGTCAAAAGACACGTGAGGAAAAGTCTAGACCCAAGATTTGACGGACCGTTTCAAGTCCTTTTCAAGTCCTACTCGTTACAAGCACCTCAGTGAAGCTCGAAGGAAAGGCAAGCTGGGTTCTTCAGCCAGAAGAATGAAGATCTTTGCGGTTGTTGCGGCGGTTGTTGCGTGTGCTCTTATACAAAAAGGCAGAACTGCTACTCCTGTACACGTAATCAGTACAGAATCACTGGAACAGTTCAGGACAGGGTGGGCGAATGCCACAGTGGATAGAAAGCAGGGTAACTACACCTGTAAGGCCAATGCCCCGTGTTATACTACAGATGTGACTACAACCGAAGGGACTTGGAGAAAAGGACCACATGGAGGGACTGTGTACCTTCACATAGACAAAACAGCCAACATTAGCATACAAGAAGAGACGGCTGTTGTTTTGTTGTTATGAACCAGATTTACAGTATCTACAGAAATATACAACCGGTAAAAATAGAAATGAAATGATAAATAAGATTTATGAAAGATGCAACAAGGAGAGGCTCAACTCTACGATTGTAATAAAAGAAACTGATGGGATGATATTATGTATGAATAATAGCCAAATAAGAAATAGAAGATATTTTGTATTCTTGATAACAATTTTAAGAGATAGTTTTAAGCCACATATAACAGTACAAAGTCTGGAAAGAATCCCACACACTTGTAAGAGCGCTGTAACCCAACAGCAGAAAGAGAATGTACACTTCAATATTTCCTTCCCTGAATCCCCCAGCTGTCATAGACAAAAAAGAGAATGGTATGACCCGCTATTAGGAGGGGTAGGAACGGGATTAGGAGTATTGAATGGTATACAGTTAGAAACAGTTATGAACAAATTAAACTCAGTGGGAGATGACACATCTACTGCATTAAGGAGAGGTGCCTCATGGTTACCTACTACCTTTGTCTTACAGCGAAAGGGTTAACTATAGATGAACTGTTCCTAAATGTTTTTAATGAAAGTATGCTAACCGAATATAGAACATTACAGAATGTATCAACTTTTGTAAATTGGACAGTATGTACGCTTAAAACGATGTGGCAACAAGAACAGATGAATAATTTTAAGAATAAATTGTTTAGTAGTCATGTTAGGCAATGGACAGACATTCTGCCCATAGGAGAGAGAAATGATACGTGGTTATTGTTACAGCCTGAGTATACTGAGTGTACACCTAGATGGTGTGCAGGAAGACTAATAGCATTCAATGTGAAAAATCCTACTCTATTATGCAAATTTATTGTTATGCCAATGGTAATGATTGACCCGGTGACATTATTAGGACAATATTGTATCCTGGAAATGAAAGGAACACTCATAGATTCTCAAAATAAGACAAGGAATATAGATTTGTGCCAGTTAACAGAGCAAGGATATGTATGTAATCAGCAGTCAGGGATATATGAACCCTGTCTAATGCAGCACCAGGATAATGTGTGCGCACTCACTATAATCCCAGAAGCTAACCTACAGGTTTATATTGAAGTAGGTCCACAGCATGTATGTTTAATAACTAACGACAAGCAGACCCTTAGCCAGTTTAATCTCATAGGACCATTTTCAGGATGTCTATACAATGTGACGCATTTGACTTGGGGGAACCAAACTATAGTGTTCCTGCCTACTTTAGAAGAAATAATGTCCACTGTATGGGTACCTGAACCTTTGCCCTATGGAAATTTTAGTTTGCCACTGGAAGAGTTAAAACAAGTGTTACAAAAGTCTAAAGACGTAAAGAAATTGATAGCAGCCCATAATGTAACTCTAAGTAAAGTGAAAGTATTGGCTACAATAGCAGCTAGGGAAGTAATAAATTTATCGTCAGCAATAAAAGATGCCAGTGCCCATCATTGGTATGACATATTTACAGGATTTTCCCCCACTGCCACTAAGATACTGTACGTGTTATTCCAACCATTGATTTGTTTAATGATATTATTTGTATTGCTTACATGTTTCAATTGTTATGCATTTTGCAAAATAAGGGAAGCATTCAATCAGAGGCCTATACATTATGATGAAAGAGTGTTGTGAGATTACCCCACCTACATACCTGTGTGAATCAAGTGAAGAAATGGATCGAAGCCTTGCTATCAGGAGATAGAAGTAGCATTGGAATTTAGGTGTTGGTAAAATCACAAAAGGAGGGATTGTTATGGAATAAATATATGTATAATGTATCTGGGGCCTCAATGAGTGCAATGCTGAAGAGAAGAACATGTATTAGAATATATGTTGGGTATTATTGAAAGGTAATGGAATAGATTTGCAGACATTCTGTAGATAGTAGAAATTGGGGCCCTACAAGGACTTACCAGACACAAAGGAGTCTGTTTATATGATGTTTGAGTTCTGTGCATACAGCCAAGATAGATAAGGACCAGACACCAGATTAACAACTAGATATAAGAACAATGTACATTGTGACATAAATCACAAGGGAAGAAACCACAAGAATGTAAATGATTAATGTGTGTCTGCACGTAGTCATGTGATATTTTTACTATATAAACTCTGTGTCTCTGCAAATAAAGTTAGAAGTATTTTTGCCTTGAGAAACGTCTCAGTGTATCTGTTGCTTCTCCGAGCTCGCACCCCCCCCCACCTGATTTGAACCTGCATGGAGATCAAGGCGTAACGTGACTCAAATTGCGATCACACTATCTTCCCCTTTCCCTTTTTCTACTAAAACTTGCTGTATATGAACTAGTGGTGTACACCTTGTGTGGGTCCTTTATGATTAGATCCTTAATTTGAGAGGGCAATTGCCAATCTTTTCTGTATCTTTTCTGTATAACTGTAGATGTATGACTCAACCCACTGTCCAAAAATGAGGAATGAAGCAAGCACATCTTTTGATTTTTTTAAAAATCTTTTTACCTCCTGTTTTAAGAAAGCAAAACTGTTCTCGGAAGATGATGGAGAAGTTTTACGATGAAATATCCCCATAAAACCATTGTAGCAAAAATAGCCCTTAAAAAATTATGAGACTGTTTTCAAGCGAAAACTGCCTCTTATTTCAAGGAGTTTTTTTAAAGCTTATTTAGACGGGGTTTTTTTTTTAGCCTTTTTTTTCAAGCGTTTTTCATAGTATTCAATGGAAAATCAGCTCCAAAAGCAAGAAGTGACATGCTACTTCTTCTTACGAGGCTTAATTTTTTATGAGGCATTTTTTTCAATCAGCAGTGTAAAAATACACCTTATGTGAAGAGCAAAGTGTATTTATCATTGAATTCAATGGGAAACGGTTTACAGAATTATTTCAAGTGTATTTTGGAGCGTAAAACAAGCCTCTTACGCTTCAAAATAAACCTGAAAATAAGCCATGTGAACATACTCTTAATGGAGTCATTGCTTTGGCTGGGCATTGCTTACAGAAGTTCATATAGTCTTCAATGTTCATAATGTCAATCCAATCACTTCATAAGCAGCAAAGAACAGTTTGGGCTTCAAACACTCTTATCCATGATGATCTGCACTGCTCCGCTTCTCAGACGGGTTTCTTTGAAGCTTTGCTATGACAGCCACCGCATGGGTACCTCACATTTTATAATTCTTTATTCAGGTTCATTTCCAAAAGCGTTAAGCTCTCCAATCACCCTGCTCTGACAAAACGCAAAGGTGTAATAAAAAAAAAAAAATGTGCAGGAAATTGTTGATGATAAAAATGATGTGATTAAAGAGAAATGTTCAGGACTTTTCGTTTGCACTGTCAATCAACACACAAGTCGAAGGAAAGTCTTGTGATTTATTTACCTCTTTGTACTGTGAACAAGGCTCAGACTATATTTAATTTCATGCAGGCAGTAGAAAGGCCTTGTGATAATGATTTTCAATCACAGACTGTAGACTGCTATCGCTTTTCACATTATAGGTTAATGTCACCAAGACGCACGCCTGTCTGCTCTCCTATAGAAAAATCTTCAATTTCAAAATGCATTCAATTTGGACAAGGGAGGAGAGAAGGGGTAGATTGCAGGCTGACTGTAGATACTGTAAAAGCAGTCTCTTGTATAATTTACAGCAAATTGGGGGAATTAAATATAAGAATGGATATTTTCTCTGTATTCACAATGAATATCTGAGATTAATAATGCAAACAGTTCCAGAATTCAAATGACAAATAAGAAAATGATTGCATTTCAAGGACCTTTTCATGGTAATAGACTTTGGGGGGAATTTATTAAGACTGGCGTTTCATTCACCAGTCTTAATAGAAAGAAAATTGGAGTAAGATGCAACACATTTCTTAAGAGACGAACGCTTCTTAATAAATTTGTCGCATTTTTCAGCAGGTAGTGTGCCACAATTGTGGTAAAAAAAAGAAGCATATTCACCTCACTCCTTCCCTTCTCCTCTCCAACAGTGTCAGAGCATTATACGCGACACAGCACTCAGTGCTGAGTCATATACAAAGTCCTGCTGCTTGGCATAAGTATGTTAAATGAGCTGCAACATCTATTTATTTCTGTTATTTATATAGCGCCAACCTATTCTGTAGTGCTGTACAGCCCCATTGGGGCTCACAATCTAAATTCCCTATTGGTATGTTTTTGGGGCGTGGGAGGAAACGGCAGGCTTGGAGTGAGTAACTTTGTTAGAAGCACACACAGTGCAAGAAGAGACAAAGTCCAGAACATCTTTAGGTAGCGTGGGCCACCAGAAGTAACGAGCAATCAGGTCTCAGGTTTTATGAACACCAGCATGCCCAGCTGGTTTAGAACAGTGTCCCCAGCAGAGAATTCTTCTCCTGTCTGCCAACCGAACAAAAGTCCTCCCTGGAGGGATGTCTCTAACCTGCAAAGGATTAGCAGTGATAATGCAGGATGGGTTTATGATAGTTTGAAGGGACTCCACCAAGTCATCCGTCTCAAATGACCTGGACAGGGCATCGGCCCTCACATTCTTGTTAGCGGGATGTAGTGGAGCACAAATTGGAAACGGGTGAAGAACAGCGACCACCTGGCATGAGGGGGATTTAGTCGTTGATCGGACTGAAGGTAGGTGAGGTTCTTGTGGTCGGTGTAGACCAAGATGGGGTGAGCTGCGCACCCTCTAGAAAATGTCTCTACTCCTCCAGAGCCAATTTGATGGCCAGTAGCTCCCGATCCCCAATAGAGTAATTGCGCTATGCAGAAGAAAAAAGTCTTAATTAATAGCCACATACTACTGCCTTTCCTTTGGAGCTCCTCTGGAACAGAAGTGCACCTGCACCAATAGAGGAAGCGTCCACCTCCAATGAGAGCTGCCGAGACATGTCAGGATGATTCAGGATCCAGGCTGAAGTGTAGACTTTTTTGAGGCTAATAAACGCGGACTCTGCCTCTGGAGTCCACACCTTGGCGTTCACACCCTTCTTGGTAAGGTGAGAGATGGGAGCCGTCAGAGATGAGAAGTTTGTAAAAAACTGCCTGTAGAAATTGGTGAATCCCAGGAATCGCTTTATGGCCCTCAGGCCTTGAGGACATGGCCATTCCAGGACAGACTTTAGTATCTCAGGATCCTTCTTAAGACCTTGATCTGAGATGATGTAGCGCAGAAAGGGCAAAGACCTCTTTTCAAAGATGCACTTCTCCAACTTGGCACATAAGCGATTCACCCTTAGTCGCAGAAGAACCTGACGGACATGCCTCCGATGGGTCATCAGATCTGGGGAGAAAATTAAAATATCATCGAGATAAACTACAACACACAAATAGAGGAGATCTCGGAAGATATCATTGGCAAATTCCTGAAAGTCTGCAGGAGCGTTACACAGTCCGAAGGGCATCTGTAAAGGATCTGCCAGGCACAGCTTCTGTGTATACGCCCATAGGTAATCAGTCTGCACCTGCTTCTATGTCTGTGAGACTGACTCCATCTTCCACCACTCAGGATGGCAGTCTTAGGAGTGGGACAGCCTGGCCAGACGGAGCTAGCTCCCGCCCTCTGTCTATTTATAACTGCCTTTACTGTTCCTCCTTGCTTGTGATTCTTCTCGTTTGGTTTCCTGGCCCTGCTGCAGCTTCTTGTACTATTTATCCTCTGCTTGTGATTGACCGTGGCTTTTCTGACCACTCTTCTGCTCTGCGTATTTGTACCTCGCTCTTCTCCTGGTTTGACTCGGCTCGTTCACATCGCTTGTTGCTCACGGTTTTCCGTGGGCAACTTCCCCATTTCCCTTGCTTCTTTGTACCCTTGTCTGTTTGTCTGCCGTGCACCTATTGAGTGTAGGGACCGTCGCCCAGTTGTACCCCGTCGCCTAGGGCGGGTCGTTGCAAGTAGGCAGGGACTGAGTGGCGGGTAGATTAGGGCTCACTTGTCTGTTTCCCTATCCCCATCATTACAGCATCACTAGGTATTCGTAGTGCCTGTCACGGGTGTTAAATGCCGTCTTTCAATCGTCACCCCGGTGAATCCGATTAGGTTATAAGCCCCCCGCAGGTTTAGCTTATAAAAAATGTTGACTCCTCGTATGCGATCAAACAGCTCGGATATAAGTGGCAACGGGTATTTGTTCTTGACCGTGATCTGGTTGAGACCATGGAAGTCAATGCAGGGTCGAAGAGATCCGTCTCTCTTATTGACAGAGAAGAAGCCGGCCACAGCCGGGGAGGAAGATTTTCCTATAAAACCCCTCTCAAAATTCTCCTTGACATAGGCTGATATGGATAAAGTCTCTGGCAAGGAGAGAGGATATACCTCGTGGATATACAACGTGGAAGAGAAGCATTTGGAACCAGTTCAATGGGACAGTCATAATTCCGATGTGGAGAAGACATCCGCAAAACTGGCATACTGAAATGGTAGATCGGAGAGTGTCTGAGGCAGAGGGATAATAGGACGAACTTGTGCCAGGCAATGGCTATGGCATATGGAACCCCATTGAAGAATCTCTCCGGAACTCCAGTCAAGAACCGGGGCATGTAGGCGAAGTCATGGCAGACCCAGCAGGATAGGATTGGTAGCCTTAGATAGTACAAGTAAGGCGATCTGCTCCGAGTGAAGAGCTCTGACCCGTAGTGTCAACGGCTCCGTGATGAACAAAAATCGGATCGGGCAATGGTAGACCATTCACATAGGCAACAGCCAGGGGTCTCTCTAGAAGAACTATGGGTAGATGTAAACGATCCACTAGATCCTGCTTGATGAAATTAGCAGCTGCTCCGGAGTCAAGATAGGCGGAGGAGGGATGTGACGTCACTCCGGAGACGATGGCCACAGGAATCAATCATTTGGAAGAGGTTTTAACGTTTGGAGACGTCCCACCTGGAGTTGCCTCTCCAACCAACCCTAGGTACTGGAGTTTCCCGGTTTCTGTGGGCATTGGCGCAAAAAATGACCCTTAAGGCCACAATACATACATAGTCCAGAGGAGCGTCTGCGCTGCTTCTCTTGTTCAGACAACCGGACTCTATCTACCTGCATGGTTTCTTCAGGTAGCGCACTAGGGGAAGGCAATAGTGGTCTCTGGACTGAGGGTGCTGGTCTGTGGACCTGGCTCTCCTGTCAAACCTCTTGAGTGCGCTACCAGATTCTCATGTCAACCCGAGTGGCTAACTCGATGAGGGCATCCAAGGTAGAAGGAAGGTCGCGGGCCGCCAGTTCGTCCTTGATCTGAGAAGACAGTCCTTGCCTGAAGGTTGCCACCAGTGCCTCATAGTTCCATGCCAGCTCGGCTGCTAGGGTACGGAAGGAGATAGCATACTCCCCTACTGAGGAATCCTCTCACTTGAGGGTCAACAGAGTGGCTGCGGCAGAGGATGTTCGACCCTGCTCCTCGAACACAGCATGAAAGGACTGCAGGAACAAGGCTAGGTCCGAGGATACAGGTCCTTGTTGCTCCAAGAAGGGAGATGATAAATGCTACTTTGGCCTCCTCGGAGGGGAAGAGATGAGCCCATAGCCTAAAATGAACTGTGCATTGGTTAATAAATCCTCTACATGCTCTGGGATCACCATCATAGCGAGGAGAAAGAGGCAGAGGAACGGGCAGTGGTACAGCAATAGCCTCAGGAGGAAGAACCGGAGGTGGAACAGTGAGTAGATCCAGACGGACCATGATATAATTTACAGCCTCAAGTAGTTAATCCTGACATATGCGAAGGTCATGCATCTCCGACTGTATCTTCTGGACTGCGGTCTTGGGCTGGCCAGCGGGTTCCATGGCCTGAGTGTACTGTCACGGTCACAGGGTATGTGGACCCACTAGGCCGCTCCGCCGTAGCGAAGAGGCAGCTGACCTGGTCTCAGTCTATACGAAAGTCTACAGCAGTTCGTAACACTCAGGTACCTGAACTATTCCAGACAGTGGCTTTAGCACAGATGGAGGTCGGTGCAGCAGGTTGCGCCAGACGTGGCAGGCAGTACAAGACGTGGCAGAAGACACTGGATGTGGCAGAAGACACTGGATGTGGAAAACGACACGAGGTGCAGTAGGACACGCCTCCAAGACTAGTAGGCACAGGAACAAGAACACAGCACAGGATACAGGAACAGGTACCAGGGCACGGGTAACAACTGGAACGGGAAATACTAAGGGACCATTTGCAAGACAGACTTGGGATAAACTAATAACGCTCAGGCAAGGATCAGAAGGGCTGGCGCCTTCTTATAGACCAGGAAATCATGTGGGTAAATGATGATGATTTTCATGTGTGCGCTGTCCCTTTAAGAGCGGGACACAGCGGGCCGGAGCGGAAGTGAGCACTGGCGTCTCCTAGGAAGGAGATGGGGACCAGCGCTCACAGATCCATGGCTGCGGGCATCGGGAGGTAAGTGAACCCGAAGGCCTGCGGCCATGCACGCTACACTTTATTTGAGTTCCCCTTCCCTACGTGTGGTTTGGGTATTGTGCTTGGCAGCCAATCAAATTCTTTCTGTCATGCCATGACCTTCAAAAAGAATTGGTTTAATTTAAAATGGTTGGCAATGGTGAAATGTACCTTTTTTATTTGCACTGGGATTACACTTGACTCCCCTATTGGATTTTTGTTATATCACTTTAGGGATTCAGCCATATGAAAGTCATGGTCCTTTTGCCGAATGTTTATTAGACTGTGTCTGTCATGATGCCATGTTCTATATATGATTGACCAAAAGCAAGTTTTGGAGCAGAATTTTTTTGGGCAAATCTATATTGTTTTAACAAATCTTTTGCATAGCAAACGACTAGTCGTCTCCACTCCTCTGCTATATTTATTTCCTACATTTTAACAAGACATAATGATGTTACCAACAGTCAAGTCTGAAGAGGTAATGGAACATGTTTAATCTGAATCATATACCTGTCATAGTATTCAGTCATTTTAGGAACTTCTGAATGTCTTCAGTTTATATACCGGGTTTATTTAAGCCCATAAATGCAGTGCTGGTAGTATTTCTTATATCTGTGAATTTAAAGCACCGATGAATGCCTTAAAAATGACTGATGATTCATTCACATTGTGATAACTGGTCCATCAAGAACATATTTCACGCAGACTGATTTTTCTTCCAGGCTTTTGATTGGAAAATTGACAGTACCTGCAACCTGCTATAGAACAATATAAAAGCTTGAACTGAGCAGGACAATGAGTTCTCAAGACTTTCTTAAGGTCATGAAGAAGTTGAATACTGGAAGGCGATGGCGGAAGGAAAGATGAAGCTCAAAGCAATACTGAACAACATTAGAGTTATGGTAGGTGTGTGGGGGGAATGGCTGAATAAGAGTTTTTCACACATCCGTAGAAAGATAATTACATGTGTACATCCAAAAGCATAGATCTTTGGGATGACCCTTATCCTCCTTATTTATAGAATGGACACTGCAGTTTGATTATAGCTATCTCCATGTTCTGAATGTATATACTTTATTTGCTCCAAGATCTCATTAGCTTTTCCCAAGTGTTATTTCACTCAAGGAAAGTTAATATTTAAACATGATCTTAATGCGTTGTTTTTTTGTTTTTAATAAGTCACAGTTATATTCCAGGTAAAAAAAGAAAAGCTCAATTAAACAGCACCCCAATACCTACCTTACCTCCACTGCTTATTGCGGTCAGCTGCACCTTTTTATTTTTTATTGGTAGACCATTCTAGGAATAATGGCTTGTGCAGCTTGGTATGTCATGTCCATGACACGATTATTCCCACTGCTAATATACTTGGTCATGCTGAAACCCCTTGTCTCCCAAGCACTGTACAAAATATTTTTTACCTCCCCTCTCCTTGTGCAGACTTCTCCCTGCTCTCTGGTCTCATGTTGATGTAGTGTCCCAGTACACTCCCTACTTCCATAATAGGAGTAGTTGTCGTATGGTAGTTGGTTTGTCACAATGTTATAGTACTGTGTGTCAGTATGCCTCTGCATATCATGCATTTCCTGTGTGCATACACTGTGTATATTGCCATGTGCTTAATTACTTTGCTGCCATCTATGATTGACCCACTGTAAGTGCATGTGAGTGTAGGACTCCAATCACTCCTGAGAAATAACTAGTTTCCATCCAGAAGCTTCTAGCATTTTGTGGGTGGAGCCTTTAGCCCAGCCTACCTCTTAGCAGAGGGAAGGAAAAGGACAGCAGACAAGTTCTGGGGAGTCTAGGGTGAGGTGCCAGCAACACCTGCTGTGCAACACATGACAGGGAATCTACAGCTATCTACCTGCCATGCCTAGGAACTGCATGGTGAATCTCACGTCCCATGCAAAGTACAGATATTCCTAGGAGCCTTCACCAGTCCATACAGAGGGGATAACATATACCTTTGTACCGCCTCCGAGAGGGAGAGAATCTATCTGTCAGAAAGGAGCAGTTTCAGAGGAGCCTTTCTGCAATCTTGGACCTTAAATTAGGCCTACGGTCAAGTCCAGTGCTCCGTGGTTTCCAAGCCACATGTCTTAGGTCCGCGTCCGGCTATCGGATACCACGCCCCAGTAACCGTGAGTAACTACCTTTCCCTTAAGTTAGTCACCCGTCGGGAGCCAACCGGTGCAGATCCCTTCCGTAGCCATAATAAGGACTGTGTCTCCCGCAAAACTATAAACTGCATAATCTGAGGAAAGTACTGTGTCAGCATCACCCCTCACAAGCATATCCCTGCAAGTCAGCTAACAAGGGGTCCTCCTCACATGCACACTCCACTATACTGGTAAGGAGAGACTGCATTGCTGTGAGTTATTGCTGCACTTTATGGAAATTCTCCTCAGTAAAGAGACTTTTGGTTAGCAGAGGACTGTGTCTGATTTTGCTTTCCATTTTTGACAATTGACTTGGTGCGTGTCCTTAGAGAGGTGCCCCAGGGTTGGATCACCATTACAGCTACCGTGACATCACTAATATACCAGCCATTAGGGGGACTACTACCCCCATCAGGTCCTCTCATAACATCTGCATCCTCTGGGATACCACATTGACTTATGTTTTATTAGCCAATCTTAATGCAGCATGGATGACATGCCCGTTAAGTACTTAATCCATCTTTAACCAAGCAGGGATCCATTTATACATTAGAGACCTAATAAATCTACTTCCGCTTGAAGTCCATGAAGGAGCACAATGACAGACTGTGAGTGAAGACATCATGTTCATGTTATATGACAGCTTGTTCAGGGTTAGAAACAGGCAGGCAAAGAACTGATCTTCCCACAAGCAGAGAAAAGCAGCTGCAGCTCCAAGCATGTAAAGTGCAGAACTTCAAATAAATGCATTCAATTATACATTATTGGTGATGAACTAATCTTTAATTGACCATTAGGGCATGTACAGAGAAGAAAATCAGATTTTAAATTGTATTGTTTAACAAAATGTACATGTATAACCAAAGTTGGGAGGCACTGTAGTGATTCCTGGATTATAGCATGCTTAAGGCCCATTTACACCAAACTATTCTTCAAACCACCGATATACAGTTAGTGGTTTGAAAAATCATTCCAAGTATCTGATTGACATTTTCCATGAGAACAATGATCAGGGAGACTCAGCAGGGAGCGACGTCATTGCCTTACAGATACCTTATTGATGGTGATGATTTTTAATCCTACACTTCAATGTAGATATTGTTGTGCAGTCACACTGGACCATTATCGTTACGATCGTTGAAATAAAAAATTATTTTAACAATTATTGCCCTATTCTTCACAAAATATATATTTGTCCAGTTAGCATTTAATGTGACAACTAATAAATCTCATTGAGAGCTTTTTAATTTTGATATTAGGAAAGACCTGTAATTTTGTAGGACTTTTTTTCTTTTCAGTGGAGAGTTGTCTATGATTTGGGGATAGAGAAGTCAATTCTTAATCATTTCAAAAGTTGATTTTACAGATGTGTGCTGGTGGAGAGGAGATTGGGCATCTTCAGTGCTGTGAATTATTTGCATTTTATGTATTAACGGTATCTATATATGTAGCATTAATATTACACGTATTCTGTCATATGTGTAGCTTCTACTGAAACGGCTCAGAGCACTAACACACGGCATGTGTAACATATTATATCCGTCGTGGGGTATATGCTAATATTTGCATGTTTTATATCTGTAATGACACTTATTGATAGGTATGACTAAGAGCCTTTCAAAACTTCAACACACACATACAGGCTCATGGACACGACTGTATTACGGCTCAATAGAACCACCGAGTTGTATGTAGCTGTAATACGACACCCATACAAGTGTGTAGGCTCTTACTGTATCTCAGTTCCTATTTTTAATACATAGGCATACAGAGGTTTTTTTTTGTGCTCCATCCGATTCTGTATCGAGTTGCTCATACATATGTTTAGGGGAGATTATATCCGTATGTACAGCACCAAATGGATCTTGTTGAGCAGCACATGGAGGCTGTGCAGTTCTGCACTAGAGTGCTGTACAGCCTGCATGCACTAGCATACAGGCTCTGTGCACATGGCTGTGCATGAATGCTGAGCTAAAAAGTGTTTTTCTTGTATGCTACTTTTGTAATAATGAAGAGTGCTTTTTAAGGTCAACAAGTCTGCTAATTATCTGTTCATTGATGCTTTCTATTGATGTCTATGAATGTTCTTATAGGTAGACCACTAGATAAAAGTCCAGTTGGCTACTGGCTTTTAAAGTCTACATTATTATTATCTACACTATTGGTAAAGAAAAAAAAATGGCTTTTAAAACCTGACTGATTCTCTTTCTGGATATCGGTAGGGCACAATTTTGCTACTTTTTAACGCCTTAAAGGGGTTCTCCAGGAACACTTATTTTTTTCTGACGGGAAAGGCATTGAGGCGTAAGCAAAGAATTCAACATGGTGGGCATTGAGGAGACTGTGGACCAATAGGATGCCTCAAACACGGGTATACGTCAGTAGTCCCGGGTTTGAGGCATCCTATTGGTCCACAGGCTCCTCAATGTCTGCTCCGTTCATTCTTTGCTTCTACTTTAATAGAAGCAGGATTTTCTTTGCGTGCATGCTATTCCTCAGTACTCGTGCACTGCCCGCCCCGAAAATTGAGGAATAGCATTGCCGCAAAGAAAATCGTGCTGCTATTGAAGTAGAAGCAAAGAATAAATGGAGCAGATATTGAGGAGGCTGTAGACCAATAGGATTCCTCAAACCCGGGTGGACGTCAGAAGTCCCGGGTTTGAGGCATACTATTGGTCCACAGCCTCCACAATGTCCGCTCCGTTCATTCTTTGTTTCTGCTTCAATAGTGGCAATATTTTCATCAGTGCCTGCAAGCTGCCTGCCCCGATGGTATCTACAATGATGGGGATCAGGGCCGGCGTCATCACCCGGCGAACCCAGGAAAGTGCCGGGGCCCACTACCCTTGGGAGGCCCACTCGACCTAGCGGCTCTGCTCCAGGACTCCGTCTCTGGGGAAGCCCCTGACATCACTGTCCATATATGGATAGTGATGTCAGGAGGAGGGAAGGAGTCCCAGGTAGAGCGCTAGAAGCAGCTCTGCTTGGGGACTCCATCTCTGGGGAAGCCCCTGACAGCACTGTCTATTTATGGACAGTGTTGTCAGGAGCAGAGCAGGAGACCCAGGCAGAGGGATAGTATTGCAAGTCCTGGGACTATGGCTCTGGGGTTGCCCTGACAACACTGACCATATATGGACAGGGACGTCAGGGGCTTCTCCTGAAGCGAAATCGCCAGCCAGAGAGTCGGCAATGTTCTGGCTGGGTATTCCACTCCTAGAGAGAACCCGAAAGGTGCTACCTACAGGGAGGGGGCTGTGTGGCACTACCAGGGAGGATGGCTCTGCGGCACTACCATTGAAGGTGGCTGTGTGGCACTACCTGTGAAGGGGGCTGTGTGGCAATACCTGGGAGGGGGGGTTGTGTGGCACTACCAAGGTGGGCTCTGTGTCCCTACCTGGGAGGTGGAGGCAGTGTGGCACTACCTGGGGGAGGGGGCTGTGTGGCACTACCTGGGAGGAGGGGGCTGTGTGGCACTTCCATGGAGGAGTGGGCTGTGTGGCACTACCTGGCACTACCTCGGAAGGGGGCTGTGTGGCACTATGTACAGAGGGCACTACATTTATGGGGGTACAAACTGGGGGCCTAACTTCTATATGGGGGCATAAAAAGGGCCTAACATCTATATGGGGGCAGAAAGTGAAGTTTTCTGCAATTTTGATGCCACCGTGAGTTCCCCAGCAAAGGGGCCTATGAAGTCTGTGTCCCCCAAGGGCCCACATAAACCTAGAGCCGGCCCTGATGGGGATTACATATATTTAGGGATGATGGGGATTACATATATACAGGGTTGATGGGTATAACATCCATGGCCGCGGACCGTCGGTATTACTCACCCCTCGACGGCCGCAGCCATAGTCTGGTGAGCGCTGGCCCGTATCTTCTCCCCAGGAGACGCCAGCACTCTCTTCTGCTTCACTCTGCTTTGTCCTGTAGGGTGCGCGCGCACACTCGCGCTCGGCCATAAAGGGCCAATGAGCGCACATGTAAAACATCAGTAAGTATCCCATGATAACCCTGGACTATAAGAAGGGCTCTGCCCTTTTACTCCTTGCCTGAGCATTGTTTGTATTCCTCTGTTAGTCTTGTAAATGGTCCCTTAGTGTTATCCTGTTCCCGTTGTTCCTGTGCCCTGCTACCTGTATCCCGTGTTGTAGTTGTTCCTGTGCCCGCTATAGTGTTCGAGTCGAGTTCTGCCATCGGCCATGTCTGCTGTGTTACACCACGTCAGGAGTCATCTGTCTCATCTGCATCACCTGCCGTCAAGATCCCATCTGTGCCTAGCCGTTACTACTGTCTGTACTATTACAGGTGCCCTTGTAATTGGAATATATATATTGAATTGGTACACTATAGTTTGGCCAACTGCCATCCCGCTACGGCGGTGCAGCCCAGTGGGTCCACACACCCACAGATCGTGATAGTACGCTCAGCCAATGGACCCCGCTGGTCCACCCAAAACCATGACGATGTCACAAGCCATGTGGGCAGACATTCGTGACCTTGGGTCATGACAGGACCATCTCCTCCTGGCAGTGACATTCATTGCACATTGGCTGGATGCGCAAGCCACTGCACCTGCTCCTGTTGCTCTGGCTGTTCCTCCTGCCACACCTCCTGTCAGTACCAGTGCCGATTTCAGATTCTCGCTGCCACTATCTCCTTGCTATGATGGAGACGCAAGGGCTTGCAGGGCATTTCTGAACCAGTGCCAGATCCATTTCAGCCTACATAACTAGGATAGCATTCATAGTCTCTCTCCTGGCTGGCAAAGCCTTGGCATGGGCGAATCCCGTTTGGGAATGTCAGGGCTAAGAGACCCATGACTTACAGTGCTTCCTACAAACTTTCCGCACAGTATTTGAGAAACCTGGATGAGTCTCTTCAGCAGCTGCATCCCTGATGACCCTGCGCCAAGTAGACACCTCTGTGGGCGAGTACGCCATTCGGTTCCATACCCTGGCGGCCGAGCTGACCTGGAACAATGACGCCTATGCAAGTTGACCACCTCAAATTGTCTGTCCAAGAATAACAACGCAGACACACTTCGGGACTATGTCTGTATTGCGGCCTCGGAGGCCATTTTGTGCGTCTTTGTCCCCACAAAACAAAAAACTCCAGTGCTTAGTAGATACAACCCAAGG
The DNA here is from genome assembly GCF_050947455.1 of Rhinoderma darwinii. Lineage (NCBI taxonomy): Eukaryota > Metazoa > Chordata > Amphibia > Anura > Rhinodermatidae > Rhinoderma > Rhinoderma darwinii. The sequence continues at coordinate 67,195,238 of NC_134690.1, forward strand.
CGGAAGGGCGCTGAATAAAAGACTCTCTCCCAAATTGTCCATCTCCGTGAACATATCGTCTGGCGAAAAGACGCATGGGGTCTCTGCCTATCTGGACTCAGGATCCGCAGCAAACTTCATCCAGCAAGATGTAGTGGATCATCTCCAGTTGCCCACTGTTCCTCTGGAGAAGTCTTTGGCTGTTGCCTCTGTGAATGGTCTTCCTCTGCCCGATCCGATCGTGTCTGAGACCAAGTCACAGTTACAGATCCTCTGCCTCAGTCATTAGTGGGATTAGCCACTAATTTTTCCCAGTTTGAAGACGTCTTCAGCAAAAAGGAGGCTGAGATGCTTCCTCCACACCGGTCTTACGACTGTCCAATTGAACTGGTTCCTAATGCTTTTCCTCCCCGTGGACGGGTATATCCTCTCTCCTTGCCAGAGACTCAGTCCATGTTGGCCTTTATCAAGGAGAATCTGGGGAGGGGTTTCATACGAAAGTCTTCCTCCCCGGCCGGGTTGGGTTCTTTATGGTTAAGAAGAAAATGGATCTCTTCAACACTGCATTGACTACCGTGGTCTCCACAAGATCACGGTCAAGAACAAATACCTATTGCCACTAATATCCGAACTGTTTGACCGTATACAAGGAGCCAGGATTTTCTCTAAACTAGACTTGCGTGGAGCTTACAATTTTATCTGAATCCGTCAAGGTGACGAGTGGGAGATGGCATTCAACACTCGAGATGGGCACTACGAATACCTGGTGATTCCCTTCGGTCTGTGTAACGCTTCCACGGTCTTCCAGGAATTCGTCAATGATATCTCCTCTATGTCTGTGTTGTGTCTCGATGATATTTTGATTTTCTCTCCAGATCCGATGACTCATCGGAGGCATGTTCGTCAAGTTCTGCTGCGTTTACGGGAGAATCGTCTGTATGCCAAGCTGGAGAAGTGCATATTTGAAAAAACTCTGCCCTTCCTGGCTGCATCATCTCGGATCAAGGTCTCAAGATGGATCCTGAGAAAGTAAAGTCCATCCTGGAATAGCTACGTCCTCAGGGCCTGCGGTCCATACAGCATTTTTTGGGATTCGTCGAACTTCTACCGGCAGTTTATCCCAAACTTCTCATCACTAATGGCTTCCATCTCTACCTTCACTAAGAAATGTGTGAACGCCAAGGTGTGGACTACCAAAGTCTAGCTGTCCTCAAGGAATATCCATCTGAAGGTGCCTTCATACAAATTTGCTCCCAGGTTCCTCTGACCTTTTGAAATCCTGCATCAAATTAACCCAGTCTCCTATAAGCTTTGGCTGCCGCCTACTCTCAAATTTCCTTTTATGTGTCCCTCTTGAAGCCTACCCTCAAAACTCCTTTTATGCGTCCCTCCTGAAGCCTTTGGTCCTGAACCACTACACGAAAATCCCTAGCCCTGCAGTTACTCCCGATGTGTTCAAGGTAAAGGAGATCCTGGACTTCAAGAGAGTAGGAGGAAGGACTTATTATTTGGTGGATTTGAAGGGGTTTGGTCCAGAGGAGGGGTCATGGGAGCCACCTCAATGCTCCTACCCTCGTTAAGAAGTTCCTCTCTCGCTCTGACCCCTCGACGGTCTATATATATTGACTTGGTACACTGTAGATTGGCCAGCTGCCATCCCGCTACGGCGGTGTAGCCCAGTGGGTCCACACACCCACAGATCGTGACAACATATATATAAATATAAAACACGCAAATTGCTGTTTTTGGTCAACTTTGCGCTAAAAAAAAATGGAATAAAAAGTGATCAAAAAGTGAAATATACCCCAAAATGGTATCAGCAAAAACTACAGCTGTTTTTTTCCCATTTCACCCCACAAATACTTATTTTTTAGCTTCCCAGTACATTATGTGGTACACTAAATGGTGCCATGATAAACTCCAACTTTTCCCGCAAAAAACAAGCCTCATACAGCTATGTCGATGAAAAAATAAAAACATTATGGCCTTTGCAATTTGGGGAGTAAAAAGCTCAAATTAAAAAGCTCAAATTGGCCTGGTCATTAAGGGGTTAAAGGTGTACTATAATTGTATTAATTTTTGCTCATATGAGCAGTAAAGTCCTGTAACTCTGTATTATACAAGAAATGTTTGTGTACAGCTGGCCATAAACTTTAGATAGCTGTCGGTCGGACAATCATTCAGCTATTCCTTTTGACATCCCCACATCTACTTCTCTGGCTCATCTACTAATGAACAAAAGTATCAGGCATGTTAAAATTCAACATCATAATTCTTCTCTCCCCCAACGTCTGCCATCGGGGGAATGTCGGGATGCCATCATACAGGTTAGATGGTTGACCGATCCTGTTGAAATTGGCGGGTTTGGCCAACACACATCTAATGGGTTATAGCCAGCTTCAGAGATAAAGGATCACAGCTGTTAGATTGTCTTGTGTTACATCTGCACTCCTGTTCTACTGTTCTCTGTGGCATAGTCAGGGCCGCACCTGCCATGAGGATGCGTGGGGAAGGCAGGGGAGAGTGCTTTACCTAGCAGACGTGCAGCACGATAGACGCACGTCTGCTAATACACTCCCCCTCTCTGACGCTGCACACGAGAGAGGAGCATAGAGATGACTGCTTCAAATTGTAACGCCTTTCCTGTAAAGTGTAACTAAACATTTAAAACAAACTTTTGACACCTCACACTGACATCTCAGATGTTTTGATCGGTGGAGGTCCGAGCACTGGGACTCGGGTGAGCGATGTGCCGCTTCGTTTCTGATTGGCTTTTCTCGGATTGGTGTATGGGCTCAAAGACTCACAGCGCTCACCCAAGCACTTCTGCCTTTTCGTTTTAGGGATCAGTGGGGGTCCCAGTGCTTGGACGTCCACCGGCCAAAACTTCTGACATGTCAGTGTGACATGTCAAAAGTTTTTAAAAATGTAGTTACACTTGAAAAGAAAGGTGTTATCATTTTTATTAGAGGAGTCCCTGCGTTAGCTTTTTCTGGCGCACAGGACCTCCCAGATGTCCCAGAATTATCTATTAATATTTCTGGCGCATCTCTAGGTCCTGTGCGCCACAACAGAAATGACAGTTCATTGACCTCTACTTTCTATTGTGGCACAGGGGAAAAGATTCCTGTGGGTGAGCATAAGTTTTTTTATTTTTCTTATTGCAAATTTTTGTTTTGCAGGTTCCGCTGGACAGTTTGGACTGCGTAGATGAATTACACTTCATTTTTTTTTTTTTGTTTGAATAAAATGGTCAAAGAAGTTTGTGTGGGGGCGTTTTTATTTCAATAAAAAATTGTTTGATTTTGTTTTACTTTATTACCACCTTAGTAATGGCAGTTGTCTGATTGTTGACATCCACTGCTAAGGCGGGGCTTAGCGTTAACCAGTAAAAAGGCCGACACTAACCATCCATTATTACATTGGGAGCCACCTCCACCAGGGGTGTCGGGAAGAGCCGGGTGCAATCCAGTACCCGACCATCTGTAGTGATGGACGGGCACTGGGGCAGCCGCAGACTGGTATTATCAGGCTGGGAAGGGCCGGAAACCTTGGCCCTTCCCATCCTGGTAATACTAGGCTGCTGCTGTTTTGTTGTATCTGGCTGATTATGAAATATTAGGGGGAACCCACATAGTTTTTTTCAACTATTTTTTATTTTTATTTTTAAAAACCGACATGGGTCCCCCCATTTTTCATAACCAGCCAGATACAACACAGCAGCAGCATTACCAGGGTGGAAAAAAATAACCGTCGTCCTTTTGGGTTTTTGTCCATCTCAGCCTTATAATACCAGCCTGCAGTCGCTCCAGTACCCGACCATCAATACAGATGATTGGGTACTGGGTGGTACCCGGCTCTTCCCGACACCCCTGGTGGCGGTGGGTAACAGGGTAATAATGGGGGGTTGCTATTAGTCTTTTTAGTGGCTAACGCTAAGCCCTGGCTTACTATGGACGCCGTCAAGCAGACAGCGGCCATTACAAAGGCGGTAATATAATTTAAAAAAACAAAAACATAAGAAAACATTTTTTATTGAAATAAAAACTCCCCCACACAACCCACTTTTACCATTTTATTTAAAAAAAAACAACAAAAAAAACGTGCATTATCGAAGTAGTCCAACTAATCTAAATGGTCCAGTCGAACATAGCAAAAAAATAAAAGTTAGCCGTATTAAAAATATAAAACCTATATTTTTTCTCCCCTTCGCCACAATAGAAACTAGAGGTAAAGGAAAAATAATTTCCCTTCATGTAACTCTACTACCTGTCAACTGAAAAGTCATCCGCCAGAGGGAAAAATGTTTCCCTATTGTGGAGTACAAGAATCTCTAATACCCAGGTGAAAATTGTAAATAAAATAAAATAAAACAATTTTCATCAAGGCAACTCCTTTAGGTGTTTGCGTTTGGGGATCGGCAGCAGTTTGCACCTCTTTGCATTTACCTGCCAGTATTTGCAATTTGGAAAAGGAAGCACATATTTTGTTTCCCTGGAAAAACAAACCTCTTCTGGCGCCGTGTCCTTTTTTCTTTTATCTATCATTAATATAGAAAGTAAATAGGAGGGGACCTCCAGCTCACCTTAAGGCAGAAGAATTTCAGATGCCTGTTGCGCACGGATCCTCGTGTCGGCACACGTTGGTAGATTTGTAACAGAGAAGGAGTTGAGATCCAGCGCAGAAAATGGAGAGTTATTCAGAGATATGTTAAAATGGAATCTAGTTCCAATTTTATTGGATGAATATACATAAAACCGGGAGTCTTGCTCCCACAGCGGGTAAGGTGGATGTAGATGGAAGAAAAATGGATGCGTAGCCTACGCGTTTCAGACGATAGCCTCGTCCTTAGTCATGGCTGAGAATGAAAGGTTTGACAGCTGGGGTTAGGGCTATATCCGGTTCTAGACAGGTGAATTTGATTGCGGCTCAAAGCGAAAACCAAGTGGAACGCTAAAATGTGATTGGACTGGTATTAATGTTTGTCAAATATAAAATTTTAAGCCTAAGAATACTAAGGAATAATCAACCACGATGGAATCAATATGTGGCAAGTAAGTAATTTATTTATATGTCTATTATCGACAGGTTGGTAACCATGGACGCGCAAGTACCCCGGCACGCGACAACGCGATCTGCACGAGGTAAATAATAAATTTATTTGTATGCTTGTTCCCAACAGATGTTTTATTATCAAATTCCAGTCACGGGAAGGAAATTAATCCTAATAATGAGTAATGATATTTTATTATCTTTGAACCGGAGGTAGCTCCTACAAACATTAATACCAGTCCAATCACATTTTAGCGTTCCACTTGGTTTTCGCTTTGAGCCGCAATCAAATTCACCTGTCTAGAACCGGATATAGCCCTAACCCCAGCTGTCAAACCTTTCATTCTCAGCCATGACTAAGGACGAGGCTATCGTCTGAAACGCGTAGGCTACGCATCCATTTTTCTTCCATCTACATCCACCTTACCCGCTGTGGGAGCAAGACTCCCGGTTTTATGTATATTCATCCAATAAAATTGGAACTAGATTCCATTTTAACATATCTCTGAATAACTCTCCATTTTCTGCGCTGGATCTCAACTCCTTCTCTGTTACAAATCTATCATTAATACCCAGGTGAGGCTTTCTTGTACTCATCGGGTAACATTTTCCTTCTGACAGATGATTTTTCCATTGACAGGTGGCAGAGTTCAATAGGGGTGGTGTTAGGGGGAGGAGGGGTGAAAATATGGTCTGTTCACAGTTTGTGTTTTTTCCACCCCTGCCCTAGATTTCAATCCTATATCCGCCCCTGTGTGCAGAATATCACAAGTTCACAACAGAGCTTGCAGAGGAGAAGCACACGCCCCTGCGGACCACGATACAGAGAGTGCGTCTAATCAGTGAGTATGGCAACTCTGCACCTCTCCTCAGCCTCCACATGTTATTAGATGAGAGGAGGAGGAGAAGGGCGGACTGTGGCTGATAACATTCACTGCTGGTATATATTTATATGTGCGGTATATTCACTGCTGCTATATATGGATCTGTGTGGTATATACACTGCTAGTACATATTTATTTATAGGTTGTGCGCAGTTTATTTTTTGCTTTGCTACTGTTCCATATGCCTTTTTTTCTAAATATATATTTTTGCCCCTTGCAGTTAAAGGGGTTGTTCCAAGATTAAATGTTACCCCCTGTCAACAGGATAGGACATAACATGCTGATCGGTGGGGGTCCGACCACTGCGACCCCCACTGATAACTAGAACGGTGATCCCTTGTACCCCTGAGTAACTGGAGCGGCAGCGTGTGTGCTTGACCTGTAGCGTCATTTACTCAGGGGTACGAGGGACCTCCACTGATCAGCATGTTATCTCCTATCCTGTAGAGAGGGGATAACATTTAATCTTGGGACGACCCCTTTAAGGCCTGAACATGCAGTGAATAGTTTTCAGATTATATTACTGGCTAGATTATTACATTCATTCCTAGTCCGGTCTGTGTAGTTTCGGTTTACAAATATTACGGATTGGTTGTACAGATCCAACAGACGAGGACAGAAAAAGTGCAGCATGCGTTACTATACTGACTGTAAAGTGCAGCATGCGTTACTATACTGACTGTAAAGTGCAGCGTGCGTTACTATACTGACTGTAAAGAGCAGCATGTGTTACTATAATGACTGTAAAGAGCCATTAAAGGGGCCCAGACACAAGTTTGAATACTGACATTGTTGTTTCATTTTTGTGTTTGCATTTTGATACACGTTGCCATGGTTATTTTACTAGTATTTATAGCTGGGGCAATATAGGGATATTTACTACACAATTGCCTGTAGCATTATGTGACCTTGCAGATTATGACAATGATGTTCAGTAGTGTATTTTTTTGTTAACACAGTTTTACATTTTTTGTTTCGTTTTACAGGTTGTTTCTTACTTACGATTTTTTTTTTTTGTGGATGGGGTGGGGGCGCCATTTCCATTTTCGCCTCAGGCCGCAGAAAAGCTAGAATCGGCCCTGGGCATAGTCTGGCTTTACAAGATATGATCCAATTGTTGTAGACTCTGTTCACACCTTGGTCCTCTAATCCATCAGATTTCTGTTGCCTATTGATGGCTAGAATATCGCGGTCAGACCTCTGGGATTGAAATCCACTACTAATAAAATACCCGCAAGTTCCCTCTTCTTTCCTTTTAAACCTATCTCCTTTTCTTTTCCTGACATCTTTTCTTCTTCACTGTTACTTATATCAGAGACCAACAACATCTTAATTCTAATTTTATAAAAAGTTTATTTTAGTTTCATAAATTCATACATTCTTATATCATTCTTGTATTATAGATACAACAAAAAATGTATTGTATGGTTTATATGAACTATATCCCTCGTATCCAGTATGAAAGTGTCCTATTGTTATTACACTTATTGAAGGCTAATATTATCCAAAAATAATCCAAAAATTCCGCTAATCTGACGTCATGCTTGTCCCTTGGATGGCAGAAATTTATTATAGTTGCAAAAACTTGCAGCCTAAATGTGTTCCGCTAGTCAGTGCATTGTGTTACTTCTCTACATTGTCCTATTTTAGTGTAATAAAGTTTACATTATAATTATCTGTATTAGTGCGTGCTGCTCAGGGACAGTGGCTATATGTATAATCAAAGCTCTCCATTCAATCAATCAGGCATATTTTTACATAAGTAATGCTATTATAAAAACATCTCTGCACAAGTTGAAAAGGTTATTTCTGTGATATATTAGATCATGAAACATATTGTTATTGTGAGTTTATTCTAATGCCAAGTTATCAGCATTGTATATGTGCTCTGAATACTAAACATGCTTCAGATCAGCCCATTGTGTAGAACTTGCTCTAATGTGAATGTTCTTGATGATAAATGGATGTTCCAACTTCATTATTTAAGTAAAATGCATTTTCCACGTGGCAGACTTGTAACTACATTTTATCCCTTTCTTATGCCATATTTTTGGCTTTGTTTTTATGAGCCAAAGAAATGAGTAAACACAAAAGAAAGATGATGCCTCAGTCTTTTCTTAATACCTTCTCTAATTTTTGGTTTGGGTCAAAAAACTGCACCGAAAATGGTAGTGTAATTGTGGCCTAACTCCTCCAGTAAACCGACGCACACATAGGTAGTGGTTAAGGTCACCAACATTGCAACTTTCCCTGTGTATTTCCTATGAGGATGAAATATTGCTTTCTAAGGCCTCATGCATTGTGTATAGAGACATAATACATAGCTCCCAACCATCTCGGATCCGGCGAGACAGTCCCGGTTTCTCACTGCTGTCCCGCCGTCCTGGGTAGTCTGAAAAAAGTCTCGCTGGGTGCCGTGGTGGCCCGGGTGCAACTCGGAGGTTGGGAAGAGGGGGACGCAGTGCAGCTGTATCAAAACAGCTGATCGCTGCTGACAAATGCCCTGCATGCCAGACAATTGCAGCAGCGATCAGCGTCAGAAGGAGACAGGAGGTCTTGTGGAGGCGTTCTGACTGGGGTTGATGCTGGCCCGGGAGTGGTCCGGTCCAGTCAACTGACCTGTCATCTAACCTCATCGGTCAGATTACTGGACTGGTCCACTTCCCGGCCCGCACTGACCCCAGTCAGAACGCCGCTGCTAGACCTCCTACCTTCTCCTAACGGTGAGTGACGTCAGGCAGAGCGGAGAGTGATTGCAGTAGGCTACCTCTAACGCTTTCCACTACGGCGGCAGTGTGTCATAAAGTACAAGGGGGAGGGGTAGTGTGTCACAAAGTACTAAGGGGGAGGGGGGTGGTGTGGCACTATGTACAAGGGGAAGGGTGGTTGTGTGGCACTATGTACAAGGGGGCAGGGGGGTTGTGTGACACTATGTATAAGGGGGAGGGGGTTGTGTGACACTACGGACAAGGGGAAGGGGGTTGTGTGGCCCTATGTACAAGAGGGGGCTGTGTGTGGCGCTATGTACAAGGGGGGAGGGGTTTGTGTGGCACTAAGTACAAGGGGGGAGGGGGTTGTGTGGCACTATGTACAAGGGGGGCCATGTGTGGCGCTATGTACAAGGGGGGATGTGTGTGGCACTTTCTACAAGGGGGGCTGTGTGTGGCGCTATCTACAAGGGGGGTTGTGTGTGGCACTATGTACAAGTGGGGTAGGGGGGTTGTGTGGCACTGTGTACAAGGGGGTAGGGGGTTGTGTGGCACTGTGTACAAGAGGGGGCTGTGTGTGGCGCTATGTACAAGGGGGGAGGGGTTTGTGTGGCACTATGTACAAGGGGGAGGGGGTTGTGTGGCACTATGTACAAGGGGGAGGGCGTTGTGTGGTGCTATGTACAAGAGGGGGCTGTGTGTGGCGCTATGTACAAAGGGGGCTGTGTGTGGCGCTATCTACAAGGGGGGCTGTGTGTGGTGCTATCTACAAGGAGGGCTGTGTGTGGCACTATGTACAAGGGGGGAGGGGGGTTATGTGGCACTATGTACAAGGGGGGAGGAGGTTGTGTGGCACTATGTACAAAAGGGGGCTGTGTGTGGTGTTATATACAAGGGGGGAGGAGTTTGTGTGGCACTATGTACAAGGGGGAGGGGGTTGTGTGGCACTATGTACAAGAGGGGGCTGTGTGTGGCACTATGTACAAGGGGGGCTGTGTGTGGCGCTATCTACAAGGGGGGCTGTGTGTGGCGCTATCTACAAGGGGGACTGCGTGTGGCACTATCTACAAGGGGGGCTGTGTGTGGCGCTATCTACAGGGGGGGCCATGTGTGGCGCTATGTACAAGGGGGAAGTGTGTGGCACTCCCTACAGGGAGGGCTGTGTGTGGCGCAATATACAAGCGGGGCTGTGTGTGGCGCTATCTACAGGGGGCTGTGTGTGTGTGGCGCTATTCGCAAGGGGGCTGTGTGTGGCGCTATTTACAAGGGGGGCTGTGCGTGGCGCTATTTACAAGGGGGGCTTTGTGTGGAGCTATATACAGGGGGGCTGTGTGTGGAGCTATTTACAAAGGGGGCTGTGTGGCGCTATCTACAAGGGGGTCTGTGCGTGGAGCTATTTACAAGGGGGTCTGTGCGTGGCACTATTTACAATGAGGGCTGTGTTGCGCTATTTACAAGGGGAGCTGTGTGTGGTGCTATTTAAAAGGGGGCTGTGTGTGGCGTTGTCTACAGGGGGGCTGTGTGTGGAGCTATCTCCAGGGGCTGTGTGTGGAGCAATCTACATGGGGGCCGTGTGAGGCGCTATCTACAGGGGGGCTGTGTGTGGAGCTATGTACAGGGTCTGTTTGTGGAGCGATCTACAGGCGGGATGTGTCTGGCGCTATCTACACACAGCCCCCCCTTGTAAATATTACTAACTTAATTTTTTTGTTTTGCAGGTTCTGCTGGACTGTTTGGACTACGTTGTAGATTCGTTGGACTACTGCAATGATCTACGTTTAAAAAAATAATAAAATGGGGAAAGAGGATTGTGTGGGGGAGTTCCTATTTCAATAAAAAATATTTTCTTATGTCTTTTTAATACTTTAATAGCGCCTTAGTAATGGCAGTAGTCTGATAGACAACGTCTATTACTGAGGTGGGTGGGGCTTAGTATTAGCCAGTAAAAAGGCTGCAACTAACCCCCCTTTATTACCCCAGTACCCACTGCCAACAGGGGTGCTGGGAAGACCCGGGTGTGATCCAGTACCCAACCATCTGTAGTGATGGTCGGGCACTGGGGCGTTAGTAACACAAAGACAAAAATCTGATCCATAATATTTGCGATATCCATAGTTTTCTTTTGTAAGTCTAGAGATCCGCAGTGAGAATATGCTCTTGTTATTTGAAGAAGGATCTGGCCGTGATTTGATGTGCATATGCGGGATATTGGGCGTGGTTAGGGGGCGTGGCTTAAAAATGTCCCACTTTTCCAAATTCAAAAGTTGGGGGGTATGCATAATATGATGTCTATTGAAGTCTATTGGCTCATATTGTACCTCTGTATGCCTCTGATTTTATTCAGGGACATCCAGAAATGTTTGCTCTCTTTAATTCATACAAAATCCGACAGAAAAAAAGTGGCATGTTCCATCGCATGCCTTATTAATTATGGAGGCATTCTTCCCCAAAAGTATTGCTTCTAGAAGACAATTCCATGCTTCCAGAGCAACATACAGCAAGCTTATGTCCCTATAATACGGAGCTATACGGACTCCTTACAGGCTCCTTGCACACGGCTCTGTCAATTAAAGGGTAACTGGTGCTCAGTTTTCATGGAAAATAAATAAATCTAATAATTTATCTAAATCTAAAACCAAAGTGGTGCATGTACTATAGTAGCCAAATGTGAACTGTTCATGAGGTGAGAAATTCATTGCAAATGGCACCCTTTCCTGACTAAAGAGGTAGCATTACAGGTTATCCCAAAACTTTCTAAGAAATTGTGGGCGTAAAATTACTCAAAAACACACAAAGCAAGGCCACTTACTGATACAGGAGCAGGTTAAAACAAGCAGGCACACCCCTCATGTAGTAGGCGTGTGAGTGGCTATCTTATCAGTACCTGTACCTGTGCAATCTCCCTCTATAAAGTAATTATGGCCTGTCTGCATCCTGCTGGGAAGTGGTGTTTTAACCTGCTCCTGTATCAGTAAGTGGCCTTGCTTTGTGTGTGTTTTTAAGAAATTGTGGGGAAGAAATGTTACTTATCACTCCTTAGAGGCAGCCTATACAGTTGATATGGGGGCTTATGGAGAAGGTGGGGGCCTATGGAGGAGGTGGACCCCAGATCAAGTTGCTCCCATCTCTATTCCCGATGAATGTTGAGAACCTAAACTCCTTATCATGGACACCATAATGCTAGCAAAAAAAAAGAGGAAAACCAGCTAGAAGGTAGTGATTGTCTTCTATAAGAGATGGATAGTAGGTTTGAGGCAAACAAGTCATTGGTTCTAAATCCTTTGAAAAAGCTTGAAAGGTAGAGAGTCCAGTACCACAGGATACACAAGAAAATGGCAACAGCACACTGCGAACACCAATGCCACCTAATCCACTAAATATAAATAACTATGAATTGCTGCTGAATCTACTTACAATAGTATGGTTCTTAGTGCACATTTTGATCAAATTGTGTGAGCCCACCTGCCACGACAAGCCGACTTCTATGAAATGGGTATCTACGCTGCACATACACCCAGAACTGGGACTAAGCCTACATATATCTGGGTATAGTAGGAACCAGCATTAAACTAATTAAAACCACCATGGGCAAAATGGGAGGAGTGCAAGAACAAAAAATGGAGGCAGTCACTAACCCCACATATATGCAATACATAAGAAACACAAAAGATTGAACAGCACATTCCAGGAAAATGAAACAAAACATGTATACAGGTGCAAGAATGCCTGTGACTGCAAATTTATACAGCACACAAGAAAATGGCGACAGCACACTGCGAACACCAATGCCACCTAAACCACTAAATATAAATAAATATGCATTACTGCTAAATCTATTTACAATAGGGAGGTTCTTAGCACACATTTTAATCAAATCGTGTGAGCCTACCTGCCACCACAAGGCACCCTCTATAAGATGTTTGCAGTGTGCAGTCGCTATTTTCTTGTGTGCTGTATAGATTTGCAGTCACAGGCACTCTTAAACCTGTGTACACGTTTTGTTTCATTTTGCTGGAATGTGCTGTTCAAACTTTTGTGTTTCTTATGTATTGCATATATGTGGGGTTAGTGACTGCCTCCATATATGTATATGTAGGTTTAGTCCCAGTTCTGGGTGTATGAGCAGCATTAGGGACCCACCTTATAGGGATCGTCTTGTTGTGGCAGGTGGGCTCACACACTTTGATCAAAATGTGCGCTAAGAACCTCATTGTTGTAAGTAGATTTAGCAGCAATACATATTTATTTATATTTAGTGGTTTAGGTGGCATTGGTGTTCGCAGTGTGCTGTCGCCATTTTCTTGTGTGTTGTATAAATTTGCAGTCACAGATGTTCTTGCACCTGTATACATGTTTTGTTTCATTTTGCTGGAATGTGCTGTTCAAGCTTCAGTACCACAGGGGGTTTCATTTTTTATTTTGGATATAAGACCTTCTCTATTCATGTAAATTTCGGCCTACACCTATATTAGACTATAATATCAACAAAAGTTATTCTGTGGCTCAAATGAGATTAAATACATTAGAAATCAGCTCTAGTAACAAATCATTAGCATTATCGTTTACAAAAACAGAAAACTTGATATATTGACATTCACTTTACTCAATCAGCTGTAAAAGACACAAATGTAGATCACAAAAACTATTAATTGGTTGACTTGAAGATAATAATACATTTTTCTATGCAATCATTATTCCCAGTGATGAGTTTACTGGACCATGACCCGTCAAATTGATAAAGTCAAATGTCCTCTGAGAAAAGGATTTTTATAGCAATGTTAATTATTATTTCCTTTATTGTTAATATTAAATTTATGTTTAAAAATTAGACAAATTAATGTAGTATCTTGTGTTAATGAAGCTATTATCATTGTTAAGAACTCGGCCGGTGGTGGTCAATGAAATGACTACTAAAACGGTGACTTTACAGGTACAAAATCAAACATTGTTTTTATGACAATGCAAACATTTTGTTGCTGTTTTTTACCGGGGTAAGTTATTCCCAAAATAAAAGAGGTTTTCCAGCCAGTAAAAATTGATGGCCTATTCTCAGGATAGGCCATCAATAGTTGATTGGTCGGGGTCTGAGTTCCGGGACCCCAGTCGATCAGCTATTTTGTACCGGGTGCAGCACTCATACAAGAACTGCTTCCCCTTCATTTCTTCTTGCTCACTGTTAATCTTCAAGATGCATTTAGCGGCGATTCACTGGTATTGCAGCCTTTTCTCCCATTTCTCCCATTTCAATGGGAGGAAAGGCTGCAATACCTGTGAATCGCCGCAAAATGGGTCTCAAAGATTCAGTGTGAGCAAGAAGAAATGAAGGGGAAGCAGTGCTTGTATGAGCGCTGCACCCCCTTCAAAACAGCTGATCGGTAGGGGTCCCGGGAGACGGACCGCCACCCATCAGCTATTGGTGGCCTATCTTGACGATAGGCCATCAATTTTTACCTGCTGGAAAACCCCTTTAAGACTTGGGGAGGGAGGAATCTACTGTAACCCCTGAGATTTCAAGTTTATAGGGAGTTTTACTTTCCCATTGTGAAATGGAACACTATGCAGTGTACAATTGATGGCCCAGCTTCACTATTCCGTGTTGATCACCATGTTTGGCCATATGGCCGTCTGGCAGTTTGGGAGTTGCTCTTACAGAGTGTCTCTCCATTCAAGAAGTGCAGCCATGTTGTTTATCACCAGGCCTGTAATTATTTTGGGTCCAGAGGTTGCATTTACACTAGGCCCCAACATAGGGGGCCCACCAACCTCTCTGCCACATAAGCACATGGCGCATAATAGTGGAAGGGACCTGATAAATATTTCACATTCGGTCCTAGGAACTACAAGTTACATCATTGATTTAACTTTTAAATTAGTCTCTCAGAAACTAAAGTGATGGTAAAGTGTAACTTTTCATTCACTGATAGCATGTAGCGATCTTGATATGGTGCAAAATTGACCAAAAGTATATTTATTGCTATTCACTGGCTATTTATAGTCAGGCTTCAGAGAGAGGTCAGAGATATACAAGTTACTACAGGGTTAAGCTCTTGAATCTGGCTTTGTTCTCTTTTTTTAGCAGTATTGGATTTCGTTCTCCTGTGATCTATAGAGATTTTTATATGCAATTTTATCCTGTGCTTGCAACTGAGAATCTTCATCTGAAGTTTCATAAACTTATTCCAACAACGATGGGTATTTGGATCAAAGGAGGGTCAAACACAAACGATATGAATGTATAGCACTATCCAGTTATTTTTCCTCCATGGTCTTGGTTTTTACAGTCACACATGGATTCAGATGTTTTAGGTAAGACTAATGCAGGAACGCAGGAAATTCTGAAGAGCTCACAAACAATCTCTCACCGCTGTACATCAGAAATGTGTATATTAGCCCAGCTGTAAGCTTTTCTTTTACAGATAAGCTACTCTTTACCAGCAAGCAGAGAAGCCGTGCAATATTGATCATATCACATTCAGTTCTTTGAGATCTTCTGATGCTGAAAAAAACTGGGCACACACAGCTTTCAATTTAGAGTACTTGATTAGTAATAGTAAGGCAGGTTGGCAGTGCCTGTGGCATACTTTAATGTCTTGGACATGCCGCATTGCCCTTAAAGGGACACTATAATCAGAAAGGGTCTAAGACTTTACTGATTAAAAATTGCCAACCACGAATTATTAACAATTCACAAACCAATCGAATTCCATTCGTCAGATTGTTCTATAAGGTTGATGAAGCTAATTGTAAAACACTAGGAATAAAGACTAATAGATCTCCAAGTGCAGACAAAACAAAGACACAATACAAAATTATGTGTTATTGCAAGAATTTGCAGATATGTATGGATACTAAACTACTGTACGTATGAACATTTCTAAATGTGAGGATATTATTACTGAAACAAACAAACAAACAAACAAACAAACAAACAAACAAAAAGTTCCAAAGAGATACTGTGGACTATCAAAATAAGAGAGTATACAATTGGAAAAAGAGAGATCACAAAAATACAGGCGCCCAACCAATACTTAGACAGAATTGTAAATACGCAAAAAAATTACAAAAACGAGGGGAAAGTCAGCTTTATTGATATCGATACCTAAATGGACACATCGCTAGCAACCATGTCGGATGAATTATCCAATTCATCTGGAAGGTCGGTGTTTGGTTCCATGACATATAATACATCAAATAAACAAAAATAATTCTTGTTTGAGAAACAACAGAAATATGCGCCCTCAAAAAACGGAGGAAGGGATGTCCACAGACACTGGCGTAGCTATAGGGGTCGCAGCGGTCGCAATTGCGACCGGGCCCCGAAGCCAGGGGGGCCCACGGCCCCCCGCACCACATCAATAAAAAGTTACTATAGTAACTCGGGCCGCGGGCCCCTGTTACTATAGTAACATACTTTACTTACCTTCCTGGTTCCGGATGGTCCTGACGTCAGGCGCTGTGCGCAGCGCATGACGTCACAGCGCTATGCGCCGCGCACAGCATCGAGACGACAGAACTCCCGCCGCGGCCGAAGAGGAAGGTAAGGTTAGCCCTGACTGGCGGGGTCCGACTCCCGGGACCCGCCAATCAGCTGTTTTGAAGGGGCCGCAGCACTCGTACGAGAGCTGCTCCCCTTCATTCCTGTCACTTCATTCCGGTCACACTGTGAATCCGTGTCGGCGATTCACAGTGTGAGCAAGTAGTGAAATGAAGGGGAAGCAGCTCTCATACGAGTGCTGCGGCCCCTTCAAAACAGCTGATTTGCGGGTCCCGGGCGACACATCAGCTATTGATGGCCTATCCTGTGGATAGACCATCAATGTTTAGGGACTGTACAACCCCTAAGCCTACGATGTAGCAGGCTTAGGGGGCCCATGAGACAGGATCACAGATTGTGTGATCCTGTCTGCTGGGCCCTGTATCTAAGCCAATCACATGGTAGGCTTAGATACATGGCCCATGTGTGATCCTGTCTGGTGGGCCCTGTATCTAAGCCAATCACATGGTAGGCTTAGATACATGGCCCATGTGTGATCCTGTCTTGTGGGCCCTGTATCTAAGCCAATCACATGGTAGGCTTAGATACATGGCCCATGTGTGATCCTGTCTGGTGTGCCCTGTATATAAGCCTACCACACTGTAGGCTTAGATACATGGCCCATGCGTGATCCTGTCTGCTGGGCCCTGTATCTAAGCCTACCACACTGTAGGTTTAGCCCCAGCACACAGTAATCTTATACTGTATAAGATTACTGTCTGCTGGACCCTGTATCTAAGCCTACGTTGTGGTAGGCTTAGATACAGGGTCCCACAGACAGTATCACACATGGGCCCTGTATCTAAGCCTAACACACGTGTTACTAATCATTTTTTGTGTGTTTTCTTACAGGTTTGGTCGTTGGACTACGTCAGATTCCAGGACTACTTCGATGACAGCTTTTTTTTTTATTATCAATAAAATGGTTAATGAGGGCTGTGTGTTTTTTTTTTTATTTCAATAAAATATTTTTTCTATGTCTTTGTGTTTTTTTTTTTTAAACTATATTACTACCGCCTTAGTAATGGACGACGTCCATTGCTAAGGCGGGGCTTAGTGTTAGCCGGTGCAGAAGCGAACACTAACCCCCTTTATTACCCCGGTACCCACCGCCACCAGGGGTGCTGGGAAGAGCCGGGTACGATCCAGTACTTGACAATCTGTAGCGATGGTCGGCCACTGGGGTGGCCGCAGGCTGGTATTATCAGGAGGGGAAAGGCCAAAAACAGTGGCCCTTCCTACCCTGGTGATGCTAGGCTGCTGCTGCTTTATTGTATCTGGCTGGTTATGAAAAATGGGGGGGACCCCACGTCATTTAAAAAAAAATAAAAAAAAAAATGGAAAGAACGATGTGGGGTCCCCCCCCCCAATTTTCATAACCAGCCAGATGCAACACAGCAGCAGCAGGCAGCATTACCAGGGTGGGAAGGGCCACTGTGTTTGGCCTGCCCCAGCCTAATACCAGCCTGCGGCCACCCCGGTGCCTGCCCGTCACTACAGATGGTCGGGTACTGGTTCATACCCGGCTCTTCCCAGTACCCCTGGTGGCGGTGGGTACTGGGGTAATAATGGGGGTTAGTGTTAGCCTTTGCACCGGCTAACATTAAGCCTCGCCTTAGTAATGGAGGTTGTCAATCAGCCAGCGGCCATTACTAAGGCGGTGATAATAAAGTTTAAAAAGATACAAGCACATAGAAAAAATATTTTATTGAAATAAAAAAACACAACCCTCATTAACCATTTTATTGAGAATAAAAAAAACGCCGTCATTGAAGTCCTCGAATCCGAAGTCCAACAACCGAACCTGTAAAAAAAACACAAACACACAAAAATAATCAGTAACACAAAGAAGCAAAATTATTATTCTTACCTGTCCTGGGTCCAGCGCTGGAGCCGCAATGTCAGCGAGCTGGGCCCTGTATCTAATCCAATCATGTGTGATACTGCCTGCTGAGCTGTGTATCTAATCCAATCATGTGTGATACTGTCTGCTGGGCCCTGTATCTAATCGTATCTTATGTGATACTGTCTGCTGAGCTGTGTATCTAATCCTATCATGTGTGATACTGTCTGCTGAGCCACTGTATCTAATCGTATCATGTGTGATACTGCCTTCTGAGCCACTGTATCTAATCCTATCATGTGTGGTACTGTCTGCTGAGCCACTGTATCTAATCCTATCACGTGTGATACTGTCTGCTGAGCTGTGTATCTAATCCTATCATGTGTGATACTGTCTTCTGAGCTGTGTATCTAATCCTATCATGTGTGATACTGTCTGCTGAACCACTGTATCTAATCCTATCATGTGTGATACGGTCTGCTCAGCCACTGTATCTAATCCTATCATGTGTGATACTGTCTGCTGGGCCACTGTATCTAATCCTATCATGTGTGATACTGCCTTCTGAGCCACTGTATCTAATCCTATCATGTGTGATACTGTCTGCTGAGCCACTGTATCTAATCCTAGCCATAGTTTATAGGGTCGTAGTGCTATAGATATGCTGTCTCCTATACACACACTTTATTTTGGGCGGACACATATGTATTGGGGCTATTTCCCCTGACATTTTAAGCCCTGAGGGTATGTTCACACGGCAGCGTCTGTTACGGCTGAAATTACGGTGCTGTTTTCAGGAGAAAACAGCACCGTAATTTCAGCCGTAATGGCATGTGCAGGCGTCTTTCGCTGCGTCCATTACGGACGTAATTGGAGCTGTTTTTCTATGGAGTCCATGGAAAACGCCTCCATTTACGTCTGAAGAAGTGACAGGCACTTCTTTAACGCGGGCGTCTTTTTTAAAAAAATGAACGTCGGCACAGAACATCGTAAGACCCATTCAAATGAATGGGCAGATGTTTGCCTATGCTTTTGAGCCGCATTTTCGGACGTAATTCAATGCTAAAACGCCCGAATTACATCCGTAAATAGGGTGTGTGAACCCAGCCTTAGTGACGCCCCGGCTGCTAGTGCTGCATTGTTGGGTCACTTAGGAGACCCAGCGATGCAGCTGAAAGCTGCGGACCATCGGCCATGAGAAGTTTGAGGGGGGGGGCCCAGTAAGAATTCTTGCATCGGGGCCCATGAGCCTTTAGCTACGCCCCTGTCCACAGAGGAATCTTCGTTACAAGTAGCCGAGAATCCAGTTTCTGTCCAGCTACATACTAACTGAGACACAAATATCGGTACTATCTAAAGGATTAGGATTTGCGCTAACCAGCAAATATAATGTATTCCACACTCTAGCTGATGTAAACAGATCCTCAAGTACACGTACACTAAACGTCACCTTGCCATGTAAAAAAAAACAAAAAACGAAGGAAAGACATAGAACAAGAACACCAGAAAGATCATCTGATCATGAAATATGGCAAACGGATCATACAAACATATTGTTCTCAGAACAGTCCACTATACCTCAGATAAAACAACTATAAAGTGAATCTATTACTGATAAAATAAATCTTAATGCCAGTTTCTCTATGACCAATCCACAGTTTTATCCACACAAATTACAATCACAACCCCTTGTGCTCGATAAATTCTACTATAATTCCAGGAAATTGTGGAGCAATCAAAAGCCCTGATTCAATTAAAAAAAGCGTAGACCTAACTGTGAGATCAGCTAACAAAAGGGACACAATAGTGGTCCTTCATGCGGGCCTTTTGCAGAAAATTTAATCTGGACATGATGAACTCACATACCGTTAATTATCCATGGACCCAACCAGGAAGAAGGATATATGGCAGAAATAACTCAAAAAATGGTAGAGTATTTGTATGTAGCATTTACTGTGATACCAATATACCTCTCCTTTTTGAAAATCCACAAGGAATGTTTTCACGCTCCTTTTAGGTCTATTGTTAGGGATCTGCCAGGTACTACGTCTAGGTATACTCCTGGGATTAATCAATCCACACCTGAGGCCAGACCTGTTAGACTGACACCGTCTCCCACCAACCAGGGTGGCAGGCTCAGGAGTGGGAGAGCCTATCGCGGCCTGGTCAGTCGGAGTTAGCTCCGCCCCCTGTCCTTTATTACCTGCCGTGTTCTCTTCCTCAGTGCTTGTAATTCTTCTGTATTCCTGGCCCCACTGCTGCTTGCTCCAGCCTGCTTCTGCCGTGCTTCTGCCTTGCTGCAGTTCTGCTTAACCTGCTTCGCTTTGCCCCTGGCTTGCTTCCTTCTCCGTGCTCACGTTGGTATACTCCACTTCATCCTGGTCCTGACTATTCATTCACCGCTCCGTTTCCCCGCGGCGTTCCGTGGGCTACTGCCCCTTCCATTGCGTGTTCCCTGTTTGTTCTCCCGTGCACTTAGACAGCGTAGGGACCGCCGCCCAGTTGTACCCCGTCGCCTAGGGCGGGTCGTTGCAAGTAGGCAGGGACAGGGCGGTGGGTAGATTAGGGCTCACTTTCCCTTCACCTCCTTCCTGCCATTACATCTATACTAGCAGCTCTAGGAAAAAGATTTTGTACATGGGTAGACAACTACTTACTACCGCTAGTTATATTTTGGCCAGGGTGCATAAGAGATACTAAACATGTAATATTATCGCTTAAAAATATACAATGATCCAATATTTGTAGCTGGCTAGCTTGTGATATTGCCGCACTATGCCCTAACATTCCACATACACTAGCCATTGAGTTCTCAGCAATACTGTAGTTTGTATTTTAACAACATTAAAGAATTCTTGATCATTGCAGTGGAGTTTCTGGTCAAGTATAATTTCTTCACATTTGATGGAATTTTTTTTTTCCAACAGCAGGGAGCTTTAATGGGAGCTAAATTCTTCCCATCTTTGAGGTCAAATGAAATGAATTATTCCTATTCCACATTGAGAATCTCTATTTTTGCAATATCAAGTGATATGGTCATTATATAGACAACCTACTACTGATATGGGAAGGCACACAAAAAGATGTACAGGAATTTATTAATTAGATCAGCCATATGATATGAACCTGACATTTGCAGCTTAATTTCAAAAAGACCAAATACATTTTTTGGGATGGTACATTTATTGGACAAAATAACAAGATTAAGATTAATTCATATAAAAAACGAACAGCAGTAAACTCAAAATTACATGCAACCTCTTGTCCTCAGTTTAAACAAATTACTAACATTATAAAAAAATGATATATACCAAAATTATGCCAAGCCGAATACTTAAAATCTTAATACCAGGTGTCCATTATGTGGTGAAAAAAAGCACCTTTTTAGGGACTGTTTTATCTCCCAGTTTATTTATCAGTGAAGAAGAAAAGAAACAATAAAAGTCATAGATGACTACCACATGTGTCTATAGATGAGGCGATACAAAAAGTAGAGCTGCGTTTGCACACAAATCTGATAGGTTCACATTAACTTTCAATAATAGAATAAAGTTACTTCAATTGTGACACTACATAAACAATTTATCTGATTACATTCAAGATATGTAAGATTCCATACACGGGCTGTCCCACAAATGCCCTCAAATCTTAATTAGACTACATATGTCAGATGCCACTAACACAAAAATTACTAACATGTCCATGGCATCACAGCATTTTGCACAAATACATAAAGAAGATACAAGTACAAGTTTTTCTTTCGAGTTATCGAGGGAGTATATAAATCCCTAAGGGAAGGAGATCACAGACAGAAATGACTAAGCAGAGAAACATTCAAAGTTCTTAGCGTAAGACAAGACCTGATCTATCATTACTAATATGTAAAACATACAGTTTCATTTAACAAAATAATAATGCGGTGAAAGAGTGAATTGCACTGGTGCAAGAGTGTACTGGTGTGAAATATAACTTACCAGCAGCCTGCTTCCACTCTGCTCCTCTTTACCCTCTCTATAGACTACTATGGGCAGCATGTATGTGTTTTTATCTCCCTGCTCTCTCCTTCTGCTCCCCTCCCCTCTTTATAGACTTATATGGCAGCAGTGTCTGCGTCTCTCTCTCTGATCCTGCACCCTCCTTCTGCTTCCCCCTTCCCTCTCCAAAGATGTCTATGGGCAGCGTTTCTGTGTCCGACTCACTCTTCTCCATCCTCCTGCTCCCCCTTTCCTCTCTATAGACTTTTATGGGCAGCATCTGTGTCTCCTCCCTGCTCCTGCTCCCTTCACCAAAGACTCTTATGGGCAGACTGTGAAGAAACACCCCCCCCCCCACTTCCTCCAGTGCTGCTTGACAACATGGGGTGGATAGCAGATTACAGTAAGGGAGACACCTAGGGGCAGGAACTTCACATAGAATTTGCATGGATAAAATAACCAAATTCTAACAGTAAGTAAATCGCAAAGTCGGTACATATCAGATATACTGTTAGATTAGCATAAATTGTTTGAAAAGCTTGTGCCCCATTAAATAACAAAAAATATACGGTATAAAAAATCAATAGGATTTAGTTGGGACATACCTGATTCGTTGTTTTTAACATGTGATTGAATGACGCAGTTTTAAAGTTTTTTAGCCTCTATACAGGTGTAGGTTATGATTAAGGACTTCGGTCTGAAACACGTAAGTGTATCCTGTTTTACCTACCATTTGTGCCGTAGATTTTAACAATATGAAATAATTGTAAAGTTTCATACTACAATCAACGTGGATATATGCTGCTGGATTTATGTCTTATAGAATGGCCTGCTCTGGATTAATCTATGCACAGAATATCTACACTTTAAAGTAAGCAGGCACTCAAAGGTGAGTTGGCCGTCTTTTGTTTTTTTTTGCAAGAGTGCTGACACCTGTAATAGATGTCAGTACAGTCTGTGGGAATGGAGCCGGTAGGCACAGCTGGTTATGCTGTAAGAGTGTGGGTGAGAATCGCCAACTCCTAAAGTGGACTGTAAATCATATATTGTATATTTGTGTGTATGCCAGATTATGGTTTGTTTATTTATACTCTGTGACTTTAAGTGCTGTGATTTCGTGTTTTTTTTCCTCCCCCAGGTGGCATTCTCTCAGAAGAGTCGCCTGTTTGGCCTGTATTATTTATGTTGTGCCGCTATTAATTGCATTGTAACATTATTTTTGTTTATAGCAGGTGCAGCAAGTGATCGTTGGCTATCTGGTGAACTAAATTTTATGGCATTGGGCTAAATAGTTTAGGCACAATCTTGGTCGTTGTTCTGTCATGCCATAACAGCAGTAGGACATTGTGGCGTGGTTACACTGTGTCCTGAACCTGGGGGCGATGCATATGGTATACATTTTCTGCTCTTCCTGTCAAGAGTGTTCAGTGACCGGTTGGAAGTGAAGAGAACAGGTGTGACAAGTGAGCTGCTGAAACTGCAAGTGGCGTAACAACACACGCTGGTGGACCGTAGTTTGTGGGTCCTGGAGCAGATTGTGGGTGATGGGCAGGAGCCTTCCAGTGTGTGTGTGTGTGTGTGTGTGTGTGTGTGTGTGTGCAGTGTCATGTGAGTTGTAATAGTTGGGTGACGGCAAGTAGTGTCTCCATTACTTATTTGCAAAAAGTTGTGTTGATTTGTCTTTCCTGTTTGTAGAAAATTCTTGGCCTCCACCAAATTACCAGAAATCCTACTAAGACATCATGTCACTTTTTGCTTTTGCATTTCGAGTTACATTTTTTACGGAAAAACAGACATAACAATTCACAATATTTCCTCACCCCCTTAGCCTATTTAAACTTTCTGACATGTCATTGAACATCAGTGGGGACCTGTGAGTTGAGAACCCAGCGAATACCAGAATAAAAAGGACTGGTGTGCCATCTCCCATCAGCTCATAGCTTGAAGACTTCAATATCTCTAAGCTACATTGACAGTAGATCAAGTGAGTTCTGGGACTGTAATATGCATGAACTCCTTAGTCCAATGTTCATGTTTTAAAGGTCACTTGGACATGTCACTAAATAACCTTCTGGAGTATCTCAGAGATGTGAGTGTGAAACCAATTAGAGCTGAAGGAGTCCAGCCCTCTGTTGATGGAATGGACATGGTGGAGGATCTTGAACTCCATCAATATTAACCCTATAAACTAAGCAAGCCCATAGATATTACAGATCAGGACTTGGGACCACAAAAATTCAGCCATACTTGGTCAAATTCATATTTTCCTAACATAATCCGGTTGACTGCAGCAGCACTTCAGTATAAATTCCACATAATAATGCAGTAGGGAATGGCTTACAAATGGGGAACAGCATTACCATTTAAAATACACAGTACTGTAGAGAATTGCAAAGCAATCAGGAAATAAAATATAAAATAAATCTACACTACAGACCGGCTGCCTCTTGAAAGCAATTTCTTAAAGAACTGCAATATGTAGAAAATGCAAGAATGCCTCGACATTAAATATTCAAAGATGATATTACTGGGAGCGGCAGAGGCATAACTCTCCTATATTGTTGCTTTTTCTGCCACCTTTCCTTTATTTGTAATTTGTAGTCATTGATTGCAGAAGTAATTGACACTGTTCAAAGCATCAATTCTGTCACCTTTCTGATTGAAGGGCAAACTCTTAGCTCCAAGCAATCTTGAGTGCTCAGGACGGGTAATTGTAGGTTAAAATGCAATGGTTCAACTGACCTGCTCAGAGATGCCGACTGGGTATGAAGAATTTCCAATTTTATTTCTACCCTTGTATTTTGTAACAGTTCATAAAAAACAATTGCTTTTATACTAAGAGTTGTAGAATAATACATGTATAAAACATTAGGGGTGATTCAGGACTATCTTTGAAACATTGTGGCAGATGTACAAATGAAAATGAGCCAGAATTCTGGCGCACATGTTATGCACCACATTTACAAAGTCTACTTTTTGAGACTCCTCCATGGCTTAGCAGGATGTGGCCAAGTGGAAATTGAGCGTGGTTTAAGATTAGCCAAATTGCGCCAACATTTTGCTCCAGAAATAGTAGTCTAAAGTAAACCAACCAACAGGTGGTATAAAGTTAGACAGCAGTGTCTAAAGATGCCCCATATTTATCATACAGCATGAGGCAGTGTGATAAATTTGGCACCTCTAGTCTAATTCGAAGCTGTCTAAATTTATAGTATTAGTAAATCTGCTGCATTGTGTCTCATTCCTTTGGGTTGTACAGTAAGGCCTTCATTTCAGTAAGTCAGGCAAGTTTACCACCAAGCATGAGTTATGTGAAGAAATACAGAAATGTTTTCTTACATGCAGAGGCTTTCACCATCTTATGGTATGGGTTAAATGGTATAAAGGTAATTGCAGGTAAGCTATGAATGTTATATACTTTTGATATTCTAAAGGCCCTTTACATGGGAAAATCAGCACTCCTACGAATGATCGTTCCCGATCATTGCCTTATGTAAACGGCAGCATTCATACGCTGAGCGCATAATTTTTTTATTTTTTTTCTAAAACATGACATATATTTAGTCAGAAGTGGACTATCACATCAACACAATAGCCATGACATTGGCAAACAATACAATACAAACGTATGTTTTATGCAATAGTATACAAGTTGCAAAGAATTCATTAAAAAAGGAAACAAACAACAAAAAGCAGAACAAAAATCAAAAATTCAAAGTTTGGCTGCTGATACTACGAAAAAGGGCTGTCAAAAGTTTATCAAATGTCGTTTAGCATCGACACCCCCATTAGATCCTATCAAGACATTATTAATGCCATCCCCCAATTCCCGGGCACCAGCAGAATAACAATAGCTCCCAGTGTTTATAGCACTAGGGAGGAAGTGTTCTAGAAGTTTTATAATCTGACCATAATACCCAATTATCTAAAAATGTACCATAAGTATTAGAGCGTACCGCTAACATTTTTTCCATAATATAGTCGAATTGAACAAGATTACTTAACTCGGAAATAGTAAGAGGGTCTAGAGATTTCCAGGACCTAGCTATCAGCAATCTGGCAGCTATAATAACATGCCCCGTTATACACCTGAAGTCCCTAGGAACATTAGCAAAACCAATGAAACACAACGCCAATGCAGGGGAAGGGGATATTAAATAATGTAAAATAGAGGACAGAAATGCAAAAGTAGCTTTCCAAAAGTTGAATACAAATGGACAATTCCACCAAACATGCATGTAATTACCTGGCATACCACAATTTCTCCAACACAAGGGGGAGTAAGAAGAGTTAAATTTAGCTATTAACGCTGGAGTTCTGTACCATCTAAGCAGAATTGTATGCACTATTTCCCTGTGACTATCACCTTTAGAGATCCTGGAGGTCCAATTCATTGCCGAGTACCATTCCGGCAGAGTGATAACCAAGTATAGTTCATTCTCCCATTTAAGTAAATACCCTGGTTTAATTAAAGTTTGAGGTCTGGAAATAGTAGAATAAAACATAGAGATGCTCTTTGGCTTAGGCTTTGCAGAGTTGAAGGTCACAAATGCACTAATCGGAAATATCGGCCCCTCTAGCTGCCTAGAACTCAAAATATGTCGCTAAATATTTATACATGTCTTGGGAAGCTATATCATATTTTTGTACCAAACATTGTCTTAAATTCATAAAGATTGCCGACACTTTCAATCCCTGCTGCTTCCAATTTAGATACGTTTAACTCCGGTAAAAAGGAGGAGAGATAACGGAGGGGTAATTGCTGAAGGGATTAACATTCACACTTTGGAGTGTGAGTAACCAGGTATTGCCAGGAGGCTATAGAGGCAGCAATAGAAAGCATGTATTTGCTCCTTTGAGGACGTTTAAAGCTATCAATTGATAAAAGAGAAATAAGAGGAGCCCCCACTGAAACCCTCTCAATTTCCACCCATTTAAGTTCAGTATATCTGCCCCACCAGTGATAAATATGGGAAAGTACAGTAGAGTGAAGGTACCTCCCTACATCAGGAACTCCCATCCCGCCTGACACCCCATGGTAGAGAGCCATATCCTTGCTTTTCTGCCAGCCCATATAAAGTCAGTGAGTAATTTTTGAAGTTTAGAAAGGTAATTATTGGAAACCGGGATGATTACTGTTCGAAATACGTATAGTATTATGGGCAGGATCATCATCCTTACAATAGAGATTTTACCAGCCCAAGAGATCATTGGTTTATAAAAATTTTCCACTAGTTTTGATACTTTGGATAAAAGCGGGAGGCAGTTCTTTGCAAATAGTGCCGAGCTAGGGCTTGTAATGGAGATACCTAAATAGGTAATGCTATCACCTCTCCACTCAAAAGGAAATTGTAAGATCAAGGAGGCCTTCATCCCCTATTCTATTCCCAACCTAACACCTGGGACTTAGTCGGATTAATTTTATAATAAGAAATCTTACTAAACTGAGAAAGGTTATCTTGGATGGCGGATAGAGAATTAAAGGGGCCACAGACTGCCAGGAGCACATCATCAGCATAAAGACCAATTTTATGAGCCTTAGATCCTACTTTAATGCCCTGAACTTTTGGATTAAGTCGTATTAGTTCTGCGAGGGGTTCCATCGCTAAGGCAAACACAATAGGAGAGAGTGGGCAACCCTGGCACGTACCGTTCTTTATTATAAAAGGGTCAGACAAAAACCCCGAAGAGAGAACTCTAGCCGAGGGAAATGCGTAAATGCAAGAATGGAGGATTTTATATGACTCTTAAATCCAAAATGTTCAAAAAGCTGAGACAGATAGCCCCAATGTACTCTATCGAACGCCTTCTCTGCGTCCAAAGCAAGAAGCAGAGAAGGTGTCCGAGAGGTCTCTGCACACTGAACCAAGTCCATAAACCGCCGAGTTCCATCAAGGCCCTGACATCCCGCCACAAACCCAACTTGATCTGATTTAACCAGTTGAGGAATAATATGATACAACCTAGTCGAGAGGATTTTTGCATATATTTTAATATCTGAGTTTAACAGAGAAATAGGACGAAAATTAGCTGGGGACGTGGGATCCTTAACTGGTTTAGGAAGGGTGACTACCATGGCCAGGAGCTTTTCCTTAGGAAAAGCACCATCCTGTGCTGCTTGATTAAATATCTGCACTAAATGAGGGGCTAGAATCTGTACATACTCCTTATTATAGTTATTCGTGTAGCCATCCGGACCCGGGTCTTTAAAAAGTTTAAGCGATGCTATAGCTTTAAGTATCTCGGATTCAGTGAAGGGGGCGGTTAAAACTGCAAGTTGGGACTAGCTGATCGCATCTTTTATGCAGCTGAAAAAAATGGTCATTTTGTCGGCAGCCTATTTTTCAGTGTTAACAGGCAGGTGTGCTGCCAACAAGTTGCAAATTTTGCCGGGTGAACGATCATATTAATGATCGTTTGTCCCCGTACTTTGGTAAAAGCTCTGTTTGAATGGAGCGAACTAGCGCAGACCGAAATTACTGCCAGTTAATTTCTATGAGATTTATTCAAGGATTGTGCACACTAATATTTTAGAAAATTATATCTTCACCTCACAAAAGCCAAATGTCATTTTTCTGGTATTGAGCATTCAGATAAAGAAAAAGAGAACGATTTTTTGATTCAGTGATAGCATTGTATCTTTTTTACAGTAGAATAATCCCGAGATACAGTGAATGCCTAATCACTGAAGATTCATTTCTAGTTACGCTTCTATTTTCTTATTGTTCATAACTTCTATCTTTATAAATATTTTTCTTTTACAACTATCTTATTTTCTTCTCTAGCTTATAATGCCTCACTTCTGCCTCAATTGAAATTTATGAGTTTTTATAATGATCATTCTGATCACTTATTAGAGGGAATGTATCACGTTGTTATGACTTTTTATTGGTTACTAATTTCTCTGATTATAGTTTTATTATATTTTCTTTAGAACGATCAGCGAGGAATCCATCTTACCTGAGCTGTTGCAACGGCAGTTCCAGAGATTTGCTTTACAGCAGGCACATGGACAAAATTAATTCAGGAAACAACCTATTGACCTCTATAGGTGGCATGTGTGCATGCTCTGTGACATGTGCAGAGGTCGCTGTGCAGGGAGAGGGAGGAGGGAGAAGGAGCTGAGCTGTGCCTATATCCTATTGTCACAGGTGTTATACTGTATTATCTGCCTTTAGTTTTATAATACAGTAGAAGGAATAATGTATAATACAATTTTATTGTAATTTTACCTCTGATGATAATGAGATGACTACTGACCTTGCCCAGTGGTGTAACTACCTCAGTAGCAGCCATAGCAGCTGGGCCCGTGGCATGAGGGGGCCCATGCTGCCAACCGGCACGGGCCCACGGACCCCCATGGCCGAAGGCTCCACTAGCAGCCACTATGGCTGCTACAGTGTGACACAGCTGAACACTACGACAGAGCAGGGAGGTATCTCCCCGCTCTGCCAGTAAAGGGGTTGTTCCTACAGAACACATGTATCCCCTATCTACAGGATAGGGTATACATGTGTGATCGCTGGGACACCCAGCGATAAGGAGAACGGGGGACCGAAAGTCCCCCGAAGTTCTCTATGAGAGACCTCAGACTTCTGGGGTCTGTGTCGGGAGCTCCATAGAAATGAATGGAGCAGCGGTTTCATTTTTATTGAGCTGCTGAACGTAGACCCCGGTAATCCGAGGTTTCTCATGGAGAACTTCGGGGGACTTTCGGTCCCCCATTCTCTTTATCGCTGGGGGTCCCAGCGATCACACATGTATCCCCTATCCTGTTGATAGGGGATACATGTTTTTGTGGGACTAACCATAGGCTACAGGCAGTTTTTTGGGGGGGGGGGGGGTTGGGGCTGTATGGCATTATCTACAGGGGGGCTGTATGGCATTAGCTACAGGGGGGCTGTATGGCGTTATCTACAGGGAGCTGTATGGCACTATATACAGGAAGGGGGCTGTATGGCGCTATATACAGGGAGGGGCTGTATGGCACTATATACAGGAAGGGGGCTGTATGGCGCTATATACAGGGAGGGGCTGTATGGTGCTACATACAGGGAGGGGGCTGTATGGCGCTATATACAGGGAGGGGAATGTATGGTGCTATCTACAGGGGGCTGTATGGCACTTTATACAGCGAGGGGGCTGTATGGCGCTATATACAGGGAGGGAGCCGTATGGCTATATATACAGGGAGGGGGCTGTATGGCGCTATATACAGGGAGGGGGCTGTATGGCACTATATACTGGGAGGGGTCTGTATTGCGCTATCTACAGGGGGCTGTATGGTGCCATCTACAGGGGCGGGTATATGGTGCTTTATACAGGGGCTGTGTATGGCGCTATCTACAGGGGGACTGTATGGTGCTATCTACAGGGGACGCTGTGGGATGGAATCTACAGGGAGGCACTATCTACAAGGGGGGATTGTGTGGAACACAGGGGAGGGGGGCCCCAGTCAAAAGTTTGCTATGGGGCCCAGTCTTTCCTAGTTATGCCCCTGAGTCCTTGCCCCCTGTATAAACAGCACAAGGTGAAAAGTAATCCCTAAAAAAAAACTGCTTATTGTGAAAGTTCAGTGGCCAGTGAGAAAATTGCAAGATTTCTGGATAAAGATAGTGACATGGAAATAAAAAAAATAATACAATTCACAAATATGTTTAACATATTTAAGGTGATTGTCCGATGATAGATTCCCTTTAAGTTTTATTATTTGTGCACCTTGTGCATTACAGTGGGCTGATTCATATACAGAAATTTGGATTCCTTATGTTCAGCTTTTATTTCATGTTTTATGTATAACCTCCTACTTGGTATGTAAATGCTGTTGCATGAGTAATTCTTATTATTAGGATTATTTCTCATTGTACAGAGAGTTTGCATAGGCACTGTAGAAGAGGCTATGAATATGGACATTTTGGTTGGGCATTATTATTATTATATATTATATTAAAGCATAATCTGTATTTGGATCTTTAAGCCATATGTTTTAACAGTGCAGTAAATTAAGAGTATTATGGAATTTTATTTAATGCAGAAGGAGAAATAAAAGAATAGCCATACACTTCTGATTGATAATGTTACCTTAATAGAATGCAAGGATGACCCTGAGTGTATTCAAGATATGCCTACAAGTCCTAACATTAATATACACAGCAAAATGCTATAAAAGGTATGCTAATTTTAGATGTTGAAAGGTCTTAGTATAAAAAGACACCAGCTCATACATATTAATAAGCGCGTGTACATATTGCTTTGTATCAATAGAATGATCTTAGGAAATATGAGTAAGTAGGTAACAGTTTCTTAATTCAAAATTTAGATAAAGGGCTTATATTAAGTAATCAAAGTCTTATTATGGTGGCTCAGTATCTATCACAGTCATCATCAATGGTATATTTTTTTCGTTTTTGCGATATTCCAGTAAGTAACTTACCTTGCCATGCTTCAGAGTTTATAGCTTTGTGCTGTATGGGCAGGATGACAATAAAATCATAGCAGACACCATTAACGTTTGTCATAGGCCCTATTAGGCTAGCTGGGATAGCATTTAGTTACTACGGATGTAGCCATCTTTAACTTGACTCTGATAACATGATGCAACGTGATATCACACTACAAAAGCCATTGGAAAAATTCAAGATAAGAGATCTAGCCACTGTGTATTTAATGCGTTAAAAGTCAAGGTACAGACGGCTACATCTGTAGTTCTCACTTTTTTTTATCTTTGTGCCTAGTTGGTGACTTTTTTTAAGCGTTCACTGTTTTTGATTCTCATTGTTTGTCTTCTAAGTAATTTTTCTGCTATTTAAAGAGGCTCTGTCACCACATTATAAGTGCCCCATCTTGTACATAATATGATCGTTGTTGTACTGTAGATTACAGCAGTGTTTTTTATTTAGAAAAACGATAATTTTTAACGGAGTTATGACCTATTTTAGCTTTATGCTAATGACTTTCTTAATGCCCAACTGGGCGTTTTACTTTTTGACCAACTGGGCGTTGTGGAGAGAAGTATATGACGCTGACCAATCAGTGATTCATTTATTCTGCACATAATAAACCTGCATTGTTCACTATGTGCAATTACTCAAGTGTCCTGACAATGAATATACATTATCTCCAGCCAGGACGGGATGTGTATTCAGAATCCTGACACTTCTCTGACGTCTGTGGTTGATTTACAGCACAGCAGGCGTAGTCTCGCGATATTACGCTGTAAACTGTCATTTACATCGAGACTACGCCTGTGGTCTGGGTTCCATACATATGTATTTTGCAAAAAACAAGAACAGACAAAAGATTTTATCTACATAAAAGTTATGGCGAAAATTCCAGCCTCAAATACAATTGTGTAAAAAAGCCATAGGTGTGTGTGTGTCTACCCCTTGACGGGGACCCTTACAATATATCGGGTTTACCACCATTGCATCAGATTGTCGACCCGTTTGACTGACTTTAGTCTAATGTGTGGCCTTGTGACTACCTGTGAATGTAACAAGTTTCATGAGAAGCGAAGGCGCTACAGGGGAAAAATATGATCCACTAGGTTTTTTCCCCTGATTATCTAGTGGTATTCAATTATTACATTTTCACAAGTTACACCATTACATGAAGCACAATTCAGTCTAAATCTCTTCATAGCAGATTCCCATTTTATCTCAGATAATCAACAGAATTTCCTAATGCTTGTATGATATAAGAAAATTATCTTTATTTAACCGCAGTGAACTCAGTCCCAGTGGTTGAGCCAATCAACTTGATTTCCAGAGTTTACCAGAGAATTTCACACTTATAATGATTCAGGAAAGTTGTAATCTGTCATATCGTACTCTTTCAGCAAGAGAACTATGAAGCCTAACCTTCAGATTGAGACTTAATAGTTCAGCTCATTGTTCTGTGTCTTCTTTCTTTTCTGCTCTTGTATGATGATCCTGACAGATACATAACTGTTGAAACCGGTCTATTGGCCTTATATTAGGTTGTTAATCTACTGGAGAGTATTCAGCAGTTTCTAAGGTTTCTAAGTATCCTGTCTCCCCAATGACATCAAAGACACTACAGGATACTATGGAATTTGCTGTATATTACTATTAAGATAAAAAGTTATTTTCAGAGCCAAAATATAGCTTGTATGGTCCCTTTCCTGGACTGAGCTAGTCCCTGAACAAGGTGATTTTCCTCTGTCTATACTGTACACCTTGATTGTATTAAAAAATGGAGAACAACAAGCAGCAGCTAGAACTAGTGTACTTGGAGCAGGTGTAGGGGCATGGGCTACCTGGTCCTCGGTGCACACTGGCATTATACAATTATGTAACTGCACGAGAGGCAGATTGCCCAGCACAAAGACCGGAAGAGGTCTGTGGCCTGCATTAGAATGGTCATTAGGTAAGTATTTAGGCACTTCTTTTTTTTTTCCCCCTTTTGGGGCACTGAGAATGGCACTAATATTTTGGAGGCACTAAGTATAGCACTCTTAATTTGGGAGCACTGAGAATGGCACTGTTATTTTGGGAGCACTGAGCATGGCACTGTTATTTTGAGGGCACTACGTGTGGCACTAAGTGTACACCGGTGCCTGACGTTGTAATATTGTGTTTCTGTGTTCCACCTTTATTTTCCTTCTTGAGTTGACTGTGTGGCTTACATATTTAAGGGAGTGGCAACGGCATGACCAAACAGAAAAAAAAATTTCAGTGGTTGTCTTTAGCAATGGCTTAGAAATCATAGTCAAAGTTCTGGATCTGCAACAGAGTATAAAAAGGCCTAACAGAGTATAAAAAGGCCTAAAAAAAAGTTAAAATATCTGTTATATTTTAATTGGCTGAGTAGAACTGCATAGGCCCTACATAACAACTTGTCCAGCCTGGCCTTATAGATGCTGCGTAAGTGAAAAAAGATACTTTAATGACAACACTAAAGTAAAATTGCATTAATCTGTCATACGGGGGAAAACTATAGAGGGCGCAGTGGTAGCGGTTACACTGGGTCCCTGGAGCCTAAAGGACCTGTAGTGTTGACGGCATGAGATAATTGAAGGGCCCTGTTACAGATTTTGCATTAGGGCCCAGGAGCTTCAAGTTACACCTCTGTTTGACAGGGTCTTGACAGGTACCAGATAAATTACTTAATCATTGTCTTTACCAAGAAGACAACTCAAAATAAAATAGTAACATAAAATGTGGCAATCCTTTTATTTTACAATCATAGTCTTCTGTTTGGTTACTTCTGCCAACTTTTCTGCATCTAGTCTTTGAGATTCCAATATTTTGATTAAGAGAGTTTTTGGGATGCTGGATTTAATTATTTTTTTTTATACATTTTTTATTTTTTTACTTAAATAGACACATAAAAATAAACAGGTTTGTTCAGACTTTCTTCCAGATTAGATTTGCTTGATTCATTTGCCTTGGAATGAATGGGATTCTTTGCAATGACCTAAATGAAGCGAATGGAAAATGGGCTGAAGACCTTCTATGATTAATATCATACATTTTCTTTCTTTATATACAGAGCTGTGGGAACTATTTCATTTACTCCCCTAATGAAGAGGATAGAGAATTATCCTTATGATAATGATACTAATTTACTCCTGATTGTGGATGTGGCTCAATGTAAAATAGACTCTTCAATCTTTTCTTGTCTTTTCATCTCTTAACCACCTTCTGTTTCTTTTATCATAGTTAATTAAACATTTCATGAATGTCCACCGAGAAGACAATCCCTCTTAATGCTAATAAACGCTACCTCCATCTCCATCTCCATCTCAATATATTTGATGTCCACTTTTCTTCACTTAAGAATCCCTAGCCAATTTTCCTTCACTTGAACTGAACATGAAGTGATTTGAGTTTTAATATAAAAAGTTCAAAGTTTATATCACATGGATATTTCACTTTCTATATAATGAAAGTTGGAAATCTTATTCTTAGGTAAACACAAAAGTCAGATTAACTGATTTAACTGTATGTAAAATGTGGGTGACAGAACTCTGATTTGCCTTTTAGGTTTGGATAATAATGGGATGGAGCAGCAGGGACATAAACATATAACAAGTATGTTTCCCAATAAAGTCTAGGACCACAGCAGCCATAATTGTTCAGAGACCAATTAACATGGTGTCAAATAAGCCAGAAGTCAAGGAACCAGGATAAGAGTAAAACACAGTCAAGCCAATAACTAGAATTATTTAGCAAAAATCATTAGTGAATTGTCACAGAACTGAAATGTGTAAAATCTGCAATGACAAATAGGATTTTTTTTTTTATAGAAAGAATTGTCTTGAGTAGACAACCACTTTAATGTATATGTGAACCATGAAGATGTTATTTGTGGGGGTTCTTGAGCTGGGATCTTCATTGATCACTATTCAAAAGGGGCGGTGTGGGGCTTTTGCTTTCATTGGCAATACTAGAAATTTTGGTCAATAAAGCTGACATGGTATAACCACAGCCCCTATGTTTCAGTGAACGGAGAGGGTCTTTTATCACAGACCAGCCATCGGTAGCATCTTCTGAAATGTCTTATTGTCTCCATATTATTTTTAAAGATTAATACCAAATCGTCCTATGCTCTGCATTGTTTTGTACATTTGTATGACAGCTTGTAGAAGATGGTAAGTCATAATGTTTGTTAAATATTGGGTTGACATAATCCTACTGTCTGTTATGTTTTTATAGAAAAGGTACAGTTAGGTTCAGAATTATTTGGACAGTGACACAAGTTTTGCCATTTTAGCTGTTTACCAAAGCATATTGAATATACAGTTATATAATCAATATGGGCTTAAAGTGCAGACTCTCAGCTTTAATTTGAGGTTATTCACATCCTAATTTGAGGAAGGGTTTAGGAATAACAGCTCTTTAATATGTAGCGGCCTCTTTTTCAAGGGATCAAAGGTAATTGGAGAATTATCTCATAAACTATTTAATGGGCTGCATGGGCTATTCCCTCGTTAATCCATCATCAATTAAGCAGGTAAAAGGTCTGGAGTTGATTCCAGGTGTGGCATTGGCATTTGGAAGCTGTTGCTGGAACCCAGCAACATGAGGTCAAAGGAGCTCTCAATGCAAGTGAAACAGACCATTGTTAGGCTGAAAAAAATGAAGGAATCCATCAGAGAGATAGCAAGTAGGTGTATCAGTATCTAAGTCTACCATAAAGAGAAGACTTCATGAGAGCAAATACAGAGGGTCCACCACGAAGGTGCAAACCATTAATCAGCCTCAAAAATTGAAAGGCCAGATTAGACTTTGCCAAACAACATCTAAAGAAACCAGCCCAGTTCTGGAAAAGAATTCATTGGTAGATGAAACTAAGAGCAACCTGTACCAGAATGATGGGAGGAAGAATGTATGGAGAAGGCTTGGAATGGATCATGACCCAAAGCACACCACATCCTCTGTAAAACAAGGTGGAGGCAGTGTGATGGCATGGGCATGCATGGCTGCCAAAGGCACTGGGTCACTAGTGTTTATTGATGATGTGACTGAAGACAAAAGTGAAGTGTTCAGGGATATACTTTCTTCTCAGATTCAACCAAATGCAGCAAGGTTGATTGGACGTCGCTTCACAGCACAGATGGACAATGACCCAAAACATACTGCGAAAGCAACCCAGGAGTTTTTTAAGGCAAAGAAGTGGAATATTCTGCAATGGCCAAGTCAGTCACCAGATCTCAACCCGATCGAGCTGCATTTCCCTGAAGACCGCCGCAGTAAAGGGCGGGCAAAGCATCACAAAGGAGGAAACCCAGCGTCTGGTGATGTCCATGGGTTCCAGACTTCAGGCAGTCATTGCCTGCAAAGGATTCTCTACAAACTATTAAAAAAAACAACATTTTATTTCTGGTAATGTTAATTTGTCCAATTACTTTTGAGCCCCTGAAATGAGGAGGCTGTGTAGAAAAATGGTGGCAATTCCTAAACGTTTCACAGTATATTTTTGTTCAACCCCTTGAATTAAACCTGAAAGTCTACACTTCAATTGCATTTCACAGAGGCGTAGCTAGGTTCTCCAGCACCCGGGGCAAAGATTCAGTATGGCGCCCCCCCCCCAAGCTCTTTCCCGACATCTCCTTCCCGCTCGCCGTGTTTGTTTTCTCTACCAATCGACGTGTCATTTCTTTTTATGTAACGCGAGCATAAAAACATTTGTACATTTTACAAGCAATATGGTTCTATACACAACACAAGAACCAAGCTCGGTACATAAATACAGCCCCAGAACAAAGCTCAATTTAGTGCAACCCCTGCCGTATAGGTGTGTACGGCGTAAAACTACAGCTCCCAGCATGGCCAAAACAATGGTAAGGATATGCTGGGAGATGTATTTTCACAAAAAATAAATCATATTATAATCACACCACCCATCATCTCACTGCAGATCGTACAGTGACTACAGTGCTGATTAGAGGCAGAATAAACATTTACATTTAGTGACTCACCGGTGACGTCTCAGATTCTAGTTATTTTTCTCCATCCGGTCCAGACCTCTGTGATGGATTTCTCCCGGGGACAGACCATTTCTGCAGTTTGCCGCTCACATGTCTTCAGCTTCTCACTTTACCAACATTTCTGCATCTATAAATAAATATAAAGTTATTATACCACACACTACGCCCCTAAATATAATAGCGCCATACACTGCACCTCTAATTATAATAGCACCATACACCGTGTCCCACACACACACACACAGTGCCCCCTGTAGATAGTGCCTGCCATAGAGCCCCCTGTAGATAGTGCCCCCATATAGCCCACCCCTGTATATAGTGTCCCACAAATAACTCCCCCTATAGTGCTATACAGATAGCCCACCCCTGTATATAGCCCCCTGTAGATATAGCCTACCCCTGTATATAGTGCTCCACATATAGTCCACCCCTGTATATAGTGCTCCACAGATAGCCCAACCATGTATGTAGCCCCCCTGTAGATATAGCCCACCCCTGTATATAGTGCTCCACATATAGTCCACCCCTGTATATAGTGTTTCACAAATAGCCCACCCCTGTATATAGCCCCCTTGTACATATAGTCCACCCCTGTATATAGTGCTCCACTAGATTATACAGGGGTGGGCTATCTGTGGAGCACTATATACAGGGGTGGGCTATATGTACAAGGGGGCTATATACAGGGGTGGGCTTTCTGTGGAGCACTATAGGGGGAGCTATTTGTGGGATACTATATACAGGGGTGGGCTATATCTACAGGGGGACTATATACAGGGGTGGGCTATATCTACAGGGGGACCATATCTACAGGGGGGCCATATCTACAGGGCTGGGCTATATACAGGGCTGGGCTATATACCGGGCTGGACTATATACAGGGCTGGGCTATATACAGGGCTGGGCTATATACATGGCTGTGCTAAATACAGGGCTGGGCTATATACAGGGCTGGGCTATATACAGGGGGACTATATCTACAGGGGGGCTATATCTACAGGGGGGGCTATCTATGGAGCACCATATACAGGGGTGGGCTATATCTACAGGGGACTATATAGCCCCCCCTGTAGCTATAGCCCACCCCTGTATATGGGGCTCCATAGATAGCCCACCCCAGTATATAGCCCCCCTGTATATAGCACACCCCTGTAGATATAGTCCCCCTGTATATAGCCCACCCCCTGTAGATATAGTCCCCCTGTAGATATAGCCCCCCTGTATATAGCCCCCCCTGTAGATAGACACCCCCCCCGTAGATAAAGCCCCCCGCGTGTACATAAAATCCCCTCCTTAGATACAGCCGCACACTTTTATTACAATAAAAAAAATAAAAAAATAAAACTATTCAAACTCACCTCCCGCTTCCACGCCGTCCGGCAGCCATGGAGACCTGCTCTCTTCTGCGCAGGTCTCCAGGGGGTTGAACACGGCGTCTATGAAAGGCGCTGATTGGCTGGGCAGGATGACTTTCCCTGTCAGTCAGTCAGCGCCTTTCATCGACGGAAGCGTCACTGGTACAAAAGGTACCAGTCGCTTCATTCGTGGAAAGGAGCTGAATGGCCGGGCATGGAACGTACCCGGTCATTCATTGCTTCTAATTGTACCTGTGTCCTTGCGACACAGGTACAATTATAGTGCAGGAGGAGGGGGCGCTGGCGCCCCCCTCTAAGCTGCGCCTGGGGCACATGCCCCGCCTGCCCCCCCTAGCTATGCCCCTGCATTTCAGTTGTTTCATTTCAAATCCAACTCGGTGGCATGCAGTGCCCAAATCATGACGATTGAGTCACTGTCCAAATAATTCTGGACCTAACTGTACATTACAATATTCTAGGAAAATATTTAAGTAAATAAATACTGACTGATGAGCGCTATCTACATTCACATTACTGTTGTTTGATAATGTTGCTTGATTAATATAAAGGTCTTTCTTGGGACAGATTGTGATCCACAGCAACTTTAAAATCTAGAACCTCAACAACAGACACACAAATTCAAAGATAACAGACAGAGGGCTCATAATGGCTGGACTTCATTCTGGTCCATCATTCTGCTGCATACATTAAGAAATATACTGCATGTTAAAGACTGATGATTAGTGTTGTTGACCTCTCTTTGTTCCAGCCACATGTCCCTGCTGGCGGCCACGGCTCTAGCCATTGGACACGTCAGGTTCTTAGGCAATCTGATTTACCTCTTCTTGCTCTAGCAATGCCCTCTGCTGTCAGCCGCAAACCTGCTCTTCCAATCTGCGACGCTACTTCTACCCGCTGCTGTCCCTGTTGGGTTGCAATGGCAACCAGCTCTTCTGTATGCTAATGGCCCAGATGGCCCTATTTAAAGAGGATTCCAGCCTAAACACTTTGCCTGCTTATTAAGGCACATCCTTGTTTGGCTCTTTGTTCCTGATCTTAACCCTGACCTTGACCTAAAGACTGATCCTGATCCTGACCTTGGCTCTAGTTTGAATTTCGCTTCTGTCTTGGTCCTTGAATTTGTCGCCTTGTACCTACTCCTGATTCTGACCTCTGGCCTATTGTCTGACTATGATTCCCATCACATACTGATGGCTCCATTCCTTATTATGCAGTTGTTTCAGCACATTTATCACCAATCTGTGACCATTCAGGGGATTGTGACCTGGAAATCTGCCCAAGAAAGACCATACCTCCTTGTGGGGGTTAAGGGTAAAGAACGGGGAGATTCCTTAGACTCCGCTGCTTAGGGGATCCAGATTCCAGTGAAAACTGTAACAATTGGATTGAGATTCAGGTTTTATAGGGGTGTGGATAGTGGTCAAAGGGGTTCTCCAGGAAGTAATACATATGGTTTATGGATCAGTGTATGATTGCTGGGATCCAACCCCCCAAAACTTCAACCAATTAGCGGAAAGAAGAGGTTTCATTTCTGACACAGCAGCGCTCTCATCCATGTGGCTGTTTCTTATGCTTAGCCCCAGCTTAGCCTGATTAACAATAATAGGGTTGAAGCTGCAAAATTAGACACAAACAATCGCACATAGAAGCCGCTGTGTTAGGTACTGCCAGACAAGTAGCTTTGGACTCCCAACAATCACACATTTATGGCTTATCTTTAAAAAAAAAGAACATCAATGTTGAAACCTGGAAGACCTGGAATGAAATTGCAAATATAGAGTATTTTATATGACAACCATTATAGCTTATACTGCTATTGCATTTATTACTATGCTTTAAACAACGTCGCAGTAATGACTGTTGTCACACTTTATAGAAATTATAATGCAGAGATGATACAGGGTGTTTGTTGCATGTGATGAGAGGTATTACGCCAGTGTTTCATTTTAGGTGTGATTTTAATGCACATTTCAGCAACTCATAATCAGACCATCATTTTTAATTATAGCTGGATATAAGAACATAATTAAAAGAAAACTTGTAAACAGCATCTCAGGGTTTAAAACATCTGCTGCCTTTTCTAGTTAAACCCTCCTGTCGAAAATCAAACAAGGACATTGAACGATCAGACTGGAACGTTATCACTGGCTCCTTGTCACAATGAGAAGAGATAGAATACCACCAGGTACTTCCAATAATCCCTCTCGGCCCCACAGTATACAACACTGCAGCGTCCTGTGAATACATTGTAATATAAAACAATCCAATCAATAATCAGGTTTCTTCTGTTTCTGTGGATCTTCAAGAGAATTAATGCAAATCCATGGATGATATATTGCTAGCTCACAAAACGTAAGGGTATACATAGTGTATATGTATATTGTTTTGTTTTTACATATTGTACTTTATACTCTACAAAAACAAATAATACAATATGTAAATTCCTTTATCAATGTATGTTTATGGAAAAATAAGAGGAGAGCAATTACCCTGCTTCCTCGTGAATAGACCAATTTCATAACTCTGAGTCTGGTATATTCTTTGATCGCTCCTATTAGCCAAATGGTGCAATATTTTTTGTGCCATTTTGACTAATAGCAGAACAGAGCTGTCCCTGTAATATGCTGCTCTTACCGATCCGATTTAAATAATTCTATGCCCCATAAAATATCAATTCTGAAGCATCTTTTCTTAGAACCTTATTGTACCATTCCTCTGTTTTGGGACACATCCCATTGAGAAGGAAAATGGTAACACAAAATGTATTCATACATTTCAAGGAGGAATAAGCGCATGTACAGACATGGTGGACATGCTGCAGATTTGCGGTGTGGATTCCGCATCTCAATTCCACAGCAATTTACAGTGCAATACGAGTGGATGGGGTTTCACATGTAGCAGAAAAAATGCATGTTTCATATGCAGATTTTGATGAAGATACGTTGCGGATTTACAGCAAATTTTGTAGCAAAATCTGCAGCGGAAATTGTCCACCACACCTAAACATTCCCTAACAGAGGAACAGCAGAATGCAAAGTTCTAAGACAAGATGCGCTAGAACTGTAATCTCATAATGAACGCAGGTACTTACCTTTTTATTATTCTAAATGTGTGTGCTAAATTTTATTATTCAATATCAGTTACCATATTTTATTATGCTTTTTTTTCTAATATTCCTAGAGATTTGCTATGACATTTTCTATGTATAAATGAGATAGGTAAATAGGATCTGTGACTCTCCAGCTGTGGCTAAACTACAACTCCCAGCATGCCCTTACATCCTGCAGCTTTCTTGACATAATGGGATTTATAGTTTTACCACAGCAGGAGAGCCACATGTTGGAGACCACTGATGTAATAAATAGATCACTCATCGTAACTTGTTTATATATTTTAGGTTATCATTTTAAAAACTATACATTTATTTTTGGGAAAGGTATAACTCACCTAAGTTACCTTGCTGACTACACAAGTTCTTGGATTTTAGGCTTTTGACAATGAACCCTATTTTTTGCTATTGCTCCTCATAGTTAAATTATGACAAGTTTGTGAATTAATAGGTTGCAAGACAATGGTTGCCTGTATCGGGTATGGGTGAAGTTAGTTGGTCAATGAAATTGACTGAAAAGATACTGACCCTGACTTTACCAGCTGAGACTTTGTTACATGGCAGGCAAACTCCATGCAATTCACACTTCCATTGAATTCGCTCACCATGCAAACAATTTATTTGAAAATTAAAACCCACAGATACCCTCCGTTACATTTCATAGCTCCGCTCTTTGATTTTATGCTGGTGGTTTTGAAATTTTAATTGGAAATTTACCTGTTGAGTAATTCTGTTTGTTTTGTGTTCTGCTCTCATGACATACAATTTTCTAATTACTCACTTGGCAGAGTCTCATTTCAATCCCGTCACCTGCAGACTTATCTATTACCAGAATTTTAAGGTATAATGAACATTAATTTAATATTGGTTTTCATGTGAGTATAAATAGTAGTTGTGCCAAAATATGATGATCATGAAAGTTTCAACCTAAATAAGTTTTAACGTGGCTGAATTTTTTTCTGTGTGCTATGACTTGTAGAAGAATTTTATCAACATGTTTTTAACCGCTTCCCGACCGCCCACTGTATATTCACGTCGGCACTTGCTGGGCTCTGTGCAGCGCCGACGTGAATTCACGGTGGGTGTTAAAAGCGCGATCCGGGTGTCTCAGAGTAGCGCTGACACCTGGATCGCGCTGTTATCACCTGCCTCTGGTCACGGAGATATGATCGGGACATGATTAGTTCAGGTCCCGGTCATGTGATCGCAGGGAAAGTGTGTTGTAGCAACGAACTGGAAAGTTTGTTGCTATAACAAACTTTCCCGGGGACCGATTGCGGGTGCTGCAGTCGGTTATAAGGCAGAACCGGAGGCTATACAACAGCCCCCGGGTCTGCCATGCACGACAGTCTATGAGAACCAGCCGGAGGCAGGTCCTCATAAGCTTCCTGTCAGTGTGACTCTCAGGGTATGTGCACACACACTAATTACGTCCGTAATTGACGGACGTATTTCGGCCGCAAGTCCCGGACCGAACACAGTGCAAGGAGCCGGGCTCCTAGCATCATACTTATGTACGATGCTAGAAGTCCCTGCCTCGCTGCAGGACAACTGTCCCGTACTGTAAACATGATTATACTACGGGACAGTTGTCCTGCAGCAAGGCAGGGGCTTCTAGCATCGTACATAAGTATGATGCTAGGAGCCCGGCTCCTTGCACTGTGTTCGGTCCAAGACTTGCGGCCGAAATACGTCCGTCAATTACGGACGTAAATAGTGTGTGTGCACATACCCTAAGTGTCACACTGACAGTTTATAATACGTTACACTACCTAGGTAGTGTAATGTATTATAGCAGCGATCAGTGCTGCAGGTCTTCAAGTAAAAGAAGTAA
Organism: Rhinoderma darwinii; assembly: GCF_050947455.1. Lineage (NCBI taxonomy): Eukaryota > Metazoa > Chordata > Amphibia > Anura > Rhinodermatidae > Rhinoderma > Rhinoderma darwinii. Next base: position 67,238,985 of record NC_134690.1, read on the forward strand.
AAAGTAAAAAATAAAGTAATAAAAATGTTTTATAAAAGTGTAAAAACAAGTTATAAAAGTTACAAAAAACAAAAAATGCTTTTTTTCATAAAAAAAAGTCTTTTATTATAGGAAAAAAATGAAAATGTTAAAAAAAGTACACATATTTGGTATCACAAAAAAAAATCACATGTACCCTAAAACGGTACCAATGAAAAGTACAGATTGTCCCGCAACAAATAAGCCCTCACACAGCTCCGTTGGAAAAAAAAAAAAAGTTCTGGCTCTCAGAATATGGCGATGCAAAATGTGCAGAGTGTTCCAAAAGCGGATAAGATCGGGCGCCATTTATCAGTGCGACACCGGCCACATATCTGCGAATTATTATTTATTTACCCCACTATTATACCCTCTTATTATGTCCTGATGTACTCTGCCCAATTTACACATACCCCCACATTATAAATTGAAATACCAGCAAAACCCCAAACAGAACAGTTACCAAGCAAAATCTGCGCTCCAAAAGCCAAATGGCGTTCCCTCCCTTCTGAGCCCCACAGCGTGCCCAAACACCAGCTTACGTCCACATATATGATATTTTATATCCGGGAGAACCCGCTCAACATTGTATGAGGTATTTGTCTTCAGTGGCACAAACTGGGCACAATATATTGTGCATTAAAATGGCATATCAGTGGAAAATTTTAATTTTCAATTTGCACCATCCACTGCGCTTTAACGCCTTCGCGCACCACGACCTAATAGCATGTCGTGGTGCGAGGGGTTATATATGGAGCGGGCTCACGTGCTGCGCCCGCTCCATATTCTGCAGGTGTCCGCTGTGTATTACAACTGACACCCGGGACTAATGGACAGGAAAAGCAATCGCGCTGTTACAGGAGCCTGTAAAAGTGATATTATACTGCAATACATTAGCACTGCAGTGTATTGTACCAGCGACTTAATGATCGCTCGTTCCAGTCCCCTAAAGGGACTTTTGGGAGGTTTCCACTGTTTTGGTACCTCAGGGGCTTTGCAAATGCGACATGACACCCGAAAACCATTCCAGCTAAATTTGAGCTCCAAAAGCCAAATAATGTTCCTTCCCTTCTGAGTCCTGCCGTGGGTCCAAACAGCAGTTTATTACCACATATGGCATATTGCTGTAATCAGGACAAATTGCTTTACAAATTTTGGGGTGATTTTTCTCCTTTATTCATTGTAAAAATTAAACATTTCTATGTTTTTAAAGAAAAAAGTAGATTTTCATTTTCACGGCCTAATTCCACTAAATTCAGCAAAAAAAACTGTGGGGTCAAAATGCTAACTATACCCCTAGAAAAATTCCTTGAGGAGTGTAGTCTTCAAAATTGAGTCAGTTTTGGGGGGATTTAACTGTTTTGCTCACTGCAGGGCATTGCAAACGCGACATGGCACTGAAGACCAATCCAGCAAAATCTGCGCTTCAAAATCCATATGGCGCTCCTTCCCTTCTGAACTCTGCCGTGGGTCCAAACAGCAGTTTAGTACCACATATGGGGTATTGGCGTAATCGGGAGAAGTAGCTTTACAAGTTTTGGGGTGCTTTTAATCTTTATTCCTTGCAAATATTATATTTTTTTATATTTTTTCAGAAAAAAAGTAGATTTTCACTTTCACAGACAAACTCCGATAAATATAGCAAAATACCTGTGGGGTCAAGATGCTAACTATACCCCTAGATAAATTCCTTGAGGTGTGTAGTTTTCAAAACCGTCTCACTTTTGGGGGATTTCCACTGTTTTGGCACCACAAGACCTCTTCAAACCTGACATGGTGCCTAAAATATATTCTAAAAAATGGAGGCCCCAAAATCCACTAGGTGTTGCTTCTGAGGCCGGTGCTTCAGTCCATTATCACACTAGAGCCACATGTGGGATAATGCTGTTTTGAATACTTTGAGGGGGTGCAGTTTTTAAACCCTTAAGGACGCAGCCTAGTTTTGGCCTTAAGGCTTAGAGCCCATTTTTCAAATCTGACTTATTTCACTTTATGTGGTAATAACGTCGGAATGCTTAGGCCTCATGCACACGACCGTAAAAACTCCCGTTATTACGGGTCGTAATTACGACCCGTAATAACGGGCTCATAGACTTCTATTGGCGACGGGTGCCTTCCCGTTTTCTCACGGGAAGGTGCCCGTGCCGTTGAAAAAGATAGAACATGTCCTATTTCAGGCCGTAATAACGGCACGGACAGTCCATAGAAGTCTATGGAGCTCTCGTAATGACGGGTGGCTACATGTGTGCACCCGTCATTACGGCAGCGTTGCTAAGCGACGTCAGTAAATAGTCACTGTCCAGGGAGCTGAAAGAGTTAACTGATCGGCAGTAACTCTTTCAGCACCCTGGACAGTGACTACCGATCAGTATAAACCTGTAAAAAATAAAAATAAAAGACGTTCATACTTACCGACAACTTCCTGCTTCCTCTAGTCCGGTCTCCCGCCCGTTGCCTTGGTGACGCGTCCCTCTCGACATCCGGCCCGACGTCCTGGATGACGTTTCAGGCCATGTGACCGCTGCAGCCAATCACAGGTCAATCACAGGCTGCAGCGGTCACATGGACTGCCGCGTCATCCAGGGATGTCAGGCTGGATGTGAAGAGAGGGACGCGTCACCAAGACAACGGCCGGGTAAGTATGAATTTCTTTAACTTTTATTACAGAAAACAGACGACCTGTAATTTACGCGTCATCGTTTGACAGCTGTCAAACGACGACGCGTAAATTGACTGCCTCGGCAAAGAAGTGCAGGGCACTTCTTTGCAACGAAATTTGAGCCGTTCTTCATTGAACTCAATGAAGCACAGCTCAAGATTTACGAGCGTCACAGACGCCTCGCATACTACGAGGAGGAGCTTTTACGGCTGAAACGAGGCAGCTGTTTTCTCCTGAAAACAGTCTGTCTTTTCAGACGTAAAAGCCTCTCATCAGGGGCGTAACTAGGAAAGACTGGGCCCCATAGCAAACTTTTGACTGGGGCCCCCTCCCCCGGGTGTCACACAACCCCCCCCTTGTAGATAGTGCCTTTTTTACAAACCCCCCCTTTTGATAACGCCTTACAGCCCCTCTGTAGATAACGCCATACAGCCCCCTTTGTAGATATCTACAGAGGGGGCTGTATGGCGTTATCTACGGGGGGGGGCTGTATGGCGTTATCTACGGGGGGACTGTATGGCGTTCCCTACAGGGGGGGACTGTATGGCGTTCCCTATAGGGGGGGCTGTATGGCACTATCTACAAGGGGGGGGGGCTGTATGGCGTTATCTACAGGGGGACTGTATGGCACTATCTACAGGGGGACTCTATGGCACTATCTACAGGGGGACTGTATGGCACTATCTACAGGGGGGACTCTGTATGGCGTTATCTACAGGGGGGGCTGTATGGCGTTATCTACAGGGGGGCTGTATGGCGTTATCTACAGGGGGGACTCTGTATGGCGTTATCTACAGGGGGGGCTGTATGGCATTATCTACAGGGGGGCTGTATGGCGTTATCTACCGGGGGACTGTATGGCGTTATCTACAGGGGGGCTGTATGGTGCTATCTACAGGGGGGGCAGTATGGTGCTATCTACAGGGGGGACTGTATGGCGCTATCTACAGGGGGGACTGTATGGCGCTATCTACAGGGGGGCTGTATGGCGCTATCTACAGGGGGGCTGTATGGCGCTATCTACAGGGGGACTGTATGGCGCTATCTACAGGGGGACTGTATGGCGTTATCTACAGAGGGGGCTGTATGGCGTTATCTAGAGGGGGGCTGTATGGCGTTATCTACGGGGGGGGGCTGTATGGTGTTCCCTACAGAGGGGGCTGTCTGGCGTTACCTACAGGGAGTCTGTATGGCGTTCCCTACAGGGGGGGTCTGTAGAGAACGCCATACAGCCCCCCCTGTAGGGAACGCCATACAGCCCCCCCTGTAGGGAATGCCATACAGCGTCCCCCCCTATAGGGAACGCCATACAGCGTCACCCCCCTGTAGGGAACGCCATACAGCGTCACCCCCCTTTAGGGAACGCCATACAGCGTCACCCCCCCTGTAGGGAACGCCATACAGCGTCACCCCCATGTAGGGAACGCCATACAGCGTCACCCCCCTGTAGGGAACGCCATACAGCGTCACCCCCCTGTAGGGAACGCCATACAGCGTCACCCCCTGTAGGGAACGCCATACAGCGTCACCCCCCTGTAGGGAACGCCATACAGCGTCCCCCCTCCCCAAAAAATGCAACCTACAGTGTGTCCTAATAAAAGACATGTATCCCCTATCCACAGGATAGGGGATACATGTGTGATCGCTGGCAACGATAGGGAGAACGGGGGACTGAAAGTCCCCTGAACTTCTCCATGACTAACCTCTGACTTCCGGCGTCTGTGTCGGCAGCTCTGTAGAAATGAATGGAGCGCTGGTCACGCATGCGCACAAGCGCGACCGGCGCTCCATTAATTTCTACGGAGCTGCCGACACAGACCCCGGAAGTCCGAGGTTTGTGATGGAGAACTTGAGGGACTTTCAGTCCCCCGTTCTCCCTATCGCTGCCATCGATCACACATGTATCCCCTATCCTGTGGATAGGGGATACATGTCTTTTGTTTAATCGCAGAGCGGGGAGATACCTCCCTGCTCTGCCGTACTGTTCAGTGGCGTCCCGCTGTAGCATGCCGCGGGTCTCGTAGCAGCCGCTACTGCTGCTAGGGCGGTAGTTACGCCACTGCCTCTCATCGTGTGCACATACCCTAATGCCACCCAAAATAGTTACTAGTTCACATTTCCCATATGTCTACTTTAGATTGGCCTCGTGTTTTGAACATTCTTTTATTTTTCTTGGACGTTACAAGGCTTAGAACATAAACAGCAATTTCTCATATTTTTAAGAAAATTTCAAAAGCCTTTTTTTTTAAGGTACCTCTTGAGTTTTGAAGTGGCTTTGAGGGGCCTATGTATTATAAACCCTGATAAAACACCCCATTTTAAAATCTAGACCCCTCAAAGTATCCAAAACAGCATTTAGAAAGTTTTTTTTAACCCTTCAGGCATTTCACAGGAATTAAAGCAAAGTGGAGGTGAAATTTGCAAATTTCATTTTTCTTGCTGAATTTCAATTTTATTCAATTTTTTTCTGTAACACAGAAGCTTTTACCAGAGAAACACTACTAAATATGTATTGTCCAGATTCTGCAGTTTTTAGAAATGTCCCACATGTGGCTCTACTCCACTCGTGGAATAAAATACAAGCCCTAGAAGCAAAGAAGCACCTAGTGCATTTTGAGGCCTCTTTTTTATTAGAATATATTTTAGGCAGCATGCCAGGTTTGAAGAGGTGTTGATGTGCCAAAACAGTAGGAATCCCCCAACAGTAACCGAATTTTGGAAACTACACCCCTCAAGGAATTCATTTATGGTTGTTGTCACCATTTTGACCGTACAGTTTTTTTCACAGCACCTATTTGAATTGGGCTGTGAAATAAAAAAAATGACATTTTTTCCCAATAAAATGTCATTTGTGATCAAAATGTCTTATTTTCACAGGGAACAAAATACCCCATTTTATTGCCCAATTTGTCCATAGTGCGGCAATACCCCATTTGTGGTGATAAACTGCCGTTTGGGCCCATGGGAGGGCTCAGAAGGAAAGGAGCGCTATGTGTTTGTTGGAGTCCAGATTAGCTGGATTGGTTTTCGGGTGCCATGTCGCATTTGCAGAGTCCCAGAGGTATCAAAGCAATGGAAACCCACCATAAGTGACCCCATTTTGGAAACTACACCACTCAAGGAATTCAAATATGGTTGTTGTTACAATTTTGACTGCACAATTTTTTCACAGCACCTATTTGAATTGAGCTGTGAAATGAAAAAAATTTCATTTTTTTCTAATAAGATGTAATTTTTTAGCAAAATTTCTTATTTTCACAGGGAACAAAATACCCAATTTTGTTGCCCTATTTCTCCTGAGTGCAGCAATACCCCATTTGTGGCGATAAACTGCCGTTTGGGCCCATGGGAGGCCTCAGAAGGGAAGGAGCGCTGTGTGTTCTTTGGAGTGCAGATTTTGCTGGTTTGGTTTTCGGGTGCCATGTCGCATTTGCAGAGCCCCAGAGGTATCAAAGCAATGGAAATCCACCAGAAGTGACCCCATTTTGGAAACTACACCCCTCAAGGAATTCATTTATGGGTAATGTGACCATTTAGACCCCATAGTTTCTTCACAGAACTTATTTGAATTGCTCTTGGAATTAAAAAAAATATTTTTTTTCCAATAATATGCCATTTTAGCAAAAAAATTCTTATTTTCACAAGAAATAAAATACTCCATTTTGTTGCCCAATTTGTCCTGAATGCGGCAATACCCCATTTGTGGTGATAAACTGCCGTTTGGGCCCATGGGAGGGCTCAGAAGGAAAGGAGCGCTATTTGTTCTTTGGAGTCCAGATTTTGCTGGATTGGTTTTCAGGGGCCATGTCGCATTTGCAGAGCCCCAGAGGTATCAAAGCAATGGAAACCAACCAGAAATGACCTCATTTTGGAAACTACACCCCTCAAGGAATTCATTCATGGTTGTTGTGATCATTTTGACCCCATAGTTTTTTCACAGAACTTATTTGAATTGGGCTGGGAATTAAAACTAAATTACTTTTTTCCAATAATATGTAGTTTTGGCTGAAAATGTCTTATTTTCACAAGAAACAAAATACCCCATTCTGTTGCGCAATTTGTTCTGAGTGCCGCAATACCCCATATGTGGTGATAAACTGCGGTTTGGGCCCATGGGAGGGCTCAGAAGGAAAGGACCACCATTTGGCCTACTGGAGATTGTCTGGTGCGAAGTCATGTATGCAGAAGCCCCTGAGGTACCAGTACAGTTGAAACCCGCAAGAAGTGACCCCGTTTTAAAAACTATGGACAATAGGAGGAATGCCTGCAGGCAAACAAAACCTTTTTTCCTGACTACCCAATGATAACAAAGAACAAATTCAAATTTTATTAAGCTACTTGTAGCAAGAACAGACCACATATATAACGATTTAAAACTGTCACTGCCTAAAACTGAAGTGAAAGTAATTCACTGGAGAACCAGCAGAGTATAGAAATAAGTGCTGGCCGACATGCAGCGAGTCAATTCCAGCCAGTAAACACCATGTGGCCTAGGGGGAAGTAAATTCAGCTAAGGCAGGAGATTAAAACAAACTGAGCCCCCCCGACATGTTTCGCTACCTAGTAGCGTCCTCAGGGGTACACGGGGCTAATGGCGACGCGGCGAGAAAACAAATCCTGGGGGATATTATGGCTCCCTGCACCAAGTTCTAATTGACAGGTACGGCGCTAGCGCCGACCTGTCAAATTCTGTTTATTTTTCTAAGTCCCTATGATGCCTCATTGCGCATGCGCGTCGCCTCTGCACTGATCTGTCAGTTTCGGCGGTGCGCCTGCACTGAGTCCTAACTGACAGCTACGGCGCTTGCGCCGACCTGTCACATCTCCTTTCCCTCATTATTCTTCGAAGTCCCTTTTGAGTCTTATTGCGCATGCGCGTATCCTCTGAACTAATTTGGCCGTATTGACAGTGCGACAGCGCAGCCCGCTGCCTCTCATTGGTCTCTTGCTACAGCGATCCCCATTGGTTGGATCGCTCTCTCTGACAGCCGCCGTGTCTTGTCTTATTTCATTGGCGGTCTGCCCTCACACCCTCCCTCCACCCACGTCATCTTACATCCCCATAAGAGGATTTGTTTTCTCGCCGCGTCGCCATTAGCCCCGTGTACCCCTGAGGACGCTACTAGGTAGCGAAACATGTCGGGGGGCTCAGTTTGTTTTAATCTCCTGCCTTAGCTGAATTTACTTCCCCCTAGGCCACATGGTGTTTACTGGCTGGAATTGACTCGCTGCATGTCGGCCAGCACTTATTTCTATACTCTGCTGGTTCTCCAGTGAATTACTTTCACTTCAGTTTTAGGCAGTGACAGTTTTAAATCGTTATATATGTGGTCTGTTCTTGCTACAAGTAGCTTAATAAAATTTGAATTTGTTCTTTGTTATCATTGGGTAGTCAGGAAAAAAGGTTTTGTTTGCCTGCAGGCAATCCTCCTATTGTCCATATATATTATACCTGCTGACTACCTAGGGTCACAATTGTTTCCCGTTTTAAAAACTACACCCTTAAGGCATTCATCTAGAGGTGTAGTGAGCATTTTGACCGGAGACCTACACCCCATAAACTGTAATGTGGGTTCTCCCGGGTACGGCAATACCCTACATGTGGCTGTTATCAGCTGCCTGGGCACACAGCAGGGCCCAGAGGGGAAAGATGAGGGGGGATAAGCTGTGCGGAGTGCATCAGGGTAAGTAAAATTGGGGTAAATTATAAACCAAGGGATGTATGATAAATTTTAAAACACTCTTACATACAGAGCTCTGGTTTTTAGGGACACTAGTCACATTGATATATTGTGTCCACCCTTATCCCCCTCTTATAGCAGACTTTGCTCTATTGACTTTTTCCCTTCTTGCCAGTTTGGGGTACTTCTCCTGGAAAGTGTTTCCCTGGTACGATGCGTGTGGCCTCGCTTCCAGAAGTACTGGGTGCCCCCACCTTCTTGGTTCCTAAAGATTAGGTTCTTGATAATCACCTCTTGAAATTCCAGGAAAGTTCCCCTCTGGCCTGCACATTGACGTAGCACGTACGCATTGTACAATGCCATCTGTATGATGTGCACGGCCAGCTTCTTATACCACACCACATGGCGCTGTAGGGCTTCAGGACTTGATCTGACAAGTCCACACCTCCCATGTACCTATTGTAGTCCAGGATGCAGTCTAGTTTGGGGGTGGCCTTTCCTTCATATATCCTAAATCTGTAGGTATACCCTGATGCCCTCTCGCACAGCTTATACATCTTCACGCCATACCTTGCCCTCTTACCCGGCAGGTACTCGCGGAATTGAACCCTCCCTTAAAAATGTACCAGGGACTCATCAATAGAAATACACTTCTCGGGGGTGTATGCTTTGGAAAACCGGGCACTGAAACGCTCTAATAGGGGTCTCCGTTTATACAAACGGTCAAAACTGGGGTCATCTCGGGGTGGGCACGGCTCATTATCAGTATAATGTAAGAAGCGAAGTATTGCCTAATTTATTTATTTTTTTTAGGTTCCAGTTCAGTTCTGAAGTTGCTTTGAGGGGCCCATATATTATAAACCCCTATCAAACACCCCATTTTAGAAACTAGACCCCTCAAAGTATTCACAACAGCATTTAGAAAGTTTATGAACCCTTTAGGTGTTTCACAGAAATTTAGAGCAAAGTACAGGTGAAATGTCCATTTTTTTTTTGTCAGAAAATCCTTTTTATACCATTTTTTTTATAACACAAAAGGTTTTATCAGAGAAACGCAACTTAATACGTATTGCCCAGATTCTGCAGTTTGGAGAAATATCCCACATGTGGCCCTAGTGCACTAATGGACTGAAGCACCGGCCTCCGAAGCAAAGGACCAGCTAGTGGATTTTGAGGCCTCTTTTTTATTAGGCACCATGTCCGGTTTGAAGAGGTCTTGTGGTGCCAAAACAGTGGAAACCCCCAAAAGTGACCCCAATTTGGAAACTAGACCCTTTGAGGAATCCATTGTAGTTTTCTTGGGGTGCATGCGGCTTTTTGATCAGTTTTTATTCTATTTTTAGGTGGCGTGGTGACTAAAAAACAGCAATTCTACTATTGTTTTTTTATTCTATTTTTTTACAGCGTTTTCCGTGCGCTATAAATGACATATTCACTTTATTCTGCGGGGCGATACGATTATGGCGATACCAGATGTGTATATTTTTTTTTTATGTCTTATGGCGTTTGCACAATAAATACGTTTTGTAAAAAATCATTCACTTTTTGTGTTACCTTATTCTAAGAGCCAGAACTTTTTTATTTTTCAATCAATAAAGCCGTGCGAGGACTTATTTTTTGCGTAACAAACTATAGTTTCCATCAGTACCATTTTTAGGTACATGCGACTTTTTGATCTCTTTTTATTCCATTTTTTGGGAGGTGAAGTGACCAAACTATTGTGATTCTGGTACGGTTTATTATTATTTTCTTTTACGGCATTCACCGTGCGGGATAAATAACGAAATAATTTTGTAGCTCAGTCCCTTACGGACACAGCGATACCAATTATGTATAGTTTATTTGTTTGTTTATATATTTTTATTCATAATAAATGACTGATAAGGTAAAAAGGGGGATTTTTACTTTTATTACTTTTAAAACTTTTATTTTCTTATTTTTACACATCTTTTTTTTTTACTTTATTACTTTGTCCCACTAGGGGACTTGAGGGCAGGAGGCCCTGATCGCTATTTTTATACACTGCACTACATGCGTAGTGCAGTGTATTAGAGCTGTCAGCTACTCACTGACAGCAAGCATAGTGGGTCCTGAATTTGTCAGGACCCACTAGGCTTCCGTCGATGGCATAGCCGGACGCCATTGTTTGGTGTCCGGTTGCCATAGTCACTATCGCCGGCCGCTATCGTGTAGCAGGCCGGCGATGGCAGCTTAACCCCTAAAAAGCCGCGATCTCTATTGAACGCGGCTTTTAAGGGGTTAATCAGTGTGGACACAGCGATCGGTCCCCGCTGTAAGAGCTGCGGCAGCTGCTGTACGAGACAGCAACTGTCACAGCTCCTGTATGTGTCGGGAGGACGGCCGAAACGGCCGTTACTCCCGAGACGTACAATAAGGTCATGGAGCGCGAACGATACAGCTACCATGACCTAGTAGTACGTCCAGGAGCGGGAAGGGGTTAATATGGGGTGATTTATGGGGTCTATCTAGTACATAAGGCCCTCAAAGCCACTTCAGAACTGAACTGGTCCCTGTAAAAATAGCCTTTTGAAATTTTCTTGAAAATGTGAGAAATTGCTGCTAAAGTTCTAAGCCGTGTAACGTCCTAGAAAAAGAAAATAATGTTCAAAAAACAATGCAAATATAAAGTAGACATATGGAATATGTAAAATAGTAACTATTTTGTGTGGTATTACTATCTGTTTTACAAGCAGATACATTTAAAATGAAAAAAAATCATAATTTTTTCACAAATAAGCAATGAATTTATTGACAACATTTTTCCACTAACATAAAGTACAATATGTCACGAGAAAACAATCTCAGAATCGCTTGGATAGGCAAAAGCATTCCAGAGTTATTAACACATAAATTGACACATGTCAGATTTGAGAAAATGGGGCTGGTCATGAAGGCCAAAATGAGCTCGGTCTTGAAAGGGTTAAAGAAACTGTCCAGTTCGAAGAACCTAATTTTCGATTGTTGATTTCGACCAAAAGCTAATTGCAGAGTTAATTTCATTGCTACCGCCTTTGATGGTTCCCACCAATATTTGCTGGAAAGGGAGGGCATACCAAAATGTTAATGCTTATATTCCGAAGCACCTTTTGTATCTTTCCTCCACATTAAAAGGATTTTATATAATTGTTCTCACATTTTGTAATAACTTCAAAAATAACGAACCCTATTTTTTGCCAATGCTCCTCATTGTTCAGTGATGACATATCAGGTGAGCAAATAGATTGCAATACGATGGCAAAGGCTGCCTGTATTGGTTATAAGTGAAGTTAATTAGACTATATATATATATATATATATATATATATATATATAGCAAACATAGAATGGTGACAGCACCCTGCGACACTAATGCCACCTAAACCACTAAATATAAATAAATATGCACTAAAGCTAAATCTACTTACAAATAGGGAGGTTCTTAGTGCACATTTTGATCAAAAAGTGTTAGCCCACCTGCCACGACAAGGCGACCTCTGTAAGGTGGGAACCTACGCTGCACATACACCCAGAACTGGGACTAAGCCTACATATATACCTGGGGATGGTAGGATCCAGCATTGAACTGATTAAAATCACCCAGGGCAGAATGGGAGGAGTGCAAGAACAACAAGTGGAGGCAGTCACTAACCCCACATATATGGATCACATAAACACAACAAAAAGTTGAACAGCACATTCCAACTAAATGATACAAAATGTATGCAGGTGCAAGAACACCCATGACTGCAGATATACAGCAAACATAGAATGGTGACAGCACCCTGCGACACTAATGCCACCTAAACCACTAAATATAAATAAATATGCACTAAAGCTAAATCTACTTACAAATAGGGAGGTTCTTAGTGCACATTTTGATCAAAAAGTGTTAGCCCACCTGCCACGACAAGGCGACCTCTGTAAGGTGGGAACCTACGCTGCACATACACCCAGAACTGGGACTAAGCCTACATATATACCTGGGGATGGTAGGATCCAGCATTGAACTGATTAAAATCACCCAGGGCAGAATGGGAGGAGTGCAAGAACAACAAGTGGAGGCAGTCACTAACCCCACATATATGGATCACATAAACACAACAAAAAGTTGAACAGCACATTCCAACTAAATGATACAAAATGTATGCAGGTGCAAGAACACCCATGACTGCAGATATACAGCAAACATAGAATGGTGACAGCACCCTGCGACACTAATGCCACCTAAACCACTAAATATAAATAAATATGCACTAAAGCTAAATCTACTTACAAATAGGGAGGTTCTTAGTGCACATTTTGATCAAAAAGTGTTAGCCCACCTGCCACGACAAGGCGACCTCTGTAAGGTGGGAACCTACGCTGCACATACACCCAGAACTGGGACTAAGCCTACATATATACCTGGGGATGGTAGGATCCAGCATTGAACTGATTAAAATCACCCAGGGCAGAATGGGAGGAGTGCAAGAACAACAAGTGGAGGCAGTCACTAACCCCACATATATGGATCACATAAACACAACAAAAAGTTGAACAGCACATTCCAACTAAATGATACAAAATGTATGCAGGTGCAAGAACACCCATGACTGCAGATATACAGCAAACATAGAATGGTGACAGCACCCTGCGACACTAATGCCACCTAAACCACTAAATATAAATAAATATGCACTAAAGCTAAATCTACTTACAAATAGGGAGGTTCTTAGTGCACATTTTGATCAAAAAGTGTTAGCCCACCTGCCACGACAAGGCGACCTCTGTAAGGTGGGAACCTACGCTGCACATACACCCAGAACTGGGACTAAGCCTACATATATACCTGGGGATGGTAGGATCCAGCATTGAACTGATTAAAATCACCCAGGGCAGAATGGGAGGAGTGCAAGAACAACAAGTGGAGGCAGTCACTAACCCCACATATATGGATCACATAAACACAACAAAAAGTTGAACAGCACATTCCAACTAAATGATACAAAATGTATGCAGGTGCAAGAACACCCATGACTGCAGATATACAGCAAACATAGAATGGTGACAGGACCCTGCGACACTAATGCCACCTAAACCACTAAATATAAATAAATATGCACTAAAGCTAAATCTACTTACAAATAGGGAGGTTCTTAGTGCACATTTTGATCAAAAAGTGTTAGCCCACCTGCCACGACAAGGCGACCTCTGTAAGGTGGGAACCTACGCTGCACATACACCCAGAACTGGGACTAAGCCTACATATATACCTGGGGATGGTAGGATCCAGCATTGAACTGATTAAAATCACCCAGGGCAGAATGGGAGGAGTGCAAGAACAACAAGTGGAGGCAGTCACTAACCCCACATATATGGATCACATAAACACAACAAAAAGTTGAACAGCACATTCCAACTAAATGATACGCCCCCTGCGGTATTTAAAGAATTTGTCAATGACATTTTTCGGGATCTCCTCTATGTCTGTGCTGTGGTGTATCTCGATGACATTTTGATTTTTTCCCCAGATCCGGCAACTCATCAGAGTCATCAGAGTCATGTCCGCCAGGTGTTGCTTCGTTTAAGGGAGAATCATCTTTATGCCAAGCTGGAGAAGTGCATGTTTGAGAAAAGATCTCTTCCCTTCCTGGGTTATATCATCTCCGATTTTTGGGTATTATTGCCTGTAACCTGGCTACACTATATCTTCTTCATCTACATAAATTGTGACACTTTATTTTAAAATATTTATTTGAATATGTGACATTAATAAAGGTGTGCTTATTTTATTAGAGTTGTTGTGGGTTTCTCCATATTTTCATAGGATTAGCAATTCAGTCCGGTATTTCCAAACTTTTGACTGGCACAGTGTATACATATATATATATATATATATATATATATATATATATATATATATATATATATATATATATATATATATATATATATATACATTGAAGGAAATAAGTATTTGATCCCTTGCTGATTTTGTAAGTTTGCCCTCTGTCAAAGACATGAACAGTCTAGAATTTTTAGGCTAGGTTAATTTTACCAGTGAGAGATAGATTATATAAAAAAAAAAAAATGAAAATCACATTGTCAAAATTATATATATTTATTTGCATTGTGCACAGAGAAATAAGTATTTGATCCCTTTGGCAAACAAGACTTAATACTTGGTGGCAAAACCCTTGTTGGCAAGCACAGCAGTCAGACGTTTTTTGTAGTTGATGATGAGGTTTGCACACATGTTAGATGGAATTTTGGCCCACTCCTCTTTGAAGACCATCTGTAAATCATTAAGATTTCGAGGCTGTCGCTTGGCAACTCGGATCTTCAGCTCCCTCCATAAGTCTTCGATGGGATTAAGGTCTGGAAACTGGCTAGGCCACTTCATGACCTTAATGTGCTTCTTTTTGAGCCACTCCTTTGTTGTCTTGGCTGCATGTTTCGGGTCATTTTCGTGCTGGAAGACCCAGCCACGAGCCATTTTTAATGTCCTGGTGGAGGGAAGGAGGTTGTCACTCAGGATTTGACGGTACATGGCTCCCTCCATTCTCCCATTGATGCGGTGAAGTAGTCCTGTGCCCTTAGCAGAGAAACACCCCCAAAACATAATGTTTCCACCTCCATGATTGACGGTGTTCTTTGGGTCATAGGCAGCATTTCTCTTCCACCAAACACGGCGAGTTGAGTTAATGCCAAAGAGCTCAATTTTAGTCTCATCTGACCACAGCACCTTCTCCCAATCACTCTCAGAATCATCCAGATGTTCATTTGCAAACTTCAGACGGGCCTGTACATGTGCCTTCTTGAGCAGGGGGACCTTGCGGGCACTGCAGGATTTTAATCCATTACGGCGTAATGTGTTACCAATGGTTTTCTTGGTGACTGTGGTCCCAGCTGCCTTGAGATCATTAACAAGTTCCCCCGTGTAGTTTTTGGCTGAGCTCTCACCTTCCTCAGGATAAAGGAAACCCCACGAGGTGAGATTTTGCATGGAGCCCCAGATCGATGTCGATTGACAGTCATTTTGTATGTCTTCCATTTTCTTACTATTGCACCAACAGTTGTCTCCTTCTCACCCAGCGTCTTACTTATGGTTTTGTAGCCCATTCCAGCCTTGTGCAGGTCTATGATCTTGTCCCTGACATCCTTAGAAAGCTCTTTGGTCTTGCCCATGTTGTAGAGGTTAGAGTCAGACTGATTAATTGAGTCTGTGGATAGGAGTCTTTTATACAGGTGACCATTTAAGACAGCTGTCTTTAATGCAGGCACCAAGTTGATTTGGAGCGTGTAACTGGTCTGGAGGAGGCTGAACTCTTAATGGTTGGTAGGGGATCAAATACTTATTTCTCTGTGCACAATGCAAATAAATATATATAATTTTGACTATGTGATTTTCTTTTTTTTTTTTTTTTTATATAATCTATCTCTCACTGGTAAAATTAACCTAGCCTAAAAATTCTAGACTGTTCATGACTTTGACAGTGGGCAAACTTACAAAATCAGCAAGGGATCAAATACTTATATCCTTCACTGTATATATATATATATATATATATATATATGTATATATATATATATATATATATATATATATATATAGTAAAAAGGAATGCAGCACAAAAGAAGAAAACAAATCTCTATGTTGCTGTGTGTGCAAGCCTCAGGACCTCGACCTCCAGCCCCACATATATATATATCCAGAAGATAGGCAGTGTAACGTCTATGGTCGCGGTCCGTAGTTCTAACTTACACCTCGACCACCGCGGCCTTGGACATCCTGCTGCTGTACTGCGTCGTCCCCCTGTGAGGCGCCAGCACTCACTTCCGGGTATCGAGACTGTCTCCCGGAGGGTGCGCGCGCGCGCTTGTGCCCGCTCTTGAAGGGCCAGCGCGCGCGCATGAAATCATCATCAACTCACATAATGTCGTGGACTATAAGAAGTCCACCGCCCTTCTGATCCTCGCCTGAGCGTTGTTGTTGTTTCCCAAAGTCTGTCTTGCAAATGGTCTCCTAAGTGTCTTCCAGCTTCCCCGTACCCGTATCCTGAATCCTGTTTCCCGTACTATCCAGTACCATCCTGATCTACTGCCGTGCTGAGCTGTTGTCGTGCTGTGCTGCATTTCCACGCCTGTGCTGCATTTCCATGCCTGTTCTGCTACTCCACGCCTGACGTCTACCTGCCGCCTGGTCCCAGCCGAGCCTGCCTTGCTACTGTCTACATTTCCTCAGGTAACCTTTCTGGACTATAGACTCTGTACCATACCTGTTTGGCCAACTGCCATCCCGCTACGCGATATGGCCCAGTGGGTTCACACCCCGCATCGTGACAGTACGCTCAGGCCATGGACCCTGCTGGTCAATTTAAGGGCATGTCACCCTCCCAAGCCATGCAGGCGTACCTGCAGGATCTACGAGCAAGACAGGATCAACTTCTTGTGGCAGTGGACTCCATGGCGCAGCAGCTAGGGGCACTAGCTGCTTACCTTCCTGCTTGTATGCAAGCTCCTCTAACCGACCCTCCTGCTACACCTCCTGGCGGTTCCGGTTCGGATCCTCGGTTCTCGCTGCCATTACTTTCTTGGTTCCATGGAGACGCAAGTACGTGCAGGGGATTTCTGAACCAATGCTATATCCATTTTACCCTGCACGCCCGAGCATTTCCATTCGACAGAACCAAGATCGCCTTCATCGTGTCTCTACTTGCTGGCAAGGCCCTGGCATGAGAGAACCCAATCTGGGAACGTCAGGGACCTGAGATTCAAGACTTCCAGGGGTTCATGCGGTTGTTCCGTACTGTTTTTGAGGAGCCAGGATGAGTCTCGTCGGCAGCCACTGCTATCTTCAACCTGCGCCAAGAGGACACCTCCGTGGGCGAATACACCATCCAGTTCCGGACCCTGGCAGGAGAGCTGTCCTGGAACAATGAGGCCTTAGTAGCATCCTTCTGGCATGGCCTATCGCCCGAGATCACCGTCGAACTTGCTGCCCGAGATCTACCACCTGCCTTGGACGACCTGATTCTGCTGGCTACCCGGGTGGATATAAGGCTCAGGGAGAGATCTCATGAGGTTTGACAGGAGAGACGGCTTCCTAGATTGGCGCCCAACTTCCAGCAACCCCTCTTGCCGTCCTCTACTGCCTTGCCCGAGGTTCCGATGCAGGTGGATCGCCTAAAATTGTCTGTACAAGAGAAACAGCGCAGACGCACCTCTGAACTCTGTCAAGACCTTGTGGATCTTCTCCAGTTGCCCACTCTCCATCTGGAAAGGCTGTTGATCGTTGCCTCGGTAGACGGACTGCCATTGCCTGACCCAGTTTTGTCTGTGACCAAGCCATTGAGACTTCAAGTGGGAGCTCTTCACACTGAGCTCATCTCCCTGTTTGTCCTGCCCAAGGCCGTCAACCCCGTGCTGCTGGGTTTGCCTTGGCTCGGTGTGCACGCCAGAGTCCTGTATTGGAACTCTGGAGAGGTTCTCCAGTGGGGTCCCAAGTGCCTCGACCGCTGTCTGGGTCATATCCATCCACCGCAGCCTTCGCAGCATCAGTAATTGACAGGGTTGCCTTCTTGTTTCTCTATGTTCTCTGATGTCTTTAATAAAAGGGAAGCGGAGACCTTGCCGCCACATCGAGCATATGATTGTCTGATCGACTTGGTTCCTGATTCATCTCCTCCTTGCGGTGGAGTATACCCTCTATCTCTGCCAGAGACTCAGTCTATGTCGACCTACATCAAGGAGAATCTGGAGAGGGGCTTCATTCGTAAATCCTCACCCCCTGCCGGAGCTGGGTTATTCTTTTTCAAGAAGAAGGATGGATCCCTCCAACCCTGCATTGACTACGGGGGCCTCAATCGGATTACGGTGAAGAACAGGTACCCATTGCCTTTGATTTCGGAACTGTTTGATCGCACACGGGGGGCAAATATATATATATTTTTTATAAACTGGACTTGTGGGGGGCCTACAACCTGATTCGGATTCATCAGTGTAATGAGTGGAAGACCGCATTTAATTCACGTGATCGGCACTATGAATATCTAGTTATGCTCTTCGGCCTGTGTAACGCCCCCTGCGGTATTTAAAGAATTTGTCAATGACATTTTTCGGGATCTCCTCTATGTCTGTGCTGTGGTGTATCTCGATGACATTTTGATTTTTTCCCCAGATCCGGCAACTCATCAGAGTCATCAGAGTCATGTCCGCCAGGTGTTGCTTCGTTTAAGGGAGAATCATCTTTATGCCAAGCTGGAGAAGTGCATGTTTGAGAAAAGATCTCTTCCCTTCCTGGGTTATATCATCTCCGATTTTTGGGTATTATTGCCTGTAACCTGGCTACACTATATCTTCTTCATCTACATAAATTGTGACACTTTATTTTAAAATATTTATTTGAATATGTGACATTAATAAAGGTGTGCTTATTTTATTAGAGTTGTTGTGGGTTTCTCCATATTTTCATAGGATTAGCAATTCAGTCCGGTATTTCCAAACTTTTGACTGGCACAGTGTATACATATATATATATATATATATATATATATATATATATATATATATATATATATATACATTGAAGGAAATAAGTATTTGATCCCTTGCTGATTTTGTAAGTTTGCCCTCTGTCAAAGACATGAACAGTCTAGAATTTTTAGGCTAGGTTAATTTTACCAGTGAGAGATAGATTATATTTAAAAAAAAAACAGAAAATCACATAGTCAAAATTATATATATTTATTTGCATTGTGCACAGAGAAATAAGTATTTGTATTTGTAAGTATTACTTACAAAATCAGCAAGGGATCAAATACTTATTTCCTTCACTGTATATATATATATATATATATATATATATATATGTATATATATATATATATATATATATACACAGGGTGGGCCATTTATATGGATACACCTAAATAAAATGGGAATGGTAAGTGATATTAACTTCCTGTTTGTGGCACATTAATATATAGGAGGGGGGAAACTTTTCAAGCTGGGTGTTGACCATGGCTGCCATTTTGAAGTCGGCCATTTTGTATCCAACTTTAGTAGCACTGATCTCACAAGTACTGATCAGTGCCATCGCCTAATGCTGTGACTAGGTTAAAGTTTACTTAAGGACAGTATGACTTGTTTTGTACTGTCATAACTTGTTAAAAGAATAAAACAATTTAGATTAAAATTTAATTTTACTTAAAGACAAATTCCAGACACAGAAGTCTAAATACTTCAATATGCTCAGCTAGGCATATGCATCCACAATAATTTATAAATTAGTACATTTTTTCATGATTTATTCCTGGTGGAAGCTGTAGCTCCTTTTCTCAGCCTTTGGGTGCGTCAGTTGCTTGTCTGCCTGTTTCTTGCCCTAAAAAAGCCTGTACAAGAAGCCTGTAATCTCTTCACTGACAGACTGTCACTGTGTTTCCTCCTGGACTTCTAGATTGGAGAAGAAAAACGATCATCATCTCTCCAATGGGTGAATGAATCTCTGCCTTGGAGAAGCAGGATACAACATCTGCAGGTCCTATAACAGGCACTTAATTTATGTTTCATTGGCTAAGACAACATGAGGGGGTAACAACGTTATTTATAGTGCTTTGTGCGTAATGGGGTAGACCATGATGGTATACTAGGAGCTGTAGTAATAGACACGACACACAGAGCTCTATAGGCCACAATTAGCAGCATTAAAAAATTATCATCACAATTTTTTTCCTTGGTGAGACAAGTAATGGGAAGCACAAGGTCATCATATGCTTATGCCATATTGGAAGAATCAAATTTTGAGCATGTTTCAGTGCATTGACCATGCATTCGCACCATATGAGAAGTGGAAAATTTTGTTTCACTTTACAAAGTTTCACATCTTAACATTGGGGTGGAGTATATATTGTAAATCAGAAGATTTTTTTTAGACTTGGCACCAGTCGTCAGATATAACATCTCTACAATTCTCAGTATTCTTGTCCACAAGCAGCGGTAAATGGTAACAATGCCCTGTTTGTACATCAACTAATGATGTTACTGCAATGACAATATTGATCCAATGGAGATTCTGCATCCTAAGCAAGGATCTAAGCAATAGCAGGCAATTAGATTATATTAAATGAAATTAACATGCACAGAACATTATGGGTATGACTTGTATTGTGAATGATTAATGTTCTTTGTTATTTCTCATTTTATAGAATGAATTCTTTGGAAGCATTTCAAAGGCAACAAAAAGATTACACAAGCAAACAACATTTTTTTCATTTAATTTTTTTGGTATATGAAACGTTAACTGCTTCTGTATGGATTTTATATAAATCTTGTCCAACATTGTAATTTAAAAAATTTGTGTTAAAGCAATTTTATTTTTTTGGTATATGAAATGTTAACTGCTGCCGTATGGAAGACATTAGCTCAAAGAAATATCTCATTTATATAAATCTTGTATAACATGGTAATTTAAAAAAAATTGTGTTATAGCAATAGCACTTCAGGTCTTTATTTGCAAAATATTTGATTTAATATATTATTCTATCTAAATTCTCATCACAGTATGATCATTTTGGCTTTCAAATTCACTATAAATGCAAGATTATAAGGTATTATAAGAGTAAGAATGGCTGACACATTAGGGTTAATTTATTAAGACAAATGCAAAGGAAAATGAGTATGCAGGAATCTATGACTTGCGGACTACATGTTCTTTAATTGCAGGTAATAGCCACCTAGCACCAGCTATTAGCTTGGGCAGTCAGCCTCCTAAATGCCGTAGGAAAAGTAACCACTCAAATGCAGAAAAATAATGTTTGCGGACCATATGAAACCATGTTCTTTATACAGTGGACAGTATATGCCTGGAACAAAAAAAATAAAGTATCTGGATATAAACTGTACAGTATCCATAGACTACTATTGGGCAGGCATATGCTAAAAATATGTCTTTTTGGCACACGACTGGTAGGTTAATGTCTGGATACCTTTTTTGGAATGTTTTAAAAAAATATGGGATGCAAAACTTTTCAAACCAAAAGGACACCATAGAAAAACTTTAACATTAAAGGGTAACTAAACTTTCAGAAAACCTCTGACATGTCATGGGGTCGGTGCTGAGCCGCTTGGTTTCATGATCGGCTTTTCTTGGAAAGGCGATGTAATGGTGTACAAACTCAATAGAAACAGTGTACGGACTCTGAAAAAAGCAGATCAGAAACTAAGCGGCTCAGCGATATTACCGCTTCGGTTTAGTGATCAGTGAGGGTCTTCCTTTTTTAATTTTTACTTACTGTAGGATAGATATGTGAGAATGTGGGGGAAATCCCTATTCCTTAAGGGTGCTATAATTGTATTTATGTTGTCTATTATACCAGATTATGATGTACTGTATCTTGTGTTGTACGTTCTCTTAAAAAATGCCACACTATATGTGCTTTACCTCCCGAAGAGTGCCTATCCAAGAGGAAGATTTGTTTTCTGTGACATATGTATATCCTATCTTATATGTTCACTGTTTTGTTTGTCTTTTGCAGGTTCAGACAATGATGGCTGGCTACTGTGCTTTAAAATTGTTTGGCGCCAGAAGAAATGGCCCGGATGCCGTTTTAGTTAGTTAGGTTGTATTGCCATGCCATAACAGCGTTGGGGATGTGACGCAGCATGGCTATGCTGCGTCTTTACGCAGGGGGCAGTGCTTAGCACATAAAAAATGTCTGTTCCTGCCCAGCAGTGTTCAAAGCCCATAGAAAGAACAAGCTGCTGTGCTGTGAGCTGCTGTTGGTGCCAAGAGGCACAAGTGTGGGTCCTGAGTTCCTGTGGGTCCCGGAGAATAGGTGGTTTACGGGCAGGAGCCTCCCTGAGAAAGACAGTGGTGGAGATTTATCGAAATTGGTGCAGTTGGCGATAGCAAATAATTAGCTCTCTGCTTTCAATTTCCAAAGGTCCCCTGAAATTGCATGAATGGTGCAATTTGATTTGTTGCTACAGGCAACTACTCCTCTTTTCCTTTGCAATAGTTTTGATAAATCTCCTCCAGTGTGTTATTGGCGGGTGAACGGGCAGGAAGGCCTGATGATTAAAGCAGATGACCCCTGTATCAGGTAGCAGTGCTCTAGACCCTGTTCTACTGAGTGGTGAGCCAGCCTCAATGCCTGAACAAGATGAACCATTGTTTTCAAGAACTGTGCCTCTCTGCTGAGAAGTGTTGCATTTCTGTTACTGTAACCGTTTGTGAGTGTAACACTGGCCCGGGTAACAAATTTTGTTAGCCATCATCCTGGTCTCCATTCTATCATTTTGCAACTACCAGTCATTGGACTTACATCACCTTGGCCTACATTACAGGTATATGTTTATGCGGGACATGTTTAACTTTGCTTACTATTGATTTTCCAACCACATCTGCTGGAAGTTTGTTCCAAGCATCTACTACTCTTTCAGTAATATAATATTTTCTAACATTACTTCCGATCTTCCCCCAACTAGTTTAAAATTGTGTCCCCTTGTTCTTTTGTTTAGTTTCT
The DNA here is from genome assembly GCF_050947455.1 of Rhinoderma darwinii. Lineage (NCBI taxonomy): Eukaryota > Metazoa > Chordata > Amphibia > Anura > Rhinodermatidae > Rhinoderma > Rhinoderma darwinii. The sequence goes on from NC_134690.1 coordinate 67,261,847, forward strand.
AAAAGCACTTCAATCTTAAACCTCATTTAAACTTTTAAAGAAGACCTCCGGTGGTAACACAACTTTCCATGTCTGCGTTCCCCACCTGACTGTATACCACACTCTACACTTCTTTTATGTATACTGGACTTATGTTTTGAACCTTTGCCTTGTCTTTGCTTTTAAAAAGCTTCTATCTTTATTCTTTGATTTTTACAGCTTTCTCTTCCTCTCTGCTTTGCTATCTATCCCATGATGCTTCAGCACAGCATCACACGACAAGATAAAGACCATACAATTCTTGCATGCTGGGGGACACTGATTATCATTCTCTCTATATTCTCCTAAATAAGCTGAGAAACCATAAGTATACAGACAGGGAGGCTGCACTATATTCTACTACATTATACCTGTGTGACAGGGACCTAAGTATCAGTGGTAGCTGATGATAGAAGTTTCTGTCCCCCCCTGTGCAAAACTAGTGTGGTACAGGAACATGTGTCACTAGTGTGGGTGACACATAGAACTTCATAGACTCAAGTCGAGAAAGCGTGTCACCGAGCCTCATTCACACTGTTGCTAAGCAGCCATCACCGTCTGACCTAGAGATGGAAGCAGCAAGGAAAAGAACAGATGAGAGCCATAGAATACCATAATGGTACACATGGGAAAGTTTAGTTTTGGACGGAGTGTCCCTTCAACATATTTAAAGATATTGAGCATATTCCCCCTTTCTTTTCTTTTCTTAAGGATAAACAAATTAAAGGGGTATTCCCATCTCGGTCATTTGTGGCATATCAACAGAATATGCCATAAATGTCTCATAGATGCAGGTCCCACCTCTGGAAGCTGCACCTATCGCTAGAGCAAGCTCCCTGACCCCTGTCCTAACTTCTGCCGCTGTCACTGGTCTCCGGCCACTGTCTTGTGATCACGTTTTCTGGAATAAACCGAGCACGATTAGCCTTGCTGGTTCCGGAACTCCCAGGCCCATAAATTAAACACAGGAGAAGTCTGGAGAACAAATAGCAGAGCTTACAAGATAAAGACTGAACAAAGTCACTGCACATAATTATTGACGATCATAGTCATGTTTTCATTTTTGGCTGGAGATACCCATACTTAACATTTCTCCACACAGGTGTCAGTTGTCAGGTGCACAGTCATGTTCCAGCTAATCTCATCATGACGTAGGAGGGATATTTAAAAAATGGCGACAGGAAATTATGAGTCATGTGACCCAACAAAAATAATTAGGGCTTTCTACATTTCCTTTCTACAGTTTTCAAGCCTGATGATCTCTGGTGTCCTATAGGGGTTCTTCAATGCAAAATGATGTAATGACTGGAGTTTGTCTTTAATCTTAGGAAAGCTAAATGGGTTTGACATTTTATATTTGATCTGACAGCTGCATAAACATTGCATTTAATAGCTAATTAAGTCATAGTGAACTCCATTTTCCAAAAGGCATTTAGGTTTAGGGATATTTCCACTTCATTATTCTACATCTCAAAGCAATTAATATTTTTAATGAAATGATAAAAAATGCAATCCTGAGGCTATTTATTTTTTGTTCTGAAGAAAAATAGTGCCCATAAAAAAATTAAAACAATTTCTTTATGTATTGTAATGTATAATTTGGATTTTTGCTTGTGAAGAAGTCTTAGAAAAATACTGAACCTAACTGTTTTTGAATATTTTATGCTTTTTGGGTATACTTAGTGCGCACTATGTGGAGGTATGTATGCATGCTTTTAAGTAAAGTACCCCATTCTAAATTACTGGCTCGCCACTCCATCTACAATAAATTCTTGGAACAATAATTTTATAGCCCAGTTTTCCAAAAATCAATTGTTTAATAAAAAATAGTCCAAAATGTCTAGGGGAAGTGGGAGACAAACCTGGAAAGTCAAAAGTGAACATTTCTTAATAGCAGAAAGGAATGTAAATACTCATTGGATGGATGAAATCTGTTCCAACCGCAGATATTTTTTTTTCTTTCCACTGGAACAATTAAATCTATCGATCCAGGCAATCTTATGACATAGCAGCATTCTGATTCATCCATTGGCTTTTGCTGTAGATATAATAATTGTAAATAAATGGCTTTACAGACACTGCGATTTAACATCTATGAATTAATGCCAAGGGTTCGGCCAACGTTGTTCTAATGTGTATGGCTAAATATCTATCAACACCCATGGGTCCCAATGAAACCAATGATCTATCAGTCACTGAGCAAAGGTGGAAATCTTCCTTTGGTAAAACCAGGTTACATTGGTCACAAACTTGACCTACTCACCTGCTATTAACAAACCCAATATATACCCTACGACTGGTAAGAAATCTCAAGAAATGTAACACTATGGAGGGAACACATTAGATGATTATAGTGCCATGTGGATTGTTCAGTATCCTCACATTAATATATTTATTCTATAAATATGCAAATGCTGTTTCTCCATTTTAATTATTGAGTTCTTCAAACCCTCATACCCTGTATTGCTTTATAATATCTTTATATAACTGTGCCATACAGAGGCACCATGTGGCCAGTGAGCCTCCTTACAGGCTACAAGCTGACAGCTTTGCTGTGTGCACGATGCCTAAGTGCCAGTGGCGATTGAAAGAGTTTTGCCTTATAAGTAGGGAAATAAAATGTTGCTAGCACTCAAACAGGCAATGCAAGCAAAGCTGAATCTCGTTGCCTCTCTGGAGACCAATGTGGTCACCGCTTGGCCTGTAGTGCCGATGGTGCCTATTTTTAAAAATACCACCAGCACTTTTAATCCCTAAATTTCTCTTGACAAGTTGAACATTGTAACCCAGAGTCAAAAGTGAAGAAAATAGGTACTCATTTTTTTTCTCTACAACAGCAATTGTGATATTTAGGCCAGAGTAAGGGGCTGCCGGTAGAAAAGATTCAATATTTTTTTCCAGACATTTTTTTTAATGTCTTCAGTTTTGTATAACACAGTTTTTGTTTGGTGAACTTGAGTTAAACAACAAATTTACAAGGAGATGACTGAACGCTACTTTTCCATTTAGTCAAAATGTACAACATAAGTACCCTTTTTATTTTTCCTCATAATGATGCACTGCTTTATTAAAGATATTGCCCCCCGTCCAATCCTGTCCCATTTGCTGGAAGATGGATCTGCTTCTATGTAACACAAATACTGCAGTACATCTGACAGAGTCTATCTTATTAGAGATGATTTAATACAGTCCTTTTCTAATGCTCTAATGCACAGCACCAAATCATTCAAAGTGAATAAAACAAGCGGCTCACATTTGTAAGGTCCATTTAGACTGGAGAACGTCAGGGCACTAAAATAATTTTGAAAGATGAACTGGCAGCATCCAAAAAGGTTTTAATATTCCCATATGTAATCTTAATAGTTTCTGTGTATTACAGAAAACACACATAGTAAATTAGCTATGGTATATTAAACTGCCTACAGGGAAGTAGATGATTTGCATATATGAGGAATAAACCTTGTGATCCATTGGACGCGTTTAAGGTAAGTGCCAATAAGTCAATAAGAAGATTAGTAAATTCTGAACAGAGGAAAATGGTGGTTCTCCTTCTGCTACATTTTGCTTTCAAGATGAGAATAATTCATGTTGAATAATGCAGTTCATTATTTTATCCGGAACTGGTAGTACACAATAGAAGCCGCCTGAATATTACTGCAATCTGTTCAATCATTCATATTATAATCTTGTCGTATGACTTTCTTATGCTTTATGAAAAGCTATTTAGGATTCAATAATTTCGCATAACGTTGCAATTCACTTTTGGTCTTTTATATTTTGTTAGATCAATAGCGATCGAGGGGGCCGATGATTCTCATGGCAGCCTGAGGCCTAATGAAGGCCCCCAGGCGTGCCATCTTTCTGTTCCTATTAATTAATAGGAGTTGGTAAAATGAAATATACTGCAATAAATAGGATTGCAGTGTCTTGTACTAGCATCACTTCTTCAAGTCCCCTAGGGAGAGTAAAATAAAAAAATGTAATTAGTTAAATAGAGTTTTTGTAATGAACCTAAAGAAAAATTTAAAAGTTCAAAAGCCACCCCTTTTACCATTTGCTCCCTGTAAAAAATGTAAACATAATTGGTATCGCTGTATCTATAAAAGTCTGGACTATTACAATATATATATTTAACCAACAGAATGAACACCATAAAAAAATAAAAATTGTTGTTTTCTGGCTCTCTAAAAAAATGGAATAAAAAGTGATCAATCGTATGTACCAATAAAAACTGCTGCTCGCCCCGTGAAAAAGAAGACCTTAGGGCCCTTTTACACCGGTCGATAAACGACCGGTGCAGCGAGCGCCGATATATGAGACAGCGTTGATCGGCGCTCGTTTGCTCTTATCACACAGAGCTTTGGATGGGAACGAGCGGTCGTTACTCCGATCGCTCGTCCCCATACATTATTATCATGTCGGCGGTGCGTCTCCCTGTTTACACACAACGATAATATTTCACTCTTTTAAAACGATACGATCAGCAGATAATCGATCGTTTGCTCGTTCATCCGCTGATCATTCCCCTGATCGTTATATGAGCGCTCGTCTGCCCGATAATCATCCAGTGTAAAACCTCCTTTACGCTGCTCCATTGACAGAAAAATAAAAAAAAGTTAAGGCTCTCAGATTATGGCGACACTAAACATTTTTGTAAAGTTAGTAGATCCTAAAAAATCCTGCATAAATTTGATATCAGCATAATCATATTGAGCCGCAGGATAAAGTTAACATGTTGTTTTAACCACACTGTGAACGTTATAAAACTAAACCCAAAAAGCAATGGAGGATTCGTTTTTTTTCCCCCTATATTAATATCGGATTACTAAATTAATTTCAGCTCCTGCACCGACACCTTAAATATTTTAAGACCCCCCTACATTAATATCAGACTTCAGACCAGATCCTTATGTTTATTAAGTCCCCAGACCAGACCCCTAAATATATCTAGACCCCATACCAGACCCCCTAAATATACTCAGACCACAGAACAGACCCCCTGAATAGATTCAGACCGCAGACGCTCTATATTGTTTTCAGACCCCAGACCAGACCCCAACTTTATTCTGACCCCTGACCGGTGGCAGACATTGGCAGCATAGGGCCCCTTGTGCAAAAAATGGGTTTGGGCTGCTCCCACTTTAATGCCAAAGAACCCACACAAAACAACAATATTATTTATATATAAAATAATAATGATAGAATAATATAATATATACAGTCACCCACACAAACCATACAAGGAACACATGCCACACACTCAGTGGTGTAACAACTGCTGTAGCAGCCACAGCGGCTGTTGCAGGGCCCACGGCATGAGGAGGACCGTGCCGCCTGCTGACACGGCCCCCCCATGCCCGGTGGCGCCGCTAGCAGCCGTCATGGCTGCTACAGCGGTAGCGTCACCACTACGCGGCCCACGCCGTCAGGCCCCTAACATTTATGGGACGGGCAGCACGGGCCCCCTCACGGGCCCCGGTGCTAGCGACACTCACATTCACTTTTATCTGTGTCCTCAGGGCTCTGTGTGGCCCTATATACAAGGGGGGCTGTGTGCCAGTGGTCTGTGTGTGGTGCAATCTACAGGGGTCTGTGTGTGGCGCTATCTACAGGGGTCTGTGTGTTGCATTATCTATAGGGGGCAGTGTGGCACTATATACAAGGGAGGGCTGTGTGGCACTATATACAAGGGGGGCTGTGTGGCACTATCTACAAGGGGGGCTGTGTGGCACTATATACAAGGGGGCTGTGTGGCACTATACACAAAGGGGAGCTGTGTGGCACTATACACAAGGGGGAGCTGTGTGGCACTATATACAATGTGGCTGTGTGGCACTAATAAGGAGGGGGCTGTGTGGCACTATCTACTGGGGGGGGCAGTATAGCACTATATACTAGGGTCGAGGGCTGTGTGGCGCAATCTACAGGGGGCTGTGTGTGGCACAATCTACAGGGGTGTGTGTGGTGCTATCTACAGGAGGCTGTGTAGCACTATCTACTAATAGGGGCCTGTGTGGTACTATATGCAAGGGGCAGGTGGGGGCGCTATCTACAAGTGGGGTGTGACACTGTCTACAGGGGAGATGTATAGCACTGTCTACAGGGGGTTGTATAGCACAATCTACAGGGGGGCTGTATAGCACTGTCTACAGGGGGGGGGCTTTATGGCACAATCTACAGGGGGCACTATCTATAAGGGGGGCTGTGTGTGGCAGATAGGGGAGGGTGGGCCCAGTCAAAAGTTTGCTATGGGGCCCAGTCTTTCCTAGTTACGCCCATGCACATACTTACCCCTTCAGGGTGGACACATACCACATTCACACACTACTCACATGCTGGACACATCCCATAAATGCATCACTTACACATTGGATACATGTCGCATATGTGACCCTCTCACACAGGATACATGCCAGGCACGCACCATTCAGGCTGGACACATGGCACACATTTACTATTCACACAGTCGACACATTGCACACATGTGCCTTTCATAATCAAACACCAGTTACACCCTAGACACATACCCCCCATTAAAAACTTACACACTGGATATATGTTTAACAAGTTCCCCAGACACTTAGGACACATATCACACATGCATGACTCCTGCTGCACACATGTTGCACATGTGCCTCACACATGCCGTACACACACCACTCACAAGCTGAACACATGCCGTACACACACCACTCACAAGCTGAACACATGCCACACATACACCCACTCATGTTGGATACATGTAAGTGTCACACTTGTTATGTCACACAACTAATACCCACACTTTAGTGAATACTTACGAGATTTCCTTTGACTAGAGCTGACCCCTTTAGAATCAATGCAGACAGGAGAGTGACATTTCTGCTGAGACAAAGCCCTGCCTTCAATAATGTAAGCTCCACCCATTAACCCCACTTTGACCTTTTCTGATGACGGCAAATAAACAGCCATTGTAGGCATTAGTATCCTGGATCCTGCGATCTAATTGTTTCAATAGAGTTCCTGCTCAGAGGACTTTAAAGGCAGAACCCCATCTCCCCTCCAGGCCCCTGCCCCAGATCAGACCTTTACATTAATTCAGACCCCAAATCACACAAAAAAAACAAAAACTCCAGACCAGACTTTGTACTTACCCTTGTCGCTCTCGTCCCTTGTTCAGCTACAGGCTCCATCGATGGTGTGAGTTGGGAATAAAGGAGGTTAAGTATTTATTCCGATTTTTTTTTCTTTGCTGCCCCTGTGCCCTATTTTTAGTCTCAATTCCTGGGAACCGGGTAAAAACTGTAGGGGACTCCGACACAGTTGACACATCTGAATTAAATTTGGGACTATACTAGTGTCTAAGCTTATAAGGCTTCGTTCACATCTGCGCCAGGACTCCATTCCGTCGTTCCGTCTGAGCTTTCCGTCGGAATGGAGCCCTAACTGCCAAAAACTGAAACCGTAGGCTTCCGTTTACATTGATTTCAATGGTGATTGATCTGGTGTCAATGGTTTCAGTTTGTCTCCGTTGTGCAAGGCTTCTCTCGTTTTGATCGGATGAATACAGTAGTCGACTACGGTATTCATCCGGTCAAAATGACGGAACCCTTGCACAACGGATACAAACTGAAACCATTGGCATCGGATCCGTCACCACTGAAATCAATGTCAGTTTGTGTCAGTTAGGGCTCCGTTACGACAGAAAGCTCCGACGGAACAGAGCCCTGACGCAGATGTGAACATAGCCTCACATATTCTCAAGACTGGCTCCATCCATCCATCCACCCATGTTGCCATATGAATTATTCTTAGAAAGTGTTCCAAAACCTACTACGTAGACCTAAATATTAGGTTCACTTCATATAAACAACTTTATGAGGTTAATGGAATATTATTTTTACTGGAATAGGGTATCCACTAATACTAATAAATAACTTTTATTGGATATACCTTAAAATTAACAAAACTTGTGACTTAAAATTAGTACACGCTTAGTTAATTCAGGTCCTAAGTGAGTGGGATATGCTCGTTTTCCCAATTCCCAAAAGGGTGGGTAAATTAGGAATAGGTAGCTGTAGAGAGGTAGATTTAAAGCACCATTGTAGTCATTTAATGCATGCTTTTGTAATATAGATGACCTTCAACCCCTATCTCTTTTAGGCAGTCTGATGTTGTGCAGGTAGTGATTATATATGGACTGTTATCTTACCAGCACCCTACCATTCAGTTATTCGATGCCGTTTGCAGCCAGCCTCATATCATGTAACACTCTGCATACAGGGGTCACCGTGGAGGATAATGGATTCCTACTATCCCTTCAAAAATGTCCTAGTCCAAGCTATCTCCTAGCACTCTCAAAAGGGAGTTCTGCCTCAGCCATCTATTACTAACATGTCCCTGTAATTTCAATTCTTCCTAGCCTCTCCTACATGTTTCACCCTGCATTCCGGCATCATCAGGGACCGTTTGGCTAGATATATTATTTCAATGCAGGTGCAGAGCAATGGCCTTGTGCATATGAGCATATCCCACTTACTTGGGACCTGAATTAACTGTGTGTACAATTTTAAGTCACAAGTTTTGTTTATTTTAAAGTATATCAAATAAAAGTTATTTATTAGTATTAGTGGATAGCCTATTCCAGTGAACACATTATTACTACAGGGTTAATTTAACCAGTCATGGTATAGAACCATTGATTAATTTAATGGAATATTAGTTAAAAAATTTATAACATTCCTCACCGTTTCTAGAACAGACCAGATAAAAAGGGCATCAAGACAAGACAACAGCAGATTGAAAATCGATAAAACACATGTCCATCTTGTCTTCTGGATTGATGGACTATAAATTGGTCCCAGATGTGAATGCCATGTAACCAAAAAGTGACATGGAATAGAAAAGATTAGAGAGACATTTTATTTTTGTAAGATAACGTCACAGCTCCTGGCAATGAAAGAAACTTGAAACCCCAAGTGAAGTGATGATCAATATTGTGTCTACAAAAGGAAATACAACTCTTCTAATCGATCATGGATCTTACTTGACATAAAACACCATGGTCCGTTGAATTTCTAAATACGACAATAGCTGCTACTTATAGAGAATTTCGACCCAACAGTCATTCATTTATAGATTTAGGTGTAGGTGCATTTGATAGACCATAAAATATGGGATCATGATGCATTGCTGCTCTTTATAGACAGACTACATGGATAGATCTCTATGGATAGATCCAGTCCATAGGGACTATATGGGTGATCTTACAGCATGTAAAATGCCACCTCCAAAAATTCCTCCACACCACCCCTTTTAGCAATCAGTGAGATCAGCACTTAATTTACATGGGGTTTTTTTTTGTAAAAAATTGCAGCAACTGTCATTACATATATTTTCATAGCTATTATTGCACAGTCTTTAAAGGCTATGTACACCTTTGAAATAGTGTTTGTTGTTTTTTGTTTTTTAATAAAATGCCTATTAGTATGTTTTGTGCAACTTTCTAAATACTTTTTATTAAAAAGTTATTTTACTTTTTGAGATACAGCTGCTTTGTATTCTGGATACATAGAAGCTTTATCGTGCGCTGAAACCTGTATCCGTCAGGTCAGCGTCACTGTTGGGTTCAGTGACAGCGGGTTCTGCATCTCTCTGACATGCAGGATCCACCTGCTAACGATCGCATCTAAGTTATGAACTTAAATGTGATCGGTAACGGCTCCATCCTGCGTGTCAGAGACATGCAGGACCCGCTGACACTAAACCCGTTAATGAAGCAAAGGGAATATCGCAACTTTAGCATTTTTATAACATAAGGTAAATTAAAAACGAATTAACTGTTAATGATGAATTATGTTACCATAACATTTATAAGTGGGACAACTCCTTTAACACAAAAAAGTACAAAGGACAATGAAAGATGATAATAATAATAATAATAATAATAATAATCTATATTAACCGATTCTGGACCAACCTATTTTGGGCCTTGAGGACGCAGTGGTAATTATTTAGTTTTTTCATCGTCCCATATTCCAAAAGCGATGTTTTTTTTCTATTTTCCCATCGACATAACTGCCATCATTTTGGGGTACAAATAATTTATTGTTTATCTTTCTTTGAAGTGGTGAAGTGGTGAGGAAAAAAATAGCAAATCTGCCACTGTTTTTTGCTTATTTGCTATGTGCCATGCAGTATAAATGATACCTTACTTTAGTCAATGGGTTGTTATAATTGTGTAAATATGTGTATATTTTTTTATGTTTGCACAATAAAAACATGTTTTATGAACAAAACTATTTGGCTGTTGGAGTGCTATAACTTGTAGCCGGTTAAGGATTGTTTTTGCAGGACGAGTGTTAGCTTTTAATGGCATTATTTTGGGGTGCATAGTACTTATTGGTTAATTTTTTTAATGTTTTTGGGGGAGTGAAAGCAAAAATATTGAATCCACCATAGTGGATTTTTCGTACTTTTTTGTGTTTACATTTGCCATGTGGTATAATTTGTGTGTTATCTTTTTTTACGGGTTGTTATGATTGCGTCAGTACCTTACTTTTTTTTTCTCTTTAAAGTTTACAATTTTTACAAAACAAAATTATTTTTAAAGGAAAAAAGGAATTATTTTATTTTTTAATTTGGACAATTCTTTTTTTTCTTGTTTTAGACTTCATTCAACTTTTTTTTTATTAGTTCCAATAGGCACATATCTTAGGCAGACCTGCCTTTTTTAGGCACTATGGCTGCCATAGGAATCCATTCTCAAAGCATGATTGTGTTGCAAGTAGGTTGATAGGCTTGCAAAGGAAGCCCCTACCACTATCAAACACCCTAGATCGTGCGGTCGCTAATGTCTGCGGCATCTAAGGGGTTAAATGGCTAGGATCATAGTTACTCTGATCCAGCCACATTAGAGTGAGATATCTGTTGTATAAAACAACTAACAACTGCAAGTGATGGTGCAGCACAGGTCCGTAATAGTATGGCAGTTTGCGGTAACAACACACGGATCATTATGTACCATAGTTGCCAACGTTTGAATTTTTTTCCAGGGACACTTAGAGTGTGGCTTCTTTGATGGGTGTGTCTTATGAGGCGTGGCTTATCTGGTGGGTGTGGCTCATGGAGCGTGGCTTTCTTCCCAGGATTTCTGCATACAAATAAACAAACAAAAATTTCTGCACTAGTTTGGCTGACAACAATTATGGTGGCCGGTATCTCTCCCCGGTTATTCGGTTGTTAACAGGCCAGTGATGTCTCACTTTATCACTACAATAAACAAAATCCCGGCACACACTGGCTCTGTTGTTTGCTTTTTTTTTTTATTTAATAGAAATAAAAATAAAAAGCAATTTTTGTTCATTCAGTATTTGGGGATTTCTTTCCCCTACACGTGCACCACGCTTAAAACCGGAGTGCCGTCCACTACTCGAACATCACTTTATCACTTAGGATGTCACTGTCTATATCTAGACAGTGACGTCAGCGGCTACCTCTAGGAGCAGAATCCCCGACCAGAGCGTCGTCAACTCACTGGATAGGGATTCCACTCCTGGAGGAGTGAATGGCAGAGCAGGGAGTGGATACTTTCCTGGCCTACCATAATATTCAATTGTATCTGCGTCCTGAGGATGCAGATACAATTGAATAAGGCAGTTGCCGGGACACGTCCAGGACAGTAATTTGCCGGGACTGTCTCTGTAAATTCGGGACAGTCCCAGAAAATTCGGGACTGTTGGCAACTATGATGTGCTATTATAGCGCAGGCTGGGATACGTGTACTCTGCAGTGGTGAATCCTATTTCACTATCTGGCAGTCCGATGGACGACTCTGGTTTTGGCTGGTGCCATGAAAATGCTACCTACCAAAATGCATAGTGCCTTCTGTAAAATTTGGACGGATAATGATTTGGGGCTGCTTTTCAGGGTTTGGGTTAAGCCCTTCATTTCCAGTGAAGGGTAATATTAATGCTACAGCTACAAAGACATTTTAGACAATTGTATGCTTCCAACGTTTTGGCAACATTTTGTGATGAGTTTGATGTGGAGGATCTCGAGTGGCCTGCACAGAGCCCTGACCTCAATCCCATCGAACACCTTTGGGATGAATTGGAACGCTGATTGCGAGACCCTATTGTCCAATATCAGTGGACACACATTACCACAGACACACTCTAAAATCTTGTGGAAAACCTTCCCAAAAGAGTAGAGGTTGTTATACCTGCAAAAAGGCCCTGACCCCATATTTACGCCTATGGTTTAGGAATGGGATGTCCATCAAGCTCATAATGTGTGATGGTCAGGGGTTCACAAACTTTTGGTCAGATAGTGTATTATAAATTTAAATACTGCTGTATTTACTATTTTTAACTTATATTATGATCAAATTGTGATAATCCACCTTCCACAACAAAGCTGCCTCATTCAAATGAGTCCCTTCAATAAAGATTATACCTGCCCAACAGACGTCTCATCACTTTCTTGTGCCCAGGACTACAAAATGTATACTGAATAGGTAGCAGATTTGCATCTGCCCATTTATTTCACTTTGTTAGGAGGAACTGACTAACTTTGTTTTTTAGGAGGAACTAAAAAAGGAACTGACTAACTGTGTTTTTTTGCATTTTACTTTTGGGAGTGAAGACCTCCTCCATCTTGGTCGTGCAATCTCCCATCTGCCCAATACTGTTTTTAATTAGTATAGAATAAAGCTGGTTCCTATCTATCCTGAGTTAATTTTGCAGAACTAGACCCTAAGAGAGAGGTAAGTCTCTTGTTTAGAGTAGGGACCGATCTGAATGAGGATGCCTTGTCAAAGCAGGTGTAAATTTATGCATCTGGTTACTAATAATCTGCATGCACCATATGTTTTAGGGGGATTAAAACTGGCAGAGTCACTTGTGGAGAAGTATCTGGGTGTACTTGTAGATCTTAGACTTATTAACAGCATGCTATGTCAATAAACTAGGAGGATACTGTCGTGTATTAAAAGAGGCATGGACTTGCGAGACAGTGATATATTATTACCATTTTACAAAGCATAATCTGTAATATGCACATTAGTTCTAAGAAACAGTACATAAAAAGAATGCCTTGGAGCTGAAAAAAATACAAGGAAGAGCAAAAAAATTAATAAGAAGCAGGGAGAATCTTTGTTATAATCAAAGATTAAAATAATTATATTTAGTCTTGAGACTAGATGTCTAAAAGGGAAATGATAAATCTATACAAATATATATATATGGCCTGTACAAAGAATATCGTAAAACGCTTTCCAAGTAAACTCCCCTTAAACAAAAGGGGGTAAAAAAAATTTTTATCTCCGGAGACGACAAGCCTTCTTTACTGTAAGTGCTGTAAAGCTATTGAATAGTCTACCTCAAGAGCAGATGTTACCAAAAGCAAGTTGATTGCTTGAATAAAGGTTTAGATCAGGGGTCTCAAGCACGCGGCCCGCGGGCCGCATGCGGCCCCTGGGGCTGTCATCTGCGGCCCGCGGGACACAGAGCCGCTAGTATTGGCTCTGCTCCGAGACTCTGGAATTCCCTGACATCGCTGTCCACATATGAACAGCGATGTCTGGGGCTTCCCCAGAGCCGGAGTCCCGAGCAGAGCGCTGGTGTCGGCTCTGCTCTGGGACTCTGTGGAATTCCCTGACATCGCTGTCCACATATGAACAGCGATGTCTGGGGCTTCCCCAGAGCCGGAGTCCCGAGCAGAGCGCTGATGTCGGCTCTGCTCCGGGACTCTGTGGAATTCCCTGACATCGCTGCCCATATATGGACAGTGTGTCAGGGTCTTGCCCAGAGCGGAGCAGAGCGCTGGTGTCGGCTCTGCTCCTGGACTCTGTGGAATTCTCTGACATCGCTGTCCACATATGAGCAGCGATGTCTGGGGCTTCCCCAGAGCCGGAGTCCCGAGCAGAGCGCTGGTGTCGGCTCTGCTCTGGGACTCTGTGGAATTCCCTGACATCGCTGTCCACATATGAACAGCGAAGTCTGGGGCTTCCCCAGAGCCGGAGTCCCGAGCAGAGCACTGGTGTCGGCTCTCCTCCGGGACTCTGTGGAATTCCCTGACATCGCTGCCCATATATGGACAGTGTGTCAGGGTCTTCCCCAGAGCGGAGTACCGGGCAGAGCGCTATTATCGGCTCTGTTCGGGACTCTGGGGAAGCCTCTGACATCGCTGTCCATACATCGACAATGATGTCAGGGGCTTCCCCAGAGCAGGAGTCCCAGTGATGTCAGGAGCACAGCTGGAGTCCCAGGAAGAGCCTACTATCGCTCTGCCTGGGACTCCAGCTCTTGGCAAGCCCCTGACATCACTGGGGCAGCCTCTACAGAGGGCACTGGGGCAGCCTCTACAGAGGGCACTGGGGCAGCCTCTACAGAGGGCACTGGGGCAGCCTCTACAGAGGGCACTTTGGCAGCCTCTACAGAGGGCACTTTGGCAGCCTCTACAGAGGGCACTGTGGCAGCCTCTACAGAGGGCACTGTGGAAGCCTCTACAGATGGCACTGTGGCAGCCTCTACAGAGGGCACTGTGGCAGCCTCTACAGATGGCACTGTGGCAGCCTATACAGAGGGCACTGTGGCGTTATCTACAAGTGGGTGTGTGTCAGTATCTGAAGAGGACACTGGCATTATCTAGGGGTGTGTTGCATTATCTACAGAGGGCACTGTGGCCTTATCTACAGAGTGCACTGTGGCCTTATCTACAGAGGGCACTGTGGACTTATCTACAGAGGGCACTGTGGCCTTATCTACAGAGGGCACTGTGGCCTTATCTACAGAGGGCACTGTGGCCTTATGTAGGGGTGTGTTGCATTATCCACAGAGGGCACTGCGGCAGCATCCACAGAGGGCACTGCAGCAGCATCCACAGAGGGCACTGCGGCACTATCTAAAAAGGGGCTGCCCAATCTTGACATGTGTGCTAACTGGGCCGCCGGACTGCATTTAGCGACACTTAAACTGGAAAGCTGGATTGTTGAAATAAGCATATGGAGAAATATCTCAAATTTTAAACCTAGCGCTATTATTATAGTAATGTAGTATTATTATTCTAGTAATATAGTGTTATAGTAGTTCAAATAACTAATTGATTAACAATAATTTTGTATTGTATCAAATTTGAAAGTAATGCGGCCCGTCAACTTCCCATTTTTTCTATATGCGGCCCACTTACCGGGCCGAGTTTGAGACCCCTGGTTTAGATGATGTCTTGGAACAAAATAACATCAATGAATTGAATCTTTGTATAAATGTTGGCCCAGTCTGATCGCCACTTGAAGTCAAGAAGGACATTTTTCCCTTGAAGGACAAATAGACTCGTTCCCTCCTCTGGATCAAGGAGTTTTTTTGCCTTCCTCTGGATCAGTATTGAGAAATTAAATGGTAAGATTTACCCCTCCCCCTTCCTTTCATCCATGTCCAACAGAACAAGTTTGAGAATCCCTGCACTCGAGGAAATGAGGTCTCACCCTCTATCTATACAGAACATGTCCACTTTTAATTGTATCATAAACTTGATTGTTATCATTGTACACACAAATTATATCATCATTAATGTCTAAAAGGTTATTTCTGAATCGACCCATAAGAAATATATCCCAGTGACAATTGATTGGTTCCAAAGTCACCTCCAAATGAGGTTGTCTTCTGCAGGACCTTTGGACCCATTAGAATGCTTGGGTCTATTAGTGGATTCTCTGGTACTCTGGTGGGCCAATCTGACCCTGTATAAAACATCATTTGAAACTTTTATTTAATGTTGTCTTTGACCTTTTACAGCTGTATGACATTGAACATGTACAGCAACATCTGAACTTTAAGCTTTCATTTACCAGGAAATATGATTTTAGTAGAAAACAATCTTTTTATACAATGTATTTCCAATTATTACTTTCGTATACAACCTGGAAATAAGGAGGCAACACTCTATTTTCCATTCTTTCCCTTTTCTTGAAAAGCTACTTAATCCTCATGTGTGTTTCATTTTATTGTCTGGTTTAGGACTGTTTTTAGGACGGATTTAGGATTGTGAGATGTATTATTTTAAGTTTATTTCTACCTAAATGGCCTTTATAAACCAGAGCTACTTGACATGAGCAAGATAGCAAGAGCTCTTACAACTTCTGTAGCAAAAAGAATGACCTTTAGATATAACTGGGAAAAAGCAGATCTGTCATCATACTATGTTGGCCTGGTGCCCTCTCCCCATCTACTTCCAACCCTCTCCCCAGTGACTGATAGGCTGCCGAGTATCTGGCTGTATACATGGCCACCATCAATCACTACATGAGAGGTGTGGGAGAAGGCAATGGAGCGCTCCTCTCATGAATACAGCTATGCGTCTGTTGTATTCTTTTGCTATATTTATTTGTGCCATTTCGACTTAAAGTGCAGCGGACCTATCTCCATACTATGCTGCCCTGTTTATGGTAGTATGATGAAAGGTTCTACTTTAAGTGAACATTTATGATAGTACAAAGCAACATTGTCTGTGCTAACTCTTTAAACAAGAGGTATCTACAATGCCATGAGAATTTATTGCCTAGACCAGGCAAGCAGAAGATGCTCCAAATTTATCACCGTGGTACAGTACATGATGTATGATAAATTCTCTTTTGATAAACTCTTCTCTTCCTTACATCACATTTTGGTTGGGGTACTTTAGACCAGGGCTTCTTAAGATTTTTCTTCTAGGTCCTCACCAGCCAAACCATGGCAATGCCTGAGCTTCACAACCAGTCAACATCCCTGCCAAAAAGGAGATGTGCAGATGTGATCTGGACAAATAATTAGGTCCTACAATGTCCCAGTGATGACCATAGTACCATCCACAATGTTACGTGGCATCTAAAGAGGCACAGAATCAGTTGGTTCTCCCCTGTGTCAATCTCCACAGCGAATGTTTTCCCAGATAATGTCCTACTGAAATCAGAACCCTTTATGTCGCACCACATCAAGACCTGGGAGATGCCTTGTAAGATGATGGACCCCTCCTCTTAGCTGAAAATGGTTACATTGCTTTTGCTGTTTTATTTACCTACTTTACCATTCTTTATTGCCAGGCAAGGACTGTATCCTGGGTTGCTGTCCTCTTAATGGATTCCTTTTTTATGTATTTTATTGGAGGGCTGTGTTGACATTGTCTTGCGGCAAAAGCTGACAAAAGCTTCACGAACATGTGCTTGAGCCTAAATAGCCTTGTGCGTAACATCCCAAACTAGGGTTGCTACCTTTTTTATAAAGAAAATCTGGCACGCTGAAATCTGACCTTAAAGGGAATGTGTCACCAGAAAATGTCCTATGGTTTAAATCAAGGTTTTATGTTAACTGGTTGGCGACACAGGACAAGAATACTCGTCCTGAGTGGAGGGTGCTTACCGCATTATGACGAGCTTTCTCGTCCTGTGTGACACATATTGTACCGGCATAATCATGAGTGGGGCAACGGGTGTAATACACAGCCGCAGCCCTGCTCTAATTGCGGAGAGAAGATAAATCTCTTCTTTCCGCCTTTTTCCCCTTGAATGCCACGATCAAAGCTCAACGTGGTATTCAAAGGGAAAATGAGAAGGGCGACACCCTTCGATCACGTCACAGGAAATCCCTGTGACGCGATTCACGGACATGCCATATATGGACAGACAGCCCAGGGTCCATTTAAGGACTCCAGGGCTGTCTGACCATATTTCCTGTTGTTAGGGCATACTGAGATATGCCCTAACAACTGACTGTGTACAATTAGTACACAGGCTAATGTACTGGCAAAAAATTGCTCTGTCCATAAGGCCAAAATTGGCTGTGTCCCTAAGGAGTTAAACACGTGTTTTAAGAATTGTTGGTTATGTAGTAATGTGTTTATTTTCCATGTCTTTATCTATATTTAAAAGAAATCCTGAAATCTTGCAGTCTTTAGACTGATCACTGAGCCTTATAATAGACTAACTCTTCCTGTTCTGTAGAGATCATTTCTCAGCAGTCATTATCATCACAGGCAGGATTCAATGACTGGAAAAACCACCTGTATATATAGATAATACAGAGTCACACCATTGACAAAAAGTGATGGTCGCAGCCCCCCCCCCCATTCCCTTTCTGCATTATGACCTCTGTACAGGTCACAGAGAATGCCTGAAAAACACACACTGAAGTCATTGAACATCTCCAGTCTACAGGTTCCCAAGGTTCACATGGCTGCTATGAAGCGTTTGAGAAAATAAAAATGAACTCGAAAAAAAAAGAATATATCAGTATTTTGTTTCAATTAGTAAATAAAATGTATAGGTGATACACTTCCTTTACTACTACTACTGCTTCACCGCAATGACAATATGGAGGAAGTGGTAGTCTGAAGCACTGTCTACACTGTGCTGATGCCTGTAATTTAATGTCAGCATAGTGTAAGTGACTGGAGCAGATACAGCGTCACGCCCGTCACAAACGTATAACTTAATAATGGATAATTACACACCGGAACACTGAGGTACTACAAATCCCAGCATAACCTAGTATCGGTAATTATACAGTGAACACATAGGTTCTACAAGTCCCATCACAACCTAGTAAAGCATAAAAACACAGTGAAGGTTTACAAGTCCCAGCCAGTGGTGGATGATCATAGTGACATTTGGAGCGGTCGCCCGAGGACCATGGCAGCCCAATGTACATTGCAGTTTTGTCACTTCTTTTATGCAAATCGCGGCAAAAACCGCAACAAAACTGCATCTTGTACGTTCTGCAAAAAGACCTGCAGACATAAGGTCAAATGACCTTATGTTTGCAGTTCTTGTTACTGTTTAAATACCTGCAGGTCACATGATCATGTAGGCAGGTCCTAGTATAGCACCAAGACTCTGTAGAGTAGACTGTGAGCTGCTATGTAAGTATATGGGTCTATATTAGTTGAAGGTATCTGGGGTCTGTATTTAGGGAGTCTGGTCCTGTATTTAGGGGTCTGTGTATTAGTTTAAGGGGTCTGCATTTAGGGGTCTGGTCTTGGGACTGTATTAGTTTAGGATTTTGTATTTAGGGGTCTGGTCTGGGGTCTCTATTAGTTTAGGGGGTCTGGTGTCTGTATTTATGGGTCTGTATTAGTTTAAGGGTCTGATCTGGGTTCTGTATTAATTTAGGGTGTCCATATTTAGGGGTCTGTATTAGTTTAGGGGCCTGGTCTTGGGTCTGTATTAGTTTTGGAGTCTGGTCTAGGTCCTGTATTATTTAGGGGTCTGGGTCTGTATTTAGTGGTCTGGGGTCTATATTAGTTTAAGGGGTCTGTATTTAGTAGGTCGTGTCTGGGGTCTGTATTAGTTTAGGGGTCTGTATTTAGAGGTCTGGGGTCTGTATTAGTTTAGGAGGTCTGTATTTAGGGGTCTATATTAATGAGGTCTAATGTCTGTATTAATTTAGGGGTCTATATTTACTGGGTCTGTATTTAGTGGGGCTGTATCTATATTAGTTTAGAGGTCTGGTATCATTATTAGCTTAGGGGTCCGGTCGGGGGGGGGGGCTGTATTTAGGGGTCTGGTCTGAGGTCTATATTTAGGGGGTCTGTATTTATCTAGGGTGCTTGTTCTGGGGTCTGTATTTGTTTAAGGGGGGGGGTCTGATCTGTAGGACTGCAATAGTTTAGAAGGTCTCACAAGTTTCACAGTCTCTCTTCCAGTGCATCTATTATGGCAGGTTTGCCATCAGGAACAAACTACCACTGGGGCCTGGCACATAAGGTCCTGACACTAGCCAGCATTAGGACATTGTGGGAGGCACTGCACGCGTGGAAATGAGAAGGACCGGGAGTGGTAAGTATATATTTTTCTTTTTTTTTTTTTTGGTCTAGTGTCTGAATTGATTTTATGGGCCTGGTCTGGGGTCTGATTTATTTTAGGGGTCTGGTCTGAAGTCTGAGTTAATTTTAGGGATCTGGTTAGGGGTCTAAATCAGTTTATGTGACTGATCTGGGGTCTGAATGAGTTTAGGAGTCTGATCTGGGGTCTCAATGAGTTTAGGGGTCTGGTTAGGTTATCTCAGTACTACAATTTCTTAGGATAGACCATCAATATCTGATCGGTAGGGGTCCGAATCCCAGCACCCCCAACCTATCAGCTTTCTTGAAGGGGCCGCAGCGCTCATGCGAGTGCTGCTTCTCCTTCATTCCTTACCTGCTCGTACTGTAAATCGCGGACTCACTTGTAGCGGCGGTTCAGAGTATTTCAAGTGAATGGGAGGATACTGTAATACTATGAACTGCCTCTACAAGTGTGTCGGCAATTCACAGTACGAGCAGTGACAGTAATAATGGGGAAGCACCCCCATTGATCAGATAGCCTAACCTGAACCTAACCAGAACCTGCACAACCCCTTTAAAACGTAACTTCTACTTTATAGTTATAAAAATAATGTTTACATTTATAGGTAAATAATAATAAATAGCTCCAAAGTTTTCAACCAAAATGGGTGTTTAACCCCCTTCACGCACCAGGACGTGCCGGTACATATTGGTGTGGGAGTTGAAGTATGGAGCGGGCTCATCTGCTCTTTGCCGTTAGAAAGAGTGAAGGCCCCCAGGTCTACCATCTTTCTACCATCTTTCTGCCTCTGGCAGGGCTTAACAGAAGCCTATAGAAATGACAATATACTGTAATACATTAGTATTGCAGTGTATTGAACCAGTGATTACTGGTCCATATCCCCTAAGGGGACCAGTGAAACAAGTAAAAAAAGAATTAAAGTTAAAAGTTAAAAAAAAAACCTTTTCCAATTTTTTCACTAAAGAAATGTTAAAAAATAAAAGTTAACATAACTGGTATCGCCGCATCTGTAAAAGTCCAAACTATTACAATATAGCCTTATTTAACCTTCTCGGTTAACACCGTAAAAAAAAAAAAGTTTAATTGCTTTTTTTGGTCACCTTAACGCCCCCCAAAAAATTGAATAAAAAGTGATCAATAAGTTGCATGTACCCAAAAATGATATCAATAAAAACTACAGCTCGTCCCGCAAAAAATAAGCCCACACACTGCCCAATCAACGAAGCAATAAAAAAGTAATTTCTCTCGGCGGCAGAATTTTTGTTTTTTAACAAATAGTTTTTCATTTATAAAAGTAGTAAAACATAAAAAAATAATAAATTTGGTATCACCGTAATCGTACCAACCCATAAAATAAAGTCAATATGTCATTTTTACCGTACAATGAATGCCTTAAAAACAAAACCCACCAAAAAATGCCGCAATTGTTTTTTTTTTACCCAATTCACCCCACAAATAATTTTATTACAGTTTTCCAGTACATTTTATACATTAAGTGGTGCCATGAAAAACTACAACTTATCCTGCAAAAACACAAGCCCTTATACGGTTATGTCGACACAAAAATTAAAAAGTTATGTCTTTTAGAAGGAGGGAAGGAAAAAACTAAAATGAAAAAATGAAAATTGATCATGTCCTTAAGGGGTTAACCTTCCTACCATGGTTCAGATGTATTTCTTTGGTTTACAAGGGTTTTATCACCATTGAAGAGAAGCTATAACATTCCCTATTTTACAAGCTGTTTTAGCCCAAAAAAATAGTCAAAAAGAACTTAAAAAATGGAGTTTGAATAACAAGATCTGGTTGAAAGCCTTGCAGCTTGTTATTATTATTTACCTATAAATTGGAACATATAAAGTAAAAGTTACGTTTTAATACTCTCAGCATTCCTCAGTGAACAGTAACAAAAAATAATACATTTTGATGTAAATAATTTGTAAAAGTTTTTAAAATACAAAACATTTGCTGTTGGTGTTCACCACATTCTTCAACTGACCACAATCCCAGGTAAGTAGACCTTTACTAAAGCTAATAAGTACCCATGCTTTGTACTATAAAATAAGAAAACATTAGAATTAGATACAATGTTACCGGCATGAGTCTGTACTTCTTTTAAATATATGACTTTTACATTGAGCAGTGTTTGTCACTAATATATTTTATGACAGCGCTATACAAACCACATAACCAATAGTGTCGCTTGTATATGACTGTCTTATGGCATCTTCTTCAGTTTGTTTTCTCGGCTATTTCTTCGACTCCTGAATTGGAATGATCACTCGGGGATTAATAAACCAGTGAAGTATGACCTAACTGCAGAGTATTACATTTTGTATATTTACAAAGTGCAACAAAGCAGCAGTTGGTGTAATTCTTTTCATGTCCCCGGGTTATACTTTCTGTAATAAAAATTATGCATGTATGAGAATTCTGACATTTAAACAATAAAGGACAGTACTAATGGGCTGATCTTATTTTTCTTTACTTTTACATCTGTAGGAAAATAAATCTATTCTTTTCTGAATTAGCTGCTAGTAAGAATATGTATGAGCTCATTTCCTCTGTAAGAATACTGTATATAAAGGGAAGCACCTCTTTGGAGCCAGTTTAATCTTTATATGATGGAATTGCAGGGTAGCAGCAGGAATTTCTAATTGCTTGTAATTTCCCTCCGTCCATCTGTATTCTGTTGACAGCTCCATTGGTAGCAGTCTTTATTCTGTGACTAGAGAGAGCAGAAGTATTGCCAGAATTTAATGACGGTCATCTAAACAGCTCATTCTATTTGTACATACTGGCTGCCAAGAATGGTGTCCAGGTATATAGCTTGGTGTGTGCTGGCTGGGTATGTGCCCCGGGAAGAATCACCAACAAGCTATTCTGCTTTTGCAAGGGTATTTAGATACAGGGCTAAGTCAAAATACTGAATGTTTGCCCTGGGTGAAGCAAAGCCTTGCTACAACTCTGATGGCATCTGTATTCTGTAGACAATACTGGGAGAGCAACCATAGGGGCTTTGGATTACCTGTTC
Organism: Rhinoderma darwinii; assembly: GCF_050947455.1. Classification (NCBI taxonomy): domain Eukaryota; kingdom Metazoa; phylum Chordata; class Amphibia; order Anura; family Rhinodermatidae; genus Rhinoderma; species Rhinoderma darwinii. Next base: position 67,284,691 of record NC_134690.1, read on the forward strand.
TGTACTTTTCTCCTTTATTACCTTATTTGATCCCAAACATTAAGGGAATGATTTGCTTAATAGATTAAGAAACTAAGAAATAAACATTTAAATTCATGAAGGGAAATGCCTCCTATAGATTAAGCCAAAACCTCTGTAGGTGTCCTGTGGTATCTGGCACCAAGACGTTAGCAGCAGATCCTTTATGTCCTGTAAGTTGCGAGGTGAGGCCTCTATGGATTGGACTTGTTTTTCCAGCACATCCCACAGATGCTCGATTGGATTGAGATCTGTGGAATTGGAGGCAAAGTCAAGACCTTAAACTCTTTGTCATATTCCTTAAACCATTCCTAAAAAATATTTGCACTGTGACAGGGCGCATTAGTCTGCAATAATGATTAGGTAGGTGGTATATGTCAAAATAACATCCACATGTATGTCAGGACCCAAGATTCCCCGGTAGAACATTGCCCAGAGCATCACACTGCCTCTGCCAGCTTGCCTTCTTCCCATAGTACATCCTGATGCCATCTCTTCCCCAGGCAAGTGACGCACACGTACCCAGCCGTCCACATGATGTGAAGAAAAATTATTTGTGCTATAGCAGCTCTATTGTGGGATCAGATGAGACGGGCTAGGCTTTGCTCCCCATGCGCATCAATAAGCCTTAAAGGGTTTTTTCCATGAGAGACATTTATGACATATCCACAGGATATTTCAAAGAAGTAGTAGGACAACAGCACACGTCTTCAAATTATCAAAGTGGTTTTATTGTCAAGACATCCACAAACGACAGGCAACGTTTCGACTTAGAATGGGGCCCCCGGCCACTTCCTGTTTATATGGTCCGGAGTTACGAAAACAGCGTTGTTCGCTGAGCTACGCTGTTTCTGTAACTCCGACAGTAGTGAATGTCAGTTACGGAAGCAGCGTAGCATGCGAGCTACACTGTTTCCGTAACTACCATTCAGTTCTATGGGACTTACAGAAACAGCGTGTTTTCGTAACTCACGACCATATAACCTTTTTCACGGTCACAATTCTCCTGATTCAGCCACAACACAGAGCAGCAGAATGGGGTCTAGAGATAGGTGTGGGTCCTGTGGATATGTTATAAATGTCTCTCATGGGAAAACCCCTTTAAGCGCCCATGACCAAGTAGCCGGTTCCTTCCTTGGACTACTTTGATAGGTACAGTACTAACCAATGCATACCGGGACCACCCCACAAGACCTTCTGTTTTGGAGATGCTCTGACCCAGTCGTCTAGACAACAAAATTTGGACCTTGTCGAAGTCGCTCAGATCCTTTCACTTGGCCATTTTTCACTTGCTGCCTAATTTGCAGTAAAGAGTAGTAGATTATGTGAAACCTAGATGAATAAAAAAATAATTATAACATGCCGTATTGAGTTCAATGAAGCTGAGCTGCTTTACCAGACACAACCCATGGATAGGTGTAGCATTGTTTTTTGAAGAATTAGCCATGTGTTTCTAATGCAGGACAAGACCTGTAATATCATCTTTGGAAAAATGATGCTACAGTAGGGAATATTATCTCATATATGCCTTACAGAATATTGAATATTTGCAGATTTACTCTCCTATTGGCCTTCATGTTATAGTTTGTCACTTCTGAAGAAAATGATGACAATGTTTTCTTTATTCTACTCAACCGCTACGAAAATTTACCACACTTGTCAATTGTTTTTTGTTTTACCTTGTACAGTTAGGTTCAGAATTATTTGAAAAGTTTTGGCGTTTTTGCTGTTTTCCAAAACATATTGAATATACAGTTATATAATCAATATGGGCTTAAAGTGCTGGTGTGGCATTTTCATTTGGAAGCTGTTGCTGTGAACCCACAACATGAGGTGAAAGGAGCTCTCAATGCATGTGAAACAAACCATCGTTAGGCTAAAAAATTAAGAAATCCATCAGAGAGAGTGCCCAAATGTTAGGAGTGGCCAAACCAACAGTTTGGTACATTCTTGAAAAAAAAAAAGAATGCACTAGTGATCTCGTGAACTCCAAAAGGCCTGGACGTCCACGGAAGACAACAGTGGTGGATGATCGCAGAATCCTTTCCATGGTGAAGAAAAACCCGTTCACAATATCTACCCAAGTGAAGAACACTGTCCTGGAAGTAGGTGTATCAGTATCTAAGTCTACCATAAAGAGAAGACTACATGAGAGAAAATACAGAGGGTTCACCACAAGGTGCAAACCATTAATCAGCCTCAAAAATAGAAAGGCCAGATTACACTTTGCCAAACAACATCTAAAGAAGCCGCCCAGTTCTGGAACAGCATGCTATGGATAGATGGAACTAAGATCAACCTGTACCGGAATGATGGGAGGAAGAAAGTGTGAGGAAGGCTTGGAACAGATCATGATCCAAAGCTCACCACATCATCTGTAAAACATGGTGGAGGCAGTGTGATGGCATGGTGGAGGTAGTGTGATGGAATGGGCATGCATGGCTGCCGAAGGCGCTGGGTCACCAGTGTTTATTGATGATGTGACTGAAGACAGAAGCAGCCGGATGAATTCTGAAGTGTTCAGGGATTTACTTTCTGCTCAGATTCAACCAAATGCAGCAAGGTTGATTGGACGTCGCTTCACAGTACAGATGGACAATGACACAAAACATACTGCGAAAGCAACACAGGAGTTTTTTAAGGCAAAGAAGTGGAATATTCTGCAATGGCCCAGTCAATCACCAGATCTCAACCCGATCGAGCTGCATTTCACTTGCTTAAGACAAAACTTAAGGCAGAAAGACCCACAAACAAGCAACAACTGAAGACCGCCGCAGTAAAGGCCGGGCAAAGCATCACAAAGGAGGAAACCCAGCGTTTGGTGATGTCCATGGGTTTCAGACTTGAGGCAGTCATTGCCTGCAAAGGATTCTCTACAAGGTATTATTAAAAAAACAAACATTTTATTTATGATAATGTTAATTTGTCCAATTACTTTTGAGCCCCTGAAATGAGGCGGCTGTGTAGAAAAATGGTTGCAATTCCTAAACGTTTCACAGGATATTTTTTCTCAACAACTTGAATTAAACCTGAAAGTCTACACTTCAATTGCATCTCAGTTGTTTCATTTCAAATCCAATGTGGTGGCATGCAGAGCCCAAATCATGAAGACTTTGTCACTGTCCAAATAATTCTGGACCTAACTGTAAATGTGTACTAGCAGGATAGTATATGATATACGGCACTTGAGTAGCGAGTGACAGGAGTCATACATGTCTACACAGACCCATGTTATTATGAGGCGAATGTGCTGATATGACCGGTCCTAACTCATTTTGTTCCAGCTGTAAATTTCTCGTCATAAAAAATTATGGGAAATAGGCATCTGCTATTAATAGGCCATATATACAGAGGAGGGAGTGATTAATGATGTGGAAACAGTTCCGATCTGCGATATAGCATGCTATAAAATTTTGCATGGTCACTTCACTTTATTACACTTAGAGCTAAAGACAGTGTTAGAGATTTAACTCTTCTCCATTTCTCGCACACAGTATAACACAATATGATTGCCTTGCATGTATTTGATACCTTATTAATATGACAGAACTCATAGAAACTAACCATGGATGATATTTTGTTAGTGTAGTGCAGTGCAATGATCACAATGTGACTGCTTCTACTTACATGGGTTGACTTACTGAACCTCAAGATCTTATAGTTCCAGTCCTCACTAATAATAACCAAAAGTAGAGCTGTGGTAATATAGCAGTAATAGACAAGTATACAAAGAAACTAGAGAAAATGCTAACAATAGAGAATTTCTATTCACAAAATTCTTCTATCTTGGAGGGACCTTGGGACTTCGTCATTCTGATCTCCCTGGTTCATGAATATAATACTGGAACTAAAGAACTGGCAGAATACTTATACAAGCATTACAATGGAAGAGAGGAAACAGGGGGAAGCTTACGTAACCAAGTTTTTCTTGACTCCGATAACTTGCAGCAGCGTGATATCACACAACAAAAACCATTGATAAGTCATTGAAAAAGTCAAATTAAAGTTTCTTGTCACTGTGTATTTAATGTGTTAAGAGTCAAGATAATGATGGCTACATCTGTGGCAAAATAGCGGTCCTTGTCACTTTTAAAGGTTGATGTGTTTTGTCACATTAATCGTTACCATGTTGCTATGGGTCTTCCACCTGGTTTTCTTCTATGTACACTACTGAATATAATATTGAATAAACTCAAAAACATATGTTTCGCATGAATGCATAACTATAATTAAATCAACGGAGCACTAGATATGTTCTAAAATCCATGACCGACCTTAGGATTGTGCAACCTGTGCGGTTGCACAGGGCGCTCCAGCTAACCTTGCTAAAGGGGGCACCGCAGGGGCATTTGTGACCACCAGGAATCATATTATTAATTGAATAGCACTGTTATTAAATTACATATGGAGCTGTTATTTGGTGACTGTATGATGGTATTTACTTAGGCGTTGTGTAATACTGTTGTTTAGGCAGTATACAGTATATTATTTTTCCAGTGTATGGTGGTGGTGAGCACAATGTATAGCATTGTTATTTAGGCATGTGTATAGAAGTGTTATTTGGCAACGTTTGGCACTGTTTGGTATGTTTATTTGAACACTGCTTGACAAAACACCATAATGTATGAGGAAGAGGGCACTACAGGAAGGTGCCGCACAGATAACACGTAAGGACATCTCTAGACCTATGTATGTATTCCATCCATGGCCGGCCTTAGCTATGTGCGACACGTGCGGTCGCACAGGGCGCCGGCCGCCATGCTGTAAGGGGGGCGCCAGTGGGTACAAGCCGAAGAGAGGAGAAAATTTCCTTCCTCTCCACGGCTGTGTGAAGTGAGCGCTGATTGGAGGAGCAGCAGCAGGTGCTTCTGTCTGCTCCACCAATCGGCACAGCCTGTACTGCAGTGTCACTCAGCACCTCACGCAGCTCCTTCCTGCTGTGCTGCTGCCACAGTGAAGACTCCTCCACGGAGCTCCAGTGTCAGGTAAGAGCAGAGGCTTTAGGTTAATCTATGTTTATTTATGTGCTGTGTGAGGGAGGAGGAAAGAGGGAAGGGGTTAAGTGATGTGTAACAGGATGGATTTTTTTAGTTTTTTTTTTTTAAAAGATCGATTTTGTGGGGGAGGGGAGACTAGGTTATAGGTACTTTGTGTGTATTTTTTACAGATCGATTTTGAGGGTGAGGGGACATTGCCCTAAATGCTATAGGAGTGTGGGGGGATTCTTTATAAATGTATTTTGTGAGGAGGGGGACTTCTGTATAGTTTATTTTGTGGTGTAGGAGTTTATTATGAATCATGGGGGAGGGGAACTTAGCGTTCTGTATGGGGAGAAAGGATTCTTTAGGGTACGGCTACACGGAGCGGCCCTCACACTGTCGCAACGCGGCCAACAACCGCGCTGGCACTATGTAGGAGCGGCTGTCAAATACCTGGTTAAGGGGTATTCCAGTTACATTCGCACGCGCACTGCCGCTCCATTCATTCTCTATGGGAGCGCCGGAGATAGCCGAGTGCAGTGTTCTGCTTTTTCCGGCGCTCCCATAGAGAATGAATAGGGGGTAAGTTGTTGTAATTTACAAAATCGTGCGGCCATAAGGGGTGTATTAATTCATGGGCGCACGTTAACGCGGGTAAACCGTCCCTTTATCTGTAAAATCGTGCGGCCATGAATTAATATACCCTTTATGGCCGCACGATTTTGCAAATTACAACAGCTTACCCCCTATCCATTCTCTATGGGAGCGCCGGAAAAAGCTGAACACTGCACTCGGCTATCTCCGGCGCTCCCATAGAGAATGAATGGAGCGGCAGTGCGCGTGCGAATGTAACCGGAATACGTGCGGCCACTAACAGGCTGTTTGATAGCCGCACTGAACATGGTGCCGGCGTGGTTGTTAGCTGCGTTGCGACCGTATCAGGGCCGCTCCGTGTGGCCTTACCCTTAGGCTGGATTCACACGAGCGTGTGCTTTTTGCGCTTGCAAAAAACATTACGTTTTGCGTGCGCAAAAGGCATTTAACAGCTCCGTGCGGCAGCATCATATGATGCGCGGCTGTGTGCTTTTCGCGCAGCCGCCTTCATTATGACACTCCATTTGGATGTTTGTAAACAGAAAAGCACGTGGTGCTTTTCTGTTTTCATTCATCCTTTTCACAGCTGTTGCGCGAATCACGCTGTTCGCACGTTAGTGCTTCCGTGTGGCATGCGTGGTTTTCACGCACCCATTGACTTCAATGGGTGCGTGATGCGCAAAAAACGCTCAAAGAACAGACATGTCGTGACTTTTGTGCAGCGGACACACGCTGAGTAAAAATCACGCACATGTCTGCACGGCCCCATAAACTAATATAGGTCCTTGCGACGCGCATGAAAATCATGCGCGTATCACGGACGTATATCCCGTTTGTCTAAATAAGCCCTTAGAGATAATATTTGTGTGGGAGAGCAACTTGATTATAAGGGTAGGAACACACAGGGCGGATACGTAAAACTACACAGTGTATATGTCCTGAGAACCGCAGGGAATTTCACCTGAAAAACGGCACCAAATTTTGAAATAAATTTTAAAAAAAGCTAATACTCCCAGCCGTAGTCCCTCTCTCTCTGAGCGTAGACCCGACGTCCTGCGATGACGCTGTAGTCCATGTGACCGCTGCAGCCTTTGATTGGCTGCAGCTGTCACATGGGATGAATCGTCATCCCTGGAGGCCGGGCTACGCTCAGAACAGAATACGCATCGCTATGACTACGGCCCGGTGTATTACCTTTTTTTTTTCTCATTTGAGATTAACGATAAGCAAAGTTTTTATAATTGATCTTCTCCTTTGTTAACACTGACCAAATATCATTATAATTGGTCAGAAACGAGCGAATCATGATGATAATTGGCTAAACTAAATAGGCCTTTAATGGGGGTATATTCAGGCTTAGTGCCTAGGGCAGCGTGAGTTGTAAATAAGGCCCTGCTAAAGACACAGATACTATTCAACACTATAGCAGAGCAGGGAAGTATCTCCCTGCTCTGTGATCTACTAGGCTGGTGGTTCCCAACATGAGGTTCCCATGAGAACCCTCCAGCGGTGCCGCGACACTCCTCTGGACATCTGCCACGGACGTGCTTTCTCTCCTCCTCCTCATAGCGCGAAGTGGATGTGAGGAGGAGGAGATTTTTTTGCAGAACCCCTGTAGATAGCACCCCCCGACTAAATGGACAGAGACGTCAGGTGCTTCTGGAGTGGAATCCCCGGTCACAGCGTCTGCAATGCTGAGGACAGGGATTCCGCTTCAGGAGTTAGTTGCCCGATGTCACTGTTCATATATGGACAGAGACATCAAGCACTCCGTCAAGGAGCGGATTCCCCAGCCACAGGGAGCTACAGTGGCTCTATCTACAGGAAGGGAGTGCTACCTACACGGGGGATGTGTGGCACTACCTACAAGGGTGTGTGTGGCACTACAAGGGATCTGTGTGGCACTACCTACAAGGTGGCTGTGCGGCAAGGGGGGGATTTGTGGCACTAATTACTAGGGATGCACAATGCATCGAAACTTCGATACTGTTTCGATACTGTGCATCCCCAAATGGTTCGAGCCACGCAGCTAAGTATAGTAATACATGATGAATGAGAGTGGGGTTGCGGCTGTGTAATACAGCCATTGCCCGCTCCTGAGTCCTGACAAGTGAGTGCCGCGAGGATGATGCGATGCGGCAAGCGCTGCACTAATGAGCGGCGGCACTGAAAACAGAACATGGCGGCCGCACTGCTCACCTCATGCTGACCGCGCATGCACTTAGGCCTCATGCACACGACCGTAAAATCTCCCGTTATTACGGGTCGTAATTACTGATCGGCAGTAATTCTTTCAGCACCCTGGACAGTGACTACCGATCAGAATAAAGAGCAACCTGTAAAAAATAAAAATAAAAGACGTTCATACTTACCGAGAACTTCCTGCTTCCTCCAGTCCGGTCTCCCGGCCGTTGCCTTGGTGACGCGTCCCTCTCGACATCCGGCCCGACGTCCTGGCCGTCCCTGGATGACGTTTCAGCCCATGTGACCGCTGCAGCCAATCACAGGTCAATCACAGGCTGCAGCGGTCACATGGACTGCCGCGTCATCCAGGGATGTCGGGCTGGATGTGAAGAGAGGGACGCGTCACCAAGACAACGGCCGGGTAAGTATGAATTTCTTTAACTTTTATTACAGAAAGGGCTGTCCTTTCTCTCTATCCTGCACTGATAGAGAGAAGGGGCTGCTAATTAGTGCAGTGCTATTTTGCCACCAAAAACGTGCCCGTAAATACGGGTGGAATACGGGTGACACCGGACCCATATTTACGGGTACGGGTTCGTAAATACTGGTGCAAAACGGGTCGAATACGTGTGACACCGGACCTGTATTTACGCCAGTATTTACGGGTGGGAAAAAATACGGTCGTGTGCATGAGGCCTTAAAGTCAGGAGCGGGGCAATGACTGTATTACACAGCCGCCCCGCTCTATAACGGCGGAGATCAGAGAAACCTCTCATCTCCGCCGCTATTCTCCTGAATGCTGCGATCAAAGCTGACTGCAGCATTCAGGGGAAAGTGAGGAGGGGGGATGCCCCTGGATCGCGTCTCAGGGGATCGAAGGCTATACCATATATGGGCAGACAGCCCAGGGTCTATTGAAGGACCCCAGGGCTGTCCTACCATATTTCCTGTTGTTAGGGCATACTGAGGTATGTCCTAACAACTGCCTGTGTACTATACATACACAGGCTAATGTACTGGCATATATCTGATATATGCCAGTATATTAAAGTTTAAAAATAAAGTAAAAACATAAAGTAATGTTAAATTTTAAAAAATACACATACGCCTTTTTTTTACAATAAACATTAAAATAAGTCTCAATATATAAAATATACACACATTCGGTATTGGCGCGGCCGTAATAACCTGCACAACAATTTTTTTGCGTCATTTATGAGGTGTACTCTGTAAAAAATAAATAAAATAAACATTCTTTCACTTATTAATGTGGGGCACGAGGTGTGATGAATTTAACCTCCATGTGCCTCGCATTAATAGTAATTAACCCCATCATGTACCTCACACATTAACCCATTATGACTGAGAAACATGATGGGGTTAATTACTATTAATGTGAGGCAAATGGAGGTTAAATTCAGCATCACACCTCGCGCCTCACATAAGAAAATGGAAGAACTTTTTTTTATTACTGTATCGTTTATTACTGCAAAAGTATCGTTTTGGTATCGAAATCGCAATACTACACGAAGTATCGGTATCGAAGTCCAAATTCAGGTATCGTGACATCCCTACTACCTACTAAAGGGGCTGTGTTGCACGACCTACAGGGGGCTGTGTGGCACGAACTACAAAAGGGCTGTGTGGCACTACCTACAGGGGGCTGTGTGGCACTACCTTACAGGGGGCTGTGTGGCACTACCTACAAGGGGGCTATGCAGCAAGGGGGCATTTGTGGCACTACCTACAAGGGGGCTGTGTGGCACGACCTACAAAGGGGCTGTGTGGCTCGACCTACAAGGGGGCTGTGTGGCACGACCTACAAGGGGGCTGTGTGGCACGACCAACAAGGGGGCTGTGTGACACTATCTACAGGGGGCATCTGTGAGTGGTGGGCTGATGGTCGTTTTACTGTGAGTGGGGGGCTGATGGTCGTTTTACTGTGAGTGGGGGGCTGATGGTCGTTTTACTGTGAGTGGGGGGCTAATGGTCATTTTACTGTGAGTGGACGGGCTGATGGTCATTTTAGGGTATGTTCACACGGCAGCCTCCGTCAGGAGAAAACAGTTCCGGAATTTCAGCCGTACTGGCATGTGCAGGCGCTTTTCGCTGCGTCCATGACGGACGTAATTGGAGCTGTTTTTCCATGGAGTCAAGGGAAAACGGCTCCAATTACGTCTCAAGAAGTGACAGGCACTTCTTTGACGCGTCTTTTTTACAGCAGCGCGTAAAAAAAATGACAGTTGGCACAGAACATCGTAAGACCCATTCAAATGAATGGGCAGATGTTTGCCGGCGCTTTTCAGCCGCATTTTAGGACGTAATTCGGGGCTAAAACGCCCAAATTACGTCCGTAAATAGTGCGTGTGAACCCAGCCCTATTGTGAGTGGAGGGGCTGATGGTCATTTTACTATGAGTGGAGGGGCTGATGGTTATTTCACTGTGAGTGTGGGGGTAGGGCTGATGGTCTTCAAGTGGTTTCCACCTCTGACCTCCAATTGAAATGAATAGTAGGAAGAAAATACCTGGAGCTTTTTTTGCTGCGCCTTTTGCATTCGCTTCAACGGCTTAAAAAAAAACGCAAAAAAAACCCCATTAAATAACGCTGTCAATTCAAAAGCAGATTTTTTCTGCCTTACAAAAAACGCTGTGTGAACATACCCTAAGAATGTAGTGCTTATTTTTAGCTATTTTCTTTCTTTCTCTAAACAATTTTTGGTATTTTTTTTTTCCAGGGGTGGCTCAAGTCCGAAAAGGTTGGGAAACTCTGTAGCAGGCAACAGCGGCGCCTGCAGCCTATGAGGCGCAGGGACAGGATCCCTGCGCAGTTGGCGTGATGACATCTCTGGATCAAGCCGGCCTATGAAAGGATCCTGTCAGGTGGAGGTGGGGAGCAGTATGTCACTGTCTACAAGGGGGATGTGGGGGGCTGTATGGCACTGTCTACAAGGGGGATGTGGGGGGCTGTATGGCACTGTCTACAAGGGGGGATGTGGGGGCTGTATGTCACTTTCTACAATGGGGAGGTGGGTGCTGTATGACATTGTCTACAAGGGGGCGGTGGGGGGCACTGTGTACAAGAGGGAGGTGGGGCTGTATGACACTAGAAGGGGCAGATGGGGGTTGTATGGCACTGTCTACAAGGAGGAGATGGGGGATTATGGCACTGTCTACAGGGAGGCTGTACGGCACAATCTACAGGGGGCACTTTCTACTAGGGGGGCTGTGGGGACATTCTACTCTGTGGAGGCCACTAAGCGGACATCAAACTGTGTAGGGGCACTACAGGGGGCAATATAATGTGTGTGGCACTTAGGGGGCATAACACTGTGTGGGCACAATTAGAGGACAAAATACTGTGTCCTTGAAGGCGTTATAATATATTACATTATTAAATATTATTATTATACTCTGTGTGGGGCACTAAAGGGGCATTACACTGTGTGGGGGCCCTATATAGGGCATTATAGTGTGGGGAAGAATTATGCTTTTTTTATGGGGCATTTTTTATAATGGCGTGGGGCGCCGAAAGATCATTTTGCACGGGGCGCCATCTACCCTAAGGCCGGCCCTGATTCCATCTATATGGATGTGTGTGTACATACAAAAGCTGCTTCCTACAACCAGTGTCGTCGTTAGGCCCCGGCACTGGGGACATGTTCCCTGGATATTTTGTGCAATGTCCTGGGTCAGCGATCCCCACTTCTAATTAGTCTGTATTAGGAAATTAGTGCACATCTAACATTCGGTTATTTAAGCTATATTTACATATTTCAAGATAATCCATTTAAACTCAGTCTTTTACTCTAAGGGTATGTGCACACACACTAATTACGTCCGTAATTGACGGACGTATTTCGGCCGCAAGTACCGGACCGAACACAGTGCAGGGAGCCGGGCTCCTAGCATCATACTTATGTACGATGCTAGGAGTCCCTGCCTCGCTGCAGGACAACTGTCCCGTACTGTAATCATGTTTTCAGTACGGGACAGTTGTCCTGCAGAGAGGCAGGGACTCCTAGCGTCGTACATAACTATGATGCTAGGAGCCCGGCTCCCTGCACTGTGTTCGGTCCGGTACTTGCGGCCGAAATACGTCCGTCCATTACGGACGTAATTAGTGTGTGTGCACATACCCTAATATGTTACTCATCTGGGCTTTGCATGTTGTTTTACATTTTGCCATTCACATTTCTAGTAAAATTCACAAACTTGCAAAACGTTGCTTAGAACCCTTTTATGGGAAAGTACATACTAGTAGATACATGCACAACTGCAGGGCTTGATTTTTACATAATATATTTCTTATTGTTGGCCCACTGGGAAGTCTTGCTTTTTGATGTCGGCAGTGTATGTAGATCTCATTGGCATTTCACTCTCCCATTCTGTAACTTGAAATGAATGCTACTAGAGGCCACATCTATTAACGTGCACACAATTGTTAAAATGTATGGCTTATTAAAAATGAACCCACACCTATGGGGAAGATGCCCTAGGTATGAATTCAGGCACTTGGTACTTTGTGGCAACAGGATCCTCAAGCTCCTCGGCTCGTTTCAAAGTTAGCAATGAAACAGGCCCCCCAAAAATCATGTGCCATTTGTAGTACTGCTATCCTCTTATATGGGTCCTCTTGAGCCCAGCCTCTGCACCCTTTATAGTTAAGCCCCTGCTGCTGGGATATAAATCCAGCACTCCACAGCTGTACATTGCAGAGTTTGACAATGACCTTTCTTGTGTCCTACTTGATCAGTTTTAGAATAAAAAATTTAATTTACAAAAAAGAAACAGTCAGCTCTGTGTAATAAGAACGTACTGACAACAGCACAATTAACAGGGCGTTTCAGTCAATCTGGAAATAAGTGGCACCTGTGGGATTGACGTATAAATCCTCCTAATCTCCAGCTTTTGACTAGACCTTTATTAGTGCAATTTAATTCCTCTCCAGCCACAAGAACCTGGTGACAGGTGACCAAGAGCCGGAACGTTTGCTAATCAATGAAAGTAAAAGTGATCGCTCCTCTTCTGATGGATGAGCAAATGAATGCCTTTCCACTAGAATGCTCATCAGCACAGCATTGATTAAATAGGACGGAATATGCTACAGGCTTCATTTGTTCAATCACAATTGTCTCAGCTGCTCGTCTCTATTCTCTAATTTTATTAATTGCAGAAAGCTCAGTCTTCATTCACTCACTTTAATGGCTATCTATGAGCATTTTGGACACAGTTACTTTTTTGTTCATTTAGAGTTTACGGACATTGGTCTCAATAACCCAATGTAGTAAAACACATTATATTTCATATGTTCTTAATTTTAAGCTGATACGTAAGTACACCGATCAGCCATAACATTAAAACCACATGCCTAATATTGTGTAGACCTCTGAAGGTGTCTTGTGGTATCTGACACTAAGATGTGAGCAACAGATCCTTATAAGGTCCTTTTACACGGCCCGATATATATCCCACCCGTGACAGGTGCTATTGTAATCAGATAATCAATGTTATTCGCTCCACCTGTTAGTGGTTTATTATGGCTGGTCAGTGGACGTCTATTGCAGAAGTTGCACCCCAGAAATGTTTTTCATGCAAAGGTATATATCCAATTTGCATGCATTATGACAAAAATAGACAACATTTATTCCATATTGCTGTAGTACTTTTTAGAAGACCTGTCACTAGGACAGATCCTTTTAGATTAAAGATCTGTGGAATACCTCAATAGTAAACATAGAGGATCAATTCCATCAGTGGGTGCAATTGATGCAGTTCCAATTTGTTTAAAAGGGATATCTAGTTTGGAAAACCCCTATTCAAAGGCCAATACCCCTATGACTATGGCAAAAATAAGCTGGAAGTTCCATAAAACATATCATGATGCCACCCATTGAAATCAATGCAAGTGCCACTTTTTGAAGCAACTCTTCACTCTGTAAATATAGGGGTCCCAGGCCTTCAGTTATAGAGGAAAAACTATTATTTTACCTTTACTAAGCACTCGAGCGACCGTATTTTGAGTATGCAGTCCAGTTTTGGGCACAATGGATAAAAAAGGCCTCTATGAAACCAATGTGATAAGTTATTTTTTTTGCGGACACCGAAGACAACATGGGGCCACTGTGGTTAGAGGAAGTGCAATATCATCACAAAGTTCATAAGCATTACTTTACTGTCCGAACTGTAAAGTGTGAGTAGATTTAAGAAAGATTTAGAAATCTTTCTTGAAAAACAAAACATACAGAGTAACTGGTATGAATGTAAAATGTTGATCCAGTGATCAGGATGGAATTTTTTTTCCCACTTTTTGGTTTAAGCCGAGCAAGAGCGTTTTTTGCCTTCTTATGGATTGGCTGAGGTTTGAACTTGATGGACTTAGGTCTTTTTTTCAACCCACTATGTTACTACAATATGTAACTAATATATAACCTCATAAACATGTTTTATTGTTCAGGGAATATGCCTATAGTCTAGCACAGGGGTCTCAAACTCGGCCGGGTAAGTGGGCCGCATATAGAAAAAATGGGAAGTTGACGGGCCGCATTACTTTCAAATTTGATACAATACATACAGTGAAGGAAATAAGTATTTGATCCCTTGCTGATTTTGTAAGTTTGCCCACTGTCAAAGACATGAACAGTCTAGAATTTTTAGGCTAGGTTAATTTTACCAGTGAGAGATAGATTATATGAAAAAAAAACCTGAAAATCACATACTCAAAATTATATATATTTATTTGCATTGTGCACAGAGAAATAAGTATTTGATCCCTTTGGCAAACAAGACTTAATACTTGGTGGCAAAACCCTTGTTGGCAAGCACAGCAGTCAGACGTTTTTTTGTAGTTGATGATGAGGTTTGCACACATGTTAGATGGAATTTTGGCCCACTCCTCTTTGCAGATCATCTGTAAATCATTAAGATTTCGAGGCTGTCGCTTGGCAACTCGGATCTTCAGCTCCCTCCATAAGTTTTCGATGGGTTTAAGGTCTGGAGACTGGCTAGGCCACTCCATGACTTTAATGTGCTTCTTTTTGAGCCACTCCTTTGTTGCCTTGGCTGTATGTTTCGGGTCATTGTCGTGCTGGAAGACCCAGCCATGAGCCATTTTTAATGTCCTAGTGGAGGGAAGGAGGTTGTCACTCAGGAATTGACGGTACATGGCTCCAGCCATTCTCCCATTGATGCTGTGAAGTAGTCCTGTGCCCTTAGCAGAGAAACACCCCCAAAACATAATGTTTCCACCTCCATGCTTGACAGTGGGGACGGTGTTCTTTGGGTCATAGGCAGCATTTCTCTTCCTCCAAACACGGCGAGTTGAGTTAATGCCAAAGAGCTAAATTTTAGTCTCATCTGACCACAGCACCTTCTCCCAATCACTCTCAGAATCATCCAGATGTTCATTTGCAAACTTCAGACGGGCCTGTACATGTGCCTTCTTGAGAAGGGGGACCTTGCAGGCACTGCAGGATTTTAATCCATTACGGCGTAATGTGTTACCAATGGACTGTGGTCCCAGCTGCCTTGAGATCATTAACAAGTTGCCCCCGTGTAGTTTTCGGCTGAGCTCTCACCTTCCTCAGGATCAAGTATACCCCACGAGGTGAGATTTTGCATGGAGCCCCAGATCGATGTCGATTGACAGTCATTTTGTATGTCTTCCATTTTCTTACTATTGCACCAACAGTTGTCTCCTTCTCACCCAGCGTCTTACTTATGGTTTTGTAGCCCATTCCAGCCTTATTCAGGTCTATGATCTTGTCCCTGACATCCTTAGAAAGCTCTTTGGTCTTGCCCATGTTGTAGAGGTTAGAGTCAGACTGATTAATTGAGTCTGAGGACAGGAGTCTTTTATACAGGTGACCATGTAAGACAGCTGTCTTTAATGCAGGCACCAAGTTGATTTGGAGCGTGTAACTGGTCTGGAGGAGGCTGAACTCTTAATGGTTGGTAGGGGATCAAATACTTATTTGTCTGTGCACAATGCAAATAAATATATATAATTTTGACTATGTGATTTTCTTTATTTTTTTTTATATAATCTATCTCTCACTGGTAAAATTAACCTAGCCTAAAAATTCTAGACTGTTCATGACTTTGACAGTGGGCAAACTTACAAAATCAGCAAGGGATCAAATACTTATTTCCTCCACTGTAATTATTGTTAATCAATTAGTTATTTGAACTACTATAACACTATATTACTAGAATAATAATACTACATTACTATAATTATAGCGCTAGGTTTAAAATTTGAGATATTTCTCCACGTGCTTATTTCAACAATCCAGCTTTCCAGTTTAAGTGTCGCCAAATGCAGTCCGGCGGCTCAGTTAGCACACATGTCAAGATTGGGCATCCCCTTTTTAGATAGTGCCGCAGTGCCCTCTGTGGATGCTGCCGCAGTGCCCTCTGTGGATGCTGCCGCAGTGCCCTCTGTGGATAATGCAACACACCCCTAGATAAGGCCACAGTGCCCTCTGTAGATAAGGCCACAGTGCCCTCTGTAGATAAGGCCACAGTGCCCTCTGTAGATAAGGCCACAGTGCCCTCTGTAGATAAGGCCACAGTGCCCTCTGTAGATAAGGCCACAGTGCCCTCTGTAGATAAGGCCACAGTGCCCTCTGTAGATAAAGCCACAGTGCCCTCTGTAGATAAGGCCACAGTGCCCTCTGTAGATAAGGCCACAGTGCCCTATGTAGATAAGACCACAGTGCCCTCTGTAGATAAGACCACAGTGCCCTCTGTAGATAAGGCCACAGTGCCCTCTGTAGATAAGGCCACTGTGCCCACTGTAGATAAGGCCACTGTGCCCTCTGTAGATAATGCAACACACCCCTAGATAATGCCAGTGTCCTCTTCAGATACTGTCACACACGCACTTGTAGATAACGTCACAGTGCCCTCTGTAGAGGCTGCCACAGTGCCCTCTGTAGAGGCTGCCACAGCGCCCTCTGTAGAGGCTGCCAAAGTGCCCTCTGTAGAGGCTGCCCAGTGCCCTCTGTAGAGGCTGCCCCAGTGCCCTCTGTAGAGGCTGCCCCAGTGCCCTCTGTAGAGGCTGCCCCAGTGCCCTCTGTAGAGGCTGCCCCAGTGCCCTCTGTAGAGGCTGCCCCAGTGATGTCAGGGGCTTGCCCAGAGCTGGAGTCCCAGGCAGAGCGCTAGCCAGGGAATTCCACAGAGTCCCGGAGCAGAGCCGACACCAGCGCTCTGCTCAGGACTCCGGCTCTGGGGAAGCCCCAGACATCGCTGTTCATATGTGGACATCGATGTCAGGGAATTCCACAGAGTCCAGGAGCAGAGCCGAAACCAGCGCTCTGCTCCGCTCTGGGCAAGACCCTGACACACTGCCCATATATGGGCAGCGATGTCAGGGAATTCCACAGAGTCCCGGAGCAGAGCCGACACCAGCGCTCTGCTCGGGACTCCGGCTCTGGGGAAGCCCCAGACATCGCTGTTCATATGTGGACAGCGATGTCAGGGAATTCCAGAGTCCAGGAGCAGAGCCGACACCAGCGCTCTGCTTCGCTCTGGGCAAGACCCTGACACACTGTCCATATATGGGCAGCGATGTCAGGGAATTCCACATATTCCCGGAGCAGAGCCGACACCAGCGCTCTGCTTGGGACTCCGGCTCTGGGGAAGCCCCAGACTTCGCTGTTCATATGTGGACAGCGATGTCAGGGAATTCCAGAGTCTCAGAGCAGAGCCGATACTACCGGCTCTGTGTCCCGCGGGCCGCAGATGACAGCCCCAGGGGCCGCAGATGACAGCCCCTGGTCTAGCACATGACTGTTTTACAGCTCAATGCAAAAGCCATATATTAATTGCCAATGATGGGATCAGATCCCGTCCTCTGAGGCCAGGAGAAACTATCTCTAAGAGAACCTTGGAAAGTAGGATGGGATACAATGCCACTCTTAGGGATAAATATATGGCTCATTCACTGACCCGTAATACGGTCATGTACTGTAGATAAGTCATAACTCACATTTACCTTTTTTCATTTTACGGGCCAACAGAAATATGTCATCCACTGTCTATTATAGGCAATCGGAAAGTAAACACCCATAATCGTGAGGGAACAAAAAGTAATGTCCACTAACCATAGGAGAATAAATACTAACCATAAGTGAGAAGATACTAGATTGGACACTATGGATACTGTATACAGCTGTGGTCACTAAAGGGTCAGTTACCTGGAAGATCCAAGGAAGCAGACAATGTATACACTTTATATGAGCAAGGAACAAATACAGGTCAAGTATTTTTTTTTTTATTTAGAGGCACCATCACAACATTATCATTCTAAACACAAAAGTTGTAGTAAATCGGACTTAAACATGTCAACAGAAACACAATGTTATTGAGGTCCCATTCTGTCTTAGGCCTCATGCACACGGCCGTGCCCGTAATCACTGCCCGATGGCCGCGGACAGCCACCCGCATTTTTCGGCCCGTGCTCCCATACAGAGTATGGGAGCATGGCCTGTAAAAATCAAAAAAGAACGGACATGTCCTATCTTTTGCGGTACACTTCTACGGCCCGGACACCTTCCCGTACATAAACGGGAAGGTGGCCGTGGACAATAGAAGTGATTGGGACCGCGATTACGGACAATTTTTACGGTCGTGTGCATGGGGCCTTATTCTAGTTTTGATTGGATCTCAGTTGAGATTGTCATGAGGTCCATTTAAACTTTTAATGTTATAGCCATATCCAGAAATGAATCAAAATATATTATATGTATTCATATGGCATACAGTTGCTTTTGTCAGGGCTATATGTTTTTAGCATATATACTAAATCTTAATAAAAAAACGAGGTGTGAACAGAGCCTTAATTTGTAGCCTACATTATTTACACACTAGCCAACGTGTTTGCTCCTTGTTACTGCAGTTGTCAAGTCTCTTTTGATACAGAACTCTATCATTTTCTTTTATTATGACTCTATATGCGGCATTGGCAGTGACTTGGGATGATTAATTTTGTTTTTTTTTTTATTTCTGGTGGTTATCATGGTACTGATTATTAGGCTGGGTTCATACAGAGTTTTTTGCAGGCAGAAAATCTGCCTCAAAATTCAGTTTGGATTTTCGCAGCATTTTTCGCCCGCAGCTATTGAGCGCCGCGGGCAAAAAATGCCGCAAAATACGCTTTCTCTGCCTCCCATTGATGTCAATGGGAGGTCAGAGACGTAACCGCCCGAAGATAGGGCATGTCGCTTCTTTTTCCCGCGAGACAGATTTTCCGCTCGCAGGAAAAAAACGCCTCCGCCTCCCATTGAAATCAATGGGAGGCATTTTCAGCCATTTTTTGACGCGTTTTCCTACGCGGTTTCCGCATCAAAAAAAGTGTCAAAAAACTTTGTGTGAACTGACCCTTAGAAGGCAATCGAGCAAAAGCTGGGGAGAAGTTCCTTGAATGATTGAATGATGAATGCACCTTTAGGGCACGTTCAGACGTGGCAGAATTTTTCCGCTGCAAATGTTGGTGCAGATTTGGGGCAATCACGCAACGAAATTGCACCAACATTTGCATATTGGACAGGTAATTCAGACGTTGCAGAAAACACAGCGGACTTGCCACAGATTTCAGTTTTTGCATTGCAAAGGCTGAAATCTGCAGTGAAATTCCGCTTCTTCTCCGCAACAGACAGTGCATGCTGCGGACTGAAAATTCCGCACCGCAGCCTATGGTCCGTAGCAGAGTTTTCCATCTGCACGAAGATAACTTAAAAAGTGTGGAAACCAATGGACAAACTGTCTGCTAAGTATTTCCACTGCGGACTGTCCGCAGCAGAATTCCACAGCAATTCCGCCACGAATGTGCCCTTAATGTAGATCTTCTTAAAAAATATAATAGCATAACTCATAATCTATTGTTGTGTTTGATTCTATGAACCACATGGAATCTGCATTTCACTACAATCCCATATAATCTGCCCTACAAACTGATTGCCATAGTGGAGCCAGTAGAGAATTAACAGCTTCTGAAGACTTATCACCCCCACCCCAAAGTAAATAATAAGGCTATTAAATGTGTTGTCTTATTTTCAAAGTAATGCTCATACTGCACATTTTAGTTGGCCATAAATTATGTGTGGGTACTTCCAATTAAAAGCAAAATACTATTATGTCTTTAGCAGGCTTTGATCAAATGAATTTTCCAGAGTCAGTCGCTGAATAGTCTGTTAATTAGACTAATAACAGTTTCATTTATCAGGTCAGTTAAGGCCTATATACTTTCTTGAAGTACGAAATGATTGGTCCAAACGATGATGATTAAAGATACAAAGATAATAAATTTAAATATAACATAATGAACAATCAAATAAAAGAACATTTAATACTTGTACTGTACAGAAAGTGTAACATGCTATCATGTCAACATGGACAAGAATTTTTAGGTCTACCCTTGACCCTCATTTCTTATCTTAAATGTAATATTGATCAACATAATAGTTGACATTCCATTATTTATATTGTATAAGTTATGAGTTACAGTCTGTATTAAAGTGAAAACTGCATTAAGTGCTTCAGAGCTGAAATCTCCCTGAATTTCTTAGTAATGATGTGTCTGCAACAAGTTTTCTTTGGCGATAAGCATTCTGAGAAGTGTTGTCTTTACACCAGGCATGAACATTAATCTTATGTAGCAAAAATCACAGTTTCACTTCTTTATAGGAACTCGGCTTGTTGTCAGATTTCATAGTAATTAGGAAAATTTTAACTGTAGCTCCAGGCTATACAATTGGATGTAGCTCAGGATCCATGCAAAATATGTATTGCAATCTATTTACAAAGTGAGCATGGGTTTACACTTCCAAATTTTCGATCTATCACCCAACAATCTCTATAATAAAAAAAACATGACAAATTCTGTAAAAAATTAATTGTGACAGACCTGATGAAAATAGTTTCAAACGCTGGAGTCTTATAAAAAATTAAATACATCCGCCAATGGATCCATCATAATCAGTCTGTAAATGCACCATTAGACTCAGTTCACATTTGCATCTAGGCTTCTGTTTCTGATGGATGCAAGATGGATATTTTTTTTTAACAAATCTTAATTAAAGCCAAATGGATCCTAATGGACCCCATTGACTTTAATGGGATCTGTCAGGTCTATACCCTTTTAAATACTGGATACAATAGTGTAGTATGGTGTTATGCCTATTAATTTTTTTTTTTAAATCTGATAAAACAGAACCTAAATTAAGCCAACTAATGGCACTGATGGGGATGTAGACAGAAACATTTCTCTGCAAAATCTAAAAATTACAGAACAAATAAAACATTTAAAATAATTGCCAGTGCGAACAGAGCCTTACTCAACTTTTTATGTACATTTATGTACAAAGATGGACTCACCATTTAAGGAACATGTGTAGCACATTGTTGAATCCATGAAATCTAGGCCACTCAGGTGACTGTTATCCAAATCACATACAAGTGGGTTATTTCCACTACCTGGACAGCCCATCAAAAGGGATATATATATATATATATATATATATATATATATACACAGTGAAGGAAATAAGTATTTGATCCCTTGCTGATTTTGTAAGTTTGCCCACTGTCAAAGACATGAACAGTCTAGAATTTTTAGGCTAGGTTAAATTTACCAGTGAGAGATAGATTATGTAAAAAACTGAAAGTCACATTGTCAAAATTATATATATTTATTTGCATTGTGCACAGAGAAATAAGTATTTGATCCCTTTGGCAAACAAGACTTAATACTTGGTGGCAAATCCCTTGTTGGCAAGCACAGCAGTCAGACGTTTTTTGTAGTTCATGATGAGGTTTGCACACATGTTAGATGGAATTTTGGTCCACTCCTCTTTGCAGATCATCTGTAAATCATTAAGATTTCGAGGCTGTCGCTTGGCAACTCGGATCTTCAGCTCCCTCCATAAATTTGCGACGGGATTAAGGTCTGGAGACTGGCTAGGCCACTCCATGACTTTAATGTGCTTCTTTTTGAGCCACTACTTTGTTGCCTTGGCTGTATGTTTCGGGTCATTGTCGTGCTGGAAGACCCAGCCACGAGCCATTTTTAATGTCCTGGTGGAGGGAAGGAGGTTGTCACTCAGGAATTGACGGTAAATGGCTCCATCCATTCTCCCATTGATGCAGTGAAGTAGTCATGTGCCCTTAGCAGAGAAACACACACAAAACATAATGTTTCCACCTCCATGCTTGACAGTGGGGACGGTGTTCTTTGGGTCATAGGCAGCATTTCTCTTCCTCCAAACACAACGAGTTGAGTTAATGCCAAAGATCTCAATTTTAGTCTCATCTGACCACAGCACCTTCTCCCAATCACTCTCAGAATCATCCAGATGTTCATTTGCAAACTTCAGACGGGCCTGTACATGTGCCTTCTTGAGCAGGGGGACCTTGCGGGCACTGCAGGATTTTAATCCATTACGGCGTAATGTGTTACCAATGGTTTTCTTGGTGACTGTGGTCCCAGCTGCCTTGAGATCATTAACAAGTTCCCCCCATGTAGTTTTCGGCTGAGCTCTCACCTTCCTCAGGATCAAGGATACCCCATGAGGTGAGATTTTGCATGGAGCCCCAGATCGATGTCGATTGACAGTCATTTTGTATGTCTTCCATTTTCTTACTATTGCACCAACAGTTGTCTACTTCTCACCCAGTGTCTTACTTATGGTTTTGTAGCCCATTCCAGCCTTGTGCAGGTCTATGATCTTGTCCCTGACATCCTTAGAAAGCTCTTTGGTCTTGCCCATGTTGTAGAGGTTAGAGTCAGACTGATTAATTGAGTCTGTGGACAGGAGTATTTTATACAGGTGACCATTTAAGACAGCTGTCTTTAATGCAGGCACCAAGTTGATTTGGAGCGTGTAACTGGTCTGGAGGAGGCTGAACTCTTAATGGTTGGTAGGGGATCAAATACTTATTTCTCTGTGCACAATGCAAATAAATATATATAATTTTGACAATGTGAGTTTCAGTTTTATTTTTTTACATAATCTATCTCTCACTGGTAAATTTAACCTAGCCTAAAAATTCTAGACTGTTCATGTCTTTGACAGTGGGCAAACTTACAAAATCAGCAAGGGATCAAATACTTATTTCCTTCACTGTATATATATATATATATATATATATATATATATATATATATATATATATATATTTTTCTATGTAATTTTTAAAAAAGAAAATGGATTTCCCAATCAATCAACGGTGGTTCAGCCTTTTAGGGAATTTTTGTTAAAGAGGCTCTGTCACCAGATTTTGCAACCCCTATCTGCTATTGCAGCAGATCGGCGCTGCAATGTAGATTACAGTAACGTTTTTATTTTTAAAAAATGAGCATTTTTGGCCAAGTTATGACCATTTTCGTATTTATGCAAATGAGGCTTGCAAAAGTACAACTGGGCGTGTTTAAAGTAAAAGTCCAACTGGGCGTGTATTATGTGTGTACATCGGGGCGTGTTTACTACTTTTACTAGCTGGGCTTTCTGACGAGAAGTATCATCCACTTCTCTTCAGAACGCCCAGCTTCTGGCAGTGCAGATCTGTGACGTCACTCACAGGTCCTGCATCGTGTCGGCACCAGAGGCTACAGTTGATTCTGCAGCAGCATCAGCATGTGCAGGTAAGTAGCTACATCGACTTACCTGCAAACGCCGATGCTGCTGCAGAATCATCTGTAGCCTCTGGTGCCGAGATGTCCTCGCTCGTCTGACACGATGCAGGACCTGTGAGTGACGACACAGCGTGATCTCTGGAGAACACGGCTGTGTCTGCACTGCCAGAAGCTGGGCGTTCTGAAGAGAAGTGGATGATACTTCTCATCAGAACGCCCAGCTAGTAAAAGTAGTAAACACGCCCCGATGTACGCACATAATACACGCCCAGTTGTACTTTTACTTTTCAACACGCCCAGTTGTACTTTTGCAAGCCTCATTTGCATAAATACAAAAATGGCCATAACTTGGCCAAAAATACTCGTTTAAAAATAAAAACGTTACTGTAATCTACATTGCAGCGCCTATCTGCTGCAATAGCAGATAGGGGTTGCAAAATCTGGTGACAGAGCCTCTTTAATGAAGCTTATCTAAAGCTGAGAATCCACTGGTGAATCTTTGAAGTAAAGGAGGCCTACAGGGAATCAGGATGCCCAGTTTAAATAACGGACGACATACCATAGACAGGAAGACGAGTAAAGGACAATAAAAACGGTTGGGTTGTTTTAAGTTTTGGTTTTCTCGTACATTATAAGACCAAGCAATATACTTTAATTTCACAAACACTTGATTAAAAATTGTAATAGTTTCATGTTCAACTAAGTCTCAGGACACAGGACTAAATGATTTTCCTCTGGGTGTAGCATTTTAGACCAAAACAATCATCTACTGGATAATTAAAATCTACTTCAGTAATCACCAACCAAAATTGCTTGAAGTTTCTTAACTATCAACACTGACCATGAACAAAGACATTAATAAATAGACCAGTGGCAGAATTGATCTCTTCTGCATTGTATTCTTTATCTCTCAAGTGTGATTTCCCCAGTCTATTATTAACTATCACAATAATGAAACATATCATTTTATGTTTATATCAAATATTTTTTCAAAGGTTTTCAAAATGAGTATGTATGATGATGAGGACCCATGAGGACTATGGATTAAAGAAAAATGCCACTTTCATGGACACTACATGGTAAGGTGCTGTATTGAATCATGATTCATAATAATAAAGTATAAGGGCAGATTCACACGAACGTTGCGTTTTTGCGCGCGCAAACAACGCGGCGTTTTGCGAGCGCAAAAACCATTTGACAGCTGCGTGTGTCATGCGTGTCTGATGCGCGGCTGCGTGATTTTCGCGCAGCCGGCATCATAGAGATGAGGCTTGTCAACGCCCGTCACTGTCCAAGGTGCTGAAAGAGCTAAATCTTTCAGCACCCTCGACAGTGAATGCCGAACACAACAGCGAAAAACCTGTAAAAAAAAAAGATAAAGTTCCTACTTACCGAGAACTTCCCGGCCGTTGCCTTGGTGACGCGTCCTTGGTGACGCGTCCTTGGTGACGCGCCTCTCTTGACATCGGGCCCCACCTCCCTGGATGACGCGGCAGTCCAAGTGACCGCTGCAGCCTGTGATTGGCTGCAGCCTGTGCTTGGCCTGTGATTGGCTGGAGCTGTCACTTGAACTGAAGTGTCATCCCGGGAGGTCGGACTGCAGGAAGGAGACAGGAGTAATCGGTAAGTTAGAACTTTGTTTTTTTTTACAGGTTCATGTATTTTGGGATCGCAAGTCACTGTCCATGGTGCTGAAACAGTTTAAAGAGGCTCTGTCACCAGATTTTGCAACCCCTATCTGCTATTGCAGCAGATAGGCGCTGCAATGTAGATTACAGAAACGTTTTTATTTTTAAAAAACGAGCATTTTTGGCAAAGTTATGACCATTTTCGTATTTATGCAAATGAGGCTTGCAAAAGTACAACTGGGCGTGTTGAAAAGTAAAAGTACAACTGGGCGTGTATTATGTGTGTACATCGGGGCGTGTTTACTACTTTTACTAGCTGGGCGTTGTGTATAGAAGTATCATCCACTTCTCTTCACAACGCCCAGCTTCTGGCAGTGCAGACACAGCCGTGTTCTCCAGAGATCACGCTGTGTCGTCACTCACAGGTCCTGCATCGTGTCAGACGAGCGAGGACACATCGGCACCAGAGGCTACAGATGATTCTGCAGCAGCATCGGCGTTTGCAGGTAAGTCGATGTAGCTACTTACCTGCAAACGCTGATGCTGCTGCAGAATCAACTGTAGCCTCTGGTGCCGATGTGGCCGACACGATGCAGGACCTGTGAGTGACGTCACAGATCTGCACTGCCAGAAGCTGGGCGTTGTGAAGAGAAGTGGATGATACTTCTCGTCACAACGCCCAGCTAGTAAAAGTAGAAAAACACGCCCCGATGTACGCACATAATACACGCCCAGTTGTACTTTTACTTTTCAACACGCCCAGTTGTACTTTTGCAAGCCTCATTTGCATAAATACGAAAATGGTCATAACTTGGCCAAAAATGCTCGTTTTTTAAAAATAAAAACGTTACTGTAATCTACATTGCAGCGCCTATCTGCTGCAATAGCAGATAGGGGTTGCAAAATCTGGTGACAGAGCCTCTTTAACTCTTTCAGCACCATGCACAGTGAATGTCTCCCGACGTCGCGGACCGGAAATTTTTTTGCCGGGTTCGGCCAAAACGAGTTTGGCCGAACCCGGTGAAGTTAGCTTCGGTTGTCGGGGTTCACTCCGTTTGGATGCTTGGAAACAGAAAAGCACGTGGTGCTTTTCTGTTTCCATTCATCCTTTTGACAGCTCGTGCGCTGTTCGCACGGAAGTGCTTCCGTGCGACCTGCCTGGTTTTCACGCACCCATTAACTTCAATGGGTGCGTGATGCGTGAAATACGCAGAGTTATTGAACCTGTCGCGTATTTTGCGCAGCGAACAAACGCTGCGCAAAATACACGGACTGTGTGTACTGCCCCATAGACTTCTATAGGGCATTGCGTGCCGCGCGAAAACCACGCGCCCTACACGCTGCCAAATCACGCTCGTGTGAATCCCCCCTAACTTTAAGTGGAAAAAAAAATCATTCTCCTGATATAAGTCCCAGCACAAGCAACCTGTGCCAACACCACCAACTAGATAGTGCTCAATGAGAATCTCCTTCACTTTTGAAAGAGATGTTTGGAACCCGATTAAAATATAAAATGTTTCACATAATCATCTATCTCATATCTATCTATCTATCTATCTATCTATCTATCTATCTATCTATCTATCTATCTATCTATCTATCTATCTATCTATCTATCTATCTATCTATCTATCTATCTGTCTGTCTATCTGTCTGTCTGTCTGTCTGTCTGTCTGTCTGTCTGTCTATCTATCTATCTATCATCTACAGTAAAATTTCTACAAAAGATCTCCTCTTAGAGAAGCCCACGCCTGATTTTCAACACCCTTAAATCCTATGTGTACTTGCCTTCTTTGAAAGAATTGCCCCTCTAGAAGACCATTTTTTCTTCTTTCCTGTTTTCAGGGGGTGGTGAGGCAGGATTTATAAGAGAAAATAATGGATATATGATGTATTGTAATTAGAGATGAGCGAACCGGGACAACCGAACCCAGTTTCGGTCCGAACATCGGAAAAAGTTCGGTTCGCAGCGAATCCGAACTTCACCGGTTTCGGCCGAACCCATTTTGACCGAACCCGGCTACATTTTGGCGCCTGCCACATGTTAGATGTAAACTGGAGGATTTCACAATATCACCTGACATCAGGCTACCCCATAATGCCTTGCAAACGGCTCTCCCAGCCAATCGGGAGGCAGCATAGGGGCGGGCTCAAGACTGCAATAAAAGTCTATGCACGGAGCTCAGCAGCCATTTTACAGACAGGAGCTGTAGTGATAGCATCTCTGTGCAGTTAGGGAAAGCTTTAGGAATCTAAAAGCCAGGAATCCAGCAATCGAAGGGGCTCATCCACAGCGGGAGTCTACTCTCAAAATCCAAATTGCAATACAAATTCACCATTTGCCAAGCCAGTGTGTGAATAAGCTTTTAGAAGGGGCTCATCCCCGTTGCATGGGTTAACCTAACAATCCAACTTGCAATACAGGCAGCCTTTGTAGTACTACAACGCCCAGCATTCCCTGAGTGCACAGTGGCTGATAGAAATTCTCATTCATTGCCATTTGCCAAGCCAGTGTGTGAATAAGCTTTTAAAAGGGGCTCATCCCCGTTAACATAACAATCCAACTTGCAATACAGGCAGCCTTTGTAGTACTACAACGCCCAGCATTCCCTGAGTGCACCGCGGCATGGCTGATAGAAATTCTCATTCATTGCCATTTGCCAAGCCAGTGTGTGAATACGCTTTTAGAAGGGGCTCATCCCCATTAACATAACAATCCAACGTGCAATACAGGCAGCCTTTGTAGTACTACAATGGCCAGCATTCCCTTTGTGCATCGCGGCGTGGCTGATAGAAATTCTCATTCATTGCCATTTGTCAAGCCAGTGTGTGAATACGCTTTTAGAAGGGGCTCATCCCCGTTAACATAACAATCCAACTTGCAATACAGGCAGCCTTTGTAGTACTACAACTCCCAGCATTCCCTGAGTGCACCGCGGCGTGGCTGATAGAAATTCTCATTCATTGCCATTTGCCAAGCCAGTGTGTGAATACGCTTTTAGAAGGGGCTCATCCCCGTTAACATAACAATCCAACTTGCAATACAGGCAGCCTTTGTAGTACTACAACGCCCAGCATTCCCTGAGTGCACCGCGGCGTGGCTGATAGAAATTCTCATTCATTGCCATTTGCCAAGCCAGTGTGTGAATATGCTTTTAGAAGGGGCTCATCCCCGTTAACATAACAATCCAACTTGCAATACAGGCAGCCTTTGTAGTACTACAATGCCCAGCATTCCCTGAGTGCACCGCGGCGTGGCTGATAGAAATTCTCATTCATTGCCATTTGCCAAGCCAGTGTGTGAATACACTTTTAGAAGGGGCTCATCCCCGTTGCATCCAACTTGCAATACAGGCAGCTGAGTCAGTGCACAGTGGCTGTTAGAAATTCTCATTCATTGCCATTCTCATTCATTGCCATTTGCCAAGCCAGTGTGTGAATAAGCTTTTAGAAGGGGCTCATCCCCGGCCGTTAACATAACAATCCAACTTGCAATACAGGCAGCTGAGGCAGCCTTTGTAGTACTACAATGCCCAGGGCCAGCATTCCCTGAGTCAGTGCACAGTGGCTGATAGAAATTCTCATTCATTGCCATTTGCCAAGCCAGTGTGTGAATAAGCTTTTAGAAGGGTCTCATCCCCGGGGTTTTTATTCTACTTGCTGGACTCCAGCAGTGAAATGTCTGATAAAAACCAGACCCAGTACCAGCATTTGTGGCACAAGACATATGCCCAGTTCCACTAGTAGCAGCAGCCATGTGCCTGCTGGTAGTAGTAGCAGTATCAGCAAGCCAGACATGTCCATCTCCTCCGGTGGGCGGGTTACTTTAGACAATACGGCCATTGTGGACTGGTTGGCTGGCTCGCGGTCATCTCAGCAGGAAGACTCTGACGATCTGGCTTCAAGCCAGGTTTCGTTGGATTCCAGATCCTCTACAGTTCCTTAGCACAGTGACAGTAGTAATATGGGTATTTCTAGCGTTTCCATTCCATCATCTATGTCTTCACTCCCCCTTCCTAGCGGGAAGCCATCTTTCCTGAGAGTCCTAAGAGACATCTCCTCGGGTGCGAAGGAAGATACTGAACAACATAGTGATGATGATTTGTTTTCCGCGAGTCAGCCAACGGAGTGTGTTGCGGTGGTGGTGGAGGTGGAAGCGGTGTCCGAGACGCATAGCTGTGGTAGTGGGGGTGTTGGTGGTAGCCGTGGTGGTAGACGCAGTAATGAGGAGGGGCATGGAGCCCGCCATGATGTCACATCACATTCACAACACAGTGACAGAAGTGGCGGGGATGATGAGGAGGGCTATGATGATGTTGTTTTAGACAGGACGTGGGAACCAGGTGACAAGGTGATGACGGCGTCAGAGGAGGAGGGTAGTAGTGGCGGCACTGGCAGTGATAAACAGCCAAGCCGAGGTAGGGGCAGAAGTCAATCTGCAAAACGTTGCAGCGGTAGGGTCAGCTCAGGAGCCGGTGACGGCGACACTGATGCTGGTGTAGGCTCCCGAAAAAAGCCTGATAGACAAGGGGCAAGCTCGGGTGGTGGTGGTGGTGGTGGTGGACGTGGTACTACCTCTTTACGGTACTCTGCCGTGTGGCAATTTTTCTGTACCTTCCCGGAGGACGAAAACATGGCACAGTGCCGTATCTGCAAGCAGAAAGTAAGGCGTGGGCAGGACAGCAATGTAGGAACTACCGCTCTACGTAAACACATGGAGCGGCATCACAAGGCCATGTGGGACAATCGACATGCCCCACTATCATCATGTACATCTAATGAAGACCCCTCTGCCGCTGCTGCTGCTGCTCCGAGTCCCTGTCATCTAAGTAGTAGCCAGGCCTTATCCACCATGTCGTTGTCATCATCATCATCACTGTCATCTAGTGCTCCTCCTACGTCCCGTCAGTTATACTTTACGGAATCGTTGTCCAATAAGCAACAATATATACCCAGTCATCCACTTGTCGTGTGGCTTAATTCACACCTGGCTAAGTTGTTGGTGGTGCAGTCGCTGCCGTACCACCTGGTCGACTCCACCAGCTTCAAGCAATTGATGGCGTGCACTCAGCCTAGGTGGCGAATACCTAGCCGACATTACTTCTCCAAAACAGCTGTCCCTGCCTTGCACAAGCACGTGGAGGAAAAGGTGGGCCAGTCCTTGCAATTATCCGTGTGCAGCAGGGTACATGCCACCGTTGACACGTGGAGCAGCAACTATGGGCAGGGACAGTACATGTCTTTCACGGCCCACTGGGTCAATATTTTGCAGTCCGATGCACCACCACAGCAATGCCAGGCATTACCACCTCCACGCTTGTATCTTTCTGGTTCAACTCCGGACACCAGTCGCCTACCATCCTCCTACTCCTACTCCTCCTCCTTGCCCTCCTCAATGGAGGTCTTCCCGTCCCCGACAGGACACAGCATATCTTCCACTCCTCCTCCCTCCTCTTTTCATAGGTGCAAGGTGAAGCGCCACAACGCTGTCTTACACCTGCTGAGCCTGGGCGAGAAAAGC
This sequence comes from Rhinoderma darwinii, assembly GCF_050947455.1. Taxonomy (NCBI): domain Eukaryota; kingdom Metazoa; phylum Chordata; class Amphibia; order Anura; family Rhinodermatidae; genus Rhinoderma; species Rhinoderma darwinii. The sequence goes on from NC_134690.1 coordinate 67,315,247, forward strand.
CACACAGGGCAGGAGCTGCTGCTGTGCATCAAGGAGGAAATCGCACGCTGGCTGTCTCCTCTGAAACTCACACTGGGCAATGTTGTCTCAGATAACGGGAAGAACGTCGTGGCTGCACTGCGTCTAGGTTACCTGACACATGCTCCTTGCATGGCACATGTGATCAATCTGGTCATAACACGCTTCTTAAAGTAATATGTTGGTTTAAAGGGTGTGCTGGCCATGTCCAGGAGGGTTTGCGTTCGCTTTAGACGTTCATATGCATTTAAGCACGCCCTCCTGGACTTGCAGCGTCAAAACAATCTCCAAGAACACAGCCTGATTTGCGACGTTCCAACACGCTGGAATTCCACCCTGCACATGTTGGACCGTCTGTACGAACAGCGGAAAGCCGTGTATGATTTCCTGATGCAGCAGACGGGCAGCGTTTGAAGCTAGTGTAATTTCGAGCTCAGGCACTGGCACCTGGTTAGAGACGCATGTCGCGTTTTGAGGCCCTTTGAAGAGGCCACACGATTTGTGAGCTGTGACGCTAGCAGAATTAACGATGTTATGCCGCTGATATTCATTATGGAGCAAACGCTCACAGCGATGATTCAGCAAAGGATGGAGGAAGGATCACATCAGGCTATGGATGTTGAGGAGGAGGAGGAGAAGGATCAGGATGAGGAAACAGGAACTGAAGAGGAGCTGGATTTGGAGATGGAATCACAGGAAGGGATAGGGGACGAGGCAGCCGCACAACATGACAGTGATGGTGATGACGAGTCTGACGACGACCTTGATGATGGACAACCATGGCAGTATGGGGCGGAGATGGAACTAACCGGGCCCTCTGAAATGCTGGCCAGGATGGCGAGCTGTATGCTTCGTTACTTGCCCGCTGACTGTCGTATTGTTAGCATGAAGCAAAGAGATGAGTACTGGATAGCCACACTTTTAGACCCTCGGTATAAAGCAAGAATGGGGGAGTTTTTTGCGCCTTCCGAGAGGGAGGCAAAATTGGCTTATTATCGAGAGAAGCTATGCAGCCAGCTTGTCACGGCTTTCAAACGGCAAACACCTGCTGCAAGCATGTCTGACCGGGGGGCCACTCTCCGCTCCCCACTGTCTCATCGTTCCACCGCCTCTGGCAGAGCTACCTCTGCAATAGGCGGCAGCAGCAGCAGCAGCCAATTCAGTTTGGAAAATATGAAGATAAAATTTTTACTCCCAATATCCCGACCTGACACACATCGTAGTCACCAAAGGGATGTTCACCATCACCAGGTCCAGCACCTAAACAACCAGGTTCACTCGGACCTGCACTGTGCCCTTTCTCCATCAGCAATCCTGATCCCAGACCCCATGGACTTCTGGGTCAGCAGATTGGATCATTGGCAAGAACTGGCCCAGTTTGCCATGGGTGTACTGTCTTGTCCACCCTCCAGTGTAGCGTCAGAGAGGGTATTCAGCGCGGCAGGGGGCTTCGTCACCCATAAGCGAACAAGATTGTCCGCCAACATCTTGGAAAATCTCACTTTTCTGAAAATTAATTAAGCGTGGATCGGTGAGGATTTTAAAACCCCTGAGCCTGATGCCACTGATTAGATCTGACATTGCTGCTGCCGCTGCCGCCTGCTACTGCCGCCTGCTACTACGGGATTCTGTCCAGTCCACTCTCTTTTTTTAATGTGCCGCTGTTGGTGCTGCTACTACTTCTACCACCAATCCACCCCCAGTGCCGTCTGCTACAAGCAGGCATGCCCCACCACAGGGCTTTGTCCTGTGACTGTCCAGTGTCTTTTAATGTGCTGCTACTACTACTACTACTACCATCACCCTTGCTGTCCGTTAGCTACCTCTACTACCACCAATACACCTCCACTGCCGTCTGCTACAAGCAGGCCTGAGGCCTGCCCCACCACAGGGCTTTGTCCTGTGACTGTCCAGTCTCTTTTAATGTGCTGCTACTACTACCACCCTTGCTGTCCGTTGGCTACCTCTACTACCACCAATACACCTCCACTGCCGTCTGCTACAAGCAGGCCTGAGGCCTGCCCCACCACAGGGCTTTGTCCTGTGAGTTGTGACTGTCCAATGTCTTTTAATGTGCTGCTACTACTACTACCACCCTTGCTGTCTGTTGGCTACCTCTACTACCACCAATACACCTCCACTGCCGTCTGCTACAAGCAGGCATGCCCCACCAAATTTTTTTTTTAATGTCCTCTTTTTATCTTGGGGATTGTAAAATTCTGCCGCAGTTTATTTTCCACATCTTTTGTTCCAAAGGAAGCCTTGGCTTGATATTCCATATTTTCTGTGTCTGCCTAGCAACCGACGCCGGTCCTCATACACAGCAGTGACAGCACCATCCGCAGTACCTTTGACAAGTCTCAGAAAAACAACCACAGGGCTTTGTTCTGTCCACTCTTTTTGAATGTGCTGCTGTGCTGTTGATGCAGCTACTACTACCACCACCACCACCACCCGTGCTGTCAGTAGTCCACCACCACCACTACTACCAGTCAACCACCACCAATCCACCCCCTGTGCCGTCTGCTACAAGCAGGCCTGCCCCACCACAGGGCTTTGTCCTGTGACTGTCCAGTGTCTTTTAATGTGCTGCTACTACTACTACTACCACCCTTGCTGTCCGTTGGCTACCTCTACTACCACCAATACACCTCCACTGCCATCTGCTACAAGCAGGCCTGAGGCCTGCCCCACCACAGGGCTTTGTCCTGTGACTGTCCAGTCTCTTTTTATGTGCTGCTACTACTACTACTACTACTACCACCACCACCCTTGCTGTCCGTTGGCTACCTCTACTACTACCAATACACCTCCACTGCCGTCTGCTACAAGGAGGCCTGCCCCACCACAGGGCTTTGTCTGTGACTGTCCAGTGTCTTTTAATGTGCTGCTACTACTACTACTACCACCACCCTTGCTGTCCGTTGGCTACCTCTACTACCACCAATACAACTCCACTGCCGTCTGCTACAAGCACGCCTGAGGCCTGCCCCACCACAGGGCTTTGTCCTGTGAGTTGTGACTGTCCAGTGTCTTTTAATGTGCTGCTACTACTACTACCACCCTTGCTGTCTGTTGGCTACCTCTACTACCACCAATACACCTCCACTGCCGTCTGCTACAAGCAGGCCTGAGGCCGGCCCCACCACAGGGCTTTGTCCTGTGACTGTCCAGTCTCTTTTAATGTGCTACTACTACTATCACCCTTGCTGTCTGTTGGCTACCTCTACTACCACCAATACACCTCCACTGCCATCTGTTACAAGCAGGCCTGGGGCCAGCCCCACCACAGGGCTTTGTCCTGTGACTGTCCAGTGTCTTTTAATGTGCTGCTACTACTACTACTACTACCACCACCCGTGCTGTCCGTTGGCTACCTCTACTACCACCAATACACCTCCACTGCCGTCTGCTACAAGCAGGCCTGAGGCCTGCCCCACCACATGGCTTTGTCCTGTGACTGTCCAGTCTCTTTTAATGTGCTGCTACTACTACTACCACCCTTGCTGTCTGTTGGCTACCTCTACTACCACCAATACACCTCCACTGCCGTCTGCTACAAGCAGGCATGAGGCCAGCCCCACCACAGGGCTTTGTCTGTGACTGTCCAGTCTGTTTTAATGTGCTGCTACTACTACTACCACCACCCTTGCTGTCCGTTGGCTACCTCTACTACCATCAATCCACCCCCAGTGCCGTCTGCTACAAGCAGGCCTGCCCCACCACATGGCTTTGTCCTGTGACTGTCCAGTGTCTTTTAGTGTGCTGCTACTACTACTACTACCACCACCCTTGCTGTCCGTTGGCTACCTCTACTACCACCAATGCACCTCCACTGCCGTCTGCTACAAGCAGGCCTGGAGGGCTTGTGAAAAGCCATTGCTTGTTGCTTTTACATCCATGTATGGATGAACCCCGGCAGGCATCTGCCAATAAAAAGGGTACATTTTTGGAGGGCTTGTCAAAAGCCATTGCTTGTTGCTTTTACATTACATCCATGTATGGATGAACCCCGGCAGGCATCTGCCAATAAAAAGGGTATATTTTTGGAGGGCTTGTGAAAAGCCATTGCTTGTTGCTTTTACATCCATGTATGGATGAACCCCGGCAGGCATCTGCCACCATAAAGGGTACATTTTTTGAGGGCTTGTCAAAGGCCATTGCTTCTTCTTTTACCACCTTATATGTATGAACCCTGGCAGGCATCTGCTGCCAAAAATGGTTAATTTTTGTACCTTTTTTAACAATGCTGTAAAGGATCTGCCAGGCACAACTTCTGTGTATACGCCCATAGGTAATCAGTCTGCACCTGAGTCTGTCTCTGAGACTGACTCCATCTTCCACCACTCAGGATGGCAGGCTTAGGAGTAGGAGAACGTATCGCAGCCTGGGCAGACGGAGCTAGCTCCCGCCCTATGTCTATTTATACCTGCCTTTCCTGTTCCTCCTTTGCTTGTGATTCTTCTCGTGTGGTTTCCTGGCCCAGCTACAGCTTCTAATTATTTGATCCTGCTCCATACTGACCCTGGCTTACTGACTACTCTCCTGCTCTGCGTTTGGTACCTCGTGCACTCCTGGTTTGACTCGGCTCGTTCACCACTCTTGTTGCTCACGGTGTTGCCGTGGGCAACTGCCCCTTTCCCTTTGCTTTGTGTTCCCTTGTCTGTTTGTCTCGTGCACTTACTGAGGGTAGGGACCGCCGCCCAGTTGTACCCCGTCGCCTAGGGCGAGTCGTTGCAAGTAGGCAGGGACAGAGTGGCGGGTAGATTAGGGCTCACTTGTCCGTTTCCCTACCCCCATCATTACAAATGCATTAAGCTTACAACATGCACAAGTGCAGTGGTTTCTGTTAGTTATCACCGTGTCCCATCCGTTTTCCTATAGCCATACATGTTGGCGTAACTTTGACACTAACTTTGCCTTAAAGACAGCTCAAAAGTACTTGGATACACTCATGGGTGACCTAAGAGTGTTATACAGGGCTTCTAGGGCTTTTAAACAGTGTTATACACGATTTTTAGCGGCTTTCTTGTATTACAGGTTCGGTCAGAACTAGTTCGTCTTAAAGTGGCTACACTATGTATGTACATTAAGAAACGAATATTCCAGTCCAGATTCCATGAGTTTCGGATTAATACAGTTTTTTTTTATTACATTCCTTTCCAATTGTGATTTGCCAGTTGATTACCTTTTTTGCTATACTATTATGGTATACATACAGTCATGAATGATTCTATAATCTATAAATTCTCTAATTTAGTGTCTCAGTGACCGAATTTCTTCTTGAAGATCCAAGATTGATAGTTTTGAAAATATGCTATTCCACTGCATGAATCAGAAGATGTAAAATTGCCTTCAAGTTTAGAACATGGTGTCTAGCATCTCATTCCTATTCAACTAATGTCGCAAGAAACAAACAACAGCTCAAATAACCAACAGAAATCACCACGGTAAAACAACAGCAATTATCCCATGTTATTTGTGAAAATACAAAGACTTGATCAGACTCACAGCTAGATAAAGTCTTGGTATTGTCTATGAGATAAATACAATTACTCTACAATGTCTAATCACACAAAGCAGATGTTAGGATTGTTTTATTGATATTTCCTCACCAGCCTGTTGAGAAAAGGTAAGGAGATTTTGTTAGAAGACAGAGAAATAGTTTAATTTTATCCTTTGGGCTTGTTAAGTTTCTCTTTTCATAAGCCCCCACTAGTATGAGAAGAACATTCAGAAGTAATAATACACAATATCTACACATCTAAGTAAATGACTATTGATTTTTTCGTTCTTTCTTTTCCCTTTAGGACACATTATTATTTACAGCTATTTTTCTTCACCATAGAGGATTGCTTTGGACCTTACGTTTACCTAACCTAAATAATGAATAATAAAGTAAGAGATAATACCAATACTCAGCCCGGATTGTGTCTTTATTTCTTACCTAATCAAACTTCTTTCGTATAGAGAACCCTAAGTTACCTCTGAAAAATTAAATTCTTCAAAGTACAGGGTGGGCCATTTATATGGATACACCTAAATAAAATGGGAATGGTTGGTGATATTAACTTCCTGTTTGTGGCACATTAGTATATGGGAGGGGGGAAACTTTTCAAGCTGGGTGTTGACCATGGCAGCCATTTTGAAGTCGGCCATTTTGTATCCAACTTTAGTTTTTTCAAAGGGAAGAGGGTCATGTGACACATGAAACTTATCGAGAATTTCACAAGAAAAACAATGGTGTGCTTGGTTTTAACGTTACTTTATTCTTTCATGAGTTATTTACAAGTTTCTGACCACTTATAAAATGTGTTCAAAGTGCTGCCCATTGTGTTGGATTGTCAATGCAACCCTCTTCTCCCATTCTTCACACACTGATAGCAACACCACAGAAGAAATGCCTCCCGATCTGACCCCCTTAGACTTTTATCTTTGGGGTCATCTGAAGGCAATTGTCTATGCTGTGAAGATACGAGATGTGCAGCAACTGAAACTACGGATACTGGAAGCCTGTGCTAGCATTTCTTCTGCGGTGTTGCTATCAGTGTGTGAAGAGTGGGAGAAGAGGGTTGCATTGACAATCCAACACAATGGGCAGCACTTTGAACACATTTTATAAGTGGTCAGAAACTTGTAAATAACTCATGAAAGAATAAAGTAACGTTAAAACCAAGAACACCATTGTTTTTCTTGTGAAATTCTCGATAAGTTTGATGTGTCACATGACCTGCTTCCCATTGAAAAAACGAAAGTTGGATACAAAATGTCCAACTTCAAAATGGCCGCCATGGTCAACAACCAGCTTGAAAAGTTTCCCCCCTCCCATATACTAATGTGCCACAAACAGGGAGTTAATATCACCAACCATTCCCATTTTATTTAGGTGTATCCATATAAATGACCCACCCTGTATATTTGATTATACCTGGATAGTCTAGAAACATTGACAGATGTCAATAATGGTTATTTTTCTTCACCCAGGATACACGAAGGCCCAATGCAGAGAACCATTTCTATTTCGCAGTGTAATACAGTGTCAAAATAAGACCCAATTACAATCCTCCATGTGGGAAGTTACGTGCGGGGCACCAATGTTAGACAGAGAAAACTTGTTCCGATATACAATATTCAATAAAGAATGAAAGATTTTTTTTAATGTGGGCTCTACACAAAAATATCTCTGTAAATCACTGTATTTTTATATTGCGCTATGCTTAAGCCAATTCAGATGCATACAGGCCATATTCGGGATCCACATAATATAAATCACAGATATTTTTGAGTGCATGTGGCCAAGCGCACTTTGACTTCACTTCAGGCCATGATCCTCAAATTAATATGACAGGGAACACAATGAGAGGCAAAGAAACAGGGACACTATTCTAAAAACCTACTGTAGGTCAGGAGGAAAGACATGGCTGTGAAGTAAGTTACGGAGTACAAGGTAAGTAAAACTGCAAAGTAGTGCATATGTCGTTGCAAAGAAACTTTATTATGGAATGTTTATTAAATCATACGTACGTTATTTCACAGAAAAATGGATGCAAAAAGAGAGACTTTGAAGCCATGCGCATATATAATCTACGGCGGCAAACAGAGAACCTACTGGTCATTGGTGTTTTTGCTGTAATTACCATTATGTCCGCAAAGGTAATTTGAATTCTAGACCCAATTTAAAAAACAAAAATTCTGTGCATTATTTATGGATTTATATTGATTTATAGCGTATGGGGAGATAGGGTTCAGTATGTGGTGATTCTTGAGGCTTGTAGGTTACATATTTCTTAATGTAGTCCACCCACAATGGCAAGCTATGATAGTTTTTGTTTTCCTCTATTTCAAATATCAAGACATCTCATATGAGTCATAGGCCAGGGATGATTACAAGCAAATCTGACCTCAACTTTTCTACACAGTGTTCCAAATTATTATGCACATTGGATTTAAGTGTCATAAACATTTAATTATTAGTTTTTCAATTAAACTCATGGATGGAATTGTGTCTTAGGGCTCTTTGGATCATTGTAATCAATCTCAGACACCTGTGATAATTAGTTTTCCAGGTGTGCCCAATCAAAGGAAAACTACTTAAGAAGGACATTCCACATTATTAAGCAGGCTACAGGTTTCAAGCAATATAGGAAAGAAAAAGGATCTCTCTGCTGCCGAAAAGCGTGAAATAATGCAATACCTTGGACAAGGTATGAAAACATTGGATATTTCAAGAAAACTTAAGCGTGATCATCGTACTGTGAAAAGATCTGTGGCTGATTCAGAGCACAGATGGGTTTGTTCAGATAAAGGCATAATGAGGAAGGTTTCTGCCAGACAAATTAATAGGATTAGGAGAGCAGCTGCTAAAATGCTATTGCAAAGCAGCAAACAGGTATTTGAAGCCGCTGGTGCCTCTGGAGTCCCACGAACCTCAAGGTGTAGGATCCTCCAGAGGGTTGCAAGTGTGCATAAAGCTATTATTCGGCCACCCCTAAACAATGCTCACAAGCAGAAATGGTTGCAGTGGGCTCAGAAATATATGAAGACTAATTTTCAAACTGTGTTGTTTACTGATGAGTGCCGTGCAACCCTGGATGGTCCAGATGGATGGAGTAGTGGATGGTTGGTGAATGTCCACCATGTCCCAACAAGGCTGCAACGTCAGCAAGGAGGTGGCGGAGTCATATTTTGGACTGGAATCATGGGGAGAGAGCTGGTAGGCCCCTTTAGGGTCCCCAACGGTGTGAAAATGACCTCTGCAAAGTACGTAGAGTTTTTGACTGACTACTTTCTTCCATGGTACAAAAAGAAGAACCGTGCCTTCCGTAGCAAAATTATCTTCATGCATGACAATGCACCATCTCATGCTGCAGAGAATACCTCTGTGTCATTGGCTGCTATGGGCATAAAAGGAGAAAAACTCATGGTGTGGCCCCTATGTTCCCCTGACCTCAACCCTATTGAGAACCTTTGGAGCATTCTCAAGCAAAATATCTATGAGGGTGGGAGGCAGTTCACATTAAAACAGAAGCTCTGGGAGGCTATTCTCACATCTTGCAAAGATATTCAAGCAGAAACTGTCCAAATACTCACAAATTCAATGGATGCAAGAATTGTGAAGGTGATATCAAAGAAGGGGTCCTATGTTAACATGTAACTTGGCCTGTTAAGTTTTTTTTGATTGAAATAGCTTTTGATTTCTGTAAATATGACCTCCTGATGCTGCAAATTCAACAAATTACCATTTTAGTTCTCTTTACAACCTTTAAAATGTTTTGATCTCTGTTATGCATAATAATTTAAAACAGTGCATTTTGAGTTTTTCACTTCTAAAAAAAAATCTGTTATCATTAGGAGATTTGTTCAATAAAATTTGCATTATACTCCAACGGTTGATGGCTTGAAGATTATACTGACTGTCATTTGCATCGACTATTTTGGAAAATCAGCGAAAAATAACATTTGCATAATATTTTGGAATGCGGTGTAGTTACACGGTTTGTACTAGATACATAGAGCAAATGTCTTATGGCTAATTTTGTAGCCGCTCTGTCTGGATGCAGAATTACACTGTACTTAATTTTCTTTAGAAGTGATAGAGGTGAAAGGTCTACAACTTTCTATTGATTGTTAAAGTTAAAGACTGATAGCAATCAATTCTCAGTAATCTTGTTGAATCTATAAATCACCAATATTTTACTACGGGGAATTAGACTAATTTCTTCCAGGATGATCTTAACCCCTTCCCGCCATTGGACGTATATGTACGTCCTGGAAAGCATTGACTTCACGCAAAATGACGTACAATGTTTGGCACCGGCTCAGAAGCTGAGTCGGTGCCATCATCACCGGATCTCAGCTGTATCTTACAGCTGACATCCGACTGTAACGGTGGGGACCGAACTAGGTTAACCCCTTCCCGCCCTAGCCACTTTTGACCTTCCTGACAGAGCCTCATTTTTCAAATCTGACATGTTCACTTTATGTGGTAATAACTCTGGAATGCTTTCACCTATCCAAGCGATTCTGAGATTGTTTTCTCGTGACACATTGCACTTTAAGTTACTAGCAAAATTTGCTCGATATGTTCTATATTTAATTGTGAATAACACCGAAAATTAGCGAAAAATTGCAAAAATTAGCATTTTTCTCAATTTAAATGTATCTGCTTGTAAGACAGGCAGTTATACCACACAAAATGGTTGCTAATTAACATCACCCATATGTCTACTTTAGATTGGCATCGTTTTTTGAACATCCTTTTATTTTTCTATGACATCACAAGGCCTACAACTTTAGCAGCAATTTCTCACATTTTCAAGAAAATGTCAAAAGGCCATTTTTACAGGGGCCAGTTCAGTTGTGAAGTGGCTTTGAGGGCCTTATATATTAGAAACCCCCAAAAAGTCACCCCATTTTAAAAACTTCACCCCTCAAAGTATTCAAAACAGCATTTAGAAAATGTCTTAACCCTTTACACATTTCACAGGAATTAAAGCAAAGTAGAGGTGGAATTTACAAATTTCATATTTATTGGCAGAAATAAATTTTTAATACTATTTTTTTATTACACAGAAGGTTTTAGCAGAGAAATTCAACTCAATATTTGTTGCCCAGTCTCTGCAGTTTTAGGAAATATCCCACATGTGGTCGTAGCGTGCTACTGGAATGAAGCACAGGCCTCAGAAGCAAAGGAACACCTAGTGGATTTTGGGGCCTTATTTTGTTAGAAGGGCTCTTGCAGTGACAAAACAGTACAAATCCCCCAAAAGTGACCCCATCTGGGAAACTAGACACCTCAAGGAAATTATCTAGGGGTATGGTGAGCATTTTGACCGCACAGGTTTTTTACAGAATTTATTGGAAGTAGGCCGTGAAAATTAAAATCAACATTTATTCAAAGAAAATTTAGGTTTAGCCATTTTTTTTCTCATTTCCACAAGGACTGAAGGAGAAAAAGCACCGTAAAATTTGTAAAGCAATGTCTCCCGAGTAAAACAATACCCCACATGTGGTAATAAACGGATATTTGAACACAGGGCATGGCTTAGAAGGGATGGAGTGCCATTTGGCTTTGGGAGATCACATTTAGCAGGAATGGTTTGAGAGGCCTTGTCACATTTACAAAGCCCCTGAGGGGACTAAACAGTGGAAACCCCCCACAAGTGACCCCATCTGGGAAACTAGACACCTCAAGGAAATTATCTAGGGGTATGGTAAGCATTTTGACCGCACAGGTTTTTTACAGAATTTATTGGAATTAGGCCGTGAAAATTAAAATCAACATTTATTCAAAGAAAATTTAGGTTTAGCCATTTTTTTTCTCATTTCCACAAGGACTGAAGGAGAAAAAGCACCGTAAAATTTGTAAAGCAATGTCTCCCGAGTAAAACAATACCCCACATGTGGTAATAAACGGATATTTGAACACAGGGCATGGCTTAGAAGGGATGGAGTGCCATTTGGCTTTGGGAGATCACATTTAGCAGGAATGGTTTGAGAGGCCTTGTCACATTTACAAAGCCCCTGAGGGGACTAAACAGTGGAAACCCCCCACAAGTGACCCCATTTCGGAAACTACACCCATTGAGGAAATTATCTAGGGGTATAGTGAGAATTTTTAGTTTTGTTTTAGGTGGTTTTTTTTTACAATTTTTAAATGATCAAATTTTAAATGGGGCTGGTCAGTAGAAAAATTAATAATTGGTCATGGCCAGTATGGGAGACAGAAAAGGTGAATAATGAATAAATAAATTAAAAATCCAAGGAGGTATGATATATTTTGAAACATTGGTTCATGCACAGGCCGGGATTTGTGGGACATGTCTCACAATGGTATGTGGTGTCCTTACGAATGCCTCGCTTGGCACACACACGGCATTTTTTTTGGGGCTTCTTTTTTTTTTCAGTGGGGGGGATTTCTGTCGGGAAATGCTGGCCGGGAATTATCCTACTGACGGAAGAGCCAGATGAACTGCCCTCTTCTTCCTGGTTACCAAACATCAGGGACTTTATGACCTTTTCCTGAAATTGCAGGAACGTACCTCCACTGCTGGCATATCTATAGAGGACAAAGGCGTTGTATAAAGCCATCTGTGTAAGATGCACAGACAGCTTCTTATACCATACTCTGGTCTTGCGCATGGCGTTGTATGGTTTTATAACCTGGTCGGACAGGTCAACGCCACCCATATACTTGTTGTACTCCTGTACACAATATGGTTTTGGGACTTGGGAAGTGGATCCACGTACAGGGACTAGGCTGCATCTGCTGTCGTGTATGCTGGTCAGTATAAGGACGTCCCTTTTATCCTTATACTTTAGGAGGAGCAGATTGTCGCAGCAGAAAGCTTTGCTCTCTCCTAATTTTAGGATCTGACCCAGCAATGTTTTGGGGAGGCCCTTCTTATTTTTGCGGATTGTTCCGCATGCCAAGGTGGATCTGGACAAGAGAACTTTTACTAAGGGGACACTGTTATAAAAGTTGTCCAGATAAAGATGATAGCCTTTCCCAAGTAAAGGATGGATAAGATCCCATACGATCTTTCCACTAATTCCAAGGAAAGGGGGGCATTCTGGGGGATCTATATGGGAGTCTTTTCCCTCATAGACCCTAAAGGAGTAGGTGTAACCGGTGGCACTTTCGCACAGCTTGTAGAGCTTTATGCCGTACCGGGCTCTTTTATTGGGTAGATACTGCCTGAAGTGCAGTCTACCCTTGAAGCTGACTAGGGATTCATCTACCGAAATATTTTGCTGGGGGGTATAAACGTGGGAAAAAATTTGGGAGTAGTGGGCAATCAATGGTCGTATTTTATATAGCCTATCAAAATTTGGGTCCTGTGGGGGTGGGCACTGGCTATTATCATTGTAATGAAGGAATTTCAGGATGGCTTCGAAGCGCTTCCTTGGCATTACTGTGCGGTAAATGGGGGTGTTATATAAAATATCAAGGGACCAATAGTCTCTAATCCTAGGCTTTTTTATTAGGCCAAAACTTAAAAATATGCCCCAAAACTTCCGCAATTCCACTAGGTTTGTGGGGGTCCAATTTTGGCTTCTCCCATAATAAGAGTCAGGGTTCTGGGCGATAAATTGTTCCGCATAGATGTTGGTCTGCTGGACCATTAACGCTAAAAGGGAGTCTGAAAAAAAAAGGTTAAAATAATCAATGGGGCTGAAACCCGTCATTTCAATTTGAATGCCTGAGCGGGCTGTAAACTCAGGCACCTGGGGGGTATAATTCTCTGCAGCTTCCCAGGTCAGCTCAGGCAGATCAGGAACTACGGCTCTTCTACGCCGACTGGGGGGTGCAGATTCAGAGTCACTGGATGCAGAGGAAGATGGAAGCACGAACTGCTCCTCACCTTCACTTGCGCTGTCCGTGTCGGAACACAGCATTGCAGATGCTTCCTCGGCTAAAAAGACTCTTTTGGCCATACTGAAAAACTTGTGCTACCTAACTAACTAAAAACAGGTTAGTGGGCACAAAAGGGCAGAAAAGCGGCAGATCGCTGGTTTTTTTTCAACTTACGCACTGTATTTATTCCTGTCTCCGTCTCTCACAAGCTCTCTGACAGGAAAGAGCTTGTCAGAGACGGAGATGCCGGCAAACCACGGCTCCTGCGCTGTGATTGGCCTGTCAGTACTGACCAATCACAGCTCGTTTCCGGCACAGGGACCACTCTGATTGGTCCTGTTTGAATCCTGCTTTGTGATCGGGACGCTGTCACCATGTCTGTTGACATGGTGACAGTTTGAAGCTTGGGCATGCACAGCTTCCCCATGGCTCCTCTATCCCCCCCACGGGTGCAATAGGCAGGCACCACTGCTACTGCGCTGTGATTGGCCTGTCAGTACTGACCAATCACAGCTCGTTTCCGGCACAGGGACCACTCTGATTGGTCCTGTTTGAATCCTGCTTTGCGATCGGGACACTGTCACCATGTCTGTTGACATGGTGACAGTTTGAAGCTTGGGCATGCACAGCTTCCCCATGGCTCCTCTATTCCCCCCACGGGTGCAATAGGCAGGCAACACTGCTCCTGCGCTATGATTGGCCTGTCAGTACTGACCAATCACAGCTCGTTTCCGGCACAGGGACCACTCTGATTGGTCCTGTTTGAATCCTGCTTTGCGATCGGGACGCTGTCACCATGTCTGTTGACATGGTGACAGTTTGAAGCTTGGGCATGCACAGCTTCCCCATGGCTCCTCTATTCCCCCACGGGTGCAAAAGGCAGGCACACACCGCTCATACTCGGAACTGGCTCCCGGCCGCTTTCGGAAGGAGACGCCGACGTGGCCTTGCTCGTGCAACTCCAGGTGGGCTTGAGGCTTCCGAAAATGCCATAAAAAAAAAAAGATTTTTTTATTATGAAGGTAGAAAAATCAGCGGGACCGACCCGCGAGCGAAGCCGACGGGGAGTTCCAGGAGGTCGGCATGAGTTGGCCGTGCATACCGCTAAAGCCCTCAAACTCCGAGGCTGGCGCTGAGGAGCTCATACACGGCTGCAACCGGGCTGGCACGGCTTCCCCATGGCTCCTCTATCCCCCCAAGGATGCCATAGGCAGGCACACGCCGCTCATACCCGGAGCGGGCACACCGCCGCTGACATGCATCCTTCGCGGACCGGAAGTGCTTGTCAGCCGGCTGGACACAACGGGACTCGCCGCGGGCGCTGTGGAGCTCCCACAAGGAAGCTGCCGGCATGTACAAGCTCCCCAGGGGCCCCTCTATCCCCCCACGGGTGCAAAAGGCAGGCACACGCCGCTCATACTCGGAACTGGCTCCCGGCCGCTTTCGGAAGGAGACGCCGACGTGGCCTTGCTCGTGCAACTCCAGGTGGGCTTGAGGCTTCCGAAAATGCCATAAAAAAAAAAAGATTTTTTTATTATGAAGGTAGAAAAATCAGCGGGACCGACCCGCGAGCGAAGCCGACGGGGAGTTCCAGGAGGTCGGCATGAGTTGGCCGTGCATACCGCTAAAGCCCTCAAACTCCGAGGCTGGCGCTGAGGAGCTCATACACGGCTGCAACCGGGCTGGCACGGCTTCCCCATGGCTCCTCTATCCCCCCAAGGATGCCATAGGCAGGCACACGCCGCTCATACCCGGAGCGGGCACACCGCCGCTGACATGCATCCTTCGCGGACCGGAAGTGCTTGTCAGCCGGCTGGACACAACGGGACTCGCCGCGGGCGCTGTGGAGCTCCCACAAGGAAGCTGCCGGCATGTACAAGCTCCCCAGGGGCCCCTCTATCCCCCCACGGGTGCAAAAGGCAGGCACACGCCGCTCATACTCGGAACTGGCTCCCGGCCGCTTTCGGAAGGAGACGCCGACGTGGCCTTGCTCGTGCAACTCCAGGTGGGCTTGAGGCTTCCGAAAATGCCATAAAAAAAAAAAGATTTTTTTATTATGAAGGTAGAAAAATCAGCGGGACCGACCCGCGAGCGAAGCCGACGGGGAGTTCCAGGAGGTCGGCATGAGTTGGCCGTGCATACCGCTCTTGCCCTGGAAGTCCACAGCGGGCACTGCAGAGCACCTACACGGCTGCCCCCGGTCTTGCACAGCTTCCCCATGGCTCCTGTATCCCCCCCACGGGTGCAGGCACACGCCGCTCATACACTCTGGGGCTGGCTGACAGCCCAGGTGACATGCCACCTCCTAGCCGACCGGAAGTACATGTCAGGCGGCTTGGGACATAGTGGGACCCCCCCCGCTGGCGCTGTGGAGCTCATACACTGTTGCCACCGGGCATGCACAGCTTGCATACGGCTCCTCTGCCCCGGGCTGCAATGGGCAGCACACCCCGCTCATACACTCTGGAGCTGGCTGACAGCAACTGCTGCTGATAATGATGATGACGATAATGTGCAAAGGGTTATCTATCGGCGGACAGTGTCACACTCTGGCCCTGGAACTGTGCCACGGTCTGCCTCTGCTGTTCACTACCGCCTCTGACATTTTTGAACATACCCCACTTTAACTTGATTTTAAATGTTTCACTTTCAAATGTTTCCCTTTCAGTAGCAGAAATGGCATTCTTTGACATTTGGGCCTTTTTATTGTCACTGCTGCTTGGTCACCAAATGGATCTCCTTGGATTGAGGCCTAGTCCTCTCCCCACCGCCCTGGAACTCTGCCCCGGCCTACGCTGCCTGCCGTCACACCCCTGGCCCTGGAACTCTGCCCCGGCCTGCCCTTGCTGTTCACCACCGCCTCTGACATTTTTGAACATACCCCACTTTAACTTGATTTTAAATGTTTCACTTTCAAATGTTTCACTTTCAGTAGCAGAAATGTCATTCTTTGACATTTGGGCCTTTTTATTGTCACTGCTGCTTGGTCACCAAATGGATCTCCTTGGATTGAGGCCTAGTCCTCTCCCCACCGCCCTGGAACTCTGCCCCGGCCTACGCTGCCTGCCGTCACACCCCTGGCCCTGGAACTCTGCCCCGGCCTGCCCTTGCTGTTCACCACCGCCTCTGACATTTTTGAACATACCCCACTTTAACTTGATTTTAAATGTTTCACTTTCAAATGTTTCACTTTCAGTAGCAGAAATGGCATTCTTTGACATTTGGGCCTTTTTATTGTCACTGCTGCTTGGTCACCAAATGGATCTCCTTGGATTGAGGCCTAGTCCTCTCCCCACCGCCCTGGAACTCTGCCCCGGCCTACGCTGCCTGCCGTCACACCCCTGGCCCTGGAACTCTGCCCCGGCCTGCCCTTGCTGTTCACCACCGCCTCTGACATTTTTGAACATACCCCACTTTAACTTGATTTTAAATGTTTCACTTTCAAATGTTTCACTTTCAGTAGCAGAAATGTCATTCTTTGACATTTGGGCCTTTTTATTGTCACTGCTGCTTGGTCACCAAATGGATCTCCTTGGATTGAGGCCTAGTCCTCTCCCCACCGCCCTGGAACTCTGCCCCGGCCTACGCTGCCTGCCGTCACACCCCTGGCCCTGGAACTCTGCCCCGGCCTGCCCTTGCTGTTCACCACCGCCTCTGACATTTTTGAACATACCCCACTTTAACTTGATTTTAAATGTTTCACTTTCAAATGTTTCACTTTCAGTAGCAGAAATGGCATTCTTTGACATTTGGGCCTTTTTATTGTCACTGCTGCTTGGTCACCAAATGGATCTCCTTGGATTGAGGCCTAGTCCTCTCCCCACCGCCCTGGAACTCTGCCCCGGCCTACGCTGCCTGCCGTCACACCCCTGGCCCTGGAACTCTGCCCCGGCCTGCCCTTGCTGTTCACCACCGCCTCTGACATTTTTGAACATACCCCACTTTAACTTGATTTTAAATGTTTCACTTTCAAATGTTTCCCTTTCAGTAGCAGAAATGGCATTCTTTGACATTTGGGCCTTTTTATTGTCACTGCTGCTTGGTCACCAAATGGATCTCCTTGGATTGAGGCCTAGTCCTCTCCCCACCGCCCTGGAACTCTGCCCCGGCCTACGCTGCCTGCCGTCACACCCCTGGCCCTGGAACTCTGCCCCGGCCTGCCCTTGCTGTTCACCACCGCCTCTGACATTTTTGAACATACCCCACTTTAACTTGATTTTAAATGTTTCACTTTCAAATGTTTCACTTTCAGTAGCAGAAATGGCATTCTTTGACATTTGGGCCTTTTTATTGTCACTGCTGCTTGGTCACCAAATGGATCTCCTTGGATTGAGGCCTAGTCCTCTCCCCACCGCCCTGGAACTCTGCCCCGGCCTACGCTGCCTGCCGTCACACCCCTGGCCCTGGAACTCTGCCCCGGCTTGCCCTTGCTGTTCACCACCGCCTCTGACATTTTTGAACATACCCCACTTTAACTTGATTTTAAATGTTTCACTTTCAAATGTTTCACTTTCAGTAGCAGAAATGGCATTCTTTGACATTTGGGCCTTTTTATTGTCACTGCTGCTTGGTCACCAAATGGATCTCCTTGGATTGAGGCCTAGTCCTCTCCCCACCGCCCTGGAACTCTGCCCCGGCCTACGCTGCCTGCCGTCACACCCCTGGCCCTGGAACTCTGCCCCGGCCTGCCTCTGCTGCTCATTACCGTCTCTGACATTTCTGAACATACCCCACTTTAACTTGATTTTAAATGTTTCACTTTCAGTATTAAAAGTGTCATTCTTTGGCATTTGGGCCTTTTTATTGTCACTGCTGTTTAGTCACCAAATGGATCTCCTTGGATTTGAGGCCTAGTCCTCTCCCCACCGCCCTGGAACTCTGCCCCGGCCTACGCTGCCTGCCGTGACACCCCTGGCCCTGGAACTCTGCCCCGGCCTGCCTCTGCTGCTCATTACCGTCTCTGACATTTCTGAACATACCCCACTTTAACTTGATTTTAAATGTTTCACTTTCAGTATTAAAAGTGTCATTCTTTGACATTTGGGCCTTTTTATTTTCACTGCTGTTTGGTCACCAAATGGATCTCCTTACCTACCAGCAATCACCCTGGTTCTCTGGCTGGGCATGGGGATGCAAGTTGCTCCCGCTGACCCCCTTCCACCCCACCGGGACCTACCTGCAATCACTCTGGAACTCTGGCTGGGCATAGGGACACAGGTTGGTCCCGCTGCCCCCCCTTCCACCCCACCGGGACCTACCTGCAATCACCCTGGAACTCTGGCTGGGCATGGGGATGCGGTTTGCTCCAGCTGACCCCCTTCCACCCCACCGGGACCTACCTGCAATCACCCTGGAACTCTGGCTGGGCATGGGGATGCAAGTTGCTCCCGCTGACCCCCTTCCACCCCACCGGGACCTACCTGCAATCACTCTGCAACTCTGGCTGGGCATAGGGACACAGGTTGGTCCCGCTGCCCCCCCTTCCACCCCACCGGGACCTACCTGCAATCACCCTGGAACTCTGGCTGGGCATGGGGATGCGGTTTGCTCCCGCTGACCCCCTTCCACCCCACCGGGACCTACCTGCAATCACTCTGGAACTCTGGCTGGGCATAGGGACACAGGTTGGTCCCGCTGCCCCCCCTTCCACCCCACCGGGACCTACCTGCAATCACCCTGGAACTCTGGCTGGGCATGGGGATGCAAGTTGCTCCCGCTGACCCCCTTCCACCCCACCGGGACCTACCTGCAATCACTCTGGAACTCTGGCTGGGCATAGGGACACAGGTTGGTCCCGCTGCCCCCCCTTCCACCCCACCGGGACCTACCTGCAATCACCCTGGAACTCTGGCTGGGCATGGGGATGCGGTTTGCTCCCGCTGACCCCCTTCCACCCCACCGGGACCTACCTGCAATCACTCTGGAACTCTGGCTGGGCATAGGGACACAGGTTGGTCCCGCTGCCCCCCCTTCCACCCCACCGGGACCTACCAGCAATCACCCTGGTTCTCTGGCTGGGCATGGGGATGCGGTTTGCTCCCGCTGACCCCCTTCCACCCCACCGGGACCTACCTGCAATCACTCTGGAACTCTGGCTGGGCATAGGGACACAGGTTGGTCCCGCTGCCCCCCCTTCCACCCCACCGGGACCTACCTGCAATCATCCTGGAACTCTGGATGGGCATGGGGATGCAAGTTGCTCCCGCTGCCCCCCCACCGGGACCTACCTGCAATCACCCTGGAACTCTGTCTGGGCATGGAGATGCAGGTTGCTCCCGCTGCTCCCCTTCCACCCCACCGGGACCTACCACCAATCACCCTGGAACTCTGGCTGGGCATGGGGATGTAGGTTTCTCCCGCTGCCCCCCCACCGGGACCTACCACCAATCACCCTGGAACTCTGGCTGGGCATGGGGATGTAGGTTTCTCCCGCTGCCCCCCCACCGGGACCTACCACCAATCACCCTGGAACTCTGGCTGGGCATGAGGATGCAGGTTGCTCCCGCTGCCCCCCCACCGGGACCTACCACCAATCACCCTGGAACTCTGGCTGGGCATGGGGATGTAGGTTTCTCCCGCTGCCCCCCCACCGGGACCTACCACCAATCACCCTGGAACTCTGGCTGGGCATGAGGATGCAGGTTGCTCCCGCTGGCCCCCACCGGGACCTACCACCAATCACCCTGGAACTCTGGCTGGGCATGGGGATGTAGGTTTCTCCCGCTGCCCCCCCACCGGGACCTACCACCAATCACCCTGGAACTCTGGCTGGGCATGGGGATGTAGGTTTCTCCCGCTGCCCCCCCACCGGGACCTACCACCAATCACCCTGGAACTCTGGCTGGGCATGGGGATGTAGGTTTCTCCCGCTGCCCCCCCACCGGGACCTACCACCAATCACCCTGGAACTCTGGCTGGGCATGGGGATGTAGGTTTCTCCCGCTGCCCCCCCACCGGGACCTACCACCAATCACCCTGGAACTCTGGCTGGGCATGGGGATGTAGGTTTCTCCCGCTGCCCCCCCACCGGGACCTACCACCAATCACCCTGGAACTCTGGCTGGGCATGAGGATGCAGGTTGCTCCCGCTGCCCCCCCACCGGGACCTACCACCAATCACCCTGGAACTCTGGCTGGGCATGGGGATGTAGGTTTCTCCCGCTGCCCCCCCACCGGGACCTACCACCAATCACCCTGGAACTCTGGCTGGGCATGAGGATGCAGGTTGCTCCCGCTGGCCCCCACCGGGACCTACCACCAATCACCCTGGAACTCTGGCTGGGCATGGGGATGTAGGTTTCTCCCGCTGCCCCCCCACCGGGACCTACCACCAATCACCCTGGAACTCTGGCTGGGCATTAGGATGCAGGTTGCTCCCGCTGCCCCCCCACCGGGACCTACCACCAATCACCCTGGAACTCTGGCTGGGCATGGGGATGTAGGTTTCTCCCGCTGCCCCCCCACCGGGACCTACCACCAATCACCCTGGAACTCTGGCTGGGCATGAGGATGCAGGTTGCTCCCGCTGGCCCCCACCGGGACCTACCACCAATCACCCTGGAACTCTGGCTGGGCATGGGGATGTAGGTTTCTCCCGCTGCCCCCCCACCGGGACCTACCACCAATCACCCTGGAACTCTGGCTGGGCATGGGGATGTAGGTTTCTCCCGCTGCCCCCCCACCGGGACCTACCACCAATCACCCTGGAACTCTGGCTGGGCATGAGGATGCAGGTTGCTCCCGCTGCCCCCCCACCGGGACCTACCACCAATCACCCTGGAACTCTGGCTGGGCATGGGGATGTAGGTTTCTCCCGCTGCCCCCCCACCGGGACCTACCACCAATCACCCTGGAACTCTGGCTGGGCATGAGGATGCAGGTTGCTCCCGCTGGCCCCCACCGGGACCTACCACCAATCACCCTGGAACTCTGGCTGGGCATGGGGATGTAGGTTTCTCCCGCTGCCCCCCCACCGGGACCTACCACCAATCACCCTGGAACTCTGGCTGGGCATGGGGATGTAGGTTTCTCCCGCTGCCCCCCCACCGGGACCTACCACCAATCACCCTGGAACTCTGGCTGGGCATGAGGATGCAGGTTGCTCCCGCTGCCCCCCCACCGGGACCTACCACCAATCACCCTGGAACTCTGGCTGGGCATGGGGATGTAGGTTTCTCCCGCTGCCCCCCCACCGGGACCTACCACCAATCACCCTGGAACTCTGGCTGGGCATGAGGATGCAGGTTGCTCCCGCTGGCCCCCACCGGGACCTACCACCAATCACCCTGGAACTC